>NC_140945.1:10740921-11340921 GCF_014529385.1 Adiantum capillus-veneris
CTCTGAAGATGCTTTGAGAAAGCTGAAAAATACAAGGAGACACTACCTGATGAAGCCACCTTCCAAGCAATAAGACAAAGCCTAAGACCATCAACAAGTAACAAAGAAGTGGAGGATTGGTTTAACCATTCAGGTCAGGGGTCAACTACATCTGTAGACCTGTGGCAGGAAAACCTCTTTCTGCAGGATGAGAGCTTCATGGTAACTCTCTCTCTCTCTCTCTCTCTCTCTCTCTCTCTCTCTCTCTCTCTCTCTCTCACAGTGCAGCCGTTTTTTTGACCTAGTAGACAGCAGTCCACTCTTTTGATCATAACTTCTTCATCCGAACTCCAATTTGGGTGATCTATAGCCTCAATCGAAGAGCACGAAGTCCTCTATGTATTGATGTAAAGACGGAAATTTTCAGAGTTATGGAAGGCATTTCTGTAGCAGCATTTCCGAAGTGAAGAGGTTCAACAAAATTGATTCTCATCTCCTATTTTACATACAATGTCTTCCGGCACTCGCAAGGGTTCTTCTTCTTCAACAAGGTCCACAACCATTGTGGAAAATGATCCAAAATCTCCTAAGTGTGGAGATAGAAACACAACCACCCAACCAACGACATCGAAAACCATGATCATGGCGTACTTGGTATCATTGCAAGAGACCGTAAACAAACAAGGTGAAGACTTACGAGCACTTGCAATGGAGAATGGCACACTAAGGGTACTTGTGGTTGAGAATGAGAATCTCAAGAGAACACTTGAGATGCAAACAACACGTTTGATGCAACTTGAAGAGGAAGTCAAGGAATGTAAACGCTCTCTTGTGGACTTGAATGCTTTGAAGGAGCGGATGAGCAAAGTAGAGCATGACCATGTATTGAAAGAGGAGAAATTTGACACTATGAGCCGGGATGTATGCGACATGAAAAATGTATGCACAAACAAGTCTTGGGCTGATGTATGTGGTAGCAATGTGGTTTCTAATTCCTCACTCATGCAAGCTATGGTTCAAACAAAGAATGTTGAGAATGTGGATGTGGAGGAGTTGAAGGAACGGGAGCGACGTTCCAAGAACATTGTTATTCGTGGAATTCCCGAAGAGAAGTTAGAGACACCTCCTTCTCTTGCCATTGTTATTGAAGATTTCTTCAAAACCCACTTTGGCATGTCCGGAGTTATGGTCTATGGAGCACATAGAGTCGGGAAGCAAGGAGCTCCTCGCTCGAGAGAACGGCCAATTGTATGCACCATGCCGAATGAGACCAAGCGAAAGATTATCCTTGATAATAGTTGGATCTATTTGAGGGATACAAAATGTTTTGTATGTGAAGATCGCACTATTAAGCAACAAAATATGTGTCGCAAGGCATATGAGGAAAAGAATAATAAAAACAAGGAGATATCTCATAAAGAAAAGGTGCCCAAGGAGGAGGCAAGTCTCTCAAGCAAATAGGGATGCGTGACCTATGAGACCGAGTTACAATTGAAAATATGCTTTTGGAATTGTAATGGATACCCATGGAATGCGGGGGTTGGCATTGATGAACTAACAAGCAAAGCCGATGTTGTACTTCTTGTTGAAACTTGGGAGCATGATACACAAAGGATTAACGGCTTGGAGGATTACAATGTACATTCATTGATGTGGTCAAAGAATCTCAAGCAACGAAGAGGACAAGGAGGGTTAGCATGTATGGTTAAGAAAGGATTGGAATATTTTGTATCAATTGTGAAAGATGACAAGTACAAACGTTATGTATGGTTGAAAATTATGACACCAAAAAGAGCACCCATTTTTGTAGCCGGTTGCTACATTCCTCATCATGATTCTCCCTTTTATGCTTGCATGGATAGAGATCAACCATTTTCTGATTTGGAAGAGGACATTGCTTATTTCAAAGGTGAAGGTGATGTTATTGTATTTGGGGATATGAATGCTCGCACAAAAACATTGCAACATGATACTCAACAATTTGATATGCCATACATTTCAAGGGAATTGGAGGAAGTTCACTTGTATGATCGTACTTCAATGGATGAGAAAGAGCCGGATCACTATGGAAAGTTACTTTTACACATGTGTAATAGCACGGGTATGCTCATTGCCAATGGTGTATCTTTGTGGAGTGGAACCAATGGATTTACATGTAGAAGACATAATGGGGATAGTGTGATTGACTATATGCTACTCTCTGAAGCCATCATGTATCGCATAAAGAGTTTTATGTTTGGTCAATGGACCCCGGAATCCGACCATCGCACCTTATGTATTGACCTTTCATGTGGAGAAGCAACTAAGCATGATAATCTCAGCCAAAGGAAAGAGAAGTTATCACTATGTATGGATTTCAAACGGGCACCAATGTACATTGAAATGGTTGAGCAAAAATTATGGATGACAAAGCTTCAATGTGATGCACCATTGGAAACTAAATGGGAAGCTTTCAAGAAAGCTATTTGTTCTTGTGCGGAAGAATGCTTTGCCATAAAGCATCTCCATGGTATCAACAAAGATAGATCACGCAAAAGGTGGTTTGATAAAGAATGTCAAGATGCTCGAAAGTCCTTGATAAAGCTTGATGCAACTATGGACAAAGACAACTATCAAAGTCATTTGCATACATACAAGGCATTGATTCAAAAGAAGAGAAGAAGATGGGAAGTAAAGCAACAAGAATTTCAAGTCCAAGAAAAGGCACATGCATGTGGAAGATTTTGGAGAAACTTGAGAGGCAAGCGGGTTGAGAATTTTGGTAACTTGAGTCTAGTGGATATGTACACACATTGTAGGCAATTATATGAGCAAGAAAATACTGAAAAAATGCCATTTTATGGTTCACTCCCATGTATGCCGTCTTTTTTTTACTATTGAGGATGTATGCGGTGGGCTTGAAAAGTTGGCCACTCGCAAAGCGGGAGATCTTCAAGGTATCAAGCCGGAGATGATCAAATGGACGGGAGATTCTACCCATGAGTGGATGTGTGATATGTTCAACCTTGCACTTCAACATGGTATGCCTTATGATTGGAGTACTAATTGGGTTAAGCCTTTGCATAAAGGAGGGGATGTAAAGAATGTAAGAAACTACCGGACTATAATGATTGGGTCTCTTATGGCAAAGTTGTTTGGGTGCATAATGAAGATGAAATTGAGTGATTGGGCTGAAGAGAATGACAAGCGTGCAAGGGGACAAGCGGGTTTTCGTCGATGCCATAGCACCATTGATCATCTTGTCACTCTTCGTGTTCTCATGGAGGAAAGTCGGTTGAAAGGCAAGCGATTGTATTGTTGTTTTGTGGACTTTAAGAAAGCCTTTGATATGATTCCACGTAACAATTTGTGGAGAAGGATGGAAGAACTCCAAGTGCCAAGTGAGTTTATGCTTGCGGTTTCTCGAATTTATGAGAAGGTGATTTGTCAATTGCGCATGGGAAGAGAAATTTCAGAAATTTTTGTAAGCACTATTGGGGTTAAACAAGGATGTCCATTGTCACCAACTCTCTTTGGTCTATGCATCGATCAATTGGAACAAATGGTACTTGACTTTATGCAAGAAGAAGGCATTGAAGAGGTCACTATTTGCAATGCGGTAATCATGCTTTTGTTGTATGCGGATGATGTAGTGCTTCTAGCGCACACTTTCGAAGATGCACAAAAGCTTATGGTTGTCCTTGAGAACTTTTGCTTGCATAGTGGGCTGATTTTAAATGAATCCAAAACAAAGGTTATGCTTGTGAAAACCAACCATAAGGAGAAGCCATGGATTGTGTACAACAACGAGACACTTGAAGTTGTTGAGAGCTTTAAGTACCTTGGCCTTGAGGTTCCATCCAATCACAAGTGGCATGAATGTGCTATGCGTCGTTTGGAAGCGGGAAAGAGAGCATATTATGCATTTGAGAACATGTGTAATGTGGGAAACATCAAGTGTTGGGTTCTCAAGAAGTATCTTTTTGATGCATTGGTGACACCGGTTCTTCTTTATGGAGTTGAAGTGTGGGGCGGGAGCATCTCAAAGTCTACTTGGAAAGAGTTTGAGAATGTCCAAAAGCGTTTTCTTACAAACTTTCTCCAAGTTAAGACACAAACACCATATATGCTCCTACTTCTTGAGTCGGGATCTCTTCCAATTGAGGTTATGGGCATGGAAAGGGTTGTGGAGTACATGATAAAGATGCGTCAAAACCCCTCACATCGACTTCCTACAATTGCATGGGAAGCGAGCAAAAAAGTTCAAAAGACGCATAAAAGCAAGATCTTGAGCACGGGATGGATGCAAGACATAAAGAAGTGGTTTGGGAGATGGGATGCATTACACTTGCTACATGATGCTTCAATTGACTCTCAAGTGAATGAAGCTTTTCTACAACGCCAATGTATTACGGCTTGGGAGAAATCCGGTGGGTCACGCTTCATACATTACACCACCTATATTGCCCCCAACTACAAAACCATGTTCTTCGCTGAGAGAGGAAACCGTACTCACACTTACATGCTTGAGCCTATTCCCTTGTCCGCGATACGCACTATCGCAGCAATTCGGCTTAGCTCCCATTTCCTTCGATGCGAGACAGGGCGTTGGGGCAATGGAGAAGAGTCAAATCGATTATGCACATTATGCTCACTGCAAGTTCGAGAGTCTGAGTACCACACACTACTAGAGTGCTCAGCTTTTGATCACATCCGAACTTGCTTCTCTCACATTTTCAGCCGTAACTTAGACCTACACACTTTCCTCTCCCAGCCAAAGTGTGGGCTCTCCATTGCGACTCTCATCACTACAATTTTGGAGCATCGAGAGTCACTCATCAGCCATACACATACTACATCACATGTAACTTTGGTCCCATAGGTCATATTTGACCTCCGAGGACGATAATAAAATATATCTATCTATCTCTCTCTCTCTCTCTCTCTCTCTCTCTCTCTCTCTCTCTCTCTTTGTGTCACTTCTGACATGATATGTGCAGTTTTGGATTGCTGACAAGGATGAATTCCTTCGGCGGCGGACTCGAGAGTATCGTGGAAGGGATGCGGCCCTAGCGCAGTACCTTTCAAAGCTTTGCGAGTCGCCGATAGTAGTTTTTCACAATTCCATGTCACAAGAGGGTTCAATAGCAACTTACACAGTCAAGACACTATCACGCTTCTTGGGTGGACCCGTGCTGCCCAAAAGTGCAGATAAAGTCATTCTTGTGGACAAAGTGTTTGCTAGAGATTGTTTTGGTTACTGCCCGGGCTATACAGGTGGTCGGGCAGCGTATTAATACAAGTTAGAATGTTTTACACTCACATATTTGCACATAAGAGAGAATGAAATACACGATAATACCATGTAGTGAGTAATCTGGGTGTCTGTCCATGCTGTCTTGAATGATTTTTTCAGAAGGTTGAGATTCTCCTTGAACTTGTTCATATCACCTTGTGACCAGTCATCTTTGTCGCACATCAAAAATAGGATGTCTATTGATCGCCAAACCTCAGCCTTCGCATTACGAGTAGTTGGTTCTTGGTCTTTGACTGCAATATGTAGCTTTTTCCAGCTCTAATACTCTACCTTGCTAACATAAGATGTGTTATATATTTTTCCATGTTTTGTTAGCTTCGGATCTCTTGTACCTTGGGGTTTAGATAAAAACCTCCGTGCCTTCACCCCACCGATGGATGGTTTGCATGGGACATCCTTCTCAGCAGTTGATCTCTTTTCATCCCGTTGGATTTTCACATTGCCACCATGAAGCCCCATATCCGACAGTACCATTTCTAAGCACTGTAGGGCTACTTGTCGTTCTGCCGAGTTCTTAATCTTCCAAGCAAACCCGATATATAAGGAGACCAATTTCTCCACAATTCTACAAAGGGCATGCATTGTACAAATGTGGACATTCACAAGTGGTATTTTCAAAACCGGTCGAAAAGCAGGATCCTCAATGTGACGTGTTGGAGCTTTTCTCCACCACTTTGGGTCCATGACCTTTGCAGGCTCCATGCAGAACAAACACGGCGACTTTTCCATTGCACCCATTCCACAATTATACATGCACTTTAATGTTTTGAGGTCACCTGCAAGATGCCACTGAACTTGAAAGTCTCCCCTTCCATCTAGACGTAGTACCTCTCCCTGGTTAGTCTGTCGATCAATCACCTCCGGAATATTAGTTCGATGGAACACCCAATATAGAATCTCATGATCTTCTTTCTTTACCTGCAACACAAAATAAATGAGACTTAAGTAGATGTGAACATTTGAGCTTACCTGAGAATCTCGCTTACCTCAAACGCACCAAGCCACCATATGTTAGATTCTGATTGAACACTAAAATATAAAGGATCATCACTGGGACACTTTGAGAGGGCTCTATTCATTAAAGTAATAGTAACACGCTCTAGCTTTTTCTCTTTAACAAGCTCACACTCATCCAGCTTTAACACAAAATGTAATACCCCTCGTGACTCTTCAAATGTGATGTTGTAAAACTCCACCATTCTCTTCTGTAATATCCGCAGGTCCATAAAAATATTATTGAACTCATCATATGCCATGTTTGCACCATGGCCACTGTAAGTTGCTTTAATATGAAAGGGTTGTCCAAGATAGTCTCCCTGTGCCTCGTTAAGCCTCTCTTTCCAAACACTTGAGGCTGATGGTAGAAGTTTGGATTTTATACCCTTCTTAACAAAGATGGATGAGACAGACTTTTGGATAGCCGAATATCCTCTTTTGCTTACACCAAGTGAATCAAGTGTGCCTTGTATCTCTTTTGCAGGCACTGAGTTCTCTGAAATAAAGCGGTCCACTACATTTCGTTGTAGGACCTTAAACTTCTTGTCATGTACTATATCTGCTGCCAGGCTTCTACTTATAAGTGGCTTCAATCTCTTTCCTATATTGGCTTTGGGGTCAATGTTTTCCTTGTCAAGATAGATTGAATCTCTATATGAAGACAATGCATAAGTAAATAACAAAAAATTTGCTTCAGTAACACTATTTAGGCACATGAAAACAATGCATAACAAGAAAAAACAAAAAGATTACTTAACTAAGACAATGTAGCCAACCAAGAAGCATCACCTTAATGCTCGGATTCTTTTCTTGAGACCTCCTTATGCAACCTGCAATGTTTCAAGATTGCGCAATTTCTTCTTTCGGATACGACCACCCAAGATGGTGTCCTTCATTTGACAACTTCGCACCTTTCCTTTCAGTTCTTGTACCTCTGTTTTATGTTGCAAAATGGTAACCTGATCTGTAGAATGTAAATGTGAAAGGCAAACAATCTCACATTGTTGAGCTTGGAGAATGTCCTTGTAAGTTTCAGCTTCTCTTGTAAGAGATTTACAATAACCCAGAAGGCCCTTTTCTTCATCACCAGCAAAGGTCAATAAGCTTGTAGGATTGACAAACGGTGGAGACGCATTAGTCATTGGATTCTTAGGGTAGAGAGAGCCTCTCGTCCAGATATCTATGTGTTTAGCTCCCTGAGCTCTGAGCGTGTCTATGGAAGCGGGAGGTATATGTGTGTTTGTTTTACTGCGCTTAATCAATGGTTGGTACTCATTGTCCAAATCAATGTGAATGTGATATTTGGCTCGTTTCTGGGTAACATTTGTGCCATTTGAGGAGTGCGCCATTAGCCAAATGTGCAGGTTTAATGGAAAGTGAATAGCGGCTACGCCTTCGTCCCTCCATGTTAGCCTCATTCCCTCCATATTGATGAGGTTCATTCAATGCAACTGAAAAGAGGATTATCCCTCAATCACTACGAACGAATGTTCAGAAGAGTAAGGAATCTACTTAAAGTACACTTTTTGAACTTTTACTATGAAAGACCCAGCTCTATTATTTGTCATTTTTTCTAGAGAGAGAGTGCAAAAAATACATTTTCTTAGAAGGCCCTCCAAATGACCTCCGAAATTTCCTAATGCAAGGCGGGAGCTCCAAAAGGGTACAAACCCTTTGTAACCTACTTCTTGTTTTGAAGTACTAAAGCCATTGAGTGGCTGCTTTCCCGTGGACGTAGCCCACATTGGGTGAACCACGTATATTGCGTGTACTCTCTCTCTCTCTCTCTCTACTCTATAATCTCTTGTGTGTGAAAATTATCTCTCTCCATTAAGTAATCTACTCAATTATCTACTTAGCTACGTCATATTTCCTAACAGCGTGCAACCTACTTATAACATCTCTCTTGAGTTAGTGGCAGGTGATATTTTTTCAAGCATCCACCATTAATCCAATTGTTCATTACATCCCCATCTAAGTGGAAAGTTGTACTACTCCACTAGGAGATAAATCCTCAATTACAAATGCCCCGTTTGTCTTTTTTCTTAAACTTTGGAATGTGATGTTTCAAGGAGTAGACCAAAAAGAGATCTCCTTTTTTAATTCCTTGGTCAACACTTTGGAATCAAAGAGTTGTTTTTTATTTTGTTTCAAAGTGTATATGTGAGCAATGGTTAATAACCTTTATTCATTTAGCTACTCAAACTCGTCTATCATCGTTGATGACTCATTGGCATCCCATTCAAGTGTTTTGATTGCCGGAAGTGTTGAAATTAGAAACTCCATGGACAATATTACATATAATCCAAAAATTAGATTGAATGTTGTTGAGTTTAGAACATTTTTGTAAGCCACTCAATATGCTCATATTGTAAAATGTGATTGTGTTTCCCAATTATTTTGTCATGTATGAACAATATTCTTGAGATAGAGATCAAAATTTTGTTAGTGTGTGAGTTACCATGAATCCACTCTCGATTACCCCATTTAAGAAATGAGTTTCTTGATTGCTAAAAGTCTCTATCGGCAAGCTATAGTGTGTAAATACATTCCCATATGAGAACTGCAATGTGATGCATGCAAGCCATAGTGCGCAAATACATTTTCATATAAGAATTTAACTATGGTGCATGCATCATTTTGAATTGGAATTTTTCCATTTTTTCAACAAGTAGTATGTTTTGCAACAATGATATATTGGGCCAATGTTTAGTAAGTTAGTGGATGACTTGGACCTACAAAGTTGATTCCTCACTTTGCAAAGTTAAGGCTCCCATAATTGTCCATAATGGAATATGATCTCCATGTTTAGGTATCATGGCCCTTTGGCAAGCATCACATTGCTTCACATACTCTTGAGTGTCTAAGTTTAGCACGGGCCACCAAATTCCTAAAGCCATGATTGATCAAGCAATGGTTGTTGTGGAAAATGTCCTTCTACAAACCCTGCATGTGTTTGATCTAGTATTAGAACGTATTCAAATTCATGTGCACAAAGGCAAAGATGCCCTCTTTTGTATAGTTGATTTCCAACTAAAGAATAGATTTGGGCTTCTACTTTGATGCGCTCCAACATCTTTTACTCATTTTGATTGGAAATATCATATTTCATAGATATTCTACCAAATGTTTTCTACATAATGGTGGTGACATTAATTGGAATAGAGTAACATGTGGTATGGGACTCATCTTTTGATAATGATTATAGGTGTCTATCCAATAGATTCCTAACCATTTGAGTCTTTCTATAGTTTGATCTCTTGCATAATAAAGACCAATATTAGCCTTATGAGCGCATTCCAAATAAACAAAATATTCATGGGGTTCTATGTACAAAATAAGAATTACCTCAAATGTCCTTTTATATAGACTTCCCGCTAGTAATTGATTCATAGCAATTTGTCTTATCAATCTAGGTGTGATGAATAAAGGAACATTTGAATCCATTTATGTAATGGTCAATAATATCATTATTTGTTTTGACCATCTAGGGATTAGCTTGACTAAAAAAAGATAAGCATTGGGCAAATCAACATCAATTTTGATGGGATTTTCACCTATTATCACTCTCAATAAATGGTTAGCTCTTACATGAGTTGTGCCTTTCTTGACAACAATAGTAAAGTCAAAATCAAGCAATATGATGAACCATCTAACAATGTGTCTTGTGCTACAAAGCATATTTACTACACAAAGGAGGGCTTGGTGATCCACAAAAAAATGTGAATTTGCTCATTAAAAAAAGATAACGCCTGAATTTCTTCACATTATATATCATGTCCAACCCTTCTCTTTTGGTGGTACTGTAATTTTTTTCATTTGTATTGAGGTGTCTACTGACATAGCATATGCTAAAATCCATAATTCCCTCACTTGGTTGTGCCACTATGTATCAAATGGCAAAGTTTGAAGCATCTATATGAACATGGAATATCTTGTTCTAGTCTGGTGCCTTGAGAATGGATTAAAAAACTAAACAATTATTTAGTTTATGAAAAGATTTATTGCACTCATTTTTTCGATTGAAGCTATTGATCAAGCCATGAAGGAGTTTTGCAACAATCGCATACATGTAAATAAATCAACGAGAATATTTGCAAATATCCATTGAATAATTGTACTTCCTTGGCTATGGTTGGTCAAGCCATCTTAGAGTTGGCCTTGATTTCCTCCATATTTGTGGATATCCCATATTTTAACACTATATGTCCCAATATTTTCCCTTGCCTAACCATAGAGACACATTTTTAGGATTTAAGAAAATCCTATGCAAACGACACATCTCAAAAGTTTTTTTGAGATGTTCAAAATGATTCTCTTGCAAGGAAGAATGGACGCAGAGGTCATCCATGTATACTTTCAAGAATATTCTTTATCTAAATATCCTTTTAAAGTGAACATAGCAACCAAAAAAAAGTAAATCTAAAAAATCTTCCTAGCAACGGTTTCATTGTATTGTAACTCCTTTGTGTCTCCTCGATCTTGTGTCATCTTTCATGGGTATAGTGTGCTGGTAGATTTGAGGATCTACCCTTCAAATCCTTGTATGACCAAGAAAACACATCCTTAAATTCCATCAAAGTCTTGATAAGAATGTTCGCTTCTTATTGAGTTAGATTAGTGGCTATGTACGCTTGTTTTAGTGTTTCTCATAGAAGAGCTAGGTCACTCCCATATAGGTTGTTGTACTACTATGATTCTCCTATCTTGGAGGGGGCATTTTTTGCAGTGAGATGGGACACTGACAACATCACTCCCTTTATTATTCGTTGATTCCATCTCTATTGTCCATACCTTTTGGAGCATCCATTTTAGCTCCCTTTACTTCGCTTTTCTCTCTATTTTGGAAATTTTAATTTCTTTTTTCTCTTTTTTTTCATTTAGTTTTAGCCATTTTTGTCTTCAAGGGTCATTTTGAGTTCACTATTATGTCAAATAGCAGCCAATTATCTTGTCATTTATGCAATCCTTAGCTCCTACCAATGTAGACTATTGTTTCTTGTTTGTCAAGAAGGGCATGGTTTGTTTTCACATTTGTTTTCTCTCCTTTTGTCTTCGATACCTCTTTTGTCAGCTAAGTCATTGGTTTGAAAAGTCAAAAAACTTGTCCTCTCCGACTTTGCTTCACATTCTAGCCCTCAATTTCTCTTTTTCAAAATCTGACTCTCATGGTGATCTCATGATATTCTAACTCATCATGGCATCATAATATGCCTCTTCCCCTTCCTATTGGATTCTTTAATGTAGATTTTGTCATGTATTTGGAATACATGTATTCCCTCTATTACTTCCTCATTAAGTTTCATGGACTTGCCTCCGCAGTATTTGGCATGGGGGTCATTCGAGCCATCGGATGCGTTTTTGTAAATTCGGACCGCTGTAGAAATTTGGGGCAAAAAGTAAATTTGGGCCAACACGTAAATCCGGGCCAGTAGGTAAATTCAAGTATGTACCTTGAGCCTCGAACCCATGACCTCCCCCGTGCAGTGCATGTGCTCTAACCACCACACCCGCAATCACTGAAGTATGTGGCATTTCAATGCCACATATGTAAATGCCGGCCAATTTGTAAATTCGAGATAGTTTTGTGAATTCGAGCCGCGCAATCTTATAAATTCGGGTCGCGCAAATTTGTAAATTCAGGTTTCCCGATCGCACGACCTACAACACGTGCCTCACCATTCTCGCCTTCACCCTTAATCCCATTTGAACATGCTTGTGCCATCTAGTGTTGAGGATGGACTCATTCTCTTTTCCTACTTCTATTTTAGTTATAGTTATCAAGGAAATCATTTGGATTGGTATGAGTTCATTCCCATTCTCATTGCAAAATATGGTTTGTAAAAAAATTGTTAACACATACGTCTGTGGTCGCTAGAATATCCATCCATCTAAACCGCTTGTCCATGATGGTAGCTTGGTATTGCTTGAGGCAAAAGACTCTGTATCCAAATCCTCTACTAGGGCTTTGTTTACATCCTTGTAAAAAATGGTCTATTAGGGTTACTCTTGTTATAACACCAGACTATTGAACATATATGGCATTGTAGATGGTCTATTAGGCTTACTCTTCTTATAAACCCAGATGGTCAAACATAGATGGCCTTGTAGCTTGAATTTTGAATCATCTAGAATTGTCTTAGTAATTATTAAATCACAAGATTTTTCACATTGTCTAGTAGATATTTTTAAGCACATGGGCCATATATTTCCACTTAAATCATTAAAGTGAATAAAAGTTAGTAGTTTTGACCAACCAAGCCGAGCAGCTGTTGTGAGGAGGTATTATGAAGCTGCCAAGACAAAAAAAGCAGTAGGGGGTGCTAGAAGAAGCCGGAGGACTACCTGAGAAGCTGGGAAATTGCTAATTTCAATCCGGCTTGCCAGAAACCTATCAATAGACCCCTAGCCTTCTCATTTTCATTGAGACTCAGAGTCTTGGCCCAAAATCTCTCGTGCTAGACAGATACTTCACAAAAACCACTAAGAGAGAAAAAATATGTGGTTAAGCAAGGTGATTAGTGCTAATCTCAGCTAATTAGTAAATGACATTAATTTATGTCTACTTTTTTTCTAGGTATTATTAGTTAGAGAAGATTAGATGTTTCTCTATTATTAATTACTCTCTTATATATTATTAGACTATAGATTACTTAATCCTTAATTATCATTAGTAATCGAATTAATTATTAACATATATTAGGACTAAGATTGATTAATTTTGATCTTAATTAAGGGGAAATATAGTAATTAAGCTTAGTTAATTACAAGTTAACTTCTAAAGTTGATGCACATTGATAAGAAGCTGTGAGAATTATGTCATAATTTTCCAATGAGTCTAAGTATTTAATTAAGCAAAATTCATCTTATTATAAGCTTAAAATTAATGGAAAAATAAAAAAATATAGTCTATTAATTCATGAAACAATTGTAAGAGACATATTATGAGGTTAATAACTTGGGATAAGTAAATCATAATAAATAAATTAATTTTAGTAATTAACTTGGCCTAGAAACCCTATTTTTGGCTGAAAAGTAATCAAGATAATTAGAAACCATGTTTAAAAGTTAATGAGATATTTATAAAGAAAACCTATGTATAAATAATTGATTATTAGCTTATAATTAGTTAGCTAGTTTTAGGAATTATATTAGCTTAAAAACCCTATTTTCAATTGAAAATTAATCAATATAATTAGTAAACATGTTTAGTACTTATCTTGGTCTAAAAGCCTTGTTTTTAGCTAAAAACCAATCAAAATATTTAATAAACGTGTTTAGTAATTATCTTGGTCTAAAAACCTTGTTTTTAGCTGAAAAGTAATTAAGATAATTAGCAAACATGTATAAAAATTAGTGAGATAATTATCAAAGAAATATCTAAGTGTTGAAAACCTAAGATAATTAGTGCATATTAGTTAGTTAGTTTTAATGATTATCTTGGCCTAGAAATCCTATTTTTGGTTGAAAATTAATCAAGATAGCTAGCAAATATTTATAAAAGTTAGTAAGATAATTATTAAATGATGATCTAAGTGTAAAGAATCCTTCATAATTACTTAGTTTATTTTAATAATTATCTTGGCCTAAAAACCCTATTTTTGACTGAAATTTAAAGAAAATAAATAGTAAATCCATTTAGAAGTTTTTGAGATAATTATTAGAGGTATAGTATCCTATAAGAAAGTTGATATAAATTTATATTTTTGAGAAAGTTACTTTAATAAATAGCAAGCTAAAACTAAGCCCATTTTGGCCTTAATTAAAAGGAGGAAAATTAAAGAAAGACTCAGAAAATTATAAGATAATCATTAGAGCCTATAAACCCTATAAGAAAGCTAGGATAAAAATATCTTACATTTATAGATAATTAGAAAAATTTTATATCAAGAAGTTACTAATTTTGACTACATTTTCAAAGAAAAAAGCTAGCAAGTTAGTTTCCAAAAATTATTCATGAATTCTTATGGCTAAACTAAGGTATAAAGGGTTAGGAGAATGATATTAAACCATAAGAAAATTCTATAAGTATTTAAATTGCCCCAGGGGTCTAGAAACTAGGTTAAGTCATGGAAATACGTTATGGAATGGTAAAATCAGGTTTTGATAATTTACCTACTGATTAGATGTCCTTTTTATAAGGATAAAAGCCATGGCTCCCAAGAAGACCCGAGTAAACTAGCCAAATAAGGAAGGTGATAGTATTACAAAAAGGGCCCATGCCTCACATGATCACGAGGCTTGTCCAAGCCATAGGCCTACGGACAAGAATGTTCAAACGCCTGAGCTTCAACAAATACCTGACCAGTTCACAGGTGGGTTCTTTGTTGTAAATTAAGTTATAAGTAGTTCAAATTATTTTTAAATGATGACACTACATGCATTAAAGAGTGAACAAGGACTTAGAAAATGATGAAAAGTGGCCAAAAATCAAAAGGGTATCCTCCAAGAAACCCTCATGCAATTGTTGTAAGCTAGGAAAGAAATGTTTTGGTTAGTCTGGTTGAATTAGGAAAGATATGAATGATCATTCTTAAGACAACTTGTCTCAAGACACCTCCGACTCCTTGATATATTTTGAAGACTAATGATGGCTATAAGGCCACCGATAAGTCAGTTTCCCCCATGAACAATGAGTCTCTACTCCATCATGTCTTGATGTTTCTACATAAGTTAGGATACCATTTTCTTATCCTAGGGGAGCCACCCGGTTGTATGGGCAACTGGTTTGGTGTATGGGCACCCTAAACTTTTTGGTGATATTCTCACCCTGAATTATGAATAAGGAATGGGTGCCTTTTTTCACACTTGGGTGATCTTGAGACAAGAATATTAGTCATGGTTACTATGGTAATTTTTTTTGGAGTGACAGTACCCTGTCTTAAGTTTAAAGAATGTTCTCCCATGCTGTTTTCAAAAAAACAAAAAACGAATTACTATGATGGGAAATTAAAATTAACCATTTTAAGTGTTGAAAGATTGTACTAGTAATGAGAATACAAAGAAGCATTTGTGAGTGCGGGGTGGTAAGTGGGAATCGACTAAGGTTGTTGATCATGGACATGTGGACATGATTAGTAAGATAACTATCCATTCTAGTGCACTAAACATTAGAAGACTTCTTCATTTGGAAGAAGAGTCCACCAACGCTTGTGCTCTCACTCATGTAGGGGAAAAAAGTGTTGGATGAGGATACCTTAGCCCATTTGCAGAAGTTATAGGGCCCAAAAAAACGAACTTTTAGTTTTTGTCTCGTTTCTATTTGTGAGACAGGACTAGATCTGTTTCTAGGACTGTAGTCCTAAGCCATTGCCAATGGACAAGTTAGATTCCCCAAATCTTTCTTATGTAAAGCCTTTTGTTTCTATTAGATCTAGAGACTTCTCAAGGAACCCATCCCAACTTTAGAGTCTGCAGGTTGGAGACCTCTCACGATTCCACTATCTTTTTAGACTTGGGTTTGTTTTGTTTTTCCATAATGTTTCGGGATTTAGCCTCTACTCAAGAATTTAGCTTCCATTTTCTCCACCCGTACATTTTCCTTCTAGCCTCTTGAGTTTCTAATAAGATTTGACCACTCTCACCCAAATTCTTTGCTTCTTGTTCTTGTAATTTTTATTTTGCCCTCGTTACTGCCTTAACTAGTATCGTTGGTTCACTCTTCAATGAACTTCATGGAACCACTTTTACCAAATCCATAAGCATCTTTCTTTTTTTACTAGGGGTTTTTGGACATTACTCACAAAAATGTCTTCCCTTTTTGTTACATTTGGTGCAATAGAATGGTGGCACCACCAATCCTTCTCGTCCTATGGATGCTTGTTTTTCCAATGGTTAGGTGCTCCGCATATATGGAATACGCTCCTTTGATGTGGTGGAGGAGATCTCATCATTGATGGTCTAGCCCTTAGTTTGGAATGAAAAAAATTCAAGGGTTTCCAAGTTGTGTGTAGTACAGTAGATCATACATATAGGATTTGGATGTGGCTAGTTTGCAATGAAATAAACTCAAGGGCTATTAGATTGTGCATAGTACACTAGCTCATACATATGAGTTGGATGTGGCTCGTACCAACCTTCCTCTATTGCTCTAAAAGAACTAGCTTCATTTTGGGGAGTTACCTGCATAAATACATGCTCCTTTCATTTCTTTTGACTACATTATTTTGACTCGAATAGCATCGCCTCCTAGTAGTGGAGGTTGTTGCCCCAATACTTGCTAAGCTCTCTCCACTCCTCCATGGGTCTATACCCAGTGTGTCTATTTTGGTGGATACTTGTGCAAAGGTTGTCCTTGTCATCTCATGGTCATGTACTATACATTCCAATCATACTTTGGTCTATAATAGAACTCATGTGTCTCATGATTACTCTATTTTCCCTTTATGGTGGAGCTAGTGGCAAGAAAAGGAGTTGACCTTGCCCTTGTGCTTTCATTGGCATATGTTTTTGTGAATATGCCAGAGTTTGTGTAATTGTCTTTGAGAATTTGTCCAAACAAGAATTATTAATTAGAGAGGTTGTAACAACGGACCCAACTTGTGTGGGTAGCGTTGCTAAGGTCCACTCACTCTTTGTGTTTGATGCCTCCTTTCACTCAAAATAGATTATGCAATTGTCTCCCAAATCTATTGCATTTTGTATGCAAAGCATCCAAGGTAGTCTAGCATGCAAGTTTTTGTTGAGAACTCCCTCCACAAACAATGATACTATTCTTTCTTGCATAGGTAGTTCTTCTCTAGGAAATTGTGAAATGACTTGTTCAAATTTGCTCATAAATTATGGTATAGTCTCTCCTTTTTTTTGCTTATAGCTATAAATTTGATCAACAATATTATGTTTGATCCCTATTTTTTAGAATACTACTAGAAATCTACTAGCTAGTGTGGGTAGTGATTGTCCCACATTCTATGTTTTGAAAGTGAATTAAAGCTTTCCCTTCAAGCACTGATCCCAATCCTTCGATTGAGTATGGACCTAGTATAGAAATCATAGAATTTCTTTGCTCTAAGAAACTATATAAATGTGGCCAAGTGATTATGAGAATCTCCATTTCCATCGTACTTCTTCATCCATTTTGGAAAATCCGCGGGCCTCCCTTGCCTTTGATGCACTTGTCCTATTTTTCTCCTCACTGTCACAATTGGTCCAAGATCATTGAGCAGAGTGGTTGGTTGGTGTGACTCATTGACCGAGTCTGGTTTTAATGTCACCATTTGTTTTTGCTTTAGGTGTTGCATAGGCTCCTCCATTAACCAAAGGTATCAAATCATTCAATTCTCTACTCATGGAAGAACCTCTCTCATCGTGCATACTATGTTTGTAGACCATACACTCTTCCTACTCTAAGCTTGTAGTGCTTCATTGAGTACCCTTGATACAATCTAGTATCTATGTCTTTTTGCGTCATGGATACAAGAATGGGTGTAAACCCATTGTTGAATTTGTCCCAAAACCTAAAGATGGGCATATCCTTCCTATGAATATATATGATTTTGCTATCCATGAGGGTTGCTTGTCTCACATTTTTCACCCATAAGAATGCAGTAGTCTACATTTTTTGAGTGGTAAACTTCCAAGATTACATTGTCAATTTCAAGTGTCTCATATTTCTAAAGATTCACTAGATTGTAATCTAGCAGCCCTATGGAACATGGTCATTCCATGATATCCTCACTTGGAGACTAAGTTTTAGATTTGTTTCTCCATTTGAGCATAGTATAAGGGTGTTCTACTACCACATACATTGTCCCCCTTGAAGCCATGTAGGGTGTTCTACTACATTGTCTCCCTTGAATCCATGTAGGATCCTCCCTGTTTATTGGTTTGAACTTCTATTTCAAACTCTATCTCATGGTCATCTACCCTCACACACGGTTTATCTTCTACATCTAAATAGATAAATGCTCCATGGTCATTTAGCTTTAAAAATGTCAAGATATAACGATACCTCAAGCGTCGGTTCAAATCCCCAATCCTCAAAGCTATTGCCAAATACATCAAAGACATTTTTGAGCTAGTTTTTGAGTATGTGTCCTTCACTTCTTCAAAGATAGTAGGCAATCTATCACCTTTCCTAACACTCTTTCTATCGATTCTTTACTAAAATTTTCACAAATCATGAAATTACTCACCACAACAATGATTCCACAACCATTCATAGACCATGCACCAAATTTTCTTAGGATGAGCTATGCATATGAGCTAATAGCATGCCATTTATATTACAAAGATGAGGATCTGATCTTAAAGAGAATACCCTACCCAAACGAGAATGTACATGTTTGTAGTTCCCACTTGCTTCCATGTAGTTAGCACCTAGCCCCCGATCAAATGACTAGGTTGCTTAAATTCCAAGGGTTGTGATGGCCTACTATGAAATAAGATGTTGCAGCCTTCATACATGATTGCATCCGATACCGAACCACCATGGTGTGTAATCAATCTACCTTAACCGCCCTATGGATTTCTTGAACATGGAATACACATATGCTCTTACCTCAAGGATAATACACAACATAAACCAATCTAAAGCCAACAACATGACACTATCTTGAAATACCTCACTCTAAGAGATAAACTCTACCACATTGGTCCTAGCTCTAGCCCTAGCTCCAACATTAAATTGTGTGTCCTTGAAAAGTGCTATCTACATGTCTTTAAAGATGACCATAGAGTGGGTCATTTCTCTATCTATGTTACTACCAAGGTACTTTTACAATAAGGCTTATGGTGGCCCTCTCTATGCATGGATTCCAATGCCTATGTAGCTTGATGCAGCAATTGCTAGAGGACACATATCCCAACCTTTTACGATGAGCAACCCTTAACCATTATCATTAGCACCGTGCCTTTGCATTGGTTTTGTAGGACCCCTTCGTCCATCCCAAAACACTAAAGATCAATGCATCATTGTTGCTACTGGTTACCTTATGAGATTGGTAAAGGCAATGAAAAGATGACACTCATACTACAACCAAATTTTTCTATCAAAACATCTTTGTGAGCTTTGGCATCCCCATTGAAATCTTCAGTGATCAAGGCTCACTTTAGGATTCTTTTGAAAGTATTTAGTGATCAAGGCTTGCATTTCCTCAACGAGGTGGCCAGGATTCTTTTGAAAGTATCATAAAACCAATCAGCACCCTACCATTTTCTATGTAATGGGAAAGCCCAAACAACAACAAACTGATGCGTGAAACCCTCACAGAGACCGTAGAGGGGGACAAAGGAATTTAGGTGACAAAGCTACCAAGCATCTTATGGACCTATTGCACTGCCTACAAATCATCTATAGGAACTACGTCGTAGTCTATGAACTTAATTTTGGTCTTTCTATAGAATTTCTTTTCCTTACCTTGCAAGGAGAGGTTCAATTGGATTAGACCCCTCATGTTGTCTCTAATAGCCTCTATGATCTTGAGAAGCTAGATGATACCATGCTCTCTATGTGGAAAAACACATATGAAAATCTTAATTTAACAGGAATCTTTGTTCTTAGGAATTCAAAAAAAGAAACTCGGTTCTCCTCTATCTGCTTTGAAAGAACAAACACAAACTTACTACTAGGAGATAAGGCCCATGTGCATTAGCCAACATCAACATTGGAAGTCTTGTTTGCTTTAGCAACTCTTAATGGTACACCCATAAATTCTTTTATAAATGAATCCATGATTAAAAGTTATGAAGAGTCATTAACTGACAAGATGCTCTAGCAATTCCATGCAGGTAAACATAAGAAGAAGTGTGAATCCTTGCTAAAGTAACAAGCACAATAAGAGGTGCACGAAAGAGCTCTCAAAGCTACACTCCATTGATTTTAGGTAAACTACTTAAGCATACCCTTTGATGAAGATTTTGATCCACCTCTTCTCCTTAAACTACAAGTAAATGCAAATCACATCACTATAATGCTTAACTCTAGAGCCGATGCAAACATCCTTTCTAATGAAGCCTATCAACAACTACTTGATCTACCTTTAAACCACACCACAAGAATCACCCTCCAAAGCTTTTATAATATGATAATAACCACAATGGGCTCAATCACTGCTGAGATGATCAGGCACCAATTCACAAGCTCTACACTTTTTCATGCAAACCTTCTAGACACTATTATCTTAGGCCAGGGTTGGATGTGCATTACTTAATGCAACATCAAAAGGGATACCAATGAAGCTACTTTCTAGACCTCATAGGCATAGTCAAAGTGTCTCAATCTCAAACCTTAATCCCACCAAACTAAGCTCAAATACCTCACCACTAATTGGTTACGAGCATCTCTCACTATTCCTCAAATGGCGGGCATGATAATGAAGCTTCCACTTCTCAACACCCTCGTCCAAGGGAGATGGATTAGAAAAACTCTTCAAAGCTCCATACAGCCACTCCAGTACTAGAACTACCAACCCTAGCAAGAAACACTCTCGGCCAAACTACAATGAGAACCACTTTAAGGTGGGTATCAAAAAGTTTTTGTTTTTGTAAGCCCAAAACTACCATGGAGGCTAAAAACAGATTGGATCCCCAAAATAACACCTACATCGACTATCCCATCAACCAAAGTGCCCATAACTTCAAAATTAGGCAATAGCACTCAATAGTAATGGGTACCCAAAGCCAAAGGCCTAGATACCCAGACCCTAACCACACAACTTTTTCTTAAAATCCAAGTGAGGCAAACCATCAAAGAACAAGTGACGTCTCTACAAGCCCTACTACATGGGATCCATAATACCAAGTAGAATTATCAAGTCTCTCTCGAGAACATCGAGCAGCATGTTGGGGTAAGCCTTTAGGATACACTCACGGTGAGAACAATCCCCAAAAGCCAAGCATCACCATTAGGGAGATGCAAAGCAAGGAAAGGGAACCACCAAGATAAGGAGAATACACCAACCTCATAGCTGGAAGTGGCCACTTTAGGTTTCTTCATACTCAACCCGATACGCATGAGCTATCGACCATGAAAAAAACCACTAGTGGACACTCATGTTTCATTAAAAACATCCTAATTTGGGTCTAAAAAAGCATGTAAATATGGCAACAATGATTGGCCATTGGGATTCAAAAGACCAAGTTGTATAGTTCTAGTCAAGTAGAAAAAGATTCACTTAACTTTCTTTCAATTCATAGATCCCAAGCTACACATAAATGTGCTCACAAGATACCAAACATCTAGCCTCATAAGGAATATAAAAATTAAGCAACAATAACTCACTAAAAGAGAGTGGCATCAAAATAGTCTCTAGAGTCATGAAGACTAAGCCTTAAACATATATCCTTAAGAGTATCAGTAGGCTTGCAATCCTCAAGGCTGAATCTATGCAGCAATGGCTTGATTTGTCTAACACAAAGCAATAGCTCCATCAACCTGCTCAAACTGTATGCCCAAATAATTATTTTAAAATTCCCAAATCTTACATCTTAAAGCGAAATTCAAATCAGTCTTAAAATCAGCAATGTGTTCCTTGTTTGGTCCATTACTCAACTTGTCATCAACATAATACATCACTCGTATGCTTGATATACAAACCACTCTTATTTGAATTATTTCAAAATCCATTTGGAATTAAGTAAGCACAAATGGTCATCTCAAGCATATGGAGCCTATTTGAATTCCAAGCATAGGGAGCTTGCTTGAATCCATAAAAAGCCTTTTCTTAATTTGACACTATTGGATAATCAATTGTTATGGAGTTCACCCTTTAGTTTATGAATCAAATCTAGCGATTGAGAACACATGCAAACATATATAGATGAGTAGGATGTAAATCTTCAAAAGGTTTAAGAACGATTGAACCAAACTACTTTGCAAAGCCGTCAACTGCAAATGCAAACAAAGATAGATGAGTACAATGTACATCTCCAAAAGCTTTAAGAATGATTGAATTAGACTACTTTACAAAGCTGTCAACTGCAAATGTAAGAAAATAAAAACGAACACTAAGATTCCACAAACTAAAGAGAGCTTGTGCAGTAATTGGAAGTCCTCAAGACATCCAAGAGGGATTGTTTCATTTGTGGAAGTGGCCTACAAAGAGCTAGAGACTAAGTAGTATAAGCAAGTAAAATTTGAGCTCAGGGCAGAACAGCTAGTAATAAGATTTCTAAAGCAAAAGTATGAAATGTGTAGTAAAAAGGAAGCTCTCATTTCTAAAGTTCAAAAGATAAAAGAAGAAATTAGTTGAGAAAGACAATCTAGTTGCAAGAGGTCTCCCTGCATTACCATTAACAGACGCATCAATCCTTGATATTTGATGTGGGCACTTCCAAGTCATCAAAAAGAAAAGATATACCACTCAAACGGAAGAAAACATCACCAAGGCAATAGCTACTACAATATCATATGGAGTATTTACAAAGCCTTGGAGTGGAAGAAAATATTTATATCACAACATGAATATCTACATACTCAAACCGAAACAAATCGAATGTCATAACCAAGGCTTACCATTCCCTTTGCTTAGACATGAGTGTTACACTTCAAGCATAACAAAAATATGATTTCTAATGAAGAGCCCAAATGGAGGAGAAATTGGATACAAAAGCATCCAAGGTGGGAGATATACTTCAGAAGAGGATATGTTGTTTCAGAGGCCAAACTTTGGCATGCACGTTTTGGGCATTTGAATTTTTCTAATTTCTTGCATTTGCATAAACGTGATGTGGTCGCTGCTTTATCACCTATTGAAACAACTTCTAAGCATGTTTGTGAAGGTTGTATTTTGGATAAGGTGCAAGATTCAAAGTTTTCAAAGGATGGTGCAGTAAGCACTACATGTAGGTTGCAACTTGTGCATAGTAATGTTTGTGGGCGTATACAAACTATCCTTGGATAATTTATTGTACTTCATGGCAATCGATGATTACTCTTGGCATGCATAGGTATATCCTCTTCAAGCTAAGTCCAAAGTGTTCATGTCTTTCACGAAATTTTTGGTTATGGATGAAAAATGTCTCTAAATGTATTATGGGCACCCTCTGTTTAGATTGGGGGTTGGGGGGGGGGGTTGCTTCTCCAATGGAAATAGGTTTGAAATTGAGTGTTCATGATGCTAGAGATCTTGCTGATATCACTCTTTATCATACTAGATTCCTTATTTATGTATGCAATACAAGGCTTGGTATTCAATTTTTAGTCTCACATGTCAACAGATTTATGCATAGCCCACGGTCTAAGCATTGGTAGGATGTTAAAGGATCTTTCACTGCTTGAGTGGCACTATAAATTTTTCACTTTTTAATCCCAAAAGGGATCATTGCCTCTTGGTCTACATGCCTTTTTGGATTCAAATTGGGATGGTTGTTATGACATACAAGTGTCCACAAGTGGTTTTTGTTCCATGCTCGATAGTTCATGCATATCATGGTTGAACAAGACCCAACCTATTGTGGCCACTTCTAGTTATGAAGCTAAGTAAAGGGTAGTCTTCACAGCTATAGTTGACTGTGTATGGCTCAGGGACCTTATGGCTAATTTGGGTGTTTGACAGGACACTAGACATCCACAATCCACTCTGCAAATCATATACGAAATAAAAATCACAAAGAAACCATTCAAATCACGGTCAAATATTCCATTCAACCCAAAAAGAAACAACATTAAATGAACTCATTCTACCATAATAACTTCACTTGATTAAGCTCAAGATAATTTCCATAGGCATTGTCCTACTCATCTTGTGATCTGCCAAAATCATCTACACCGATAGTCAGAGCACATTGACAATTGCAAGAAACCCAATTTTTCATGCTCGAAGATAACACATTTATTTTTTTCTTCACTTGGAAGTTTTTTCCCTGTGCATTGTATATAGGCCCATCACCCTAGGGCTAAATTATCTTTCTATTTTTCACTAAGCAATATATCCTTTGTTGTGTGCCTTGACCTTCTTCATCTTCTCCAAGATGTGTGTGCATTCTCGCAACCCTTTTTCCAACAGGATGACCTTGATGGTACAAATCAAATTTAATGTCTTGAGAAATAAATTCAAAAAATTTATACAACCTTGGGTAAAGTTTAAGAACTACTCCACGTTGAGTGAGATTATAAGTGGTTAAGTACAAAGCACTACAATTGAGGAAAATTTCAAAAGCTAGAGGGATGTTGCTAAATTGGCTACTTTCCTTAAAATTTGTGCACATGGGAACATGTAAGTTGGGAATTGTAGATCTACAAGATTAACAAAGCCACTAGGAACAAGCATCATTCATCATTTTTTGGTGGTGGAAAGTTGTGGGAGGATTGGTTAATCCAAATTCAAGATGAAAAATGATGGGTTAAAAAAAGCATTGCTAAGGAGTTGTTCGGTAAGCTCGGTGAGAGAGATCAAGTAATGGATAGTCATGATGCATCACAAGATTGGTGACGAGACATCGGTTACACAATATTCCATGGTACGAGGAGGAAATCTAAATTGAGTGTGAGTTAGCCGTAAGATGACAGCACACAAAACAAGATGGGTCTTGACAAACTTTGAAGAAATGTAGATCTATGCTTTCCAAAAAGTAGGTTTCTTTTTTAGTGCTTTCTAGAGAAGCAAATGGTTTCTTGCAAAGGAGTCTATGTCTGCATTGCATCTGTGCATGAGATGGCATCCACGGACACATGTGGGGTGCTTGTATAAGCATGGCTTTCAACTCATATTTTTCTAATTAAGTTTTGAATGGGTTCATACATTTTTAAAAATTTGACGGACACCCACTTAAAAAGTGGACTATCATCTGCCAAAATTCACCCAAAAACTTGGTGTCCCATTCTTCTAGCTATTTATAGAAGAAATCACATAATCTCTCTCTCTCTCTCTCTCTCTCTCTCTCTCTCTCTCTCTCTCTCTCTCTCTCTCTCTCTCTCTCTCTCTCTCTCTCTCTCTCTCTCTCTCTCTCTCTCTCTCTCTCTCTTTCTCTCTCTCTCTCTCTCTCTAGCACCAATAGTGAGCAGCCCTATTCCAACTCACCTCCTCCAAAAAAGCAAGGTGCCATAGCTACCCTCTTTATAATAGCTTTGGAATAAAATCTACCACGATGACACCACAGGTTCACTCAATAAGTTTGCAATTGGAGGTTGTTTTCCATGCAAAGAACAACATGTGATGATTCATGTATGAGTTCTACCAGTGTTTGCTACCGTGTTTGTGTTTTGAAGGTACACAGTAAGGAGGTTTTAGCTTAAACAAAATTTGAGATGGTTTGCAAATCCATGGAGGAACATTGAGCTGAAAGATTTTCTCTTGAATTCTCAAACAAGAAGGAAACTACCATCGTGTTTGAGATCTAGAAAGGAGGGGTTTACTGTGTTGCAAAAGATTCTCCTTGTTAATAAACATTCTCTTTAAGGGGGAACCAACCCATCTTTTGATCCCCAATATTGTGTCGATCGTCTCCCTTTTGTCTCTGCAATATTCTATTTATTTTTAGCCTATTAATTATTTGTGTGCACTCTCATTTGTGACAACCACAGATGCTTGGGAGTGCATGATTGCACAGTTCAAGAAAACAACATAGTGCATTTGAAACCGGTTGTGCATAAGGGCAAACCCAAAAACAATGCTCTTGATGTAAGGTGCATTGCTGACATGTTTTAGGTCATGGCTAGTGCACCTAGCCTAAGTGCCTATAGGTAATCTTGCATGTGCAATCATCCACATGAAGTAGCATATCCATCGGCTAGCTATGAGACTCAAGATGCATGATGAAGATCGTAGCCAAAAAGCAAATAGACATCGGTTGGTCTAATCGAACCTTTGATTTATGTGGCCAGTGAGGAGGGTGCTATGCCATCAACATGATGTGGCCGTTGGTCTAAACAAACCTTTGATTGATGTGGCTAGTGAGGAGGGTGTTATGCCCTCAATAGGAGAAATACACTGGTCTAACCAAACCTCTAATTGATGTGGCTAGTGGGGAGTATGATACGCCCTCAACATGACGTGTCTCCCAGTTGCAATAGTGTAGTCCAAGAAACACAATGGCTTCCTATCAGCCACTTCCACGCACCAAGAACCTAGACTAAACAACATCCATCCCAAATCCATGCTTTCTCTTGCAATGCCTCCTTTGGGTTGTAAAATCGATCACAAGAGCATCTTTCTAAGGAACCCACTATCGAAATAGGCAATCAATTAATATCCACACGTTGATCGAGGGGAACCTCACCTTGAAGTGTAGTCTCTTGTGATAACCATGATGGCCAGTCTATGAACCTTCAAAACAAGAGTCCCTTGACAAACAACAAGCAGCTGGAAAAAACTATAGAAAACCACCCCTAATGAGATGATAGAGCAAGCTATCCCCCAACGATATCATGCCAATTAGCATGAATAGTAGTATACACATAGTAAACCCTCTATGGGTCCTATATAGCTCCAATTATATTTGTATCTATTGAGGCCCTTAAACATGCATATAAAGATGCTACCAAACCATTTTCTTGCCCCTAACCCAAGCAATGTGGGTCATCTCTCCAATCTGATGACCCTCTTAATCTATCACATTAGTATTCCAAATCAATGATTGTTGCTCAATCTTCTCCATACGACAAAATGACTATTGAATCAAAGACAAATGCATTTGCAAAAATGTAATGGATGGCCAAGCACCAAAGGAATGGTCATCACTGTCTCAAACCCAAAACAAGAAGAGGCACATGACAAGGCATGATATAATAATTGCTTCCAAGTCTCATCTATATTGCTATAGGTTGAACACATCAAGAAAGAAATCAATGGCAACACACGAACAGGGAGCAAGCTTGTCAGAGCGAGCTTTGGAGCAAGCTTTTTTTTTTGGGAAGAGGGCCCACTAGTGCACCACTATTGCAACCCTCCTTGGTAATGCCACCCACTCTTCTCGTCTACACTCTCCTTCTCTTCTCCTCGTTTGACACCCTCTCCTTCTCAACCACCTCCACATATCCCCTCTTATCCTCCCTATTCATTGTCTTCCACTCTCCTGCTCTCTCTCCCTCTCCTAACTCCACATCTTTTTCTCACTAATTGCCTCTCTCTCTCTCTCTCTCTCTCTCTCTCTCTCTCTCTCTCTCTCTCTCTCTCTCTCTCTCTCTCTCTCTATTTCTCTCTCTCTCTCTCTCCACACACACACACACACAATTACAAACACAAACTAGTGCATACTAAAAAGTTCATTAAAAAAATTGTTCTCTCTCTCTCTCTCTCTCTCTCTCTCTCTCTCTCTCTCTCTCTCTCATATCCTTGAAATACTTCTAAATGCAGCTAAAGCTATCGACTAGCAAGGTTTTTGGCAATACTTTTTAGCTATATATGAC
Organism: Adiantum capillus-veneris; assembly: GCF_014529385.1. Lineage (NCBI taxonomy): Eukaryota > Viridiplantae > Streptophyta > Polypodiopsida > Polypodiales > Pteridaceae > Adiantum > Adiantum capillus-veneris. The sequence goes on from NC_140945.1 coordinate 10,768,479, forward strand.
ATTGAGATAGTAGAAAAATCTAGCAAACATAATGTTGTGTGACTTCTTGAATATAATGTAAAAGATTGGTATTCAATTAGTTTAGAATGTATTACTTGGTGGAATACAAGAGATTATAATGATATTTGGAATTTTGGAATACGCCAAAATTTTGAAAGGGGGGGGGGGGATGTATTATCCATCATCAAGATAGCTAGTTGGATAAGGAAATTACCAGTGGTAATTACCACAATAACTATATTTTCTACAATCAGGGTCCAATCCGAGTACCTTTAAATAGAACCCATTACTCAATTTGTCAAGAGAATCAAGGTTGTCATTCCATAGTCTAGAGAAAAATGTTGTAATGTTAAATAGTTGCTCTTAGAAATCATTACACTCTCTTGTAACTTCATGTGATGCCAATTGTACTATATCTAGCATATGATTATTCTAGTTCCAATCTCATTTTTAGTCATTGTTCTTGCATTTTTAAATTCTTAGTTTCTGTCTAATTCTTGCGCTATCTAAAGAATAATTTGATGTGGTAACTAGTTACCTATAATTGTTAGAAGTGACTAGCTCGTTCTATATATATATATATAGATATATATATATATATATATATATATATATATATATATATATATATATATATATATAGAGAGAGAGAGAGAGAGAGAGAGAGAGAGAGAGAGAGAGAAAGTAGATATATACAAAGATTAATAGACGTTCAAAGACAAAGGATAGAGAGTAACACACACAGAAAGAAAGAGGATAATTACAGAGAGTAAAACACATGCACATAGAGAGAGAGAGAGAGGATATATATGAAGGATATATACACTCCACAGATGATCTCATATGCAGGTCACTACTTGGATTTTTTGCCAACAAGACATGATTCTCACTATGATATGTAGCATCATGCTTTGGATCATGTGGAAGGCTTGATATGCCCACATTCTAAGCTCACAATCTTCCCCTACATTCAGTATTTTTATTGCCATTTGGACTCCATTGCTCCAAACTCTTTGGAGTCGGTGAAATTGTTCAGTTGGCTCCTCTAGGGTAGTGGAGAAATGTTGATGCATCTCTCCTTACACATGGGTGAGGTCGTTAATTCTTTTTGTCAGGATCATGGCCATATCATGTGGCATTATGTACCTCCACATTGGTTCATTTTACACTCATTGTACATACCACCTTGATGTTTACATAACTTGCAAATTGTTACTCTCCTTTTGTACTTCCTTTGGATGATAGGCCATTGAGCATCTATAGACGTCCCTTATGTACATAGAATATAGACCCTTTTCTTGCGAGAGAGAGAGAGAGAGAGAGAGAGAGAGAGAGAGGAAAGCAATGAGGAATTTGAGAGGGAAAAAGAAAGGCAAGGGGAGAGGGAGAGTGAAAGGGGCATGTAGCAAGAGGGGGAGAGGGAGAAGGAGGAGAGGGTGGAGGAGGATGCTGGGTGGTTTTGGTGGGGTAGCACAAGTAGTGCATGGGTGGAAAAGAGGAAAAAAAGGCTCATTCCATATCCACCCCTGGGTAATGCACAAAGATGAGAGATAGTGGGGTACGAGAGAGAGAGAGAGAGAGAGAGAGAGAGAGAGAGAGAGAGAGAGAGAGAGAGAGAGAGAGAGAGAGAGAGAGAGAGAGAGATGCTACCTAAGAAAAGTAAGGAGAGAGATTTACATGGATAGATTGAGATGGGATTAATGATGTCTTTTACAAACTATATCTACCCCTCAATATTATTATCCATTGTGTGTTCCATGTTAGCTACTTAAAATAGTGGTTGGGATAGGATGACCACGCTATTTTGACACACTAAAGTATTGGGTATAGGCACTGGTCATTGTATTTGTTCAATTACCACAGGAGGATTTTGTGGCTTTGGAAAACTTCTTTGATCCTTGATTTCTACTTGGGTGTCTTGTGCTTATGATGTCTTTGGTTGAGATTCTTGAGCATGCAGTGTTTCAAAACCAAAATCTCCCTGAGAGTTGTTGTCAGACTCAGAGTATGAACTCTTGATTGTGAGATCCCCAACTTGAAATATTGGAGCGACTTGATAAATAGCCTTTCTTTATTCTCAAAGTTTTATTGAGGACACCTTACTCCAATTCCATGAATCAAGGATATGAGCAACAGAAGAGAGGAAATCCTCTATCCATCGTTATCATGGTTGTAAGGGTCATACACCACAAGCCAGGTCGATAAATCTAAGAACTCTAATGGGAGCTATTTTCTATCATAAAAATAAAATCCCATTGACATATTTAGAATCTATAAACAACACCTTTTTCCCCACGTTGAAGAGGCATGACCACCATTCATAAGTTCTAAATGTGATATGTGACTTATTCTAAACTAACTAGTAGTCTTGTAAAAAGTACCCCACTAATTGGCTCCACCCATTTGTAGACATAGATCCATTTGGATACTAGTCTCCCACTTTGCACACCGCACTCATCTGTTCTTTTTGTTTTCTAATTACTACCACATTGTTTTACATGTACAAACACGGTTCCTTTATTAATTCCGGGCATAGGTTCTTTCATATAGCCCTTCAAACATCACCAAAAACATTCTTTCTCAAAAATTGTCTAATGAAAACAATCCTATATTTTAACAAAAACAATTATCCAATTTTCGTACGAGTTTGCCGATACAGGCGAACTTTCTCTGTCTAACCAATAGAGCCTTTGCAAAGGATTTACTTATTCGCTAACTGCAAAATGCACAAACTTTTCCAATCACTAGATTGCAAGGGGGCATCTTGCTAATTGCAACGCATCTTGCTAATCGCAATGGACAAAAAGAAAGCTGATAACCTCAAATTATTTCCCGCTAACCATGGGATCATCTCGCTAATCGCAAGTTCCATAAGATATTTCCTTAGCAATTGTTTTCTTTAAAATATTCTTCAAACGCGATCAACTAGCTCTATATATCAAACACTGACAATTTATCAAGCAGTTCTTTCACTACTCTACAAAACCATATGCTTGTTTCTTGTTACATAATCATGTTTCTTGGACAGTTCAAGGGAATTCCTAGGATTGACTTATCGGGTTAGTATGTATAACAATGCAAAATTATAAATTCATCTTATCGGATTAGCAACCCATTCGACTACCTCCTATGTTGGAGATTGATCAGCTTTTACTTCTTCCACAGGCTAATACCTTTGCTTGAGCTATGATTGGAGTAGTTGATATCTTCCTTTGTACCTTCTTCGGAGCCAAAACGGTAGGAGCGTCTTTGATCTTTGTGTCACTCACTTTGAGGCCATCGTATAGAGATAGAAAAGAGGGAGAGAAAGAAAGAGAACTCTAGAATCCGAGAGACAGCACGACGGTGATAGAGAAGGAGTTGGAGTTGGAGATGGAGATGGTTTGAAGGTGAGAGTTTGAGGGAAAGTGGTTAAGGAAGAGAAGGGTGAGAGAGAGAAGATAACTCCCGCATGAAGGTAAGAGAGCTTCCACTTCTGAGAACTTTTGAGTGTGTGTTGAAAGTGAGGGGAGAGGAGTCTCTATATAGGCTCTCAAGGCCAAGAGAGAGTGCTAAGAATAGCAAAAAGTAAGAAGAAAAGTTTGCACGCATTGGCAGCTTTTTCTTTTGTATGCATGTATCTTGATGCACGATTTTGAGCCTCTAATTTTAGGAGAAGCTTGTCTAATTTGAGAAAAACAAGAAAATAAGCTCTAATCTTGACTTCTCTAAAAAATACTTTTTCTTTTCTAAAAACACTCCTTTTCTAAAATCACTCTTTCTTTCCTAAAAAATACTCCTTCTTTCCTAAAACTTAGCCAAAAGTTTCTCTTTCTTTCTTAAGGGTCAACTCTTATCCTTAAAAGTAGTCTTAAGGTCTAAATTTCCCATAGCAACCTATTGTTCCTTAGTGAGTAAAGGTCATAACTCATAGTTCCGGAGTCCAAATTTTGATCCGATTGTTCCGTTAAAACTCTCTATAACTTAACAAAAATGTGAACCTCAAAAACTTTTGCAAAGTGACTAAAATAGTTTTTATTGACAAATCTTGGGTATGTTACAATCTCCCTAACTTAGGGATTCGAGATGTCCTCATCTTGAGAAAAACTAAGGGCAATCCTTCTCTAAGTTGGCTTCATCTTCCCATGTTGTATCTTCTTCAGGATAGTCCTGCCACTGAACAAGGTGTCCTCTAAGAATTCTATTTCAAAGATTCTTCTCTTGAGACTCCAAAATTCTAGAGGGTTAGAGCTCCAAGATGTTTTGAGTAGGCATGACAATTTGTTCATCATTGAGGAGTCGATCATCGCTAGGAATGTAGGGTTTTAATAAGCTTACATGAACATTTTGGACTTTTATGTGAGCTAGTAACTTCAGGTTGTAAGTTTGGGTTCCTATACACTTGATCACTTTGTAAGGACCACAATAACATGGGCTAAGATTTTTGTACTTTCCAAGTGATAAGCTACTTCTCTTTGGGTGAATTCGAAGAAAAACCTTATTACCTTCTTTGAATCTTCTTTTGGATATCTTACCATCCTCATACTGATTTTGGCAATCTTGAGCTGCTTGAATATCTCTTTGGATAGCTTTTGTCTTGGTTTTCATTTCTTCAAGCATCTTTTTAGACGCTTCAACTCTTATAGTAGGATTTAAAAAATTGAATGGGTAGACACATTCTTGATCATACAAGGCACAAAATGGGGTCATACCAATGCTTTGATGATGTGAAGCATTGTAAGCATACTCCACTAGAGGTAAAAATTGAATCCATCGCTTAGGTTCCCTACTACAATAAGCTCTAAGAATATCTTTGATGACTCGGTTGACTGCTTTGTTTTTCCATCTGATTGAGGATGGTATAAAGTACTAAAGTTTAATTATGTTCCAATTTCCTTGTGAAGGAGTACGAGCGGAAGTGTGACGCGAGAGAGAGTGCGAGAAGAAGAGCACGACGATATGGTGAACTCGCTCTACTGTAATGTGTAGAGCATAGTGAGTTCTTATTAGGTTTTTACAAAAGAATATGTGTACATACTTGGCGGCCCGCCGACTTACCTGGGCGACCACATTGGGCTTTATACCCCAACAACCTCCCACTTAAAGTCCAATGTGGTACTTCAAGTGTGAGAGAAGCTACTATACAAGCTAATATGCAAGAGATGTAGAGAAGTGATGTACTACCCTACACCTAACTACTTGCGAAAATGCGCAAAGCTCTCTGAGGGAAGTCCTTTTGTAAGTAGATCAGCAGGATTTTCTGTGGTGTGAACTTTGACAAGCTGAAGTTGCTTATCCTCAAGCATTTCCCTGATGAAATGATACTTCACATCCACATGCTTTGTCTTTGAGTGATAAACTGGATTGCGAGCCAATTGTATAGCACTTTGACTATCACAATATAACACCGGCATCTCTTCTTTGATTCCCAAATCTGTTACTAGTCGATTAAGCCAAATTGATTCTTTGCATGCCTCTGATGCTGCAACATATTCAGCCTCTGTAGTAGACTCCTCTGTAGTAGACTGAGTAACACAATCTTGTAATTTAGAACGCCATGATACTGCTCCACCAGCAAATGTAAAGACATACCCTGGCGTAGACCTTCAGTTGTCTAAGTCACCTGCATAATCTGAGTCTGTAAAACCCTTTACACTTAGCTCCTGACTCCCATATCATATACGCATACTCTTTGTAGCTTTCAGGTATCTCAATATTCCTTTCACTGCCTCCCAATGTTTCTTGCCTGGGTTTGACATGTATCGACTTACTACTCCCACTGCAAATGCAATGTTTGGGCGAGTAGCAATCATTGCATACATCAAACTACCCACTGCAGATGCATATGGAATCTTATCCATTTCAGCCTGTTCTTCCTTAGACACATGACAATCTTGTTTGCTAAGTTTCACATATGGTGGCAATGGAACACTCAATGCCTTTCCCTTCTCCATATTGAAATGTTGCAAAACCTTGTCAATATACTCTATTTGAGATAACCAAATCAACTTCTTTGATCTGTCTCTCTCAATGCGCATACCAAGTATATGACTTGCCTCACCCATGTCTTTCATGTCAAACGATTTTGCCATCTTTGACTTCAAAGCTGAAATTTCTTCCAAGTGCTTGCCAGCAATCAACATGTCATCCACATACAAAATAAGGATCAGCCAACTGCCATCCTTAGCCTTCTTTGTATATAGACAGTGATCGAACTCACTACGTTTGTAGCCTTGAGAAAGCATAAACTTGTGGAATTTATGGTACCATGCCCTCGGTGATTGTTTTAAGCCATAAAGACTCTTTAACAACTGGCATACCCAATCTTCCTTGCCTTTCTCAACAAACCCTTCTGGCTGCTGCATGTAAATTTCCACATCTAAATCACCATGCAAGAACGCTGTCTTGACATCTATTTGGTGCAACACCAAATCTAATATGGCAACCAATGCAAGAAAGCATCTCAATGTAGTCATCTTGACCACCCGAGAGAAGACTTCATCAAAGTCAATGCCTTGTTCTTGCTTAAAGCCCTTGGCAACAGCCTTGCTTTGTACTTTGGCTGACTATCATGAGCGGTGATCTTATACCTGTAAACCCATTTACAAGGTAGAGCCTTTTTGCCCTGTGGTAATTTAAATACCTTCCATGTCTTGTTTTTATGCAGAGCTGTCATCTCTGACTGCATGGCCCATTGCCAATTCCTGGAGTCCTTCATTTGCACTGCTTTCTTGTAACATGAAGGCTCATTGCAATCAGTCAACATGACATAGTTCATAGATGGAACAAACCTATCAGGAGGTCGCGTGATACGTCCAGATCTACGCATAATAGGTGGCTCAGGCTCAACCACAACCTGTGGTTCCACTCTATCCTGTCCTTGCTCCTCTTGAGCCCTGACATTATGTCTTGCACGTGCAGGTCCATCTTCTTGGAAGACAACTCTTCTAATCTCCTCAACCCTCTCTGGTTTAGAATGATATTTGGATTCATTAAAGTGAACATCATTGCTGCAGACAACCTTTCTGGATTCGGGATCCCAAAGTCTGTACCCCATCTCACCAGAATTACCATAGCCTAGAAAGATGCACTTTCTACTCTTTGGCTCAATTTTGTTCCTAAATTCCTTTGGAACGTGAGTATATGCCTCACAGCCAAAGACTCTGAGATGCTTGTATGAGGGCATTTTGCCTGACCATACCATCTTTGGCACTGAATCCTTCGGCAAAACCTTGCTAGGAGATCTATTTACAAGATGAACAGCTGTTGATACAGCTTCAGCCCAAAACCCATTTGGCAGCTGTGCATTAGACAACATACTTCTGACCTTCTCTTCTATGGTCCTATTCATCCTCTCAGCAACACCATTTTGAGGAGGATTGTAAGGAGCAGTAAGTTCACGTTTTATACCTTTTGACTCACAAAAGTCCTGAAAGCCTTTGAAACATACTCTCCACCATTGTCAGTGCGTAAGCATTTAAGCTTCTTGCCACTCTGATTCTTCACAAGTGTCACAAACATTTTGAAAACACTAAACGCTTCATCCTTGTGCTTGAGAAAGTAAACCCATACTTTCCTCGAGTAATCATCTATAAATGTCATAAAGTAAGAAGCTCCCCCTAGAGATAGGTTAGGCATAGGTCCACACAAATCACTATGAACAAGTGCCAACTGTGTATCTCTTTTACTGCTTCTATGCTTATGTGGCTGCTGTGTTTGCTTACCATACAGACAATGTTCACAGAATTCAAAATCATTAAATGAAAAGCCAGGCAAATAACCAGAACGAGACAAGATTTCCATTCCCTTCTTGGACATATGTCCTAACCGGCTATGCCACAAAGAAACGTTCGGCTGCTCGGTTACATTGATTACATTTTTATAGACATTTGATACATAAATCATGTAAAGTCCTCAGACTTTACTCCATGTGCTACTGTCATAGAACCCTTGGATATCTTCCACATGTTCTGTCCAAAAGTGGTGACGTAGCCAGCATCATCAAGTAAACCTGTGCTGATCAAGCTCTTTGTAATTGCGGGAACATGTCTCACATTCTTCAGCGTGAAAGAAGAGCCATTCTGAAACTTCAATTGAACATCTCCAACACCTAAGATCTCACCTGTCTGCCCATTGCCTAGCCGAACATGATCTTTAGTGGTCACATAAGAGGTAAACCACTCCTTGTTTGGAGACACATGAAGTGATGCCCTTGAGTCTATAATCCAGTCACTCAGTGCATTTCCATCAAATGCTGTAAGAAGAGTTGAGTCCATTGTATTCTTCAAGAAGTAGATGTCTCCTGACACTAGACTGTCATCCTCTGCAACAGTGTTTGTCACATTTATTTCTTGAATCTTCACTGAGGACTTGTTCTTCTCACCATGGTCTTCAGCTTTCTCTTTGCCTTTTTCTGCTTTTCATTCTCTACAATCTTTTTTCATGTGACCCTTCTTGCCACAATGGTAGCATTCTATGTCACTCTTGCCTTTAGCACTGCGGGACTTGCTACGAGACTGATTCCTCTTTCCACCTTTGTACTTTTCTTTGGTCCTTCCCCTGCCAACTGAGGTTGTTCCTTTGCCTTTGTCCATTGTCTTTCTATTGGTTTCTTCAGTAAGCAGACTTCCTTCTACACCTACTATGTTCAAACCATCTGGAGGTGCAGAATTACTCAAAGCTGTGCGAAAAGTGTCCCAACTTTCCGGAAATGTGATCAACAGGAACATAGCTCTAATAGGTTCATCGAACTTGACACCTTGAGCTGACAACTGACTATAGATTGTGTTGAATTCATTCAGATGATTGGACATAGGTGTCCCTTCTTTCATCTTCAAGTCAACAAGCTTCTTAAGCTAGTATACCTGTGAAGCTGCACTCTGCTTCTCATAAAGATCACTCAGCTTTAACCATGCTTGATAAGCCGACATCTCGTCTGCTACATTGAAGTAAACGCTTTCTGCCAAAGTCAGCATAATGGTAGAAAGTGCCAATTCATCCATTTCGCTCCATTCATCTTCGTCCATATCTTCTGGTTTTATCCCCTTGAGGTTTATAGGTTTTATCTGCTTCTTTTGTACCAACACGTGCCAAATCTGCTTCTTCCACAATGGGAAATTGGTTCCATCCAGCTTCTTGATATTGTAAAGAGCAGTGTCCTATGATCCAGCCATAGCTACGCTTCACAGTAGTTTACTTTCCTGGGAAAAATTCGGCAGAGTTTCCCCTGTAAACTGACCTCTGAACCAATATCAACCTGTCAAATGAACCAAGAAAGCTTCAGATTCTGCATAAATTTCGACAGAGTCTCCTTTGTAAAATGGCTCTGGTGTACTCAAAAACAGACCAAAAAACAGCTCAAAAAACACTGTCTCTCTGACACTGTAAGCTGCGGGTAAACCTGTCCTACACCTGTACTGTCCTGTCACTGTCCTGTAAGCATAGACTGCGACAATGCCTCAACGGCAGTAAAGCAAAGATGCAATCCCAACTGTCTAACTCACAGTCAATACATCCTAGCTGCCTATCTAAGGGTGCTCGAGGGATCGCTCCAAGACCTGTATCACCGAAAGGATCTCAACATTCGAGAATCCCCCAGCTCAATAAAACCTCACTCGACCCTCAACAAAGGCTGCAGTAAATCTGACAGTACATAGACTTCCCACAAAGTCATACATCCACAAATTTCCCACTGTATGCTGTAACCGCTGCGGCGGTTGTTTGCTGCGTGACTCACAGCCAGCAAACCCTCAACAGACATACATCATCTCTGACAATACATCCCATGTGGAAGTACCTGCAATGTCAGGATGAAATCTAGAATATCAAGCAGCAAACACAAGCTACCTGATGAACTAGTGGATGTCGCCTACAGTCTGTGTGTAGATGCGCCCATGTCGTATGTGACACGCCTCCAAGAACTGTGAGCCGTCCTTCGATGTGTAGACAGCCACAAATCAACACTCTGGGAGTGTCGATATCCTCAGCACCTGCAGTCGTAGGCCGAAAAACCCCAAATTTGCAGAGTCGGATCTGCACCCGTCGAGACCACGTAGTCGAAAATGGCCTGCGTAGACCTTTGTCGAAGCCGAACGGTGGCCGAGATGACCTCAGAATGAAATTATGTGCACACCAAGCCGTACGGACTCTCCCACAAGATTTGGGGCCGTGTCTTCGCTTGTCGAATTTCACTCCAATCTGAGTTGGTGACTCTAGCCTCCTGCAGTGCTGTCCCGAGCCTCGATCTGAGCTCTGATACCAGTTGAAGGAGTACGAGCGGAAGTGCGACGCGAGAGAGAGTGCGAGAAGAAGAGCACGACGATATGGTGAACTCGCTCTACTGTAATGTGTAGAGCATAGTGAGTTCTTATTAGGTTTTTACAAAAGAATGTGTGTACATACCTGGCGGCCCGCCCACTTACCTGGGCGACCACATTGGGCTTTATACCCCAACACCTTGAAGAGTGAGGTCCAAAAGTTTCAACTTCACATCTCGATCGCTTACAATCCATTTCGGAAATCCATGCAATCTAAAAATCTCTTTAACATATAGTCATGCAATGCTTGAGGCGGTAAAGGTTGTCTTGACGAGAATGAGATGTGCAACCTTCGTGAGTAGGTCAACAACTACCATAAGTGAATTATACCTCCTTTTACCATAGGTAATCCAATGACAAAGTCCATGCTTATACACTCCCACTTCATTTGGGAAACGTCAAGTGGTTGAATCTTACCGGGAAGTTTAACTCTCTTATCCTTAATCCTTTTGCATGTCAAGCATTGGTGAACATAGAACCAAGGCAATAGGTATAGAACAAGACGGAGTATTTGCAAATGCCTTGGAATGGGAGAAAAACATTACTACATAACATGAATATCTGCAAGCTCAAGCCAAAATAAATTTAAAGGATTTTCATAAGCAAGGCTTATCGTTCCCTCTACTTAGACATGAGTGTTTCACTTCAAGCATTACAGAAAGATGATTACTAATGATGAGCTTGAATGGAGGTAAAATTGGATACAAAAGCATCCAAGGTGTGGGAGATACACTTCACAAGAGCTCCAAAAGAGATCAGAAAAGATCCCACCTTATGTCCGTTACCACACTATAGAATATGGTACACTTTTCTACTCATGCAAGAAAATATTTCTACATGGCTAGAATACCCATTGATACCAAAGTAAAAATATGGAATAGCAACAACTTAAACCAAAAAGTCTCGATAGTATGGAAAAGATTCTACAAGGGGTTCCAAATCTAGATTGTGTGATGATGAGAAGATCCGCCATATGCATCTCACTTACAAGCCAGACAATCCGCTTACAAATCCACATTGTCATGTCCGAGATGACATGAGCTAAGAGGGAGAGGATGTTAACAACAACTAACCTAAAGCCGTTTTCTAAGATATACTTTTCAATTCACATGTAAAAGTAGGCTCCACAATTTGATGCGACTTATGTAATTTATTGATTTTGTGGATGTATGTAGAAGTACAAGGCTAGGCTGGTAGACAAAGGTTATGTATAGACTTATAGCATTGACCAAGGAGACTTTTAGTTGTGTAGCTATGTTGGGAACAATGCATGTCAATATTGCAATGGTTGCAACAAAAAGGTTGTGTTTACATCAAATGGATGTGAAAATTACATTCTTGCATGGTGACTTGCAAGAGGAGGTGTATACATTAAAAAAAAAAAAGGATAAGAGGTTAAGAGACATCCTAAGCTTGAAAGTACTTGTGGCCTAAAACAAACACTTAAGCTTGGCACAAAATTTCCTATTTGGTAACTAATGGTTTTTGTATGGATTATATGGATCACTCTTCATATGTGCAAGAAAATGAGGTCGATATTGTTCTTATATGCATCTTTGCGGACGATTGTGGTTATCATGAGGCTGAATTTGAGCAAGAAAGAGTTTGACTTGCTTCCATTCTCCTACCCAAATTTCTTAAGGCATGCATACACGATCAATTTTGATTCGCAATACTACACTGTCATGGCAACCAAAGTTAAAAAATGGTATTCCTAATGGCTTCCAAAAAATAAATTTCATAGGCCTACACTCTTTTGCATTGAAATTTTAAGGAGAAAGAAACTACAAAGAGAAAGAAATGAATCATGTAGATAGCAAACATGTTTATATAGAGAACATAAAGTCTTTTAACTTAGTAATACCCCAAGGCTTTTCATCTCCTACATCATCACCCTTCACTTTTGCATTTTTAATGTTTTGCAAGGTTATTCATATTTCCTAAATGGTGGGAACCTAATCATGGCAACCAAATTTAAAACCTTCACAACAATGTTCAATGGTAGCAATAAAAGCAAGCTAGTCTCACCACTCACTGTTTAATTACGAGCTTAATTCAAGCTAAATGTCAAGCAATATCTTTAAGCAATCACTATGGATCCAGTGACAATGTGAAATTATTTGGCGATCTAATCTAAATACAACAAGTTTTTTGAAAGTCAAAGCTACACATTATCCTCCAAGATAATACTCTGTTAACCTCCCACACCTCGTAGTCAACTTGACCACATGCTCGATTTGTGGAAAGCACTATGCTTAGAAGCTTCAAGTCTTACCATCAGAGAGTTACCTAGGAAAATGTAGCATAGCCTACAGATTTTTGCAAGAATATCAAAAAGACATGTTAATCCCAAAAAAATAGTTTCACTTTTATAAACCCTTTGTGCACAGCCTAAAAACCTGTGACGAATATACCAAACATGCAAGAAAATCTATTAACAAGGATGCAAACAATCCAAATAAGAGAGCCATATAATAACTGGCAATTGTCCCTTCATTACTCAAAGTCAATCGTAGGCTTCCAACCTTAAAACACTCAAAGTCAAGCTGTGCTCTAGACTGTCCTAGAGGAAAGAGGCAAATCTTGATTAAGAATGCCCTCCCTAATCAAAGTTTTGCTTCATGATGCTCACTATTTACTTCAGAAGCATGGGCATCCTTTTTGCCCCTCTACTCATAGTTTATCCATGACTTAAGCATTCTTTTATTATTCAGTCCGCTTCTACACGATAAAACAAACATAACTGCAATGTGATCTCTTGATTAGACCCAAATGAACTACACATTTAGTTGGTGTATAACAAAAAATACACAATCTCTAATAGTGATTACATGTAAGCTATGTGTTGCACATGCATCAAAGAGTGTGAGCTTTTGCTTTGCTTGATGCACAAAACCTTGGCCATCTTTTCCACAGCTTTCGTTGACTTGACTCATAGAAATTTGGGATCATAAGCTGTCGAGTTGCCATGAAAAAAAATGACACAATAACATACCGGTATCTGGGCCTGCTGTCCTCAGCCTCCTTGAGGACAATGTATTTCCTTATTTTCCATTTACTTTAATCAATTCCACATTCCTTTAAAAAAAACATAATGGTACCAACTGTCAAGACTACTTCTTGAATGATTTGTGCTTTTAATACAACAACAGAAGCCATTCATCCTACTATGATCCTTTCCATCTTTCATCAGTTTTTTGTGTCAAAAAAGTCTCTCTCTCTCTCTCTCTCTCTCTCTCTCTCTCTCTCTCTCTCTCTCTGCGCTCCCCCTTTCCTCTCGCGCGTGAGCAGTCCCCCTCCGCCACAGCCGAAAACAACTACATGGAAGCTGACGATGGGTTCACATCGAGGAGGTAAAAGAAACACCCCAAAAAGTGCTTTTCTAAGTGGAAGAGTTTCAGAATGCACACTTCCACCACCCATTTGTTCACATAAGATGGTGGAACAAAAAAGTGAGTCTATTTTCTTCTATCGTGCCGTGTTAACATTGGGTGATGGTGGAACAAAGAATGAAAGGAAGCCAAGTCTACTAATTGCATCAATAAACCATAGTACAAACCATAGCAAAACAATTTAATTAAATTGAATGCGTTTACTACAAACATTTAAGTTGAAGATGTTGATGAATATAGTTTCTCTACAACCACATTCCAAAGGGTCATCGTCTCATTGAGAATCAAAAAATTGATTTGCGTTGGGGTCCATTGTACCTACATTGCATTCACAAAAAAAGGTTAAAGACGTGCACACAATATTTCATTTTTTGCATGGATGTGTGATTCACATAAGCGAACCTCACGTTAATGAGGTGTTGTCAACCACTACTGTTTGCTTGACTCGTTTGCCCGAACGCCATAAAATTTTCCATTAGTGCATGGCATACAATTTGCAAAGACACTAGCAAAGAATGGACAAAAAAAAGTGACACTATAAAATGAAATAACCCACTTTTTTTGCTCCTCCCAAGGTGGCCAATGTAAAGGCTTTAAGGTACAAAGGAAAAAATCTCCTTTTCTGTCTGATGTTGACAGTTCATAAATTGGAAGACAATATATTTAACTTTTTTTTTTTGGGGGGGGTTTGGTTTGTTTTTTTGTTTAACGTTATGAGCTTTTGGAATAATTGAAGGGTAATGGCCACCTAGGATGCTGCCAGGCGACGTGGAGGGGTGGAAGTGATATTGGTGGGGGGGGGGGGGGGGGGGGATCGGGGGCAAATGCCCTCTTTTCTTCCATGCACTGGCACCATCCGCAACCTGGTGACTCCATGTTGTGTGAACCAAGATGCTGAAATGCGTGCTCCTTATACGCTACCAACGCTTGCAAAAACTGTGACGTCGCCTGTTGTGAACCTTCCTTGAAGCTAGCAAAAACAATACCTTTTGTGGACCTGGGGGTCTCAACGTATATTTCAATTAAAGGGAAACAAGCAGCATTACACTATGAGACTATGGAGGAAAAGATAGCTACGGTGAAGTAAACAAAATCACTACACAAGACACCAATTTATAGATCTTGGATGAACTCACCCCTTTGCAACTAAAGAACCGAACCAATCAGTTAGTGGAAGTGTCAAAAGGAAGGATAAAGAAGGCAAATGGGTAGTATACAAACGCCTAGCCACAGAGGAGTCAAGACACCCATTAGAGGAGCTTACCCAGATCTTGACAAAGACTTTACATGATGCAACAATAGAGGCATACCCACACACCCGGCGTTCTAGGAGTATGCCCCAGAACAGTTGGTATGATAAGGAGTGGAGAGACGAGAGCTACACTTTAGAGAGAGGTGCTTCCGGGATCCATTACTCATAGACAATCATGGATAGCCTTCCGGCACCTAGTGCGATGGAAGAAGAATACTTATCTTGATCGGTTAGAGGAGGAGTTGTACCAGCTATTCCTGAGCCAAGACTCAAGCGAGGCATGGAGATTTTTCCATGAGCGTTCCCCCCCACTAACTATCACATCCACCAAGATTTGGGGCGCATATGCAGCATCTCTTTACACAGTTCCAGGGCAGCAATCTCTACCCAACCCTCTGGAGCCATGCTCACAGACATGCACTTTCTTTATCGTTGAGATGGTAAAGGAAGCCATTGACAAGATGAGGACAAGGAGAGCATATGATCATGATAGATTGATGGCGGAGCACTCTATGTGTGGCCGCCCTTGAGAAGACAAGTCCGCTTTTGAATTCGGCCACCGGCCATTGACTTCCAACCACCGGCCACCGGCCATTGACTTCCGACCACCGGCCATCGGCCATTTACTACCGGCCACCGGCCAACCGACTGGTTGTTTTCCGACCACTTTCCGGCCTTAGAGGGATCCTACAGCAGAAACCTCTCGACAACACATAGAAGAAGAAATCCCTTCCATCAAATTACTCGCCAAATTACTCTTTCATGAAGAACCTAGATAATATCATTCCTGATGAAAAACTTGAGATGCCCCTAGACAAGGCTAAAGATCAATCACCAAAATCAGAAAAGCAAGACAAGGATCATTGAAAGAGTCGACATAGAATTCCGGTGGACAAGGGTTCCATCTCCCAGAAGCAGTACGAACACCACAAGAAGAAGAAGAAGATGTTCAAAGCTAGAGATGAAGATGCTAAATTTTAATGTTATAATGGAAAGAGGATTGATATGAAGGCTCTCTCTTTTATTCGACAATTTGAGGTGCCTTTGCAAAAGGTAATTTCTCAGCACGCTCAAAACTACACCATGTTAGCATGTATCTGAAATATACGGCTAGCAACTGGTGGCTTACCACAATTATGAAAAATCACAATTCTAAAGACTGGGAGGAGTTCAAAAAGGAGTTTTATGCTCAGTTCCTCCCCTCCTACTTTGCCAATGATGTGAAGAAAGAATGGGATTGTCTCTTTCAAAGAGAGCATGAAGCTATGTTTGACTACGTCGATAAATTTTGGGCGATCCTCCTTAAAGTTACTCCCTAATAAAAGTTTCTAATGAAGAGAAGATGCTCAAGTTTGAAGATGGACCCCAACTAGTACTTCAAAAGAGTATGACGTTGTACCCACAAAACACTCTACAAATTATGATGTGGTCCGTCCTCATAGCTGAAAACTTGCATTTGGAAGGAACTCCTTGAAAGCAAGAGTTTAGTACCTTTGATATAAAATAGAAAGCTCTCACTATAGAGGTAGAAACCACCACACCAAAGCAGCCTTTAGATCAGCTCAAAGGCCCAAAAAAGAAGCCAGAGGGAGAAAAGAAAAGCAAACTCCTCACTCCCTCTCAGTTGAAGGGTTACATGGAAGAGAAAAAATGTTTTTATTTGGGCGAGAAAGGCCACAAGAAACCAGATTTCCCACAGCTTAAGAAAGATTCTCCTCCTCCTGCATCAAATGCAGTAGCTGAAGTACAAGCCAACACCGGGAAGGAGAAAGGAAAAAGGCAGCTCCTCAAAGGGTGGGGCAGCTTGAATGGGCAAAGAGTATTGATCTTGTTTGATCGAGGCTTCATCGACAACTTCATCTCATAGGATACCTTAGAATCTCTTGGACTTACTCCCGAGAGAGTGGGAACTCCAATCACTTCAGGATCATTCTTTGAAGGGTTGACTAGAAATTCCACTCCTCTGCAAGCGCATTTGAATTTAAATATTAGAAAGTACTTAGATCGAGTCTTTTGTAGCTGCTCCAATACAAGGATGCAATGTTATTTTGAGAATGCCTTGGTATTACGAAATTCATTTACTTCTGCATTATATAAATAAGAAACTATCCTTTTCTTTTAAAGGACAATAGTATGATGTAGATGCAAGTGCTAGTGATAGGCCTATTCCTACTGTCAATCACATCACTGTTAAAAGAGAAATAAGGAAGCGTCTTTCTGCTTGATTTTTGTCAAAGACAAAAATGAGTGCTGAAAATGTCATGTCGAATTTAGATAAAGATCAGCTAACTTCTCTTAGTTAGTACAAGGATTGTTTTACTAACACTCTTTTAGATGAATTACCTCCAAAAAAATTGAAAGATCATCTTATTGATCCAATTTCAGGTTTTTCACCCCCAAATTAGCCACCTTACCGAGCTAGTCTCTTACAAGAAGTAATCCTTAAACAAGTAAAAGAACTTCTTGAGAATGGTCTTGTTTGACCTTCCACTTCTTCTTATTGTTCACGAGTCTTGCTTGTTTAGAAGAAAGACGGTACATTTTGAATGTAAATTGATTAACGTTCTCTAAATATATTACAATTATGAATAGATTTTTGACTCTCGAATCAATGATATCTTAAACAAGCTACAAGGGGCACGAATTTTCAGCCGCTCAAGTGCAGCCAAGAAGGCCACACAAGTAGAAGACTACGTGATACAGAGATTCATTGTAATGTGTAGCAGAAGTGAATGATTATGTGTGTCTGCTCAGGATGAGTGATCAGTGTGTGCTCAAGGTTCCTTTTACTGAAGGGAAGGGAGAGCCTTCCTTGACTTAATGAGATATTGTGCAATTACCTAAACAAAGGAGAGTGGAAACTATGAGAGAAAGTGATGAGAGAGAGAGAGAGAGAGACGACAATAGATGGGGTTCCAAACCCCCTCCAAGGGTCCCCCTCTCTATTGCTAGAGAGGTATTTTCTTTAGATTGCACAAAGTCTAGTACAATGGTTCTAAATGTTGTGATGCTTGACAACGACGGTGCCGACGACGATGATGGTGTTGATGACGACGACGACGATGATGTCGAGGCTAACGGGCTGAAATTTGAAAACACTAGGTATGTTGATGGACTTCTACAAGTGCGATGAGCCTATGGGCTGATCTGTTGTCATCGGTAATGACGCCGGTTGAAAACTAAAAAATACTAAGTGGAATACTGGCTAAGTGCGAATGGCGACTACTGGCTAAGTGGACTACTGGCTAAGTGCGAATGGCGGCTACTGGCTAAGTGGACTACTGGCTAAGTGCGAATGGCGACTACAACAAGGGTAAGACTGATCCATTGTGGTACTATGGCAAGATGCCAAAGGAAAACGTTGCTGTTACTGAAAATGGTGATGCAAAAATGTTGGTATTGTTTGAGAAAATGCCAAGGATGATTGGGTATTGCGGGTCTACTTGGTGCTTTTGCTCCTTGGTTCTTCTTCTTTTCTCTAGCACCCAAGGTTATATAGGTGGAAAACTTTGGGTCAAGCAGCCTTCTAGATTCTCCCACGACCAGAAAGTTAAAAAGTCACTTAATTAATAAAACGCCTACAAGAGGTGGTTCACGCACAGTTTGAGAATAAAGGTTATGTGCAATGAAAATGCTTATGCTTGATGCTAGTGCTAATGCGTTGTGCAATCAGAGAGTATACATCTACTCTAAGTGCCAAGACATGCGCGTCCTATGTGCAGGTTCACAAGGTTGCATGAACACTTCCTAGGCTATCCTAAACCCTAGGAATAGGAGTTACGGCTTGTCCACATGCACATAGGGTTAGAAGTGCACGTGAAATTCCCCCCTTTTCGAGGTGAGGTATTGGTACCAAGCTGTATGGCTTCCATATAGTCCACCAACAACTCTTCGTCAGCCCACTCTGCTGCATGGGTCCCACGATACTTGAACTTCAAGAAGGTTTGCAATGCTTGCTTCTTTGGGCCGCGTAGAAAGCGGTGCAGAATGATCTGCTTTGGCTCCATTTCTTCAACTGGTCGCCTACAAAGTGGTCGGTTGGGACATAGTGAAAATACGATCCAACGGGAGGCGAAAGATTGAGTCAGAAGAGACATGAAATCATTTGGGTTAATAATATACCAAATTGGTCAAAAAACTGGGATTTAATGCCCGTTTTTAAGTGTCAGGTGTAGCGGAATATAAATGGTGAAGATCTAGTTTTACACTTCTACAAAATCCTTTCTTTCTTTCCTTGCGTTGGTGAATGCTTTATGCTTGAATGATGGTTCTTTTTACTTTCATCTGAAGAGAGGGACTGAAAACGCAATAGAGATGTGTAGAGGGAGAGAAAAAGAGAGAGAAGACACCCGGATGGGGTCCCTGGGGTCCCAACCAACCCTCTCAAGCCCCCCCCCCCCCCGTTACCGATATGGTATTTGCTTTAGACTGCATAAATGGAATGTATACTGAATGCAGACTCTATTGACTCAAGGGATGACTCTCACCCCAGTAACTCCTCTGAAAGAGGCACCTTCGGGGCTGATTTGATGCGCCTTGTATCCTCCTTGATGTGGGAATGACGGATGACCACCACGGGCTGACTTCCACTCCTAATGTGAGAGGAACGAAGGGTTGAAAACGCAAATCTTGACGAGGCCAACGATGGATAGCAATGGAGCACTCAATTTCGGCAAGGGAATGGCCGAGGGGAGAGCTCGATTGGCTACCAAAGTACCAGACCGCATCCGAAGATGGCAAAGCTGCAGATCTCATTTAGACATGTGTCTATGATTGAGATAACTAGTTAGCAATCAGCCTTGCTCCTTTATAGACTTTTCCCTTTTGATCCTAAGCCTTGACCGATTGGTCCATTAGCACTTGATCAATTTACCTTGTTTTCTTTTTATTTTTCATGAATTTAATTGGAAAATTTAATTTAAAAAATACTTTTAGAAGGTTAGAAATTGATATTCATAACATTATGCGTCCCTTGAAATCATAGTTGTCCTCGACTATGCGGTAGAGAAAATAAAGTCATAGCTAGTTCTGTTGCTTTGGGTAGAGGATCCCTTTTTACCCGTCGACGTTTTTCCATAGTGATGATTAACTCTAATTGTTGCTTGGAAGGCTTGACTATCATAAGCATGTCTTTACTTAGCCCTAATCACAAGGTCTACTAGACACTTGAGAGACAAAGCTGTCGCAAGTTTGCATGGTGTGCATACACTAAAAACTTATGAATATTTAAAAGACTTATTAATTTCTAAAATATTCTTTGTTCATACTTGATTCTTACCTTTGATAGGAGTTATTGTAAGTATTTACAAGGTTTACATTATCCTTTAGATGGATCTCTTGCATCCACCTTGCATCTTTAAAAGGATAATTCTTAAATTTGACAAGATATCGTTCGATAGTCTTACCACTTTATAAAACCTTGTCTTCATGTCATAGAATGCTCTTTGGCACTATAAAATCTCTTCTTGACCCTCAAACTCAGGTGGTTCTTCAATCACTGGTTCTTTGGGTGGCTCGCCCTTATATGGTTTCAAGAGGTTCACATGAAAGGCATTATGAATGAGCCAGGTACTTGGTAACCTTAACTTGTAAGTTGTTTCATTGATAGGCTTAAGAATTTGAAATGGACCATATTATCTTTTTTCTAACTAAGCATAATATTTCTAGGTTGTCCGTCAAATTGTTGAATAAAGGCCAGTACTTAGTTTCTCCGAAGGTTCCATCATAATTAAGAAAGTTGATGTTCTTTCCTTATTCTTTCAATTTCTTCAACTTACGTGTGACCTCTTCTATGCCGCATAGCTCCTCCGTTTACCCCTTCTCTTCTCTCTCTTGGGTGGCAAGCAATGTCCTTCGAGTCAGAAGATGGTGATGATGATGAAGAGGAAGAGGAAGAGGAAGAGGAGGAAGAAGGCGAAGATAGTGACCGCTTTCTTTGCTTCCTTGAAAAAAGGTATTTTTCAAGCAAGAGAATGGATTCTTCAAATACGCTTGCTCATGGTCAAGCTCTTAGCATAGCATAGTATAAGAGAATAGTAGAGATGATGAAGAAGAAGAAGCTTTCATTGGCTTGAATTTGCATCCATAGCCAAGAGCTTGAGGAGAGAGAGAGAGAGAGAGAGAGAGAGAGAGAGAGAGAGAGCTTGCTCTCCAAAATCGGGCACTTGAGAGAGCATGTGAGAGGATCAAGAAGAGCTAAAAAATCCAATGAGCCCTCTCTTATATAGCTAAGCAAGTGTGCAACTAGTCTTAAGTTAAAATGCTTCGCACTTGACCTATGAGGTGGGAACAACTCTTAATGCAACTCAAGCATGCTCCAACACAAGCATAGTATAAGAGAATAGTAGAGATGAAGAAGAAGAAGAAGAAGCTTTCATTGGCTTGAATTTGCATCCATAGCCAAGAGCTTGAGCAGAGAGAGAGATAGCTTGCTCTTTAAAACCAGACACTTGAGAGAGCATGTGAGAGGATCAAGAAGAGCTAAAAAATCCAATGAACCCTCTCTTATATAGCTAGGCAAGTGTGCAACTAGTCTTAAGTTAAAATGCTTTGCACTTGACCTATGAGGTGGGAACAACTCCTAATGCAACTCAAGCATGCTCCAACACTTGTCCCTCTTGGCTTGCATGCTAGGACTTGCCCTCCCTTCTCTTGGACTCTTCTTGGCAAGTGCACACACCACACACACTTGTTAAGTTTACATAAAGCAAGTGTGTGCTACTTTAGACATGTGGCCTAGCTAAGCTTAATAAACAAAGACTAGAGTCAACTTTAAAAATGAGGAAGGTTCATCTAACCTTACTCTTTATATTTTCTCTTTCATTTAATAAAACTCATAAGCTTATCTTTTAATTGATTAGCTCGGGTACAAGACCTTTGCACAAACCTTGGAGGCTTATGAAAGTTGACTCGAGGCTATAGCCTACCTGCTAATTTAGGATCTACTAAATCAGGATAATCTTTGGTAAAAATAAAAGTCACCCTTTTTGAGCTTTAAAACTTCCACCTCCTGCGCAAAACCTTAGCATAATGCTTTGGAGGTGCCGCCAAGGTGCTCCTAAAACCAATTAAATTTAGACCTGCTAAATCTAGATAATTTGTAACAAGTTAGAATTTCACCCTAAGGCTTCTCATACCATACTTGGAGTCTAAGGAATTATTCTAATGACTTGAGCTTAGCACAACCACTTTCTGTTTTTAGACTCCTATAATTGCTCTCAATCATCCCCTTTGCCCGGTACCTTTGATCAAAGCTGCTCAGAATACATTCATCCTTCTTTGACATGTACCTATGGTTAGCAATTATCCTTGCTCTTTTATCTCAAGCCTTGATCGTTTGGTCCATTAGCACTTAATCAATTTCACTTATCATGATATAATCAAGCAGAGAAGAGTAGCTCTTGTATTTTTTGTTTATGAGAAGTAAAATTTTATATTTTTTGTCATAAGAAGGGTATAAGAATATTTTATGCTAGGTACAATTGAGAAAGTGTTCACCTCATAGCTTACAAAGAACGTGATATGCAATCCATATCAAGGAAAATTATACTTATACAAATCATAATAGAGATAGAGAGAATCAGACAGAACGCCAGAGAGAGAGAGAGAGAGAGAGAGAGAGAGAGAGAGAGGAGGAGGAGGATAGGGAAAAAGGTTCCTCTCTGATATAGTAGTACCCCTTGTATAGGCATTCGTGGCGGTATTTCTTCATCATATTAAAAAATTAGCATGACTACAATGCTCAAAAAATTAGCATGTGGCTTTTGAGTAGACGTGTTTAGTATTGTGTCTCTTATTAGAATACATCTTATGATCCTCTCTATATGCATACCTATTTCTTGTAAGGGTAGCTAGCTCAAGTCACTTAATAATATCTTTTTATTTTGCCTAATAGTTCGAGCCCCTTGTTACATCATTAAGTTCCTTAACCTTCTAGGGATGCTTAAGGTCAACAATTTTCTAGAATTGATGAAGTTTGTCCTGCTAGAAATTTGCCAAAATATTTGGAAAGCTTTCATGATTTTCTTTTTTTAAAATTTTGTTGTGTTGGGGCTTGAAGATGCCTTATTATTGAAGTAAATGTTGTTGATAAAGACTGTGATATTGAGTGGAGGGAAAGGGAAGAGCTGATCTTTATGACCTTCCTTGGTGCATAGATGGAGTAGTTCAAAGTATGGAAGAATCAAGTGGCCTTATTTAAGAGGAAGGAAGAAGGGCCGCCCGTCTTCATGTCTTTTTGCCTTTGCTTCTACTCATTTAGATACGAATAAGCAAGAAGAGTAAATGTTAATATTTCGTTTCATAAGAATTAAAATATTACATTTTTCTATAGAGGGAGAGGAGTGCTTACCCATGAGGAAGGGCCCCTCTTTTTTTCTTCTACTACTTTTTGTTATTCCGTGCTAGTAGAATTGTATATGTGGCATTACTAATTGAAGAAGTTGTTTGTTTCTCTTGCTATCCACAAATGGTTGTCCACTTTCCTTACTGTCCACAAATGGATATTCACAATTTTCTTTTTTCATTTTAATAGCCACAATATTTTCTGCTAGTGGGTTGTAGTCTACTTTGTTTTCATAAGATATGTTGTGCAACAAAAGTGTGGCTAAAAGTGTGGTCAAACCATTAGATTGGGTTTAACTAACGATGCATTTGTCCATATGTGGTTGATTATTATGCTTTTATGCATGTTTGTGCATGATATCATGAAGGGAATATTTTTCCTTTCTTGGTTTGAACATATTTATGTTGAAGTCTCTAAGATTGAGCACAAAAATGATGGCAAACCTACACAATACAATACATTGAAGTTGATCAAAGAATGGTTGTATTTATGTATTTGAAAAATTTTGTATTTTTTCTAGGCCGAAAGTAGTATGTATTATTTGACAAGTGGGTGTTGTATGTATGCATTGTGTTGTGTTATCGTAAACACTTTTTGTATCCTCTAGTGTTTGTTGTGATGTAGTTCATGATGCATTTTTGTAAGTTAGTTGTGCATGTTTCTATGAATCATAGTATGTCCATTTATGTAGCAAAAAATATGACGGTAGCAAGAGGGAGCGAGTATTAAGCATATAAATATGCACATGTACAATGTGTGTTTGCTTAATTTCTTTGGCAAAACTATTCTATTTTGATGCATTTGATCATTGGTTTATTTCATCATCTACTTGTTTTAGAGTGTGCATCCACGTGATAGTGTTGTGTATGTTAGTCCATACTTGTAAACTTTCTTGGGGCAAAAAGCAACTTTGTTCCAGCGTTGGTCCTTATAAGCGGTGGATGGTTCGTGGTGTAGCTTACTATATTGAGAACATGCTCATATAATTCTCCACTTGAAAATTTCATCAAGCCTACCATTAAAATTTATAGAATTTTCCCACAAATTTCAAAAAAAAAACCCAAAACACCCCTATTATTTTTTCAAAAATTCCTAAATTGTCCTTGGATTTTTCTAATTTCCTAGAAAATCCCTTTGTTGTCTCGTCGTTATTTTCACAAACATTTCTAAAGACATTTTTCTTTGCACACCTTCATAGGAAGATTGGTTGTCGGCTGGCTGCCAAGCCTCACCATTTCGAAGTTGGCAAAGCGACAACCACAGACATAAAAATTGTCAATCCGTGGGATGTAGGTAACCCAACTAGTGCAAGGAAGCTACAAGGGACAGCTAATCTCTCGAAAAACCCAAGTCTAAGTGGTTTCTACCTAACTCGATCTCAAATGTGTGTCAGACAATAAAAGCTTCTTTCCTTACCGCAACCTTATCCTGACAAATTTGTGTAGCTACGAGACTCCGAATGCAACAAAACGTAATGCTTAGCATGAGCAGAGCATCCTTAACACTCATGTACTCAAATATCATTTCTAATGCTCGGACAATATCGCACATAAGATAAACAGCCTATATTTTAAGTTAGTCAATTTCAACGTTTGAAGCACTCTATGGCTTCCTCTAGATGTTCTCTATCTATTCATAAGGTCAAAAACTAGTTTTGGTGTGTGTATTGTGCATAGGGAGCGAAAACAACTTGTAGACAGCTACGTCTACAAAATCACACTTTTATCACAAAAAAATTACGTTAAAGTAATGACCTTTCACCTGCGAACGCATGGTATGCTTGGAATAGCAATGCAAAACCATACAAGAGACAAGAAGAGTTGAAGAAATAGTAGACTCACAGTAAACTTATGCAGTGTATGCTCACTTCATTATCCAAAAACTTGGGTCAACAGTTACAAAAATTGGCTTTTATACTCTAGCCAAGGTTCAAGAATGGATTCCTACCTATTTGGGCTCAATAACAAGGCTCAAGAACTGCATATAGTTACAAACTTGGAAGCGCTTGGCCCCTTTAGACTCATTGGCAATCAATAATATTACAACGGCTTTTGGACTTTGCAGGATTTCTCATTAATACAATAGGATTCAATACAATCAATTGGGATAAAAAATCAGAGTGGTATCCCTTTAATTCTCTTTTTTTGAGCTTGTTAGCTGAATGGTTAACATTCCCCCCCCTCCTTGCCTGTGTCGTCTCGGAAACACAGCTACTAAGGGTGCTAAGTAGTGGTCGGGCTTCCTCGCTTCATTCCTTTTTGCACACTGCTCAAGACCTTGTTGGTACTTGAGACGGAGTTCGTTTTCTCTTGTCTATTGATTAGCTAACAAACCTTGCTCTCAAGTTCGTGATGACGGGGCCAAAAATTTTGGATCTGTAAGTGAAGAAGCCCGTATAGAACGCCTCTTCAAAAGTTTTCATGTAATAGGATGGTAGAAACATCACCCGACCATAAAATCCATGGAGCACTTCCTTCGAAGGTTGGTCAAATAGACCATAGCACAATCCCTTTTTACCTTCGAGGAATGACATCCATGCTACATTTGTTTGCTCTGCGCGGTGGAAAGTCTGCAAGCAGGTTAGAAGCATTTTATAAATCTTAACTAGCATGATGTATACCAAGTTTGGAATCCCTTTGAATAGTTGAATGGTCGAGGATAGTGTGTCCACCATATAAGTCTTTGTGGGTGGGTTATTTTGTGGCGGTGGGAACCTAGGGTAGTTGAGCCAGGTGGGTCTCTTTTGTTGGATGATTGAATGTTGCTGCCAGCTTTTGACTCTCAATACAGAGCATTACACAGGCTCTTGCTTGATATTTGATGGCGCATTTGTATACAAGATGAGATACCTGGGGTGCATGCTTAGCTAGATCTCCCGCCATTTTGGATGTAACATTGTTGGGTTTTCGTGGAAGTCCTTGAGCAATATGTCCTTTATGTGGAACACTTCAAACTTTATGAGTAAGAAGGAGAGAGCCTGTTGATGCCATGCTTCATTGGTGTTGCCCGACGTGAGATGATTGACATTGAGCGAGTGCAAGATCCTCTCTTACCAATACATCGCTTCTTTTCATATGGTCTCTCTTTCTTCTTCGACTCGCTTCTTTAATGCTGCTTCCTCCTAGGCAGTTAGGCTTTTTGGTTTAGTTGAGGGTCCACCTTCTTTGTGAGGAATCTCTGGGAGATTTCCCTCTTGAGTGGTATCTTCTTCAAAGTCGATAAACAACTATAGAAAATCTTTATCTCCCATTGCGGAATCAACTTTTTTTTCCCTAATGCGGTTACATGTGCCTTGGCAGCCTCATGTTCTTTGCTCAGTTCATCTTTGAGCTGCTCAATTTATTTTTGGTATCTCTCCTCCCATTGCATAAAAGCAATGGAGAGTTCCCTTCTTTGCATTTTCCCTAGCTTTAGCTCCATTTCGAGGTCTCGGAATTTTCTGTTCCACAGCTTTAAAGGAGCTTATGACTGTGCAAGATGAGTATTTGCAATATTTAGTTGGATTTGTAGCTATTGCATTGTGAAAGTTGACTCTTGTAAAGCAGTGGTTGCTTCGTTGAACCATTGCTCTTGCTGTTGATTCTTTGTTTGGAGAGCTTAGAAGTCTGCTGCGGACTTTGCAGTTAGTTCGGCCAATTCCTTCTCTTTGAATTCCATGGCTTCTTTTTATGCTTCATTACAAGTTTTTGCCATGTCGAGCCTATCATTTGAGTGTCGCAGTCGCTGATACAAATTGTGGAGTTGTTGGTGGTGAGCATAGATCTCGTCTCGCATTTTTTCCACCACATCATACACATAGTGGGCATATTCATCTATGTCATTCAGACTTTCCAGGTTTCTTGAGTGTCTTGCTTTAGGTTGACCTATTTGATGTGTCAAGAGCCTCGATTGTGATTGGTTCATCCGGCTGATCTGTTTGTGTGTCCGGAGTCTCTAATTGGAGGGCTTCGTCAGCTTATCCACTTGCTGACTCCTTGGGCGGTTTGGTTTGTGCTTCTACATTTTCAACATTTGGAATACTTTCCTCTGGTTGTGGTTGCTCTCTTAGAGGAGTGAAGTGTGGAGCTTCTTCAATGTATACTTGTCCAGGTGGTGAGTCCTCTCTAGGAGGTGTTTTATCTTTTTCTTTACCTTTGCCTGCTCTCTTTGACGTTTTTCTCGTTAATAGAGATGTTCTAAACCCTCCATAGGATTGCCTTTCATATTGTACATGGGTTTTTTTGTTCAAACTTTGAACCTCTTAGGGAATGGTTTCCATTTCTCCTCATAGTCCTCTTTAAGTCCTCTCTCAAGCTCAAAAGTTGTCGTTTCTTTCTCTACTTTTTCTACTTTTTGCGTTGGTTCCTCTACTGGTGTTGTAGGTCTTGGCCACTTTTTGGGTTCTTCATCCTCTATTTTAGCTTCTCCTTTTTCTCTCTTCTTCCTTTCGAGAGGAGTGTCCTCGTTCTCCCTTTCTTCTTCCTCTTTGTCGCTTTCACTGGCCTTTGTTGTGGTAGCGGTTTCTTGGCTTGGGACATTGACTAATCTTCCTCGGTCTTGTGGCCACCTCTGGTCTATACTTCTTCCTCATCATCATTCTTGTTTAGTAGCCATAAATTCTACTCCAAGGCATGTGGTAGATGCTCTGCTTGACCGATAGCATGATAGGCTATCCATGTTAGCACTTCTGGATTTTTCACATGTGTGAGGGTTGTGTAAACATATTGGGCATGGTTCACTTCAGTCATTCTCTCTTTGTTTGATGACTGAGTGAATGTGGAAGCCACGACATGATTTGGAGCCGTGTATCTGGGAGGTCGCTTTGCAGTAAAATGAAAGTGCTGGTGATAGAGCCTAAGTGCTCGCTCTATCTCTTTTTTCTTTGGTCAAAGAATGAGGTTGATTTACTGGTGAAGATGCCAATTGTGGGTAGTTGTCGGTCTCTCATTGATTTTCCACCTTTCTGCATCTTTAGAGCATCTGCAACTTGATCCTCGTGATGTTTACCTCTATGGAGGAGTCATTCAAATCTGAAATGGTTGCCCTCCCTTATTTTGTAATGCTGCGTAACAGCTCATAATTCCTCTTGTAGTCCACACCGCAGGGCTCGAGCTCTATGTAGTCCTTGATGCCAATTTTCTCCCAAAGTGGCCTAGGAAACTGCCTTTTCTTTGGCAAGTTCCTAAGCTTCCTTTGCCAACATTTGGACTTCCACTATGGATCCTTGTGCGCTTTTGAAGGTGCCATGGTAGACAGTGACATGCTAACTCTCTAGATGCTCCTTTGCAAGCCATGTGACATTTGCTTCTTTTAGTGAGTCTTCCTCTATCTGATATGGTGGAAGGTCAGCCAACTTTTTTTGCATGGTCTTCTTCTTTGGAGCTCCTGAAGTAGATGAGAGTGAACTTGACAAATGATCACCAAATTTGTTGATCATACCAATTCCAGCAAGTCCCAACCAAGTAGAAAAGCTAATAAGGCAAAAAAGAGCAAACTTTATCTTAGGCACGCCTAAGATGCAAATGTTTGTAAAGTGTATGCAAATTGGTGCCAAATTGAATGCATAGGAATTGTATGAGTTGCAAGTTATGTGCAAAAAGTTTGATAGCTTTTGGACTCTTGTGGTGAGAGTTATGGATAAATTTGTGTCCACTTTATCGCTTTCAGAGCTTTTCATGAATGATGGAGTTATGATGTGTCAAACTTGATGAAACTTGTCAAGGTGCTTTATCTCACCCCTTTGAACATTTTTGTGTCCATAAATGGCAAGTCAGGTCCTCCTATTATCATTTCTATCTTAGGCGCGCCTAAGATAGATGACTGATTTTGGGCCATTTTGTGCTTATGTCAATTTGATAGGCTGTGGAGTGTTGATTCTTGGTGCCTGATGAAGTTTGGTCTCACTTTACATGCTAAGTCAATTATGGTCACCTTTAGTCTCCTTGATGCGGTAAAGTGCATCTAACGGTATTTATGCTTGAAAAAAGTGTACCAGTTTGATGTAGGCTTTGTGATGGGTAAGGGGATCATGCTAATGTGAAAAATAAAATCAAAAAATTCTTTCAACCTAGCAGATCATCTTTGGTGCGCTTAAGATAAAATTTACAATTTATTGTCACTTAGGCCCTAACTCCATCTAGCTTCTATTGTTTGTTATGAAGGTTGAAGCCCTTGGTTGTGTTTGTTGCACTTGGTGTTTTCCCTGATGAGGTTAATAGTCCTCTTTTGAGCCGATCTTGAATTGGAGTCACTAACCATTAGTTGTGTGCCCACTGAAGGTTGGTGAAGGTCCAATGTATTATATAGAGTGCCCCCTTTGAGTTTGAGACCAAACGGATCAATATTCTGCACTATGGTGCAAAATGTTACTTTGCGGTGAAGATATGGTCATTTTGCCCTATATTGATGGTTGGGACTCCAATGCACCCCTAATTCTCCACAGTTCCCCAACATGATGGCTCCAACACATATGTAAAATTTGGTCTAGATTTGGCCCCTTCCTCTTCGGCGCGTCGAAGATACTAGGTCCTCCTTTCTAACATATTTTACATTTTTGAGCTTAGCAATGTGTTCCCCAACTAGTGATGAGTCCATGGTTCATTTTTGGTGCAATTTGGATGTCTGGTATGGTCGGTAGTGTTTTTAATCTCGAAAGTTCCCAAATTGTCATGTGTTGGCGTGCCTCCTACAGCACTTACGGTCGGCAATGTGATAATCAAAACGCTTCTAGATCCTCAAGGCTAGAGTGAGTAAGAGCTGGCAAACGGTGCGTAAGAGAGTGTGGAAGGTCACCAAAATCCACAACCCGGAGCTCTCTCTCTAAAGGTTAGAATGCAAATGAGAGGGAAAATGGCCTAAGGGACTATACATACCTGGACTTTTTTGACACCCCCTGTCCAATACCCATGAGCTCAGTAGGCCTCATAGTGTACTCTCGGATCAAAAATTTTTGAAAATTGACATCCAATAGACCTTTATGTCATAATTTGTTCAGATGATTAGCAAGTCGAAGTGGCCGCCAAGTTTTTTGATCAAAATTGCTCCAAATTTTTTATGTTGTTTCCTTTAAGCTTCGAGATTTGGTGTTTGAAGTCAAAATCAATTCAAACATTTTGATAGGGGACAAATACTTTTTGTATTCCTCTCCCTCCCTCTCTCTCTCTCTCTCTCTCTCTCTCTCTCTCTCTCTCTCTCTCTCTCTCTCTCTCCGCCTTGATGTGGGTGCTTTTGAGGATAGTTTCATTGTGAGGGACATCATCTTCTATTTTGAGATACATCAGGCCCCTAGGCAATCTATGCCACAAGTCATCGGATACAATTGGGAGACATCTTGCAAACAGGAAACTCGATCAGAGAACAAAGGACGGGGCTCACGGGGAGTGACAGTCTGAGAGGAGTTGCAACCATTGATACATATAGCCCGCAGGGACGAGCAGGCTAAATACATATGGGTAAGACTGAGGGCAGAGACAGCCATATACCTCTACATTGCAATTTGCTACTTTCCTCTGAGTACGTCAATATATGCACCACCTAGAGGATAGTCCCCCTTTTCTATTTTGGATGATGACATAAAAGAGTTCTCTAGGGATGGTGACATTATCATCAAAGGGGACTTCAATGCTAGGACTACCCATCACCGAACAATATTTTATGATACTTCAAAGGAGATGTTGAGGGAGCTGGATGTTGCAAAGATGGGTCTATCTAGAATATCACAAGATGTGGAGCATACTGAGTATGGACGACACTTGATAGACATGGGGATTGCACATGGATTGGCCATTTTGAATGGCCTACAAAGATTTCCTGATGTGAGAGGTTTTACATGCTTTCCACACAAACATGGAGCCAGCACAGTGGATTATGTCATGGCACGGTCGAGCTTTATCTCTAGTATCTAGGACCTCACAGTTGGACCTGGACATGTTGTTGTGTCAGTAGATCATGCCCTCGTGTCGATGACCATCTCTTTCCAGTTAAGTGTAGCACACATACCACATATAGCAAGCCCTACTCGCTACACCTATACACAGGAGACGAACTCTGTCTACATAGATGGGATCTACAATTGCCTATGCATTGAGGAGCCACAGAGACCTTTGGAGGAGCTTACTACTATAGTGACACAAAAATTGCATGATGCAACAACAAAGGCATACCCACACACCCAGCCTGAACAAAGACGACGCTCTGGGAGCATGCCCCAAAATGATCGGTATGATGGGGAGTGACACGAGACGAGAGCCAAACTTCAGAGGGAGGTGCTTTGGGGAGACTTCACTCATAGACAATTCACACATTGCCTTCCGATGCCTAGTGCGGCGAAAGACGAGGGTATTTTTGGCTCGACTAGAGCACGATCTATATCAACTATTCTTAAGTAAGGACTCATGTGAGGCATGGAAACTCTTTCATGAGCACTCCTCCCGTCCTTCCATTACTTTTATAGAGGCCTGGGGCAGTATACGTCATCTTTGTACACAGTTCTTGGACAACCCCCCCCCCCCCCCCCCCCCCCCCCCCCCCCCGAGCCATGCCCACACACGTGCTGTTTTCACCGCTAAGATGGTGAAGAAGGCCATTTATAGGATGAGGACTAGGAGAGCATATGATCATGGTGGCTTAGTGGCTGAGCATTTTATACATGCCAAGGATCTACTTGCAGAGCTTCTAGTAGTGATGTTCAATCGTGCCATGTATGAGAGTTTGCTTGATACTTGGAGTTATATTGTACCTATCTTCAAGTAGTCAGGAGACCCTATGGAGCTTGGGAATTATCGCACTATCATGATCATACGCATCCATTCTTAAGCAGTAGGTGAGTAGATGGGCACACAGGGCAAGTAGGGTTCAAGACTGGTTTTTCTACTCTTGACCACATTCTAACACTCAGAGCCATTATTAAGGAGGGTAGATCACATGGGAGACAGATCTATTGTAGCTTTGTAAACTTTCGCAAAGCATTTGACACAATGCACAGAGCTAAGTTGATGCGCAGACTACAGGAGATGGGGTACCCACAGAGCTGATTTGAGGGATTACTGTATTATACAGGTCAGTAGTGGGGAATGTATGCACTCCAAAGGGGTTATCTACATTTGTTCACTCCATCATCGAGGTGAGACATGCCTGCTCACTCCTACTCTATTTGGTATATATGTGGATGAAATTTGTGACTATACTGGGCGTCTAGATGTCCCTAGCTTCATAGTCGTGGGCGTCTAGATGTCCCTAACTTCATCGCTCGATTGACCATTGTGCCTCTGGTGTGATGAGAATGTGAGCTCTGTTGTGGTAGTTGCACCTCTGGTTGCCTAGTGTTCACTCTAAAGAAGTTTGTGATCCGTCTCTGAGATTGGCTAGCCTCTCCTCTCATCTGGGTAACTAGCTCTGCTCAAATAATGTCATGTGGTATTGATACCTTGGCTCTAATAAGCTGGCAGATCATAGAGACTTAGAGGCTTATCCATGTCTTCCCATCCATCAGTGTGGCATGACCTCCTGTGATGGTCCAATGAAGGCCCTTGTATTTGAACACCATAGAGCAATGCGAAAGCCACCAAAGTGTCAAAAAGCCAGAGCTTTGTCCGAGGCTCCTAAAGCTGAATCTGTGATCACCTCCTCTCCATCCACCTAATACTGCATGTGCTCTAGTCAGTCTAGTGTGCTGCTCTCCTTCATGAAAATGGTAGTCCACTAAAGACCACCCCAAGGTAAGTGTAAGCATCTATATACTTCACTCTCTCATGGCCGTATGTGAATGTGGGTGCTGATCTCTTGGTCCATTGTGGGGTGGTGTTAAACACCATAACCTTGGTTTTACCAAGGTTGACAGACAGACCATTGTAGTGACCAAACCTATGCAAAGCATCCAAGTGACATTGCATCCGCTACGGAGAGTCGGAGATCAACACAATATAATCACCATATAACAATAGTGGAGTCCATGTCCCTGCCAATTGTGCACCTTTATCACCCTCTCTCTCCTACTCTATTTGGTATATATGTGGATGAAATTTGTGGGGGGCGGGGAGAGAAGTGGTGATTGGGGGCTAATACAACACAGTGTGGGTGTCGGGTGGGAATATAATGGGTGAGAACTGATACAAGATGAGCACGATTTACAATCCTTAAAAGAGTTAAATCATAGGAGATCCATCATCGGTCGTTGGTGGATCTCATCAATCTCCTCCATGGTCAATCGACTGATCGGGTGTCGTGCATGTAGGGCCATAGTGATCCGAATCCTCTGATGCAGCCTCTGTTGATGTTGTGTAGTCCTCCATAGTCGTGGGCGTCTAGATGTCCCTAGCTTCATCGCTCGATTGACCATTGTGCCTCTGGTGTGATGAGAATGTGAGCTCTGTTGTGGTAGTTGCACCTCTGGTTCACTCTAAAGAAGTTTGTGATCCGTCTCTGAGATTGGCTAGCCTCTCCTCTCATCTGGGTAACTAGCTCTGCTCAAATAATGTCATGTGGTATTGATACCTTGGCTCTAATAAGCTGGCAGATCATAGAGACTTAGAGGCTTATCCATGTCTTCCCATCCATCAGTGTGGCATGACCTCCTGTGATGGTCCAATGAAGGCCCTTGTATTTGAACACCATAGAGCAATGCGAAAGCCACCAAAGTGTCAAAAAGCCAGAGCTTTGTCCGAGGCTCCTAAAGCTGAATCTGTGATCACCTCCTCTCCATCCACCTAATACTGCATGTGCTCTAGTCAGTCTAGTGTGCTGCTCTCCTTCATGAAAATGGTAGTCCACTAAAGACCACCCCAAGGTAAGTGTAAGCATCTATATACTTCACTCTCTCATGGCCGTATGTGAATGTGGGTGCTGATCTCTTGGTCCATTGTGGGGTGGTGTTAAACACCATAACCTTGGTTTTACCAAGGTTGACAGACAGACCATTGTAGTGACCAAACCTATGCAAAGCATCCAAGTGACATTGCATCCGCTACGGAGAGTCGGAGATCAACACAATATAATCACCATATAACAATAGTGGAGTCCATGTCCCTGCCAATTGTGCACCTTTATCACCCTCTCTCTCCTACTCTATTTGGTATATATGTGGATGAAATTTGTGGGGGGCGGGGAGAGAAGTGGTGATTGGGGGCTAATACAACACAATGTGGGTGTCGGGTGGGAATATAATGGGTGAGAACTGATACAAGATGAGCACGATTTACAATCCTTAAAAGAGTTAAATCATAGGAGATCCATCATCGGTCGTTGGTGGATCTCATCAATCTCCTCCATGGTCAATCGATTGATCGGGTGTCGTGCATGTAGGGCCATAGTGATCCGAATCCTCTGATGCAGCCTCTGTTGATGTTGTGTAGTCCTCCATAGTCGTGGGCGTCTAGATGTCCCTAGCTTCATCGCTCGATTGACCATTGTGCCTCTGGTGTGATGAGAATGTGAGCTCTGTTGTGGTAGTTGCACCTCTGGTTCACTCTAAAGAAGTTTGTGATCCGTCTCTGAGATTGGCTAGCCTCTCCTCTCATCTGGGTAACTAGCTCTGCTCAAATAATGTCATGTGGTATTGATACCTTGGCTCTAATAAGCTGGCAGATCATAGAGACTTAGAGGCTTATCCATGTCTTCCCATCCATCAGTGTGGCATGACCTCCTGTGATGGTCCAATGAAGGCCCTTGTATTTGAACACCATAGAGCAATGCGAAAGCCACCAAAGTGTCAAAAAGCCAGAGCTTTGTCCGAGGCTCCTAATAAGGTGGGAAGACATGGATCAGCCTCTAAGTCTCTATGATCTGCCAGCTTATTAGAGCCAAGGTATCAATACCACATGACATTATTTGAGCAGAGCTAGTTACCCAGATGAGAGGAGAGGCTAGCCAATCTCAGAGACGGATCACAAACTTCTTTAGAGTGAACACTAGGCAACCAGAGGTGCAACTACCACAACAGAGCTCACATTCTCATCACACCAGAGGCACAATGGTCAATCGAGCGATGAAGCTAGGGACATCTAGACGCCCACGACTATGGAGGACTACACAACATCAACAGAGGCTGCATCAGAGGATTCGGATCACTATGGCCCTACATGCACGACACCCGATCAGTCGATTGACCATGGAGGAGATTGATGAGATCCACCAATGACCGATGATGGATCTCCTATGATTTAACTCTTTTAAGGATTGTAAATCGTGCTCATCTTGTATCAGTTCTCACCCATTATATTCCCACCCGACACCCACATTGTGTTGTATTAGCCCCCAATCACCACTTCTCTCCCCGCCCCCCACAAATTTCATCCACATATATACCAAATAGAGTAGGAGAGAGAGGGTGATAAAGGTGCACAATTGGCAGGGACATGGACTCCACTATTGTTATATGGTGATTATATTGTGTTGATCTCCGACTCTCCGTAGCGGATGCAATGTCACTTGGATGCTTTGCATAGGTTTGGTCACTACAATGGTCTGTCTGTCAACCTTGGTAAAACCAAGGTTATGGTGTTTAACACCACCCCACAATGGACCAAGAGATCAGCACCCACATTCACATACGGCCATGAGAGAGTGAAGTATATAGATGCTTACACTTACCTTGGGGTGGTCTTTAGTGGACTACCATTTTCATGAAGGAGAGCAGCACACTAGACTGACTAGAGCACATGCAGTATTAGGTGGATGGAGAGGAGGTGATCACAGATTCAGCTTTAGGAGCCTCGGACAAAGCTCTGGCTTTTTGACACTTTGGTGGATTTCGCATTGCTCTATGGTGTTCAAATACAAGGGCCTTCATTGGACCATCACAGGAGGTCATGCCACACTGATGGATGGGAAGACATGGATAAGCCTCTAAGTCTCTATGATCTGCCAGCTTATTAGAGCCAAGGTATCAATACCACATGACATTATTTGAGCAGAGCTAGTTACCCAGATGAGAGGAGAGGCTAGCCAATCTCAGAGACGGATCACAAACTTCTTTAGAGTGAACCAGAGGTGCAACTACCACAACAGAGCTCACATTCTCATCACACCAGAGGCACAATGGTCAATCGAGCGATGAAGCTAGGGACATCTAGACGCCCACGACTATGGAGGACTACACAACATCAACAGAGGCTGCATCAGAGGATTCGGATCACTATGGCCCTACATGCACGACACCCGATCAGTCGATTGACCATGGAGGAGATTGATGAGATCCACCAACGACCGATGATGGATCTCCTATGATTTAACTCTTTTAAGGATTGTAAATCGTGCTCATCTTGTATCAGTTCTCACCCATTATATTCCCACCCGACACCCACATTGTGTTGTATTAGCCCCCAATCACCACTTCTCTCCCCGCCCCCCACAAATTTCATCCACATATATACCAAATAGAGTAGGAGAGAGAGGGTGATAAAGGTGCACAATTGGCAGGGACATGGACTCCACTATTGTTATATGGTGATTATATTGTGTTGATCTCCGACTCTCCGTAGCGGATGCAATGTCACTTGGATGCTTTGCATAGGTTTGGTCACTACAATGGTCTGTCTGTCAACCTTGGTAAAACCAAGGTTATGGTGTTTAACACCACCCCACAATGGACCAAGAGATCAGCACCCACATTCACATACGGCCATGAGAGAGTGAAGTATATAGATGCTTACACTTACCTTGGGGTGGTCTTTAGTGGACTACCATTTTCATGAAGGAGAGCAGCACACTAGACTGACTAGAGCACATGCAGTATTAGGTGGATGGAGAGGAGGTGATCACAGATTCAGCTTTAGGAGCCTCGGACAAAGCTCTGGCTTTTTGACACTTTGGTGGCTTTCGCATTGCTCTATGGTGTTCAAATACAAGGGCCTTCATTGGACCATCACAGGAGGTCATGCCACACTGATGGATGGGAAGACATGGATAAGCCTCTAAGTCTCTATGATCTGCCAGCTTATTAGAGCCAAGGTATCAATACCACATGACATTATTTGAGCAGAGCTAGTTACCCAGATGAGAGGAGAGGCTAGCCAATCTCAGAGACGGATCACAAACTTCTTTAGAGTGAACCAGAGGTGCAACTACCACAACAGAGCTCACATTCTCATCACACCAGAGGCACAATGGTCAATCGAGCGATGAAGCTAGGGACATCTAGACGCCCACGACTATGGAGGACTACACAACATCAACAGAGGCTGCATCAGAGGATTCGGATCACTATGGCCCTACATGCACGACACCCGATCAGTCGATTGACCATGGAGGAGATTGATGAGATCCACCAACGACCGATGATGGATCTCCTATGATTTAACTCTTTTAAGGATTGTAAATCGTGCTCATCTTGTATCAGTTCTCACCCATTATATTCCCACCCGACACCCACATTGTGTTGTATTAGCCCCCAATCACCACTTCTCTCCCCCCCCCCCCCCCCCCCCCCCCCCCCCCCTCCCCTCCAACTCATATCCTACACAATTCTTGCTAGCCGCTTAGTTCACATCTAGCAGCTGAGACAAAGAAGGCTTTATTTCCTACAAGTGCACATTTGACCTCATAGAAGGTAAGGATGTATCTAACTTCCTTTGCTGCATATCACATCCTTCGACATTCAAAAGAGAGGGACAATTACCATTAAGGCTCGCCAAAAACGATAATCAAGGTCGAGCTTGAAGCAAAGCTATGCTAGAATTTGTTTGCTAACCTCCTTGCCAGCCTTATTAATAAGCGATTGATTGAAGACCTCAAGGATGGGCAGCACCACTATGTGCAGACGAACCGCTGGAACCTCGGTTATTCTAACTAAGTCAATAATTTTTATTGACAAACAAAAGTCCATCTATCAATCATACAAGTCAAGAGGGTGCAGGTTTTTCACGACAGCAGCAGTGTGCAACTTCGCCAGCTTCGGATAAGCAGCTCATTCTTTGAAGCACATGGTAAGGCACAATTGACAGTGCCGATCTAGGGAAATGTACAGCTCTGTGGAGACACAAGATGCCGGGCCCTCTTGCTGCTAAAGAATGCATTATGTGGAGATATCTTGAACAAATGAATAGAAAATGATGGCATGCCTTACATTCTGTACATTTCAAGCATAAACAAGTTCTAAGTCCCTTCTGCAAGTGGGAAAAGTGCCATCAGATGCTACAATATATTTCAGCCCTATCATATTACTTTCTTCCCTTTTGTGATGTGTTTACCCACCACCCAATGGACATCTTGCACAGTGGTTTTGTGACCTAATGTGACTAGTATTTCCCTCTGCTTAAAATGACAGTAATCCAGACGACATAGGTCCCCCTAGAATAAATCTGCTTTGCATGCACGATGAGCATCCCTGCAAAAACAGCTACAGTTCCCAACGGACAACTTAGATAGACCATTGGCCCCCTGCAGTATAAATCTGCTCTGCATGCACAATTAAGCTTCCCAACACTGAGGACAGACACTATACTGAATGCTGTCATGTTGTGCGAGTAGCTCACTTGTAAACACTGCGGAGAGCCCGTAAACTGTAAGCAGCTCGACTATAATTATAATTAAACTTTGCATTGGGCTTATTCTGTGGTAACCACACAGAACATGCACACAAACATGGAAACTTTTCCATTATATCTTCAAACCTTTATGATTTGCCACAATTGACGCGAGTTATGCATAACTCTTGAAAGCATCCCCACCAACTGACAACAATGCTTCCAGCTAATGCCGATGACATAACATTAATTTCAAATAAACTGTAGTGGTCAATCAGCTTTGGAAGTAAGCTCATGAAAAGACTCTGCACACTGCCCATAGAGTGACTCATATTATCCTCATCTCATAAGAAATCCTCAATCAAATGAATACGTTTTTAGTTGACAGTCAATATCCACATGCATTGAATGCATGCTTTTACTTCTGTGCTTGCAGTGACTCAAAACTCATATCAGATTACATGGCCGATAACTTGACTAACAACTATCATTACAAAATTTGTTTGCATATAAATGTCCAAGGTACCTACAGCTGACACAATTTTTACTAGACTATAGAGCTAGGCATTCAACCGAGGCCACACTCATCTCCCTGCTACCCATCCTATGACCTTGCGTCCATCTGTACTCCCTAGCCTAGAAATCTTATTTTTGTATGATGTGAAGAAAAAAGATATATCACCACTATCTGTAATATGAACCCACGAAAAAGAGCAATATAGAGGTAGCAATTGTTACGATGAGTTCCTGCAGACGGACACAGATGTAAGAGAATAAAATAGCAAAACCAAATGAAAAACTGTGCAAATAATATCCCGTTAATTAGGCTTACTTGACTATTTATGAGAAAACGAGGAATGTACTGGCCTAGAAGTTCAATGCCATTAAGGATTCCTGTGTATGCCTGCAAAATTTCATATAACTTATAACCTCATAAAGCATAAATGTTGGTTGACAAATATCCCTGCTGGTCAAAGATCGGCACACCGACCTCATTGAGCCTCCAGAGTACTGGGTACTTTATAGCAACAGTAATATTTTACCAGTAACAGTGAGAGAAGTATTACCAAAGAGCAGACAGCCACACAACTGAAGACTAGGCCGAGTGTTCGGAGCAGCCTCTTTCCGCCCTTGCTGGTCCTCTTCCCTTCACCATCTTCCTCTTCCTAATGCAAACAATAGCCATCATAAGCAAACGTAAAAGTAATTCCCCTAGATATGCACCCAAGAGCTTCACAAAGCAACGATACGATTTGCAAACCAAACCAAGCCATCAGAGAGAAACAGAGAAATAAGTACACTCGGAGTGAAAGGCTCTGCTTTCTCATAATGTTGTAGCTTATCAAACACGCGCCACATATAGCCAAATATGAGAAATTGAAAAGGCTTCCAGTCAGCTGACTGAGTGCTTATAATCCAGAGTCCCTATCCAGACATGAAAAGAAAATAAGTCGGTAGAGTGAGTTTCTTACTGCCAGGAAAGCCAATTAATCTTGATGAAAAGGTGGTCAAAGTTCTGAATTCAGATAAATTCTAGATTTACTTGGACGATAGTGAGGAGTTTCCCACGACTATCAACACTGCTGAGTTCATGAAACTACAATGTTTTCCAACACCCAAATGAACAAACTGCTGTAATGACTTACAAATACTGCTGAAATTGCAAGATTGATGAGGATGTCTCTCTTACTCGAAGGTGCATACCTGAAACAATGACCCCAGTTCAACAGCTTGCACGTGAGCTCCAAAAGTGCATGCACATTCATCAATCACAAGGAAAGTAGAACCCTAGAAACACAGAATAGTATCTCTGATTCAAGTCTGACTAATGTATGTTTTGAGATAAGCTGTGTGCTACACTCAACAGAAATGAGACTTACTAGGAACGTAACCTAAAACTGAACAGGAAATTCTCATCAATCTCCTCTAGAGTACCTCCCTCTCCCCTTCCCCGTTCCTGCTTTGAATAAACCAAGAAAGTGCTATTTCTTGCTCTCTTCAAAATCACATCAATGAATTCTGGTTTCAGCTATGTTATGTTTTGAGAGAGTGTACACGGCTTGCTTGAACTTCTGTATGTTTGTATCCCTTTAGATGTATGATTTATTGACTAAAAGAGGATAATTGAAAGTTCCTACCCTCCTACCCAAACACGTCTCATGGTGACCAAGGTTTGCACACACATATTGGCATGAAATACTGGTGTGAATGTATTAAGTAAAGTAGGTATGATGCAAGACTTACATGCATTCTATCACGAACAAAGTAAAGCATGCTCTCTATATTTTATCAAATCTGTATCACGTTATGTATACATGTACACAACCCAAATGTCTCTGTATTGATGTTTACCCAAACTACACATACAAAATTTTCTTACAATGCCAAATGAGCAGAATTTTATTTGAGAGACATCAACTAGAAAATTGGGTATAAGTTACCGCAAAATCAGTAAATAAAAGGTGGTCGCATTAAAAATATCTAGTTACAAAACAGGTGTAAGAGAAAAAACACTGATCGATTTTTCCTGACCTTGGTCCCCATGGCACAATTGGCTGTTTGTCAGCATACTTTATGTCTTTTGATACCTGGAAGCATTGCAAACACTTCAAACACTTGAACTGGAAACAAACAATAAAGTGAAATCTACAAAAGCAAATATTATATCTACAAATTACAAGCATTCAAAAGTATTGCAAATCGTTTTTCTCAAGATGGAGTATAGGGCTGTCAATTGTGGGAAGAAGTTTCAAAATCTGTTCAGTAATGATAATAAATCAGCAAGGTCGAGTCCCAAGGAAAATCCTCCTAGGCATCTATGCCATGTACACAGAGCTCCATAGTACATACCACATGACTAGAAGCCATCAGCCTCTATAAGGTTTGAAGTAAATTTAAGCAGATATGTCACAAGTCAAATTGAAAACAAATCTTTGCATCCTTTTTCAAGTGTTCTCTATAATGTTAAGTCTCAAATTGTTTTCTCTTTGAATTCAAGATATGAAGAATAGTGCATTTTAAGATGGCCACCAATGAATGGTCACAGGTTAAGGTAGACCACGCACTGGGTTAGAACATTGATAATGCACACTCCCACCGAGATAACTTGAAATGACGCCTGTGACATGTAGCTCATGCATAACGGGGACATACTTGCACACAGGAAGGATTGATGCTTTGGAGTGCTGGCTAGATCCACCAGAAACGATAATTACAATCAATAGATGGCATGATCATGAAAGATTGCTCATAGTGCATATGTGGGCTGATTGCTTTGAATGCTCACATGTTTTCACAAGCATCTTGAATTTATGTTTGAAGCTAGAATTGTGATCTACACGAAAAAGCTTTCATTCAATACCCATATTGATATTTCTTTTTGTTAACAGTTTTCCAAAGAAGGAAGGTTCTAGAAGCTTCTAGAAGATTCTAGGAGGAGGTGTTAGGAGGCTTCACAGATTTCAAAGGAGGTGTTCCACAGTTCAAAGGAGACCTTAAATTTTTTTAAGGCCAGTTCACCTACAAATACAACCCTTTCCCCTCACTTGAGCACCATTCCACTTGTTGAAGTTTTTGCCCAACATCATCCCAAGCAGCTCTACACCACCCCTACCATTCCCCACTACATCTCCCTTCCCTCTTTCTTGAAGGAAGCCCATTCCCTCTCTCTTTACCTTGCTGTTTTTACTGCAGCAGACCCAAAAATCTGAATATTCAGCCCTATTCTTGAAGTTATAGGCCCTTCCCTTCGCCATGGATGCAACCAAGAAAACGCCCTACTTCCTTCTCTTTCAAAATGGACTGAAATTCCCCCTTGTATATGTATATGTTGGTACATTTTCTCTTATGTATGGTTTATGTTCATGCATGTACACACATAGCATATAACATCTTTGCATGATCTACAATTGTGAGTTTCTTTAACTCACTACCGGGTTAATTATAACTGAGTTCAATCCTAAGGTACTTGGATTGAGCAGAATACTTTTTGTGTTATGTGCCATCTTCAACCCTCAATCTGCCTCTTGTGTTATGTGCATTTGTCTCTCTTGTTTATTTGTACAAGTTGTCACAAGTGTCGAATCATGAAATAAGCACTCCTAAGTTGTATGGGGCTTTTATAGTGATATCAGAGCTTTGGCTTGATCCGCACCCCTACACTACTAGTGCCTATAGATGATTGCTTGTGTGTACGTTTTCTTGAGCATATCTTTGTTTACAAATGGGAGAAACAAATGTTGCGATCCTAGAAGCTCTTCATAGTCTTCAAGAGGAGAACCGCTCCATTCGAGAACAACTTCCCAAACTTGAGAAGGGTGAGAAGTCAAAAATGATTCAAAGGAGAAGAATCCAGCAAAGTAAAATAGATCAAGAAAAAGGGGACACTCAATTTCAAAGTCAAGAAAGAGAAACAAGTGGCGGAGTCTTAAGTTCTTCTTCTTCCCAATCATTTGGTGCATACTCTGATGGATCGTCAAGTGCTAAGGAGTCGCCTTGAGCCTCTAAAATACATCATTGCGTGAGCAAGAGAACAACCTTGGCAGTTTTTGC
Source organism: Adiantum capillus-veneris (assembly GCF_014529385.1). Classification (NCBI taxonomy): domain Eukaryota; kingdom Viridiplantae; phylum Streptophyta; class Polypodiopsida; order Polypodiales; family Pteridaceae; genus Adiantum; species Adiantum capillus-veneris. The sequence goes on from NC_140945.1 coordinate 10,811,750, forward strand.
CAGAATTTACGCTAATATGCTGACGTGGCACAGTTGTATGGAATTCCACATTTTGCCCTGCTAATTTTGGCATGTTTTTGGGAGTAAATGCTTTTGATACCCAGTGCATTTGGACTAGAGCTTTTGGGGCTCTCCTTTTGGGCATCCCCTGTACTGTTTATAAGAGCCCCTTGGGCCCCTCTTTAGACAGCATCTCGATGTCGACTCTCCTCCTCTCTCTCCCTGTCTATCTCTATTCAAGCTCAACTCAATTATTCGTAGTTTCTGCTCGTGTGTTGCTCTTGATCTTTGGCTTGGGGTGTCCAAGTCTATTACAATAATAAGTCCAAGAAACGTGTTCATTCGAGGATGACCTTAGTTCTCTATCTTCGTCTGTCACGTGTGCATTGAGCCAAGTGGACAAGCTACTGCTACAGGTCAGTGCCAACCTTAGTTAGCTTGGGATCTAGCCTAGTACCTTGTGAGCCTCTACAAATACATGCATGATCAGCAAGTCATAGTTGCATAAGTCTGCACAAGCGGCCGGTATTGCGCTTTCTAAGTGCGGCTATTCCCCATGCACACAAGCTTCTATGGCTACCTGTCACCTTCGCCGCGTGCTTTGTAGCCTATGCATGACTCTTGTAGGAGCAGTGAGCAAGAAAACGTTGGAGAAGGAGAGACGGAGAGAGAGAGAGAGAGAGAGAGAGAGAGAGAGAGAGAGAGAGGGGGGGGGGGGGGGGGGGGGGGGGGGGGGGGGAGAGGGGGGGATTGAGCGCTTGCAGAGAGCTCTCCGCACGCGCGCGTGCGTGTGTGTGTGTGTAGCTGTTTAAATCTTAACTAATAAGACATAATTGAATTTTTACATTCAAAAGAACAGTTGGCCGAGGAACAATGGACAGATATGTACAAAAATAACTCAGTATCAGAATTATTTAGGTACAATGATTGTAAGAAAGAGATCCTCTTTCAGTTAGACCAATAGTAAAAGAACTTCCCCGTTCTTCAATGAGTGCTTCATTAAGTAAGGTTGCTAGCCAAAGAAAAGAAAACCCTCCAAGATAGGATAGAGTCCTTACCTGCATCCATCCAAACAAGACAACAATTCAGTTAGCCTTGGATGTGTTTTACAGGTATCAATGGACCCTATCAGTTGTTATCCATGTCCATCTTATTGATTTTATTTACTTTAGACAAGCTAGGTTATTCATTAGAACTTGTATGATAGCAGTCTTTTATATACTTATTACATCAAACGATGAGTGTTACCTTCTACCTTTTTTATTGAGCTGTGAAGCCCACCAAGAATCCATATATCAATTTAATCATAGTGAGATCTATTTTTTACGCCATTGCTTGGTAGCTATGCTTTGCAATAGTAACTATATACTTACCTTCCTGAGAAGCAATTTCAAGGTGTCATTGGTGTTCTTTTACACACCGAGAGGTCAAGAACAACTTAAACTGTTTAAGATGCCCAATGGTAAAAAAAGAGGTTAATGTATCATCTCCCTTTTTGCAACAAAAAATACCAGTATAACCAATCAACAGAGTATCAAAAAAACTCATCTATACTAAGTAGACTCATGGATTACCAGCCATAGCTTTTTCCCAAAGCCGAAAGTATCAGCTGTATACTTACCTTCAGAATGCCAAGTTATCACGGACTGTAGTATCCGGCCCGATTAGAGTATGATGCTTAAGGTTTCAACTGTCATGGTTACTTGAAAACCACTCCATCCCCTTACTTGCTATGAAATCCCAACAGTGATAAGCCCAAGTGTGGCAACCAGTTTTATAAAAAAAAACCAACAGTTTCCGAATCCTGTCAGTCAAGCTCTCTCCCCCCTTGAATATTGACTATCCAAGAGAAAGGTTACGACCACGGCAACCCATAAGCTACCACATTAGTATCGACATTTTATTAGCTGGGTTAGATAACCTTTTATTGAAAAAAATAACCCTTCGCTGCTAGCACAGAGCCTGCTAGAAACTTTCAATCCTTGCCAATGTTTGACAGAGGTCTTTCACCATATGCAAAGCAAGGTTAGGACCCAAGCCAACTATGCAATGGCTCAACACAGTTTTTTTGAAAACACACAGTCCTTATCGGCCAATTTAGAGCAACCCCTGTAGTGGCAAACTGCCAAGTGGTTATGAGTGAAATCAACAACCCTTAGCTGCAAGCACAGAGCCCATACCAACTTGCAAGAGGAACCTCAATCCATGCCAGTGTTTTTAACAGAAACAGTTACCAACACGAGGTCTCAAGACCCCAGCCAGTCTTGCACAGTAGTTTGTTTTCAAGAAGATCATTTTTAAATAAATGTAACAAGCAACCCTTAGTAGTTTAAGTACGACCACCTGCAATAGACTTATGCTTAGCCCCAATATTACAACCGGTTATTTACAAGCACCAATTTTACACCTAGTAGTGCTCAACCTGCAGCGGCTGAAAATAGAGCCATAACAACCAGAAGCTATAAACCTTCCATGGCTTGAAAAAGAGCTAGTACAACAACCAGTTTTAAACAACAATCTGCCCACGTTTTCTATAGCAACTCATCCTCCCCCCTTTTTTTTATGCATAAGAGGGTCTCAAGGTACAAGCTGAACATGTCCGGCACAGTATTTCAAGGTCACATAATAGTATTTACACCAACCAGCTCTCACTCGGAGCCAACCGTGCATTACTGAAAAAAAGCTAAAGCGGGTATAACAAGGCACCTGAGATGTTTGAGCAGCAAGCTCCATCGTTTCAACAAGTTCAGACAGTAACGATACAGAGCAGAGAGAGAAGAAAACCTAATCCAAGGCTAAGTGAGGGCCAAGGTATGTCCTCACCTCTGTTTAAATACGTAGGTGTGCACGTTTCCAGAGAGGTGGGGATGAATGCGCCTAGCCACCCCTTACTGTGCAAATCCCACTTTCGGCCCGCGATTGCCATTGCCTGGGAAGTCCATACTTAGACAGTGGAAGAGAGTAGACAGGGCCGCCTATCCCTTATAATCATACCAAATTTTTCACGCTTCGATTATGCAAGGGCCTAGCCCCATTACAAGGAAAGTAAAGCAGAGCAAAAAAAAGCTCTATAGTCCCAATAGGGGGTGAAAAAAACCGAAGTGGGGGGAGATATTTGAACTAAAGCAAGCATAGACCAGTACTTTAGTGTGTGTGTGTGTGTGTGTGTGTGTGTGTGTGTGTGTGTGTGTGTGTGTGTGTGTGTGTGTGTGTTAGAGATTGCAACAGGTAGCGCTACCCCTCTATATAGCCAAGCATGTGAGATTCCTTGCCAGATTGTGCTCCACGTGAGAGAAGAGAGCTCGCAAAAACTCCAACACCCCCCTCTTTCTAATTCTCATGCTACTTGCTGATTTTAAGTCTTATTTTTAATGTTATTAAATCTAACCCATTTTGTATTGACCATGCCACTCATTTAAAACGTTTTTAAACCTTAGGCTTTGAAAATGAGTGATAAATTGTCAATTTTTGGCCACACTGAGGCATATTTAACTCTATTGCTTCTACACTTTTCACAACTCAGTCTGTCTGCTCCTGCCAGGACATATTTATATTGTGTAAGTGGCCGGCCACAACAAAAATGTTAAATCGTATCTTTATGAAAAAACTAGGGGACACCATCTTATTCATGTGATTATTCTGACATGTTCTGCATTGCATCCGAACATTGATAAAATTCAAGATGGCACATTGCATCAGAAAATTTACCCGTCTATCAAATGATTATTTAGTACCAATAAATTCATAAATTAGTTCTGTGTGCACAAAAATCATTTATAGTAATAGCTAAAAATATTACATCCCTCTGGCTTCTAAACTGCTATAGGGCTTCATGATATTTATGCAGGATGTCTAAAAAATCTCTCTTTCAATTTCTCTCTGTCATCCACTGAGCATCATCTAGGGGAGAGCAATTCCTAAACTTCACTAATACTTATGATGAGTCCTTCCAGACTTTAGTTGGCGCTCCTGATGGTGTATAATATGTTCTTGAAGACATATCTCTTCAGTTTTATCTACCTCAGGGGGATCTTTGGTGACTGGTTCAGCAAGAGGTTTGCCAACGAAAGGTCATAGAAGACTCACATGAAAAGCATTATGGATTTTCCAAGTCTGTAGAAGATCCGGTCTAAATGTGACTTCGTTCATCTAGGCTGTAATCTTGAAGGGGCCATAATATCTGTTGGAAAGTTTTACAACTTTCTCTTTCTGATTAGCATGTTTCATAAGTCTACATTGTCAAACTTTAGAAGAGCAAAGTGTCCTTGGACTAGCTTGAATTTCTAATGATATCTATCTGCTTCTTTCTTATGCTTTTCTTGAGATCTAAGGATAACCCGTTTCACTTGAGTGTAAGCGGTATCTAAATCTCGAACAAATTCATCAACTGCAAATATCTTAGCCTTGGTCAGAAGGATTGGGCGAAGATGTGGTTTGCCGTAAATAACCTCAAAAGAAGCTTTTCCTGCAGAGGAATGTACAGTGTTATTATAGGCAAATTCTACGAGAGGTAAATACTTCTCCCATTCTCCTTGGTTATCTGAGACATAGCACTTCATAATGTCTAGGACTGTGGAGTTAGCGATTTCGCTTTGTCCATCTCTCGGAGGAAGATAAGCTGGAAAAAATTTAGCTTAGTTCCTAGATTTGTAAAAAGTTCTCTCCAGAAGTTACTAGTCATTTGCGGGTCACAATTACTTATAATCATTTTGGGCATACCATGATGTTTAAAGATTTGCGCCACAAAGGTCTTTGGCATGTGATCAGCTTTGATGGTTTTTCTTACTGGAATGAAATGAGCTTGCGTATTGAATCTGTCTATAATAGTCCATATTGCATCATTTCCATTCCGAGTTCATCGCAGATCCATAATAAAATCCATGGCAATACTTTTCGAGGGTGCTTGGGGTACTAGTAGGGGTTGAAGTAAGCGAAGAGTTTTATGGTGATCATATTTAGCCTTCTGGCAAGGTACATAGTCTACCGTATTTATCTATGTTAGCTCATAGTGTGGGCCAGTGCAAATATCTTTCTAAGGCCTTTGTGGACATTATACCTCTATGTTCTACATAAGGAGAAGCATGTGCTTCATCCATCACTTTTGTTCTAAGTGGACGAGCCACACAAAGAGCCTAGTGAAAATAAAGATATCCATCCTTAATAGACTAGGGAAAATTTTCATTACCACTTTGTAGCCGTTGCAAGATTTCGCAAAAGTCTAAGTCGTCAGGCTACATCTGGGGTAGAGATTCTAACTCCTAATTATGTACACTCGTTATAGCATTTACTTGAGGCCATTGGGAAAGAGCGTCAGTAACTATATTCTTATTTCAAGAAGTGTGTAGTATTTGGATGTGAAACATAGAGAGAAAATCCGCCCATCGCATCTGTTTCTCAGACAACTTGCGTTGGGAGAGAAAGTATCGAAGACTCTGATGATCTGTTTTGATCAAATCTGCCCCGAGAAGGTAATGCTTCCAAATTGAGAGAGCATGTATCACTACCATGAGTTCCTTCTTGTAAATGGAAAGACGAAGCTCCGTGTATTAGACTTGGACACCCCAAGCCAAAGATCTAATGCAACACACACGAGAGAAACTGAAGGTTGGAGTAACCCAGGCGTCTTATGCCGATCGTACTTGACTTTTTGGTACACCAAACATTCCTTGGCATACTGATCGATGCCTGCTTTAAGGCTTGGCCAAAAGAAATATCTTTCCAATGCTCAAGTCGTAGAAAGAATACCCCGGTTACTCGCATAAGGCGAAGCACGTGCTTCATCCATAATATTCTTCCTCAATGGCACCGCCACGCAAATTGCCTGGTGGTGATGGAGGTAACCATCCCGAATGGAATAGGGATATTCGTTCTCTCCGTTATGTAACTTACTCCAAATGGAGGTCCAAATGGAGGAGAAGGTTGGCTCATTCGCATAAAATTCTTGAAGTGATTCCAAATCCTGGTGATATACAGATGTAATTGCATTCACCCTTGGTCGTCTAGACAGTGCATCCGCAACCACATTCTTACTCCAACCGTATGAAGGATCTTGAAGTGAAACATGGACAAAAAGTTGGCCCATCTCATCCGCTTCTCAAATAGTTTCCGTTGCGTAAGGGAAAACCGCAAACTCTAATGGTCGGTTTTGATCACCAAATCTGCTCCTAGAAGATAATGCTTCCAAGTAGACAAGGCGTGAATCACAACCATAAGTTCCTTTTCGTAGACCGAGGCATGCAATTCTCTATCCTTAAGCCGTCTACTTTCATAAGCCAACGCATGGGCTTCTTGGTTGAGCACCGCGCCAATGCAATCACCTGAAGCATCGCAGTGAATCTCGAATGGTTTCCTAAAGTCTAGCATTATCAAAATAGGACCATGACTTGATAAATACTTGAGCCTATCAAATGCTCCTTGTTGTCTCAATCCCCATTGAAAGGGAATCTTCTTCCTTGTTACGTCATGAAGTGGTCTTGCTACATGAGCAAAACCTCCGATATTAAGAACACAATCCCAAAAAGCTGTGTACATCATGTACCGCAGTGGGAGTTGGCCAGTCTTGTTCCACTTGGATCTTGGCTGGGTCCATACTCACTTGGTTGTGAGATAGTATATGGCCGAGATAGTGTATCTCCATGAGAACGAACTCATGGAGAAAGAACTCACTTTTCTTTGCATTGCCATGCAACTCATGCTTTTGTAGTTCTTGAACATTATATCTAAGTGCTTCTGATGTTCCTCCTCTGTCTTCGAAAAGACGAGTATGTAATCAAAGAACACTCTTGTAGAAGCTCAGTGTGGGCTCAAAATTCGATTCATCATTCGATAGAATGTGGAAGGAGCATTGGTCAAGTTGAAAGGCATTACCAAAAATTCGTATAGTCCAAAAGGTAGTCCGAAAGGCAGTCTTATGGACATCCTCCCCGCTCTTCAAGTCAATGCGACTAAAGATGCTTGCACAATGTAACCTATCGAGAATATCATCAATCCAAGGAATCGGAAAGTGATTCTTGATGGTGATCTTGTTTAAAAATCATTGGTCTATGCACATTTGAAATGTGCCATCTTTCTTCTGCACCAGTAAAACTGGAGAGCAGTAGGGCGAAGTACTCGGTCAAACTAGACCTTTTTCCAAAAGCTTGTTGACTTGCTTCAAAATTCCCTCTTGTTGAGCAAGAATTACCTTGTAAGGGTGTCACAAATTGCTGACGTGTCAAGCCACTGAAGAACGGAGCCGCCTTGTAGATCCAGATCGAGGGGCCTAAACCCTAAGTGAAGAAGTAGCAGAAGAAGAAGCAGCAGCAATAGAAGTTTTACCAACTTGCAAAGTCTTGCCAAGTGGCCTATTTCTAAATAGGAGTTTCCGCCTACTAATGGGACCCCGTCCGATGGGGCCCAAGTGACACAGACAATAAATAAAGCTGGAGCCACACACACACACAAGATAGCGTAAAAGCTGATGACTTGGCAACTGTACGATCAACCCAAAATTCACGCTGGCTGCTCACGTGGAAAACTGTACGGATTTCCGCAATTTGCGTTGCAGCATGCTGACATGGCAAGTGTACGGATTTTCATGATTTATCATGGGCAACTTTTCAACGTCAGCTTTTGAGTTTAGCTTTTCATGTAAACTGCTTTTGAGAGGCCAAGCCTCAAGGGCCTTTAAATATGAGCCAAGCGCTCATTCTCTGGCACGCTTCTAGGTGAAGGTGCAGAGCATGGAGTACCGGCATTGTATTGAGTTCAAGCAATATAAAGAAATACCAAGAGGGGCGCCAAGGTTTGGGGCCAATGCTCTCTTGGGGTGGAACTCCACCACTCCATGTCTCGTGTGTCGTGTGTCACAAACGGGAGCGCATAACAATATAAAATATACTCACATAAATAGAATTAATCACTTAATACCGAAGCCAAAGGATATAGAGAGAAATAAATAGAGAGAGAGAGAGAGAGAGAGAAAATCGACACAATACTGGGGACCAGAAGATGGGCTGGTCCGCCCCGTAATAGTATCTTTATTACTGAGGAGAAGTCTATACAAGCAATTGAACCGAACATATTACCACGTTCGTTCTAGAATAAGACTTGATGGTTCCCGGAAGCCTCAGCTTTCTATTCCTAGGGCAAAACCCTATTCCAAGGAACTTCTGTTCCTTATTCCAAATCCTCGAGAATCAAGGTTCTCGCCTATGGATCTCACCTTCGAGACTCAAGGCATGGCATCCCTGCAACTCTTTTATAACTCTGTTTCCAGAGTCCTCTTCTCGCAGAACAACTCTGCTTTCGCGGACACGAAGTCCTTACTTGGGAATTTCAACTTCCGGATCACAACTCGAGAAACTACCTCTCTCTCCGATCCGTGGATCTACTTCCCAAACTTGGGTACGAAACCCTTGGGCTAATCTGGCTCTAGTTCCTCAAAGCGCTTTTCACCTGTAGAGGCTCGTGCCTTCCTTTGCTCCTACTCCCTCGCTAAGAGGAAGTACACCTGCAAACAAATACTCAAAGTTCATAACATGAAAATCGTTACCTTCAAAGTCTCGATGCTCGAAACGCAACTCAGTTCTCGAAAAGCAATTCCCCAGAAGAGATCTCTACATAGAAAATCCTCTCTTCCAATCCTACACACAAAAGAGGTGTGTTCTCGGGTTCCTTCTCGTAAATCAGCCCCGTCTACGACGCTTATGGGCTGAAAACAGAGAAAAATAGCAACTTGTCGCGATGGAAACACGCTCCGTAGGCACTTCTTGGCGAGGGAACTCGCGCACTGGGTCCTGGCGACATCGGGTACACTTGGGGCAGCCATGGGCATCACCAACAACGTCTTCTTTGCGGTTGAAATCTGCAATAGCATCTCCTCCTTGCGAAAGTTGGTCTTCTCTCTGGGAGAGGGTGTGTGATGCTTTTATATCTCCCTGGCCACGGAAAAGATAGCAGAGCATTGGCTGCTCGCGTAGAGATCACGGCCATTTTTCGGTTTTTATTTTTATTTTTTATTTTTTTATTTTTCCACTGCTTTGCCAAAAAAAGAGAGAGAAATCGCTGGCTGGTTTTTGCTGCTTTATTTAATCATAGGCTGCCCACTTATTAAGTGGGCGGCCGGTCACCTCTAAAAATGGTCCGAATCTGTCCAAAAGCTCAATAAAACCTTATAAGTTAAAAACAATGCTTTCACAGCACTTCCCAGGCGTCCCTGGATGCAATCACATACACAGTTGCAATGCAGACATAGACTTCCTCGCGGGAAAGCATCTGCTTTCCGGAAAGCAATCTCGCTTTCTTAAAAAGCATCTGTTTTTTCTCAAAGTTTCCTCGCCCTGGATATCTTCATTCAAGTGCTTGCTTTTCCTTGTGCATAATTTCAACACAGTTCGGAATTTCCTCTCGACTATGGATATCCCCTTTCCGATGCACCCGTCACCCACATTGGTACGCTACCCATCACCTAGTCCTTTCCTACCGAGCTTACGGTACAATCTCCTTCACGATGCTCTATGTCACCCATCCTATGACGCATGAGAGATATTCGTTCCCAGATGGTCGGATACTTCTTCCCGATGCTCCCTGTCACCAATCCGATGTGACGCATTAGAAGTACCCGCTCCTGGTGGACTTACAAATATTCCCGTTCACAATGCTCCCGTCATTACTTTGAATGATGCTCTAGGAATACTCTGTACTCGGATGTCTCCAGTGAGAAAGACCCTCTCACTTAAAATTCCAATAATTCATTTAGGATTATTTTTCCTTGGTGTTCCAAGCGAGAAAACCCTCTCACTTATAAATCACATTTAGAATTATTTTTCTGTCAGATAAAGCCAATTTAGCAACATCCCTCTCACTTATAAACAATTGTCCTCAACTGTAGAGGTCCAACTGAACTGCTAGAGAGAAACCGGAAAAATTTCAAATCTTGCTCAATGGTGAGTTTAGCTAGTCCTTTCTCAAAGAGAACTTAGAAATTTAATTAAACAAAAATTCAAAAAATTTAATAATTCAATAATTCAATATTTACATTACCGGTTCATGTCCGTCCTCTAATACCTCGAGGATATCCTTCACCAATCATCAAACTTACGAACCATGTAAGAACTCGTTATTCGCGTCTTTCCAACAGATCGGAAGTTTCTTCATCCGAGAATTTGTTAACTCAATTCCACCTTCTCAATCCCAAGAAGATTAATCCTCCTAGAAATCAATCTAGGTATCTGTCCTTGCGTATAATCTTACACTATTAGTCCTATTCACAGCACTCCCAGGCGTCCCTGGATGCAATCACATGCACAATTGCAATGCAGACATAGACTTCCTCACGAAAAAGCATCTGCTTTCCCGAAAAGCAACCCCGCTTTCTCAAAAAGCATCTGTTTTTCCTCAAAGTTTTCTTTGAACCTAGATATCTTCATTCAAGTGCTAGCTTTTCCTTGTGCACAATTTCAACACAGTTTGGAATTTCCTCTTGACTATGGATATCCCCTTTCCGATGCACCCGTCACCCACATTGTGACGCATCAAGAATACCCATCACCTAGTCCTTTCCTACCGAACTTACGATACAATCTCCTTCACGATGCTCTATGTCACCCATCCTATGACGCATCAAAGATGTCCGTTCCTGGATGGTCGGATACTTCTTCCCGATGCTCCCTGTCACCCATCCGATGTGACGCATCAAAACTACCCGCTCCTCGTGGACTTACAGATATTCCCATTCACAGTGCTCCAGTCATTACTTTGAATGACGCACTAGGAATACTCTGTACTCGGATGTCTCCAGTGAGAAAAACCCTCTCACTTAAAATTCCAATAATTCAGAATTATTTTTCCTTGGTGTTCCAAGCGAGAAAACCCTCTCACTTATAAATCCAATAAATCATTTAGAATTATTTTTCTGTCAGATAAAGCCAATTTAGCAACATCATGCATCTCTTTCAGTTCGGTTGTTATTGAAGTGCTTAAAGTTATTCAGTCTGCTCTTTTCAGTTGGCACGTGGTGCCCATCTCGTGACAGTGGTATCAGAGCTTCATGTATACGCTTTTCTCAAAGCATACCGGTCCTACCAAAGTGCAAACAGAGCAAGAATTTTTATGCTGGGAATTTTAGTAAAGACTTATTAGCCACTCCCACCCTTACTCCATTGTGCATTCGGCGCCCTCTCGTCTTCATTGCTATGTCTTACAGGGCATAAGCCATAAAGAACCCAAGACTCATATGAGTTCATGGATTTGGCAGCATACTTGCAGTTTCTCCTCAACGAGCTTCGCGATATTCTTTGGCGGCATCCTCAACAGAATCTCCCGATGCTGCAAAGTTTTCAACAGTTTCTGTTGCTAATTGGACTATTTTCTTATTTTTATGATTAATTTTTTTTTTAGGATATTTTATTATGTGCACTAAGAACTGTTAAAAGATTGTAGCTACAGGAACTGCCATCAGGAACGGACAACTCTGATGTGTCATTTGATGGGTGACGGTAAACATCGCGAAGGAGTTTCCGTACGTTCGGTGGAAAGGGCCGGGTTACGAGTGCCCTTGATGCGTCACATGATGGGTGACGGGTGCATCAGTAAGGGAGCATCCCGTAGGCTAAGGAAGAAATCCGAACTGAGTAAGAAAATACGCGTAAGAACGCAAGCACAAGAATAAAGATGGGTTCAATGAAGCTTTTTACGAAAAGCAAGAACAATCGCGAGAAGGCAGACGCTTTCCCGCGAGGAATCTATGTTTGCATTGCATTCGTGCATGTGGTTGCATCCAGGGACGCCTGGGAAGTGTTGTGAAATGCATTGGTTTTAACTTATAAGGTTTTATTGAGTTTTTGGGCAGGTTCAGACCAATTTTAAAATATGCCGGCCGCCCACTTAATAAGTGGACAGCCACTTAGAAGATAAAGCAACAAAACCAGCCAGCGAATTCTCTCTCCCTATTTTGGGTAGAACAACGCAAAAAAAAAAAAAAAAACGGCCGCGATCTCTACGCGAGCAGCTATTCGTGCCGTGGCCAGGGAGCTATAAAAGCACCACATGCCCTCACTCAAAGGGGGTACCAACGTCAGCAAGAGAAGACTCTGCCGCAAGAGATCGCGAGACTACGAAGCATGGAAGTCGCTTTTTCCCGCGCAAGAGCGACAGGTATCTATTGTGGATTCGCCATACGAATTGTTGTCGCGTGTTTGTGTGGTTTGTTTTGCAGGAATCTCCCGTCTTACGGGAAGGCCCTTCACAGGAAGTACGGCTTCACGCCTAAGTCACTTACGGGAAAGTACGGCTTCACACCTAAGTCCCTTACGGGAAAGTACGGCTTCACGCCTAAGTCCCTTACGGGAAGGAACGGCCTTGTGCCCAAGCCCTTTACGGGAAAGCATGACCTTCGGGTCTAAGATTACAGAACGGAGAGGTTTCCTCGGGTTCTCGTGCTTGTAAACGAATTCTCCCTGAATAAAAGAATACTCTTAACGGGGGGGGACCAGCCCATCTTCTGGTCCCCAACACTGTGTCGATCTTCTCCCTTCTCTCATGTTTGTAAAGAATTATAATTTTCAGATTTTCTAAGTGCTCGTGTACGCTCCCGTTTTGTGACAGTTTCTGAATTACATGTTACCCCCTCTGATGCCCCATGTGGTACCTCCTCTTACGGCGCCAGAAAGTACGAGAGCTTCCAACCAGCAACCTTCCCAACCGTCTGTTCCGATCAGGGGAGTCTTCAGGAATATAGTGCAGCCATCTTGACTTTGATCCAATGCAACCACCTTTGCCACCGCCATTGCGCCCACCACCACCGCCACCAAGCTACAATGGTTGGAGCCCTTATGGATACCCTTATTATTTGTACTCGGGATACACGCCTAACCAATCGAAAGATTTCAAGGATGGTGGTGTCAAAGGCATAGTAACAGGGAATGGCCGTTTTCAAGTCTCCGTTCCCCGTTTCTGTTCTAAGTTCCCGTTCCGAATCCCCGTTCCGTGTTTCAAACGTGAGTACTTGTAACAGGGAATGGCGTTTTATGGCAGTTGCCGTTCCGCGTTCCCCGTTCCGGATTCCCGTTCCTGGTAACTATGGTCAAAGGTGGCAACGGAAGATACAATGAAGACAAGAACTGGCCCGTGATCGGGTAGGTACCTCAACTCCAATCTAGAGCACATGCAATGCCAAACACATGAACAAGGCAAACATGTGGAGAAGAGAGATCACTAAGGTAGAAAGAGACGTGACATCTAAGAATGAGAGAGAGAGAGAGAGAGAGAGAGAGATCTGGGCAAGGCTCTCTATGCTGATGACAATCTGCTCATACAAGTGACCAAGGGTGGTCCGGCATAGAACTAACATGCCGAATGGATAGACCCGAGGTGCACACAACTGCGACTGCTACTGACACTGCCAACTGCTCCTGCACATGAGACCACTGACACGGTCTCCACATGGACATCACCTCCGACATGCTCTAAGAGCATAGATCCGGTGCATCTCCTTCTCGCTAGATCTAGATGTGGATCTAGATCTCGGTCGAGGAAACCAGCTACTGCATGGGCACAAGGCCTGTGAAAGGCTTCCCTAAGGTGGTACTGCACCGTAGAGATGATCTCTGAGCACTGCATCTTCTGTCCATGAAAGACGTTGGGGCTGAATGCTGCCCTCTGGCAAAGGGAGAAAAACCGTTGAGCTGCATGGGTAAAAACGCTAGGGCTGCATGCCCCATCTGCCCTCTGCACCTCCTAGGGCTGCCCCCTAGGGACGCCCTGTGCTCCCAAAGCCTGCACACACACTGTCTCCCCCAAGCCCTCCTGCCCTGCCTATATACATGACAGAGACCAGGTCGGTCAGATATCAGCCAGCCCTCACGACCTAAGAAATGTAGGAGAACAAGTAGAAAGGACAACAGATGCCCTCTGCACTAAAGGGAACAAAATACCGACAGGTGTGGGAAAAATACTCAAACCCTGCACGAGCCTAATGGCCATGGAACTGAGCCAAAACCCAAGGCTAAACACGGCTAGACACAACCCGTCATGAGAAACCTACCTCACACTGGCCGGGCACAGCCACAAAACAGCCCTCACTCTTTAACACCTGTCCCTGGGAGAAACTGGGACCAACTAGACGAATCCGGAGAGATGCTTGTACTCTTAACACCCCATCTCAACTCATGGAAAGGAAGTCGGACTAGGAAGCTGGAGTGAGCAATCTGCAATTGTAAAGAGAGGGTTTCGTGAAGGAGGTTATCTGCTACAATGTTGGGGTCAGCCCAAACTTGGACGGCCACCTAGTGTGTGAACACCTTGTAAATGCCTTTTTAAAGCTCATGAAAACCTAATGCAAATCCTCTTTTGTGTGCCTCTCTGTCGTGCTACCTTATCCTTCTCTTTGTGTAGTCTATGGCTCTCCAACACTTCCATCCTCCATAGTAGCTCCAACTAGTATCAGAGTTGTGGTTTCAGCTTTGGGCATAGAAGAGGAGTCTCTCTCTTTTGTGCATGCAATTGCAAGAAAAGAATCTTTGCAAGACCAAAACTGCCGCGGCTGGTGGATGTTGCCCACACAGTAAAAGACAATGATAAAAATAGCACTAGTAGTCAGGAGGCTAGAGTTCTGCCAGGCCATTGCAGCACCTATTGAGCAAAATCAGTGAGAAAGTATAGGGCCTCTACTTTTGTTGTGCACATCGGCTATGAAGGTATTGCAGCAAGCTGCCATTTCGAAAAACCGTGTGAGGACCTGTAGGCTCTCTCGGCGGTGCTTGAGGCAAGCCACGACAGCTGCATCCTCCCCTGCTATCCACAATCCTGTCAAGAGTTCAAGCGAGAGCAGGCACAGATATCACCACAAGCAACACCGTTGTCGTCATTGCCATAGGTTGCACCAATTTCGTCAGCAATGATGCCCAGGTCGATTTTTTTTTAATATCAAAGCTTCCTTTTTTTTCCCTTGTCTTTTAGTGACCTTTCATCTGAGCAGTTGTTCACTTGAGCAGCAATAGGCAAATATTATTTGGCGAAAAATGTATGCATGATATATATGCCAAACGAAATTTGGCCACGCCCCACAAATGTCCCACACTTCTTTGTTTTGATAATCATAATATGTAAGTTTGAATGACACTTGAGCGACAAGTTTGTATCTGCCTCCCTGTGTTTCAATACATCATTCTTTTATGTCAAAGTCCATGTTGTACGGGATTAGACGCTGCCTCAACAAGTGAGTGTAGTCGACGGTAAGACCTTCCCAATGAGACTGTAAAGCATCTCTCATGAGGTTATCGGGTAAACCTAAACCCAAGGTTATCGGGTAAACCTAAACCCAAGGTTAGCTAGAGTTAACCAAGAACTCGATGGTTTGGGAGTAAACCATAAACTCCACATGTTTGGTAGCTACGTTGAACTACACCCTTTCTGTTTGAGGAGAGGTGGTTTGTGGTAGCACTAGGTTATGGGTACACCTAAAACCCTTAATTGTGAGAAAAACCTAAAACTCACGGTTTACGAGTATACCAAAAACTCGTGGTTGAGAGTAAACCTAGAACTCTGAGTATCATGAGAGGGGTGAGTGAACTTCAAGGGGGGCATATGACGAAGATTATGCCAAGTTTGGTTTAGGGGGGTGATTGTTCAATGTTGGGGTCAACCCTTGGGGTCCAAACTTGGACGACCACCTAGTGTGTGAACACCTTGTAAATGCCTTTTTAAGGCTCATGAAAACCTAATTCAAATCCTTTTTTGTGTGCCTCTCTAGGATGTCACAAACTGTTGACGGGTCAAGCCACTGAAGAACGGAGCCGACTTG
Organism: Adiantum capillus-veneris; assembly: GCF_014529385.1. Taxonomy (NCBI): domain Eukaryota; kingdom Viridiplantae; phylum Streptophyta; class Polypodiopsida; order Polypodiales; family Pteridaceae; genus Adiantum; species Adiantum capillus-veneris. Next base: position 10,827,531 of record NC_140945.1, read on the forward strand.
CAAATCTCGGCCGAGGGGCCTAAACCCTAAGTGAAGAAGTAGCAAAAGCAACAACATCAGAAGAAGAAGTTTTACCAACTTGCAAGTCTTGCCGAGTGGCCTATTTCTAAAGAGGAGTTTCCGCCAACTTATGGGACCTCGTCCAATGGGGCCCAAGTGACACATAGACAATAAATAAAGTTGGACCCACACACACACAAAAGATAGCATAAAAACTGATGACATGGCAATTGTACGGACAACCCGGAATTCATGCTAGTTGCTGACGCGGCAAACTGTCCGTGAAACAATCCTTATACCTTTCAATAAATCAAAAACATATACCTAGATGAATCCAGGATAAGCCCAAATTCACCCTTAAAGGAAAGTGCAAGGTATAGATCCATGGTAGTCACCCACAAGACAATATAACCATCAGCTCCATCATGCATAGTATTGACTAAATACCATGGCATCCCCACTAACGTCGTCAGTGCACAATAGTGGGTGTAGAACTAGGTACTAACATATGCTCCCCAACACCACGCGCACACACACAAGAGCATACATCGACACAAAGTTCAACGTACTCAGTTTTTGTCATGACTCCAGAGATCAAGGGCAGACTCAACCATAATGAAGCCTAGCTTAAAGGAAGCATTAAGTCGGAAAAATTGCACAAAAATGAGATAGTTGATAGGACATACGCACCACAAAAGATAGAAAGAATTAGCACAATATCAATTGGTCGTAACTCACACAAAAAATTCACAATGTGAAGTTTGCATGTCTACTATACGACTAAAAAATATACCTAGATGAATCCGGGGTAAGCCCAGATTCACCCTTACAGGAAAGTGCAAGGTATAGCCCCATGGTAGTCACCCACAAGACAATATAACCATCAGCTCCATCATGCATCGTATTGACTAAATACCACAAGATCCCCACTAACGTTCCTCACTGCCCAATAGTGGATGTAGAACTAGGTACTAACATATGCTCCCCAACACCACACGCACACACAAATGAGCATACATCGACAAAAGTTCAACGTACTGAGTTTCTATCATGACTCCGGAGATCAAGGGCAGACTCGGCCATAATGAAGCCTAGCATTAAAGGAAGCATTAAGTCTGAAAAATTAGCACAAAAATTAAAAAATGAGGTGGTTGATAGGACATACGCACCACAAAAGATAGAAAGAATTAGCACAATATCAACTGTTCGTAACTCGGACGAAAACTTCATGATGTGAAATCTGCATGTCCGCTATACGAATAAAAAATATACCTAGATGAATCGAGGATAAATTGAAAACATTTAATTTCCAAACTAGAGAGAACTCTCGTTAGTTTTGTCCTTTTCCCATGCAAAAATCAAGTAAGCAGAACACGCAATTCTTTATTTACTTTTTAATGGAGATATGGCTTACAATAGGGAATAGCCAACCCCTAGCATCAGCAAAAAATTTAATGTCCTTGCCCTCATGCTCAAAAGCGAGGATCTTTTCCACATAATCTGGGACCGGTTGCATATGGTAGTGCCATGGCATACCCAAGATGATATCACATCCCTCAATGGGTGCCATCAAAAATGATTCACGGTCCTTGTACTTGCCAATCCGAAGATTAGGTTGTCCTTGCGCGGGAGTTGCATTGGTAGTCAACCCCTCGAATGCCGATCCAAAAGTGACCAGTCACAGATCCCCAACCCTTTAGAAGCCGATGCTTCCCTTTTATGTTTTCGTATTCCCTTGAACATCAAGAATAGAATTCGAGCTCAGTGGAGCGGGTTCCTTCTTCAATTGTTTCTTCTTTGAAGATGCTTGCTCCTACCGTTATTGCCGAACAAGGCAGTCAATCTTCATGTGTCCTTTCTCACCACAGTAGAAACACCTTCCTTGCTCTTTGAAGGTTTACTTGATTCAACATAAGATACTTGAGCCGTTTGTCGGTACCATTTGGCTTCTTAGGTTGATCCGAGTCCTCAGGGGAATGCTTTTTGCCTTGGTCACCATGATCATCATAGACCGCTCTTTGCCTTACACGGTACGTGTTGTGTTCCATGAGTCTGGAGGTACCAGTGGAATGTAGATCCTCGACAATGATTGCCTACATTATGATCCGCTGAAGGGTATCGTGGGGATACTCATGCTCTTTGAAGTAGAGGTTGAAGGCCTGCTTCGAGTTTCCACATATTTTCCTCATCGAAAATCTTCATGAAAGGTGTAACTTTCAAAAGAGCCAACCAATACTTGTCAACATAAGCTGTGAATTTTTCATGTTCCTTCTATGCGAGCCAATCCCATCTCGCCAGTCCCATTCCTACCAAATGTCCTTCTTGAAGTCTGGCAGAAGAAATTGTTCATAAAATTCATATTTAAATTGAGTCCAGGTTCTAGCTTGTGTCCCTTCTAGAATCTTGGCTAGCCACCATTGCTTGCCGTCTCCTTAAGATACATCCCAACAAGACGCAACTTGGATTTTTCGATAAAGTTTCTGTTGGCAAAAGCAACTTCAAACTATCTGGTGAAAGACGGTGCCTTGGAAATGTCTCTCCATCAAGTGTAACTGTCAAACTTGACATCCTTGTCACCGGACTTGAAAACCCGCATCTTGTAGTGATGCTTGCGGATATCCTTCTTGAACTTGGGCTTCTCTTTAGTATTACATTGGGAAGTAAGAGGCGTTCTCTTTTTTGAAGAAGGTTTAGATACAGTATGAGAAATGGAAGTAGTAGTATAGAGTATGATGAAGAAAAGATAGACACATCCTTGCTTTCATTCAGTAGAGAGAGTTCTTTTTCTTGGCCCTTGCTCTTGGAAGGCCGCTTGTTCCGATCCGGAGATCCCTTGTGCGCTTCAACACCACTTTCGGTGTTTTCCTCCTTCAAGTTATTACCACTGATAGGATTTTCCTGAAGCCCATCAGCATCTGTTCCTTGCGGCTTCTTGATTTCGTCCAAAACCTTATAGACAGCCGGCAGCGTGAGAAGCTACTGCAATTCCTCGAGATGAACTCTTACTTGCTGAAATTCGTCTTCAGCGGTTCATCCATCTCTTCATGGTTCTTCCTGTTCCTTCTCAGACTCATCCTCCTTTGCAAAAAGAGAAGCGACCAAGCTTTGATATCTGTCACAAACGAGAGACCACACGAATAATCAACAAGCTGAAAATAAGGAAACTCTCAACACGAGGGAGAAGATCGACACAATATTCCGGATCAAAAGATTGGTTGGTCCCCCCCCCCCCCCCCCCCACCCACCCCCGAGAATGTTCATTAAAAAGAACCTTTTTACGAGCACAAGAACTGGAGAAACCCCTCCGTTTTAAGCTTAGACTCGATGGTCGATTCCTTCCCGTGCGAGAATGTCCAAGAGGCGAACTCTCAATTCCGTCTGCATCCGAAGTATGAAACTCCGCAGACCGTTCCAGATTCTGTTTCCGGAATCCCAGAGCGTATGCTGAGGCCTTCTTGCTCCTCCTCCGTGATGGGAGTACCTGCAAAAATCAAAACACGAAACGATGACTCGTACAGCATATTCACAAGCTTTCCATGTCGCTCCCAGTACACACAAGCAACTTCGCTTGATGGCTTCAAGCGATCACTTGCAAATTCTCGGCGGCGTAGACTCCTTGTGCTAGCGCTGGTAGAACTGGGGAGAGAGAGGTCGCACTACCTGATTTTATAGGCTACACAGGGCAGCAGGAATAGCTGGTGCAAATCCTCCTCCAACAATAGCAACAAGGAGGTTGCACTGAAATAGCAGAGGGAAGAGAGAGAGGTTGGCGTTGGTTTAGAGAGAGGAGAGAGAAAGAGATCGCTGTTGAATTCAGCCATATAGGCAAGGCTGATTCTTTTTCTAAAATTAAGCCTCCCTTTTTTTTATTAAGTGGCTGCCACTTATCAGGTGGGCGGCCGGTCACTTTATAAAAAATGTGAACCTATTAAAAACTCAGTGAGTTGAAAACCGATGCTACACCACACTTCCAAGGCGTCCTTGGATGCAATTCTCACGCACAAATGCTACGCAGACATAGATTCCACGCGGGAAAGCATTTGCTTTCCAAGAAAGCACTTGAAAATATTTTGCTTTTTTGAAAAAGCTTCTCAAAATCTTTATTCTTGTGCCTGCGTCTCCACGCGTATTCCTTTTTCCAGTTCGGATTTCCTCCAGACCAATGAAATATTCCCTATCCAAATCTCCACTCACCCATAATGTGATGCATCGAGAATACCCACTTCCCGTTCTCTTCCACTGAATTAACGGTACAACTCCTTCGCGATGCTTAATATCACCCATCATATGACACATCAAAATTATTTGTTCCTGATGGTTTTTATCAATTCCAGTAGATCTATAGTTCCTAGCTTTTACAGTTCAAGTGTACACATTTAAATATCCTAATTTCAATAAAGAAAATTTATTTTAAAAAATAAAACAGATTTGCGCAACGCTTTTGGAACAGATGCTTTTGGTGTGAATACTTTTTAAACTAAAGCTTTTTGGGGCTTTGCTTTTGGGCAACCCTTGTAAGTTTATAAGTGCCCAGAGGGCCACTTCTCAGAGAGCATCTGGACGCAGAGTCTTGGAGAGAGTTGGATTATTGGGAGTTGTACCTTTGCGAAGCAATAATAAAGAAGTACCGAATGGGGCACCAATCTTTGGGGCCAGTGCGTCTTGGCTTGGAACTTCGCCGTGTTGTGTCGACTCTCCTTCTCTCTCTCTATTCAAGTTCAGTTCAATAATTTGTAGTTTTTGTTCGTGTGTTGCTATTGATTTCTGGCTTGGAGTGTCCAAGTTTGAAATAGTGGTATCTGAGCTCAAAACGATTCTTCTTCTACAAAGGATCCGATCCTTTTTGCAGCATACAGCTTTTCTTCATCTCGCACAGAGTCTGACAGAGATGGCACCTCTTCGACTGTTGGTCGCCGGGGAGATGAAGAAAAGCTGAATTTTTGCGTGGACACAAAAGAAACCAATAGAGATTTGGAAAAAAATTCAAATATTCTCGAGATTTTGGCAAATTTCCGGCGGGAAATCTTGATAGAGAGAAGTGCAATGTCAATTGCAGAGTGACGTGCGTGAAAAGATTGATCAAGTACACCTGAAGAATTACCCGATTGATGAGATTCTCTCGAGATGACAGGAGGCCGTGTTGCTAAATGGACTACCAGTCAACGCAATTTATGGAAGTCCGTACAATTGTGCCACGTTAACAGTCAATGCAAATCACGGATTTATGTACAACTACCACGTCAGCATTATTAGCGCAATTTACGGAAACAGGCCCAGAGTTCAAGCTTTTGACATTTAGGTTTTAGGCCCCTCGGCCCATGCTCCATAAGTTGGTAGAGGTTAGGATTAACTCCCTCCCTCTGTTTAAGGCCCCTCGGACACACTTTCTAGGTTCAATTTGTCAGGGTTCTTTAACCCCCTGTCCTCTTGGCCAGTTCTTTCCAGTTGGGCACACCACGCCATCACTTTGTGACACACCCTCATCCTCCGAGTGTCCCATTGCCTTGGTCAAGAGCTCCATCTGTTGCGGCCCATCTCCATTTGTTGCTGCCCATCACCACTGACAATCATTTTCAGATCTGCGTCGAAGCCGGATTACTGTGTTTTTGCAGCCAGCATTCAGCCCTCACATCGAGAGTGCAAATCAATTATCAGCCCCTGATCTACCCCGTGGTGGCCATCTACAACCCACATCGAGTCAGATTCAAAAGGTGCACCAAACCAGCCCCGAAGGTGCTTCATCTTGAAAGTTGCCAAGGCTACATCATCCATTCGAGTGGAGTCGAATCTTGCATCGTCTACCTTCCATTTACGCAATCTAAAGCAAATACCACATCAGTAGTGGGGTGTGTGTGTGTGTGTGTGTGTTTTTTTTGTTTTGGGGGGGGGGGGGGGGGGGGGGGGGGGGGGGGGGGGGGGGGGGGGGCGCTCTCTCTCTCTCTCAAGTAACTAAAAGGAACAATCAATGACGCAAAGTTGCATCAATAATGCAAGGAAAGAAGGTAAGAACAAAGGATTATGGAAGTGTAAATTCTCAATTCTACCTATCTCTCAATTCCACTACATTTGACACTTGCGGTAGCTCCCTCACTCTCTAGATAAAACATACTATCTGAAAAAGAGCCTCCACGAGCATGGGCGGTGTGGCCAGCTCTGCTCTAATTATGTCATGTGGGATGGACGGTTTGTTGCGGGTGATGTAAGAGAGCATGATGACCTATGGCCTCTAAATCTGTTTCCACCATGAAGCTGTACGTCCACGTGCCCAAACTGTTGCTGCATACATCATGGCACGGGTAACTAGTGTTTTGACTTAGTGTTTTTAGAGCCTATAAAACAACCCTATGGTTCAACTATGCTGATTTCAAATAACTTTTTAGTGACAAATCAATACGTTGACAAATTTGAGTGAAACCTTGTATTTGCACTTTGCGCTTGTAAATCATTAAAAGACCTGTTGGTGCTAAGGCCAATGCTTCTCTCTATGTAGCGGTCTCGTTAAACTTGTGTCTAAGTAGAAGCTTGATTAAAAGTGTTTTTCTATTTCTTCAGCTGTTGACATACAGGTAATGTGACTAACTTTTCTCAAAAGAGGGATTAGTGATTTCATTAATCCTTCTTGATATCTAAGCTTGGCTCTTCACGATCTGCAGAGTGCTTGTTAACTATTCTTAAGCTCGATTTCCAAGGATTAAATTCATACCAAAATGGCAATCTATACACAATCGTATATTAATACTAGAAGAGTAACATACAATCTTTAACCAATCCCTAGACTCTCACACACCTTACTTCCTTCAAATTAGATTATAACATAAATATAGTCATGCTCTTCAAGCTTCTTGGCCATTAGAAATTCCTTTAATTATAAAGGCAATATACATAATCGATGTCCCCCTCCCCCTTGCAACATTTCAAGGGTTACTGGTGCCTGCACTTTTAATGAGGGATGCTCGATACATTTGACATCACATAAAGATGTGTGCGTTGCCCTCCAAGACAACAAGAGCTAATATTGCAATGATGTAGGCCACTCAACATTGTCCCACAAAAGAGCCCCCTTGAGCTGGACTATCAAGAGATTTTCTTCGACTTAAAATATGTCGACATCGCCTCTAAATAAAGGCCAAATTTTAAGCTTTGAAAACACGGCAGAAAACTCAAGTGTGACGCTCACTATCATGCACGTCCTAGACACTTCTAGAGATATTGGTCTCACAAAAGCTAGAAAACATAAATCCAATCTACAAAAGTTTCTTCTTTAAGAGAAGACATAAAGGCTGTTCAAAAAAAACATGTTTCTGAAGAGAGGATGTAAAAGTCATTTACTTAGACATCACCCCGTTGGCCTGCCTGAAAATGTGCCCAAATTTAAACTTCATGAAATACCCTCCCGAACAAAACTCGATGTCATGCATTCTTGTAGAAAAATGTGTGAAAGAAGAAAAGTAGACATCTGTAAAAGTAGTGGTCTCACCTTTTCAACACTCTTATACATCAAAAAGTTATAAAAGATTCTCATAAAAGGTTGAAACAAATGCCAACGTACTGAAGCTTTGGTTGTGTGAAGATGTAAAAGTAATTCTGAGGGAACCTCAATACAAAAGAATCGCTCTATTATACACGCTTTTACCGAGTGCAATCACTTTGCTCAAAACCTTCAACCAGCACATATAGGTTCTAAATCTTTACCATTCACCAATTCATGATTTAGAAAACCTTGCAAAAGCAATGCCACAAAATGAAGAAAATTTGCATAGAACTAAAAAAAACGAATATATTACATACCTGGAAGGAGCCAAACGTAAGACCTTGCTTTCGATTTGCAAGTTGCGCCATCATAATTTTGTCATAGGCGCTCTCAATCTGGAAAAACTCTCTCTCTCTCTCTCTCTCTCTCTCTCTCTCTCTCTCTCTCTCTCTCTCTCTCTCTCTCTCTCTCTCTCTCTATCGCCTATCATAATTTTGTCATAGGCGCTCTCAATCTGGAAAAACTCACTCTCTCTCTCTCTCTCTCTCTCTCTCTCTCTCTCTCTCTCTCTCTCTCTCTCTCTCTCTTTCTTTTGGAAAAAGTCAGGGCTGTATATTACTAAGTACAATATAGTCCCCAACGGATGCCAAAATAGCCTATCACGTGGGGTGTACAAGCTGAATGTAAGGTGGAGAGCCACTATAGTGACAACTCGACTAGAACAATCTCATCGTGGTCGGTGTGATGAGTGGAGGAGAAACCACCGAGGAGGGGCATAATGCCACGTAATCTAGCCACCTGTAAGTGTGAAGAAGAGTGGGGATCGGGCCCAACGCCGAAGGAAGGCAAATCGACGAGCCTCGGCTGCTCGAGATATACCTGAGGAAGAATCACACTACCAATCAGGGTGTGAATGATGTCCAGCCAAATGGCAGTGAGGGTATCCTGAAGGAGCTGTGGAGCCGCACTTGGAATGTGAAGACAACGAGCTCTCCAAACATTCCATAGGGTAATACTAGTGATGACTGAAAAAACTTCATCACGTGTCCGAGAATCCCCCTGCCAAGCAATCTGTGGTATAGCCAAAGTCCCTCATCGATAACCAGTCGCGGTAAGCATAAAGGCTGGATCTGTGTCTGAGCCCTCGTAGAAAAGATGCGGGCCGGGCATCGGCATCAACCATGAGACAGATCCCCAAGTGAGAAATCCATGCTGAACACGTGCTCTGCTAAGTAGAAAGCAAACTGCAAGCCACACTACATGGGAAGCTGAGCATGACCAAAGACAGTGTGCAGGTGACTCAAGTAGTCGCAAAGGACAGCGAGTACATAACGGATCCAGACCCATAGTAGCTAGCCAAGTCCCAACTGGAAGTCGTGCATGTGCAATCATCCACATGAAAAAAGAAATACGACGAGCCGCATGTAAATCCCACATGGCGGACCAAAACTGCTGCAGATAGGCATGGGAGAGGCCTGAATGTAACCAGAAACACATACGAGTGGGCTGCTCTGGTTGTTGTCTCATCAATGCTAACCTTCCAATCCTGACAGTGTACTCAAAGAATGATACAGGTGCACCGGTGGGGTCAGAGTGAGGCCAATGCCACTCTCCTGGGTCCCAATAAAGCTGAGATAGGGCACGACCCTCCCACACCCAAAGCCTCCAAAGTGCAGCATCAGCGGAAGCGAAACGGGGGTCGACACAACGACGCTTCCCGCGGGAGCCAACTACTCATATGGCCTCCCATTGAGCGCCGGCGGAGACAAGGTGCGGAGAGGTGGCATCATATGTCAATCTAGCATGAATCCCCTGAGAGTAGTCAGTATCAACTGTGAACAGCATGGTGTCTAAACGAACTAATAAGAGAGTGCTCTGAGCAAAGAGGCCTTCCCAGCCACAATGGGGAGGCACCTGAACCGTGCCTCGCATGATTGCATCCCACTGTGAAGGAACGGCGGAATCAATCTCAAGCAATCTGTCTGTCACCCCGCGACCAATGTCATAATGTTCTGCCACAAAATCTGCATCCACCATACGTGTCTCATGAAACAACCACATAGAGGCAGCAGGGCCAGTGTCCCAAGCAGCCCAATTAATGTGAGTCCTCTCTCCAAGCTGACGGGGTGGATTAACCGAAGAATCAAGAACTGCAGCATTCCAAATGAGAGGCTGGCGCTCAATCTCCTCACGACATGAGGGAGGTGAGCGTATGATAGCCCGTCGCATGGAAACCCCAATCTGAAGGAGCGATCGGATGAAGGGTGAGAGGGTGGTGGTGGACAAGGGGGCATCCGTAAAGAGAAAACGATACCCTATATGCCAAGTATGACCATCTCTAGTGCCGAGTCGTGGAGTCACTGTGCAAAGAGCGGCCTGAAGAAGCATCTTCCAAGGTTCTTGGCCGGGAAAAAGACCCCGAACAATAAGCTTGGTAAGAAGGGCGCGGCTCTGTAACTCTGGATCAATAATGCCAAGGCCTCCCTCTGACCTAGGACGAATAATCGTGGACCAACGATCGAGCACGAGTATCAGTAGTCCCATCTGTGCCACTCCATAAAAAGTTCCGCACTAGTCGGCGGAGCTGAGCTATCACACCAGAATGTAACATCCAACAAGAGGCCGTATACCATACTGTAGCCAGAATGACCTGGTTGGCGACCAATGCACGGCCAGCCAACGACAGATGATGTGAAGACCAATGGCATAGCTTCCTGCGAATAGACTGTAGTACGGGTGCAAACTGCTGCTGTGAGGAAACATCAAATCCAACCTGAAAGCCCAGATATCTGCATGTTTGACCCAGCTGCAGCCATGTGAAACCATCAGCTACCCCCCAAGTAGGTATGTCATCACTGCCAACCAATAACCCATAGGATTTATGCCAGTTAATGCGTGCACCACTGGCAATGCAAAAAACCTCTAGGGTCTCCCACATGGCGTCAAGAGCAGGTAGCAAATAGCGCAACATTAGCATAGTGTCATCAGCAAACTCTCTCTCTCTCTCTCTCTCTCTCTCTCTCTCTCTCTCTCTCTCTCTCTCTCTCTCTCTCTCTCTCTCTCTCTCTCTCTCTCTCTCTCTCTCATTCTTCTCAGTAGGCGCGCATTATTCTTCACAGCTGCGTGCGTCATTGGGCGATCTAACAGAAGCTTCATACGTAGGCGATCAGGCTTCTAACCGCCTTCTGACTAGCAGCTTAATCGCATCTCCAAGGCTGCAGAAACGCAGAGGGAGCAAAAGCTGGCAGTCAGATACGGAGGCGAAAACAATGCAGACAGAGAAATCATACGTGTAGACGGCGGCAAGAGCGCACGGGCGGCATCATCACATGTGTAGGCAGCAACATCATTCACTCAGGATTAAGCGAAAATTCTACGTGCGAACTGGTAAGTGAGCCCGAGACATCTCTTGAACGACAAAACATGGAAGCAATCTCCCCTGCACAGGACACGGAAGCCGTCAATGTCTCGCCTGTTTGCAAGTCGCGAGCAAAGGTAACCTTCATGCTCACGAACAAGCGGATGGCGCAGATGGAGAGAGAAATGAAGGAGTGGAAAACAGAGATGAAGGATGGTGGAAGGAGAAGGCCAACCTCCTTCAGATGGTCTTCAATGAAGGCGCACAGTGGAAGAAGGAGAAAGAGAGCCTTAACGCAGAAATACAGACACTCAAAGAAGAAGTCTTAGCCCTCAAACAGGATAACCCAAATGCCGAGATACGGGCACTCAAAAATGAAGTCTCAGCCCTTAAACAGGAGCTTGCTGATAGAGTAAGCAGTGGGCTGGAGCAAGGTGAATTTCAACCCTCGGTAATAGATGAAATCAAGGAAATCAAGGAACAGGGAAGGATGATCACAGAGGAAGAGAAACTGAATGTGGCAAAGACATATTCATGGGCGGAGATGATAACAAGGACACAGAAAAAGACGGACGAGGCCAAAAAATGGATGGAGGTCGCCAAGAAAGGGAGAGGTCAATAAACTCCTTGTACACTGACGCTTATCAACATGACCCTCGAAGAGGAACAAAGAAGGCGGATGCGAGCACTGCATGTGACAGTGACCGGGCTCAAGGACATAAATAATGTGGAGAAAGAGGTCACAAGCCTTACATCCATGATGGGGATGGAGAAACCTTTGCACACAAAGGCATGGAGGGTAGGTAAGAAAAGTGATGGCGCGGGAGAATCTTCAAAGGGGAGAGCTCTCATACTACGCTTCCACTCGTTGGAAGAGAAGAAGGAATTCTTGAGGAAGAGGCCTACTCTTAAAAAGACAGGTATTTTCCTCGGGGATGACCTGACTCTCTCACAGCTCGCACACATGAGAGCATAGTTACCCGGAACGCGGAACGGGAACGGCAACGGGATCCCCGCGGAACGGGGGAACGGCTAGGGGTCCTGAACGGGAACGTCGTGGAACGGGAGGTATAAAAAACACCCAAATAGTGCAATTTTTAGCTCCTTGTGTTTAAATACAAGGAGTATTAGAGTGCTTTGACTCTAATACTCACAAAAAACTCGTTTTGAAGACCATTCAACCTTGCTATGACTAGAGAGAGAGAGAGAGAGAGAGAGAGAGAGAGAGAGAGAGAGAGAGAGAGAGAGAGAGAGAGATGGAGAGGGAGAGATTTGAGAGAGTGGGAGGGAGAGGAAGAGGTTTTGAAGGCTTGAAGCCTTGAGCCTTGAGAGAGTGAGTCTTGAGAGGGAGAGATCTTGAGAGTGAGAGGGAGAGAGCTTGAGCCTTGAGGATTAGCTTGTGAAGAGAAAGGGGGAGGGGGGTGCATTTTATGAGTCCTTGAGGCCTTGCACACTTTCAAAAGAAGCCCAAACATTTACTTCAATTTTTTCAATTTTTGCCAAATTTGTTTGTAGCCGTTGGCCGTTCCAGGGGCATTCCGGAACGGTCCGGGGGCGTTTCGGAACGTTCCGGAACGGCCGTTCCGGTTTGCATTGGCCACCCGGAACGTCAGACATACCGGGACGTTCCGGAACGTTCGGGAAGGGAACTGCCCCCCGGAACGCCGGAACGGGGGCTAGGGGGCGTTCCCCGGTAACTATGCATGAGAGAGGTAATGCCAGAGATTACAGCGGCAAGGGAGAAGGGAAAGATAGCCTTTCACAGAGACGGACGGGTGGTGATTTTAGAGCGACGCACTGCATGACGATACGAGACCTATGGGACCACACTGAAGATGGCTACCTGGAATTGTAATGGGTCTATGAGGCAGGACGTGGGTGCATTTGAGGACAGTTTCAAAGACAAGGATATTGTATTCTTCTCAGAGACTCATCAAGCCCCTGGACAGGTAATGCCACATGTGATGGGTTACAGATGGGAGAGCTCGCAGGACAAATGCGAGATCTCAGCATGGGAGCAGAGGTTCAGGAGGAGTAGCAGTGCTATTTAGAGAGGAACTACAACCATTACTGCATATTGTACGAAGAGATGATCATGCTAGATATATGTGGGTGAGACTGAGAGCTGACACAGGTCGATTCCTATATATTGCCATATGTTACTTTCCTCCCAGTACATCCATGTACGCTGCATCCAGAGGCCAGTCACCTTTCTCTATTCTAGATGATGACATATGGGAGTTTTCTAGGGATGGTGATATCATTCTCCTAGGGGATTTTAATGCCCGAACGGGCAACTCGCAGACAGTCTTCTACGACACTTCAGATGAGATGCTCAGAGAGATGGATGTGGGTGAGCTGGGACTGGACAGATGCTCAGATGATAGAGAGCAGACGGAGTATGGAAGATACCTCATGGAAATGACGACTACACATGGATTAGCCATACTTAATGGCTTACAGCGATTTCCCGAAGCAGCCGGTTCCACATGCTTTCCACACAGACATGGGGCAATACAGTGGATTATGTTATGAGACAACCAAGCTTTGTCCCCTGCATTCAGGATTTCACAGTGGGAGCCAGGCCAGTGGGCATAGCAATAGATCATGCTCTATTGACACTGTCCGTTAAATTTCAGTATAGTACAACCCAGACACAAGGAGGCAGGCCACATACCCGCTATACATTTACACCAGAGACTGATTTCGTTTATACAGAGGAGATCTGGGACCGTCTATTGGAAGGCACAGCTGGCACAAATGGTACAGGCCTCTCAGTGGAGGAGTGCACCAATATACTGACTGAGACACTGCATGGGGCTGCATCAGTGGCATACCCACACACTCAGCCGGGTAAGAGACGACATTCTAGCATGCCCCAGAATAGCTGGTATGATGAGGAATGCAGAGAGATGAGAGCCCAGCTTCAGAGGGATCTTCTATTAGGAGTCATCACTTACAAACAGTCTCGGATTGCTTTCCGTTGCCTTGTGCGACGGAAGAAGCGAGCTTACCTAGCTCAGCTGGAGCGAGACTTATATCAAATGTCTTGAGTAGGGACTCAAGAGAGGCATGCCGACTCTTTCATGAGCACTCTCCTCCCCCAGTGATTACTTCACCTGATGTGTGGGGCCAATATGCGACATCATTATATACGATTCCGGGACAGGAACCCCTTCCAGACCCTACCAAGCCTTGCCCAGCTACGAGCACTTTCTTTACACCTAAGATGGTACGAAGGGCCTATGATCATGACAGTCTAGTAGCGGAGCACTTTATACATGCCAAGGATATGCTGATGCAGGTTCTCGCAGTGTTGTTCAATCGTGCCATGTGTGAGGGATTACCTGGGACCTGGAAGTTGTCTAATATTGTGCCCATCTTCAAGGCTGGTCACCCTACAGAGCCTGGGAATTACCGCACTATTATGGTTGGACACACATTGGCACAATTGTATGCATCTATTCTGGAGCAACACTTGAGTAGCTGGGCAGAGGGCGAGGGTGTACGAGCAAAGGGTCAGGCCGGCTTCAGGAGGGGTTTCTCCACTCTTGATCATATTCTGACACTCAGGGCCATCATTGAGGAGGGCAGAGCACATGGGAGACGGATCTATTGTAGCTTTGTGGATTTTCGCAAAGCATTTGACATGGTACCAAGGGCTCGATTGATGCGCAGACTGCAAGAGATGGGGGTGCCCATAGAGGTAATTTGGGGGATAATGGCTTTGTACAGATCAGTGGTGGGACATGTACGCACTCCAGAAGGGGTATCTGATTTAGTTCACTCTACTATTGGAGTGAAACAGGGTTGCCCATTGTCTCCTACTCTATTTGGTATGTATGTTGATGAGGTGTCTGATTACATTGATAGAAAGGGTGACAGGGGTGCCCAGCTGGCAGGGACGTGGATCCCATTGTTGCTTTATGCTGATGATATTGTACTGATATCTGACTCACTAGAAGGTATGCAACAAGATTTGGACGCACTACACAGTTTTGCAGAGGATACTGGACTGGGTGTCAACCTAGGTAAAACAAAGGTTATGGTGTTTAACACCACACCGCAATGGGTCAGGAGATCAGTACCTACTTTCAAATATGGTTAGGAGATAAGGTAAGGGGGTCAATGACCTCAAGAACCATATACCCCCCCCCCCCCCCCCCCCCCCCCCCCCCCCCCCCCCCCCCCCCCCCCCCCCTCACCTCAGCCCGCTGCCTCCCCTCCCTGCCCTTCTGCCCCGCTGCCCACCCCCACGCTGCCTGCCAGCCTGAGCCGCCGCTGCCTGCCCCGCGCTGCCGCCCCCTGCTAGCCCGCCAGCGCCTCCACCCTCCCCAACCCGCTGCCCCCCCCCCCCGGCCCGTCCTCCCGCCCGCCTCGATTTCTCCCCGTCATCCCCTGCATTTCGGCCTCCTCGGCACTGCTTCTTTTTTTGGGGCAGTGCCTCCTGCGCCTGATTGCAACACCCACCTGTCGCCCTCTTCTTACGACACAGCAGTAGACACAGATGGAGGCTCCAGATTCGCCACACAGGGACTCGCCAGAAGCCCCCTCGCCCGACCCCGCTGAGCCCACCATTCGACTTGCTCTCTCGCCGACATAGCAAGCGAGCCTTGCCGCAGAGGTAGAGCGATTGCAGGCGACTTCGGTCATCTGCAAGATTCTCGGCACCCGACCTAGCAGAGGAGAGCTGCGAGACCTTCTCCAGATGGGCCACCTAGCGAATGCCTGTCCACGGAGGAGGCCACGACCTGCACCTCAGCCTCAGCCCCAGCCTGCCAAGGCTGGGCCGCAGCCACAGTCAACGGCACAACGCACAGATTCAGAGCCACCCTCCGAGCCTGGGGCTCCAGCGGAGGAGGGGTGGCAGCAGGCCCGTGGCCGACGACGCCAGGGGCCACAGCGACAGCCTGGCACTCAGAGTGGCCCTCAAGTGCCTACTCAGCAGCAGTGGGTTCCCACCGGGAACCGCTTTGGTCCTCTTGAGCAGGAGGAGTCCCCTACGCCAGCCTCCGCCTCCGCTTCACACTCGACAGCCGCTCCCCCTTCAGAGTTCCCCTCCTCCTCATCCTCCCCCTCCGCCCTCTGCTCCCGTCGCCTCTCTACCTCGCCCCTCTACCTCTGTCGCCCCACCCCGCTCCTCTTCTCCTCCGCTCCCCCCAGCTCCTTCTCCCTCCCCTCCTGCTCCAGTTCCACAGTCGACTCAAGAGACTCGTCCCTCTCCGGCGGCTAGGAGATCTCTTGGCAGCGCCTTTGCCACGAGTCGCCTAGCGAGAGAGGGTCAGCCTTTCTTGCGGCCCCCTCTGCAGATTCAGACATCCTCCCTTGCAGCTATCCCTCGTGGTCTAACGAGCATTGACCTCCGACGCCGCTGGGACTTCTTTGACTACGGGTTCACTCCCTTTCTCGGCGATTCCGCAGCAGACCACGAGGCAGCCTGCTTCAAGGTCCATGCTTTGTTTCTCGCCGCTAGGGGGACAGAGGCCTTGGACTCAACAATTGGTTTCTCCTTCCCCCTCCGTAGGCCGACCATTGGTGTGTAGGAGGGGACTTCAACATGTTGGAGGACCCTTCTGACAGGATTGGAGGCAGCCATGCTACTCTGCATGGAGTCGAGCTAGCAGCTTGGGTCAGGTCGTGACACTCAGATTGCCCGAGCCAAGGTGGCTTGGTCGGTCATCACACTTCCTTGTTCTAAGGGAGGGCTTGGGATCATTGATCCAGCACAGCAGAGCAGAGCCCTTCTTGGGAAGTTCGTAGTCAGAGGACTTCTTCCAGGAGAGGAGCCCTGGAAGGAGTTCTTGCTGCAGAGGCTTCGTGCCAGGGTGCCTCAGTCAAGAGGCCCTTGGCAACCTTCGACCAAATGGATCTTTACAGAGTTGCGCCGAGTTGGTTTGAGCAGGAGACTGGAGGACCGCTTCGCTGTAAGTTTGCTTCGATCTGGAGCTCTTACGGCGTGGCCTGGAGCAGAGACAGCCGACGTGCACGGAGGAGCGCCTACGGCAGCCCCTCGTCTGGAACCCCATGGTTAGCACTCAGAGAGGCCACTTGGTTGGTAGTCAGCCTCATGTTTCTTGGGGTCCCATGGCAGCAGGTCCAGCGTGCTCTCTAGGTGACTGGCTAGAGTACACAGGTTTGTCAGAGGGGGTGCAGGGTTTCCAACTACAGGGCATGAGAGGGGTGCAAAGCATGTGTCAGGACATCTCAGAGTCAGTTCCAGCTGAGTGGCTCACGCCTCTCGAGCCAGTAGCACCCCGGTGGATGGGAGCCTTCACACGACTAGAGGTTCTCATTTCAGTCAGGGCCTGCTCAGAGTCTGTCTCAACCCTGTTCTTCAAGCTTCAGGGTGGGGGACGACTACAACGAGTTGCAGTAGAGGCCCCGCAGGTAGCAGAGTGTTGTTTTCAGAGGATCCGAGTAGTGGGCATCTGTGGGAGGACCTGCGTCATAGACCCTAACCCAGCAGTTCTTGAGACAGGGCACTAGAGGCTTTGGGCTTGGGAGTGTTGTCCGCTAGCACGAGTACAGTGGGATCCTGGTGAGTGGCTATGGAGGGACCCCTTCTCTTCTGCAGACCACCCAGGAGTTCCGTTCTTTCAGTACACTGTTCGACTGGGACGTCATATACTAGCAGCACAGAGAGAGGCCCTCCCCGCTGCAGCACGTCATTGGCAGGAGGAGGGTCTCACAGTCGAGTTCTTGGAAGACTTTTGTGAGAGGTTGTGGGACTCCAGACAGCCGAGGCGAGTCACCTTGTTTCAGTGGTGGCTGGTCGCACATAGAGCCACAGCAGAAGGGAGCTGGCTAGTGCATAGTGGTCTCTCGGCCACATGTGCAGCTTGTGACCATTTGGTGGAGAGTCAACGTCACTGTCTTTGGGACTGTCCCTCGGCCCAGCAGGTGTGGCTACGAGTTCTTCGGCTGACGCCTGCTCTCTCCACGGCTCGACAGTACACTTGGAGGGCAGAGGCTTGGTCCACCCTCACGGGCCCGGCACTTTAGTTTGAGCTATCTTCCACCAGCAGGATGATAGTGATATAGGGGGGGCGGCCTACACTCCAACCTGCTACAAAGCTTACTCCACAGGAGTGGTGCAGTGAGAGAGAGGAGTGTTGGGAGCTCATCAGTGGCCTGACACTTTGGTTCATCTAGCGGGCCCGCTGTTTCCGCATCTTTGAGGCTCGCCCTGTGCCACCAGCAGAGACTGTTCGTAACTTTTGGCTAGAGCCGATCCATACTCTCAGAGGACAGCTTGAGGGACTACAGGGCAGCTCGGACCGCATGCGGGAGCGCCGCGAGGCTTTCCTTCGACTCTAGCACCCTGGGCCTTTCTACACCATAGTCCAGGGGGTCCTCAGATGGCACTACTGTCCACCTGTGTGGCTCTTCCCTCCTCCCATCTCTTGATTTAGCCTCATTGTATATATGCTGTTTTTTCATTGGGAGAGTCTCCCCATCATGCTTGTTGTAGCCCTCTCTTGCAGAGGTGGTTGAAGCCCTATGGGCAGTTTTCATTAACTAATAGAAGGATCTTTTTCTCGAAAAAAAAATAATGGTCAGGAGATTGTGGAGTATACAGATGCATACACTTACCTGGGGGTAGTCTTCACTAGGCCGAGATTTTCTTTGAGAAGAGCAGCAGAGACTAGACTAACTAGAGCCGGTGTGGCTCTGGGAGGAATGGAGAGGATGTGTTCACAGGTTCAGTTCCAGGAACCTAGGACAAAGTTATGGCTCTTTGATACTTTGGTTGCCTCTACTATGTTATATGGGGTGCAGGTTTGGGGACCTTCTATAGGCCAGGATGCGTGGAGGCGTATGGAGAAGCCCCTAGTATTTATGATCTCTCGGCTGATTAGAGCCAAGGTTTCTGTACCGCATGATATCATTTGAGCGGAATTAGCTGCCCCCCCTATGGAGATTGAGGCGCTCACAAGATCAGTCTCCTTTGTACACAATCTATGGGATACTACCAAAGACAGATATGCCAGGGTGGCTCTAGAGTCCTCCAGACAATTAGCTCTTAACGGGGATACACTGGTATGCTCAGATGACATCATGGTTTCAGACACATGGCTTCACCATGAACAGGTTGCCTCCTTTTCAATACTCTCTTCAAGCACCCTTGAGGTCTCTGACACGGGTAGAGATTAATAGACTCATCGGTCAAGATTTGATCCAGCTGGACACGAGGAGGACATGGATAGAGCCGTTACAAGAGTTGGGCACAAAGATGGCTCTCTATAGAGAGCATCTTCTCCACCTCACGGGGGATGGGTTTGTGATTCGACCTAGCTATATGGACACCCATCTCTCGCATGGTTTGCATTGTGCCATTGGCCAGATACGCACGTCCTCACATCAGCTTGAGATTGAGACTGGCAGATTCAAGGGGACACCAGCAGATAACAAAATATGCCGCTTATGCCATCTAGAGCCAGAGACAGAAGTACATTACATATGTCATTGCACAGTGTACTATGAGATACGAGGTCGTTTTCACTGTCTATTCAGAGAAGGTTTTGGGCCTCTATCTAGGGTCATGAGTTATGAGGATCAAAGATGTCTTGGGCTTTATCTACTTGAGTTACACAAGCATAGAGAAACCTTACTGAGGAGAGGTGAAGAGAGACATCCCCAGAGACAGATCACAGATTTCTTTACACTAGATACTGTACACCCAGAAGAACAGACAGAGGAGCAACCAGCGACAGTGGAGAGGTCTACCCGCACTACTGGCATTCTCATAGACCGAGCATTGGAGCTAGGGAGATCTAGACGACCCCGAGGGAGGAGAGGAGCTACACAATTTCGAAGGAGGCTATGGCAAAGGATTCAAGCCATACTCTTTCGTCGTCCAGAGTGCAGATGAAGATGGATCTCTACTCCCCTCCCATATTGTCTTCACATTGTACTGCTTAGTTTAGGATCCCACAGTATTTATATTTTGTTATCCTAGTTTAATTTATTTTGTTAATCTGACTTTGTATCAGATACACCGCATTGTAACTTTCTGGTCTCATAGGTCACTTTGGCCTTTTGAAGACGTTAATATAACATTTCATTTCTCTCTCTCTCTCTCTCTCTCTCTCTCTCTCTCTCTCTCTCTCTCTCTCTCTCTCTCTCTCTCACACACACAATAAAAGTGGGGCTTTGACCCTTTGCATTACGTACAATCGACCATAGGTCCATATGCAAGAAATATGGGAAAACCCTAAAAAATATACCATGAGATCATGGGGAAAAATCCCAAAACAAACCACAGGATACATCTAGGGATAAAGATACTCTAATCCGTTAGTGAAATGTAGCTATATCGATTGTGATCAAGCCTATACAAATCTGCCCAAAGCTCTGTCCACCTCACGCAATGTGGCGAAAACCACAAAGTCCAATGTTGTGTATCGACTGATATAAAGAAGTGGTAAAAACATCCTCTAGAAACTCACAAAATCCAAGGGACTGTGAAACCCCTAGGCCGTGCCTCCAAAATCATCCGCAACCACTCTAACATTACCCGATGACATACCCCAAAAAAATATGTAGATCTATGGCACAACCATACTATAAGAGGCACCGGAGGGACCAAATTGTCGTCCACCTCAAAAGCCAACAAGAGAGTACCAAGATGCACATCTCTCTGACCAAACCAACTTCCCAAAGGCCTCACTAAATTGACTCTCAAACAAATCTACAAACTGTCTGATATCCATAGAGTAGTTGACCTCAGCCTTTGTGTGCTCCTGTATGGCATCATAAACAGCCTCTTCTCGTCCAAAAGATCCTCTCTCTCTCTCTCTCTCTCTCTCTCTCTCTCTCTCTCTCTCACACACACACACACTCACACACCCAAAAGTATAGCTGAAATTCTATTACTTGAAACCACTTGGAGCGAAGTGCCCAAAATGATGCCTACCCCAATGGAAAGTAAAAACTATTACATAAAATGCATGTAGGCAATGACAAGGCCAAAGGCCAAAACATAGGAAAACTGAAAAAGGAGTCCTAAAAGGTTGATGTCAAAAGCCGATAGAGCAAACACCAGCAAAGCCAAAACACCCACCAAGGAATTGCTATGAAGGAGATCTTCGAGACTATGGATCAACCACCAGGTAGCCACTAAAAAGAGGAGTCCTAAAAGATTGATGTCGAAAGCCGATAGAACAAACACCAGCAAAGCCAAAACACCCACCAATGAATTGCTATGAAGGAGATCTTAAAGACTATGGATCAACCACCCGGTAGCCACTTAAAGGCACCACTACAAGAGGAATCCAGCAAGTCAGTGTCAAATCCAAGTTCCAACCAAGCAGAGGATGAACAACGAGGTTGACAAAAGGAGTAGTGCAACAATATAAAGCAAACCACCACTTCAAAGGCAAGAGTGGAGGTTGTCATCCCAACCAAACCCATCAAACTACCATCGTCGGGAGGGAGACAACACAGAGAAGAACCCACTACAGCCGTAGGAAAAAAACTACAAACAAAACTCGCACACAAGCACATACCCACACACACATCCAACCCATATACGAGGAAGAAAACAAGAAAACACGAGGAAAATGAAAAGCAAGGCATGTTGCATGATGACACACTAACATTATGTGCATGTGGACAAGCTAACTCCTACTTCTAGAGTTTAGGACAGCCTACGAAGTGTTCTTGCACCCTTGTGAGCCTCTACGCAGGACCTACATGCCCAGGCACTTTAGATAAGTTGCATAACCTCCGATTGCACATGAGCGCAGCCAGTGGCTGCTAGGTATAGGCACTGGGGAGTGTTCCCATACAGTTGCATTAGTACCAAGCCTAGGTAGCATCTACACATGAGTCTCCTCTTATTAATAGGTTCACTAACTTTTTAATAATTGGAATTATGGCCAGCAGTTGCAAGTCGTGAGGTTTTTAGGCCTCATTATTACTCCTCAACCAAGCATGCATTCCCTATAAAGGTGACCTCCAAGGTCATCATTATGTCATAAATCAATACCCATGAGCAGCACCCTCATCAGCCCTCTAGCGTTTTGCTAGCAGTACCCTCATCTGGACCACCACCATGGCATTATCCCTTCAGCACACCCAGACCTAGCCATCTAACCTCAGCATTTTCAGATTATAGCATCAAATTCAGCCAGCAAATCAGTAGCCCTAGCATTTTCTGGTCCAGATCAACCCCGCAATTTCCAGCCATCAAGAGCAGCCAACGATTTCACATTTCAGCCCATCACCTCATCGGTTTGCAGTTCCAAGTCAGATGAGCCCTAGCGTTTCGCATTTTCAACCCTTAGCCTCGCAGATCCAAGCATATATAGCAAGACCCCATCAGCAACCATTGTATCAGCATTTTTGCAATGTATAGAAAATACCTCTTTAGCGATAGAGAGGGGAGGCCTTGGAGAGGTTTGGGACCCCATCCAGTGGTAATCTTCCTTCTCTCTCTGTCACTCACAGAACTTCCACTCATAGTATCACTCTCCTCTCTCTCTCTAGTCTATTGCACATCTCTCATGTGAAGTAAAAGGAACTCTCTTATGAAGTAAAAGGAACCTTGAATACGCATTGTGTACTCTTCTTCTCAATCCTCTGTGTGAAATTAACAGGTAAATTCAATTAGTACCGCCCTCTATTGTGTATTGGCCGGTTATAGTGGGTTTATGTGTGTATGGGTGTGGGTTTGTGGTGTGTGTCTGTTATGTGCAGCGAAAGTGATTGATGGTGATGACTCAGGATGCCCAGATGCGTCTAGCGACTAGAATGTCATTGCGCACACGAAGACCAACACCCTATAGGCCCCAAAGACCGACGCCCCTTTTGGCATTTCTTTATTCAATTGCAAACAAACGACTCAAACACTTTAACACCAAACCCTCACCAAGCTGTCCAAACCTGTCAAGGGTAGAAATTGCAGGTTTTCGACCCCATTTCGGTAGCATAATGGCACCAAACCTCTATAGGTCAAAAGTCGCCTAGGACACATTCCCTGTCTCACAGAAACGCGAGCATGAACTTATAACTTTTAAAATTAATCTACCTTTTCATTGGAGATTCCACACCAAAAAAAAAAGAGAATAGGGCGTATAAGACAAATACAACACTAGGGACCAGATGATAGGTTGGTCCCCCCCCCCCTTGAAGGAATTTTTCTTATTACTGCTTGAACAAATACAAGCACATAAATCCGAAACTGCATACGCTATTCGTATCCCAAATACTATTCTGATGCATAGGAATGCATGAAATTCATAAGCCTATTGGCTGAAATTTTTCATACATGTAGCCGTGATCGACAAACTCTGCTTTGTACTGAGAATTTCTGCGTGGAAGCGGCTTCTGTTGGTATCTGCTCGCATAGGAGATGCCTTCCCCTTGGCTAAATTCTATTTTTGGAACGCGTTAGAATGCTGAAATTTTCATGAGCAGTCAATGCTGCTATTGTCTGAGTGCGACTTTTCCCCGCAGGGACGCACACAAGCTACTATGACTACCTTCTGCCCCCGTCGTAGACTTCACATCCTCTGCACGGCCTACATAGCTCCCAGAGTAAGGAAATCGAGAGAGAGAGAGAGAGAGAGAGAGAGAGAGAGAGAGTCTCTGCGTGGGTGGAAACTGTTGAAGACTCTTCCAGAGAGGTAGCACTAGCTCTTTTTTATGCCTGGGCAAGTGTAATGGACACCTAGCGCTGCATGAGGAGAGAGAGAGAGAGAGAGAGAGAGAGAGAGAGAGAGTAAATGTTTCCACGCTGGTCTGCTGTTTTTTAAATGCTACAGCTGAGTTTTTATTGTTTATTAATTATGGCCGCATTCAAACTAGCCGGTGTCACAGGGACGTGGCAACTGTTAACTATGTCACGAGGACGTGGCAACTGCTAACTTTAGTTGTTGGTTTCTTTCCAATGGGTTTTGTTTTATTTTTGAGACCCTCTTCTTGAAGTAGCAAACGGTCGGACATTGTATGGCCAAAGTGAACGGTAGTTTCGCCCGCAGATGGGTAGTGGTCGGCACTTGAATTTGTATGGTAAGAGGATGTCTAGGCTCAGAGCAAAATCATATAGGTCCCCCCGTCGCACTTAGCAAGTTGGTGGATACTAGGAAGTGAACTCAATAAAGGCCTAAAGTCAAGGTGTGACTACCAACAGAAAGTATCTGGCAGTTGGGCCACATTGCACTTTTGGATGCGGTCCCAAAGAGGATAGATGGTCAGAAGACCATTGAGAGCCCAACGGAATCATGTCCTAAAATTTAGGAAACTGCTATTTTCGGCCGCGAAATGTGTTCGCGTCATCACCTCCAGTATGACCAGGGGAACATTTTATTACTCTGCTGCAAAGTCAACTGATGCACCAGTTGAGAGATTTTTAAGCAGGAAGCCCAATGCCGGGAAATTGCATGTATGAGTGCCAAGTGGCACTTTTTGGCCATTTTACCAAGTTTGGGATAACATAACTCGTAACTGACTTTTCGGAGCAGTTTTGGAGGCTGATAACTGTGATTTTCAGCCATTTCTCTCCATTTTTGAGCTTCCCATGACTTTATCTAGGACCAAGGAGCTCATTTTCAGCAGTGGAAGGCATCAAATGCGTGTTTACAAGGCTGTTTTGCTGCGTTTTCAGCGATACGCAGGTTTTGGCAGCCATGGAAATCTTCCCCTTTTTGCATCTATTTGTTCACAGATGCATTACAGGTCAAGGGTAGCAAAGGGGGCGCTCGATTTATGCTGGGGGGATGCTTCATTGAGAACCTATCACAGGTTAAGAGCTATGGAGTGCTTTCTTTTCCTCTCATGTACAGTGTGGTGCTAGGAGTGATGCCCTGCACGCTATACACTGCTCTCTCTCCCCTACATGCAATTATGTGATGCCCCACAAGAGGGCTCTTCATTTGACTGATGTACAGCTGTGTGGTTTCATGCTTTTGTGCTGAGGCAAGAGCCTCCTTGAGCAGGAACAGGGGTAGCTAACTGCTACTCCAAAGCAAGCACCGGTGAGGGTCATAACCGCACCGTACAGGTGCGTTTTCAACGTTGTGCATGCGCTGTAAATTGACTGTTTTTCAGCCATACGGACGCCAGAACCATTGGGAAGAGTGCCCCACTGGCAGAGGACAGTTAAGGGACTGTTTGGGGCTGAAAACAGGGCAAAAACCAGTAAATACAACGTGCTGAATTTACTGTTTTTGGGCAGAAATCAGAGGGTTTATGCCACTGGAAGTGAGTTCCAACAGGGGAATTGGTTTCGCGCAAGTTTTGGGGTTGTTATGCTGCCGAAATTTGGCCAAATCAAGTGGTATCTAGTTGGATATAGACAAAGGATTCCCAGGATTCTACTTTGTAAATTTACCCTCTCAAAGTATAAAGAAATACCGAAAGGGACGCCAATTTTCGGGCCTACAGGTTGTCGACGTCTGCTTGGGGCATTCTAGCTTCCGAGCCGTGTGTGCGCTTAAGTGTTAATTCCCGTCGCAGGTTGCCTTTGCAAAGTGCTCTGTGTGTGTGTCTAAAGTAAAGAATTTCGGGTGAAAGCCAACGCCTACCGCCCCGTCGTATGTGGACACAGAAGAGTTTTACATCATGCCGCTGGAAGGTTGTGACGCCTTGTTGGGGATCCCGTGGATGTTCCGAGTGCATGGAGTCTTGGATGCCTACAACAAAAAGATCACTGTAGAGCATAGGGGCAAAACTCACATATTGGATGTAAAGCTTAAAGGAGAGTCAGTTCCTATTGTATCTGCTTCTGCTATCACTTCTATAATAAAGAATCATCTTTCTGTGTACGTGATTTTTGCACGTGATGTCTCAGATAGTGATCAGTCAAATTTATCTGTTTAGGTAAAGAAAGGTCAACATTTTTGCAAAAGTTTAGTGACTGTTTTTCTGATTCATTACCGCCGCAATTGCCGCTAGAGAGACCCGAGGACCATCGGATAGATTTGGTGCCAGGGTGTAGCCCACCAAATAGACCTCCCTACAGGGTTAGTGCGGCACAGCAAAAAGAGATTATGAGCCAGGTTGAGGAGTTATTAGAGAAGGGGCTGATTCAGCCTAGTTCTTCACCCTTTTGCTCCCCAGTGCTCCTAGTGCAGAAGAAGGATGTTTGGTTTAGCTATGTCTACTCCGAAAATTCCCACGGATCAGCAGGGTTGACTCTAGTGCAGACGGGACTGCACGAGAGGGGAGTTACTCCGCTCCTTTGTCACAGATTACCTGGATTGAATAGAGTCACTAATTTCCTTTTGGACTTCAGGGATACTGCTATGCTGACAATATTCTGATGTTGACTTTAAGAAAGAAGTACTTCGAAATGGGAATTCCCAAGAATGAATTTGATTTCTCTGCTCACTCACGTGATTGTGTTGAGTGCAGGTTTGCAAGACGGAATGGTAGCAGCATTTCGGTCTCGTGACACTATGACATGATCGCAATAAGAATAAGTTGAATCCGACATCCGTGAGATCCGGGATGGATCTAGATGCGATTGCTAAATACATGCTCATGGCTTTGAGAATCTATGGACATGATTGCAATAAGAATTAGTTGAATCCGATATCAGAGAGATCCAGGATGATCTAGATGCGATTGCTAAATACATTGCGCGGAATCATGGTCTTAGATCTGGAATCAAAATTGATTTGATGTGAATGTGCACTAACTATGTCATCTTTGTGCAAGTGTTAGATGTGTGTTGTCTAATGCATCGGTCCTTAGAGTCAATGTCTACTAAACTGGTTTGTGGCCTCTATCTATTTTGCAGGCATAATCGAGGGCGATTACCTTTCTTTCAAGAGGGGGGAATGTCAAAAATTGATGACGTGGCATACTAAAATGGACCCAAGAATTTATAAGGTGTTCCAACTTATAGGGTTCCGCCCGATGGGGCCCTAGGACACTAGAACATTAAAAAGAGGACTGGCTGCTAGCTGTACGGACACCGCAAATTGCGCTGGCTGCTAACATGACAGAACATACAGAATTCCGTGAATTGCACTGACAGTGCTGACGTGGCACAATGTACGGATTTTCGCAAATAGCGCTGGCTGCTTTTGATTGCTTTTGGGGCTCTGCTTTTGGCATCTCTTGTAAATTTATAAGAGCCCTTGGGGCCTCCCTCTCGAGATCATTTGGACGTAGAGTCTGAGAGAAGAGGTCCCTTAGGAGTTGTACTTTGCAATGATTAATGATAAAGAAATACCAAAAGGGGCGCCAGTCTTCTAGGCTCGGAACTACCCCGAGCCGTGTCGACTCTCTCTCTCTCTCTCTCTCTCTCTCTCTCTCTCTCTCTCTCTCTCTCTCTCTCTCTCTCAAGCTCATGCTCAAGTGAGCGCTAGGGCTCATGCTCCTAGGGCTCACTTAAGCATGAGAGAGAGAGAGAGAGAGTATATATTTTTTGACATATATGTATGTGTGTGTGTGTGTGTGTGTATATATGAGAGAGAGAGAAGGGGGGGGGGGGGGGGGGGGGGGGGGGGGAGAGAGAGAGAGCTTAGGAGCTCTCTCCACGGGGAGCTTTTTAGGAAGCTTTTTTTTATTTTTACTAGTGCAAGTAAAAATCAAGAAAAAGCTCCATAAAAAGCTCTCTCCATACCTCTACTCCACATTCAAATGCCCCTGCACTGAAGAATTCGTAGTCAATCCTTCAAAGGGTGATCCTAAACTGATTGGTATTTCCAATCTCTCGAGAGTAAGCCCAAGAGATTCAGACGTATCCAATGAGATAAATTGCCGGCGAAGCTTGGATCAAACAAGATCAATACTCTTTGCCCATTCAAGCTGCCCCACCCATTGAGTAGTGTCCTTTTTCCTTTCTCCTTCCTCGTGTTGGCTTGTACATCAGGTACTAAATTTGATGCAAGAGGAGGAGAATATTTCTTAAGTTGTGGACAATCTGGTTTCTTGTGGCCTTTCTTGCCACAGTAGAAACATTTGCCCTCTTCCATGTACGCCTTTAACTGAGAGGGAGTGAGGAATCTTTTCTTTGCACCCTCTAGCTTCTTTTTTGGGCCTTTGGGCTGATCTGAAGGCCGCTTTCGTCTGGAGGTTGGTACTAAATTTGATGCAAGAGGAGGAGAATATTTCTTAAGTTGTGGACAATCTCGTTTCTTGTGGCCTTTCTCGCCACAGTAGAAACATTTGCCCTCTTCCATGTACGCCTTTAACTGAGGGAGTGAGGAATTTGCTTTCCTTTGCACCCTCTAGCTTCTTTTTTGGGCCTTTGGGCTGATCTGAAGGCCGCTTTCGTCTGGAGGTTTCTGTCTCAATAGTGAGAGCCTTCTGCTTTGCATGAAAGGCACTAAACTCCTACTTACAAGGAGTTCCTTTCAAATGCAAGTTACTGAAGAGCGTTTCGGGGAGAGAGCGTTTCGGGGATAGAGCTTCATACTTTTTTGAAGTGCTTGCTGGAGTCCAGCTTCAAACTTGTGCATCTTCTCTTCATCAGAAATTTTCATAAAAGAATTAACTTCAAGAAGGACTGCCCAAAATTTGTCGACGTAGTCAAACACAGCTTCATGCTCTCTTTGGGAGAACCAATCCCATTCTTTCTTCACATCATTGGTAAAATGGGAGGAAGGAGCTAAGCATAAAACTCATTTTTGAACTCCTCCTAGTCTTTGGGTTTCCGTTTCTCCATAATTGTGGTAAGCCACCAGTTGCTAGCCGTATTTTTCAGATACATGTTAACATGGCATAGTTTTGAGCTCTCTGAAAATTTTCCACACAGACCACCTCGAATTGTCAAATGAAAGCGAGAGCCTTTGTATCGATCCTCTTTCCATTATAACATTAGAATTTAACATCTTCATCTCCAGCTTTGAACGTCTTCTTCTTGTGGTGTCGAGACCACTTCTTGGAGATGGCTTTGAAATCCTTGTCCACCAAAATCGTGTGCTAGCTCTTTTTATGATCCTTGTCTTGCTTTTTTGCTTTTGATGGTTGATCTACAGCCTTGTCCGGAGGCAACTCAAGTTCCTCATCAAGAATGATATTGTCCATACTCGGACAAGGCTACTATCAGATCGAGTTTGAGACCTCCGAGATGTCGTCCAAGGTCATCGCCATGAGTCCATTGACCATCCGAGCAACTCGAGCCCACTTTCGAGAGTGGAAACATGGTTTTGACCCTGCTTCGGATGTTCTGGTAAAGGAGGCAGGCATCCCCATCTCCGTCTGCTTTCCTGGTTTGCGAAGGGAGTATCTACCACTTTTGTCCAGGATAGGCTCAGCGATTGGACTGTCCTGGAGACACCTCACACGGAAGCCTCAGTAGCTGCCAAGGCGGCTGGCATTCCCTCGGTTCGTGTTCTGGTTAGGGACACTCGCACGCTCCCGAAGGTCATTCTTCTGCCTCAGGTGAGTGGGGGTTGGTTTATACAGAGCGTGGAGTATTCCGGCCTCCCGAACCAGTGCTTCATTTGTCGACAGATGGGCCATCTTGCGAAGGCCTGTCCACGGAGAAGGCCTCGACCTACACGACAGACTCAGCCCCAGCCTGCAAGGGCTAGCCAGCAACCACAGACAGAGACACAGCGCACACATGCAGAGCCACCCTCTGAGCCTGGGGCTCCAGCGGAGGAGGGATGGCAGCAGGTCAGAGGTCGACGACGGCAGGGCCCACAACTACAGCCTGGCACTTAGTGGTCCTCAGGCGCCTGGCCAGCAGCAGTGGGTTCCCACGGGGAACTGTTTCACTCCTCTTGAGCAGGATGAGGTCCCTGCTCCAGCCCCCACCTCAGCTTCACCCTCGACAGCCCCTCCCCCCCCAAAGTTCCCCCCCTCCTCATCATCCTTCCCCCGCCTCCTGCTCCCGCCGCCTCTTCCCCCCGCCCCTCTACCCCTGCCGCTCCCCACAGCCCTTCTTCTCCACCTCTTCCCCCCCCCCCTCACCCCCACCTCAGCTTCACCCTCGACAGCCCCTCCCCCACCCCCCCCCCCCCCCCCCCCCCCCCTTCCCTCCCGCTCCAGTTCAACAGTCGACCCAAGGGGCAAGGGCCATCTCCGGCTGCTAGGAGATCTCTTGGCCAAGCGCCTTTGCCACGAGTCACTTGGCGAGAGAGGGACAGCCTTTCTTGCGACCCCCTCTACAGGTACAGACGTCTCCCTTTGCAGCTACCCCTCGTGGTCTGACGAGCATCGACATCCGACGCCGATGGGACTTCTTCGACTACGACTTTACTCGTTTTCTCGGCGACCCCTCAGCAGACCATGAGGCAGCCTGCTTCACAATCCATGTTCTGTTCCTTGCAGCTAGGGGGACAGAGACCTTGGACTCAAGCGGTTGGCTTCTCTTTTCCCCTCTGCGGCAGGGACCAGACTGAGTGGACTCTCACCTCAGTGTTGGGTGGTTGCACACACACGTCCTAGAGTTCTCTCACCACATGGGAGAACTAGGAGTTACAGACATGCTTGAGACTTTGTGGCCATTGGCCAAGTTTGCGGTGACCCCTCCAGATACAGCAGGATGTAGACACATTGTGGTTTACTTCTTTGCCGATACACAGTGCTTGCCATGCTATGTACACATTCATGAGGAATCATGGACAGAGGAGGTTGCTTTACGTACGGCTTGCTCTACTTGGGCTTGGGCCAAGCACTCGTTGCAGTCACGCCTATCTAGAGGACGCTCGGATGCGGATTACTCCCCATCCAAGCCAACCTCGAAGATAGCCCATTTAGCTGTTTCGGCAGCATCTGTTCTCTCTCGCTCCCCATGAGGATCGTCTCATGGAACGTGCAGGGACTTGGTGGGCCCCAGTTTCAACGTCAGCGGGGCCGACTGCGTTAGGAGCTTCAGCGCTGCCTTGTGGGAGGAGAGATTGATCTCCTTATGCTACAAGAACACCATTTGTGTGAGAGCCGCATTAGACGTTGTGGTCAACTCTTGCGTGGACGATATGATACTTTTTGGTCAGCTGCTTTTGGACCTGGAGGCATCCTGGGTGCGGTATGTATAACTATTGCAGACTCTTTGCAGCATGCCATTGTGGGCAGAGGGATTATTGTGCCAGGCAAGGCTCAGTGAATTACTATGCAGGTTCAGGGTTGCCTTGTGGGCTTCCTGAACATCTATGCGCCCAATGTGGCAAGTGCACGAGCAGAGTTTTGGTCATAGATAGTTGAGTCTCTGCCCCAGGCAGAACACTGGTGCATAGGGGGGGACTTCAACATGTTGAAGGACCCTTCTGACAGGATTAATGGTAGCCATGCTACTGTGCATGGAGTTGAGCTGGCAGCTTGGTAGAGGTTTTGTATAGCTCTGAGGGTATCGGATGTGTGGCAGCACTCTAGTTTGTGAGGCCCCCAGACAGCCTAGCCTTCTCTCATTCGGACCGCACAGTGGGAGGAGTGAATCTATCGCGGATAGATCGCTTCTACACTAGTGACCATTTCAGTGACTTGGGTGGGACAGTTGGCATTCTAGCAGGGACTTCCTTCTCGGACCATGCACCAGTGATCCTCACAGTGGCAGACAGGCAAAGGAGGGGGAGCACGATGCTTCGCATCTCAGAGAGGGTCTTGCTGGACTGCACTCAAAGAGAGAGTTGAGGCTCTTTGGACAGAGAGCTTGGACATGCAGGAGTCTCTTGCTGATAGAGTGGCCTCAAGACTAGCTCAGATTAGTCGTTTCTTTCTCCAGGAGTCTTTGGCTTGCCTGGCTGCAGCGAGAGAGGAGGAGCAACGTCTCAGTCGGGGCATTGCTTCGTTGCAGAGGATGCAGGAGCAGCATCCAGATAGTCCTTGGTTCGAGGAGTAACTACAGCAGGCTCGCTAGGAGCTTGTTAGCATAGAGGAGCGGCGACATGAGTTTGCTTTCCATCGACAGGCATCTCAGTGGACACAGGTGGGCGACAGAGTGACTTGTGCTTTCTTCGAGGCAGTGAGACCTCGGCATTCGCATGCCAAGGTCAGTCAATTGAGGAGGCCCGACGAGTCAGTTGCTTCTGAGCCAAAGGACATGCGTGCAGTTGCTACGTTACTGTCTGCAAGCCTCAGTCAAAGCGTCAAGATGCTTGCAGGGAGCAGGTGTGGGCACAGATGCCTTGCCTTGTGACTGAGGAGATGCGTCAGAGGCTTGAGCTGCCACTTCAGCTTGAGGAGCTGCACACGGCTCTTAGTGCACTTGTCACCAGCGTGTGACTACTATCTATCCTTTTTGTTGATTTCTTTCTTATTATCTATTTACTTTCACTTTTTGGAAACACCCCTCGGGAAATCTAACTGCCCTGCATTGCATAGCTAGTGTGGAACTGTTCAAAGAGAGTCCAGGCCTAAGGGCAAGAGAGCACTAAGGTTGGACAAGGACTATGGTTAGCCAAGTGGAGTCATTGACTAGCCAAAGTGGAATCCTTTGCTACAAAGGCTACATTTCAGTTCTGGGTATGGCTGCAGTGTACAAAGGGGGTCAGATGACCTAGAAAGATACAATGGCAGCATCTCCTAAAATTTAGGGAACTCCTATTTTGGGACCCGAAAATGTGTTTGCGTCATTAGCTCCGGAATGACAAGAGGAACATTTTATTGCTCTGCTATCGAGTCAACTGACGCACCAATTGAGATATTTTTAGCCAAGTTGGCCAAAATCGGAAACTGGGCGAGGTGTCACTCTGTGAGCATTTCTGCCACTTTGAGGGGAGTCTACAAGAGAAAAAGGGCGCCATTTTCAGCTGCAGGTGGATTGCAACAGGTGCAAGAGCTATGGAGTGCTTGCTTTCCCTCTTATGCACAGTGCGGTGCCAGGAGTGATGCCCTGCACGCTACGCACTGCCCTCTCTCTCCCTTATGGCAGTATGTTATGCCCCACTAGTGGGCTCTTCATTTGACCAATGTACAGTTGTGTGGGTTCATGCGCGATTGCCGAGGCAAGAGCCTCTTGCACAGGTACTGGATTAGCTAGCGGCTAATCCCCCACAGGTACAGGTGAATTCGGAGAGGTTTCACGTCAGAAATCTCGTCCGATTCAAAGGGCAAGTAGCCCTACAGGTGCGGGAGCTCGAGGACTTGCTACGGATGCGACCGGCATGCGAAACCGAGCCCGAAACAGTAAATTACAGCCTGCTGTGTATTTTTGTAGGTTTAGGGTTTTGGCCCTAAACGGACCCTAATACCCCCAGGAGGTTTGGGGACGCAAGGGGACCGCTGTACAGGTGATCTGGCGCATTTTCAGGGCTGAAAACAGAGAATTCAGCGTGCTGCAGATTCTCGCCAGGTCTTGCAAAGTGCCCGTATGCATCGGGAAAGTCATTTAATGTGTGGAAATACTGACCATGAAGGGTTCTAGTACAGTTATGCTGCCGAAATCAGGCCAGAACAGTTGAAATTCAGCCAAGCTTGTACAGGGCAGCTTGTAAGGAACCACAGCGTTTATTCCCTCTTTTAAACAATAAAGAAATACCGAAAGGGGCGCCTAAGTTAGGGGCCAGACTGGT
The DNA here is from genome assembly GCF_014529385.1 of Adiantum capillus-veneris. Lineage (NCBI taxonomy): Eukaryota > Viridiplantae > Streptophyta > Polypodiopsida > Polypodiales > Pteridaceae > Adiantum > Adiantum capillus-veneris. The sequence continues at coordinate 10,860,772 of NC_140945.1, forward strand.
GTCGGTCTTCTCATACCATACAGGTGCAATCTAGCAGCCTGTATCCCTTTCCCCTTTGTTGTATCTTGAAAGTACAGGTAAAGTGGGCGACAAATTAAATGGGTGAAAGCAAATAAGGTTTAGGTCTAAAGTCTACCGCCCTTTTTGGATTGAACAGGCGGGTTTCAACACTCCCCCGTGGTAGCTGTCCAGCTGAGGATGGATTGACTCTCAGATGGATTGACTCCCAGTTTTTTCTTGGAGTACTGGGACTTGCTTGGCCCAGATCTCTGTAGTGCTTTTCAGTACATCTTGCACACAGGAGTGATGCCTGACAGCATGAGTGAGGGTCTGATTTACCTCATTCTCAAGGAGGGTGGCTCCTTGGATGAGATTCGACAGTGGCGCCCCATCACCATCCTCAACTCAGCCTACAAAATTCTTGTCAAGGCTCTGAGTTTGAGGATCCAGCCACTTCTAGAGAGCCTTATACATGGGACTCAGACAGGTTTTGTCAAGGAGCGCAGTATCCTTGACAACAGCTTTACTTTTTGGGAGGCTTCTGCCCTAGCGCGGCTCCATGGTGAGGACCTGGTGATTCTTCTTCTCGATTTTGAGAAGGCATACGACAGAGTTGATTGGGACTTTCTAGAGGGCACGCTACACAGGATGGGCTTCTCAGATGCTTGGAACAGAGGGGTGTTAGCTTTGTACAAACAGGCACACAGTCAGGTTCTCTTGGCGGCAGAGGTGATCGGTTCATGCTCACACGTTCCGTCAGACAGGGCTGTCCTCTTGCCCCCTTCCTCTTTTTGTTCTATGCTGAGGCAATGAGCAGGTTTTTGGTGTGGCAGCAGGTTGGTCTACGGGACTTAGCACTCCCTATTCGGGGAGATGAGCTACTGGACGCTGAGTTTGCTGACGACTCAGCCTTGTACTTAGATGGCCAAGAGGCCAACCTTCACAGGTGTGAGCAGGCTCTTGTTGTGCATCTAGTGCATTGATTAACTGGAGAAAGACTGTGGCTTTCTCGGTTGGTAGTGCTCCTGTTCCCGACTGGACGCCTGGTGAGGGTTTCAGGTGGATTCCCCCAGGGACTCCAGTTCGGTATTTGGGCTGTCAGGTTGGTTTGGACTTGTCTCCCGAGCAGCAGATTGCTCCCCTCCTCCTATCCATCAGGAGGAAGTTGTCACATTGGAGCTCCGCACGTCTGTCTTTGGCTGGCAGAGTTGTAGTGTCACGTGACACATCCCAACCCTATGTGTCCGTGGACAAGCTACACCACAACAAGGTTCAGTCAGTCAAGTCAGTTTAGATTAGCAGTGCTCTGGCACTTTTGTGAGTCTATTCGTAGACCGTGCATGCCCAGTCACTTAGCATAGATGCATATCCTCCGGTTGCACACAGCATGATCATCGGAATTCCCATCAGAATTCCATTAGCATCAGTTAGGGGAATTTTCCAGTGCATTTAGCCTATTTTCCTATTTATTGGGATTTTCACTTATTATTTTTAAGTGACTTTCCTACAAAAGTAGGTAGGGCAATTTTGCTAAGTTTCTATATAAGCAAACCCAAGTTAGCACTAAATGGCAGAAGAGGCAGCAGGAGCACCTTGCTCAACAGGCAACTTCTCAGCAAGACCAACCCCCGCGACTACTCTGGCGTTTTCTCCACAAAAGACCTAGCGTTTTTGCATCAGATCAGCCTTGGCGATTTGTGCACAGCAGATCAGCCCCGGCGTCATCACGACACAGCAGATCAGCCTAGCGTTTTTGCATTTGCAGAACCCAGCGAGAGAAGGACCAATTTCAGCCCCTGGCGTTTTTGGATTTCAGCAGCAAATTAAGACCAGCATTATTCACCTAAAGTGTAGCAGATTCAGCCCGTAAAGACCATCAGTTTTCAGCCCTAAGAAACCTCATTTTTCAGCCAAGAAAACGCAGCCAAAACAGTCATTTTCAAACACCGAAACAGTCCCGAAATTCAGCGATTAGAAGATCTCAGATTTCAGCCGTCGTCGTCGTCGTCCTCACCATCGTCGTCATCGGCATAGACCAAGTTGCATAGTCCATTGCATACGCGTTGTACACCTTTGTGCAATCAAGACATAGACCACTCTCGCCGACGAGAGTGGGGCCTTCGGAGGAGGGTTTTACAAACCTCTCGGTGTCGTATCTCTTCTCTCTCCTCCTCTCAGTCTCATTCATTTGCACGCACAATATCCACTCACTTTGTTCGTGACCACAGCACTCTACAGACGGAAAGCTCTCTCTTTCCCTAAGAACTAAAAGGAACCTTGAGCAATAAAGATCACTAATCTTGAGAAAATACAACATTCATTCCGTTGCACCTAACATTGGTATCAGAGCTTTGGAAGTGTTCTGCATTACTCAAGGAAAGAACCACAAGAACCACAAGAATTTTTTTTGCTTGTTGAGGTCGCACGAACCCAAGTTTACTTGGGCGTGGCGATTCCTAATCGTGTTTTGTTGAAGAGTGACAGGAATCCCAAGAAAGAAGGGCTTGTCCAGCCTCCCCTTGTGTCTCTTTTCACTCATTGAGAGCGGACTGTGCACTTAGCGGCCGGCCAATCGACGTGAAGTGGGAAAAAGCAACCTTGGTGTGAGCGCAAGGCCGCCAAGCGGTGCGCCCGCAGAAAAGGGTAGAACTCGGGTGAAGAGAAGATCCTTCTCCAACGCGATTTGCAAGCGAAAGAAAACCTCAAGAACCCTAGATTCTCACTAATCAAGGACCTCAAGAACCTCAAGAACCCAAGTTCCTCGTGAACTTAAGAACCCAAGATCTCCAAGAACCCAAGTTCCTCGTGAACTTAAGAACCCACGACTTCAGAATGGTCATCACTCGAAGGGGAATGGATACTTCGCTTGGAGGTGATGAGCATGAAAGAGGCGAAGAAGAATTTTCCCCACCAGGAGGTTTTTCCTACCCTCCCCCTTCCCCATCTACGTCAAGGATTGCACTAACTCCTATGGAGGCTTTGAACCAGATGTTTATGGAAAGGAAGTTAGAACGCGAAGCAAGAAATGCAGAAAGAATGACAGAATTTGATCATGAATGCAAAGAAAGAAAAGCAGAAATGGAACGCAGACACGGAGAAAGAAAAGCAGAAATGGATCGCAGACATGCAGAAGACAAAGCAGAAAGAAAAGCAATACAAGAACAAAGCGACCGACAAAACAAAGAGTTTTGGCGACTCTATTCTCAAGTTCAGGCACAGATGCAAGAGATTTGGGGAAAGGAGACTCTCTCAGTCTCTTCTTCTCCAAAGCATGATACACAGGATTTGCATGATTGTGTGAAGCATGATGATGATTTGATTGACAATGACTTGCATGATGATTTGAAGCACAATGATAAGCATGATGATTTGGATGCCAATGATTTGCATAATGATTTGGATGACAATGACAAGCATGATGATTTGCATGATCCAGATGTGATTTCTCACAAGCATGATGAGTTGCATGAAGAAGATGTGATTGTTCACAAGGATGATGTGTTAGTTGATGCTTTTTCTAGCGAAGCTAACCTCGTTGTAGATTCGATCAATCACGAAGAACCGATCGTGGCTCTCGAGCCTAGATCCAAAGAACCCCCTCAGGAAGAACCGATCTTGGCTCTCGAGCCTTGGTCCAAAGAACCCTCACAGGAAGTATTATATGTTCGCATGATTGATACGCACGCATTGTTCGAGTGTTTCATTCGTGAAGGTTTCGCATCGTTATGTGATCCCTTTTATTAGGCATGACATATTGTATGTTGAGCACATTTATATCATGGATGAGCATGAATGTATGCGGATTGTTCATGAAAAGCTGAAAAGTTTGTATGTAAGGAAGTCGCGGTCCATGTCTCTTCCTTGGCATGACACAGTTTCTGAACGAGCACATGATAGTATGAGCACCAAGCATGGGCATTTCCATTGTGATTTGCCACAGTTGATTGATTTCGATCAAACAGAAAAGATTCGAGCGCATTGTTTGCATGTGTTTGATGAACGGGTTGTCACTCCGTCTCTATGTTCATGTACATTGTATACACAGTCTTTAGAGAAGACAAATTTTTTTTCCTTCACTTTACATGGAATGGGTATGTTCATAGTTTTGTGTTGGAGATTGTTTCAGGAATTTTCAGCCATGGAGATTCTTGAAGACGAAAGAAGCAGGACTCTAGACGAAGTTGAAGCAAGAAAGGAGATTCAGAAGACTTTGAGTCGCTTTCGGCGCGGCCCAAAGAAGCAAGCTTTGCAGACCTTTATGAAGTTCAAGTACCGCACAACCCACACATCAGAGTGGGCCGGCGAAGAGTCCCTTCCAGGATTCCGGAAGCTGTTGGCGATCTCCCTCGACGCCATACAATTTGGTACCAGTACCTCACTTTGAAAAGGAGGGGATGTCACGTGACACATCCCAACCCTATGTGTCCGTGGACAAGCTACACCACAACAAGGTTCAGTCAATCAAGTCAGTTTAGATTAGCAGTGATCTGGCACTTTTGTGAGTCTATTCGTAGACCGTGCATGCCCAGTCACTTACAATAGATGCATATCCTCCGGTTGCACACAGCATGATCATCGGAATTCCCATCAAAATCCATTAGCATCAATTAGGGGAATTTTCCAGTGCATTTAGCCTATTTTCCTATTTATTGGGATTTTCACTTATTATTTTTAAGTGACTTTCCTACAAAAGTAGGTAGGGCAATTTTGCTAAGTTTCTATATAAGCAAACCCAAGTTAGCACTAAATGGAAGAAGAGGCAGCAGGAGCACCTTGCTCAACAGGCAACTTCTCAGCAAGACCAACCCCCGCGACTACTCTGGCGTTTTCTCCACAGAAGACCTAGCGTTTTTGCATCAGATCAGCCTTGGCGATTTGTGCACAGCAGATCAGCCCCGGCGTCATCACGACACAGCAGATCAGCCTAGCGTTTTTGCATTTGCAGAAACCCGGCGAGAGAAGGACCAATTTCAGCCCCTGGCGTTTTTGGATTTCAGCAGCAAATTAAGACCAGCATTATTCACCTAAAGTGTAGCAGATTCAGCCCGTAAAGACCATCAGTTTTCAGCCCTAAGAAACCTCATTTTTCAGCCAAGAAAACGCAGCCAAAACAGTCATTTTCAAACACCGAAACAGTCCCGAAATTCAGCGATTAGAAGATCTCAGATTTCAGCCGTCGTCGTCGTCGTCCTCACCATCGTCGTCATCGGCATAGACCAAGTTGCATAGTCCATTGCATACGCGTTGTACACCTTTGTGCAATCAAGACATAGACCACTCTCGCCGACGAGAGTGGGGCCTTCGGAGGAGGGTTTTACAAACCTCTCGGTGCCGTATCTCTTCTCTCTCCTTCTCTCAGTCTCATTTATTTGCACGCACAATATCCACTCACTTTGTTCATGACCACAGCACTCTACAGACGGAAAGCTCTCTCTTTCCCTAAGAACTAAAAGGAACCTTGAGCAATAAACATCACTAATCTTGAGAAACTACAACATTCATTCCGCTGCACCTTACATGTAGTGGCCAACCAGGTGTTGTTGGCTACTATGTGGTACATCACTTCTTGCTGGATCTTCTAGAGTTCTTGTATCAGCCAGGTAGAGCGGCTTATCAAGAATTTGCTTTGGTCAAGGCGAGACACTTTGACTGCCCGAGCCAAAGTGGCTTGGCAGGTCATCACTCTTCCTTGTTCACAGGGAGGGCTTGGATCATTGACCCAGCACAGCACAGCAGAGCCCTTCTTGGGAGTTCATCGTCCGAGGTCTTCTTCCAAGTGAGGAGCCCTGGAAGGAGCTCTTGTTACAGCGGCTTCGTGCAAGGGTGCCTCAGGCAGGAGGCCCCTAGCAACCTTCGACCAGATGGATCTTCACAGAGATGCGTCGAGTTGGTTTGAGCAGGAGACTGGAGATCGCTTTGTTGAGGGGTTGCTTCGATCTTGGGAGCACTTGCGGCGAGGCCTGGAGCAACGCCAGCCTACTTGCACGGAGGAGCGCCTGCGACAGCCACTTGTTTGGAACCCCATGGTTAGCACTCAGAGAGGGCACTTGGTTGGTAGTCGGCCTCATGTTTCCTGGGGTTCCATGGCAGCGGGTCCAGCACGCTCTTTAGGTTACTGGTTACAGTTTTCAGGCTTGTCAAATGAGCTACGGGGCTTTTAGCTCTACAGGGCATGGGAGGGGTGCAGAGCATGTGTTAGGACATTTCAAAGGTAGTACCAGCTGAGTGGCTCACGCCTCTCGCGTCAGCAGCGCTTAGATGGATGGGAGCCTTCACGCGACTGGAGGGAAGTGAGTTGCAGTAGAGGCCCCGCAGGTGGTAGAGTGCTGCTTTCAGAGGATCCGAGTGGTGGGCAACTGTGGGAGGACTTGTGTCATCGATCCTGACCCAGCAGCTCTTGAGACTGGACATTGGAGGCTGTGGGCCTAGGAGTGTTGTCCGCTGGCACGAGTACAGTGGGACCCTGGTGAGTGGCTCTGGAGGGACCCTTTCTCTTCTGCAGACCACCTAGTTGTCCCTTTCTTTCAGTACACTGTTCGACTGGGACGTCACATACTGGCAGCACAAAGAGAGGCTCACCCCGCTGCAGCACCTCATTGGCAGGAAGAGGGTCTCACAACTGAGGTTTTGGCAGCTTTTTGGGAGTGGTTGTGGGACTCCAGACAGCCGAGGCGAGTCACTTTGTTTCAGTGGCTGGTCGCACACAGAGCTACAGCAGTTGGGAATTGGCTGGTGCATAGTGGTCTCTCGGCCGCATGTACAGCTTGTGGCCACCTTGTAGAGAGTCAGCGTCATTGTCTTTGGGACTGCCCTTTGGCACAGCAAGTGTGGCTTCGTGTTCTTCGGCTGATGCCTGCTCTTTCCACGGCTCGGCAGTACACTTGGGGGGCAACGGCTTGGTCCACTCTCACAGGCCCGGCACTTCAGTTTGAGCTATCTTCCACCAGCAGGATGATAGTGATGCAGGGGGGCGGCCTACACTCCAGCTGCCACAGAGCTTACTCCACAGGAGTGGTGCAGTGAGAGAGAGGAGTGTTGGGAGCTCATCAGTGGCCTGACACTCTGGTTCATCTGGCGGGCCCGCTGTTTCCGCATCTTTGAGGCTCGCCCTATACACCAGCAGAGACTGTTCGCGATCTTTGGCTAGAGCTGATCCACACTCTTAGAGGACAGCTAGAGAGACTCCAGGGAAGCTCCGACCGCATGTGGGAGCGTAGAGAGGCGTTCCTTCGACTCTGGCGTCGTGGGCCTTTTTTCACCATGGTCCAGAGAGTACTCAGATGGCACTACCATCCACCTGTGTGGCTTTTCCCTCCTCCCATTTCTTGATTTATCCCCATTGTACATATGTTGTTTTTTCATTGGGAGAGTCTCCCCTTCATGGTTGTTGTAGCCCTCTCGAAGAGGTGGTTGTAGCCCTGTAGGCAGTTTCATTAGCTAATAGAAGGAGCTTTTTCTCGAGAAAAAAATGATATTGTCCAGGTTCTTCACAATAGAGTAATTTGGCGAGTAAGCCAGTGAAGGGATTTCTTCTTCTTCTTCTTCATGTTGTCAGGAGGTTCCTACTGCAAGGTTCTTCTAAGGCCGTGTTAGGGCCCCAGTCAAAGGTATTCCCTAAGTTGGTACTAGAGGATTCTGAGATGGCTCTTCCACCATCTTTGCTTTCCCTTTTTCAAAAGTCTTAAGCACTTTCTCCACTTCTGGTTGAGCAAGAGCAGCTTGCAATTCTGTCATCTATTGCCTGAGCCACTCAAGCTCTTCTGCTTGTCCTGCCATGACGAGACCGTCTCCCCTTAAGAAAGGAAACGAAAGGACCTTGCTTTGAGACCACTGTCCCAAAAACAAAAGCAAGAACTTATAACTTTTAAAATTAGTCTAGCTTTTCATAGGAGATTCCACACAAAAAAAAAAGAGAATAGGCCGCAGAAGACGGGCACAGCACTAGGGACCAAAAAATGGGCTGGTCCCCCCACCCCCCTTTTGAAGGAGTTTTTCTTATTACTTCTTAAACAATTACAAGTACATAAATCCGAAGCAGCATACCCTGATCGTATCCCAAATACTATTCTAATGCATAAGAATGCATGAGATTTTCTGCGCAGGAGCGGCTTTTGCTGGTATCTGCTCGTGTAGGAGATGCCCACACGAGTTCTCCTTAGCTAAATTCTACTTTTGAAACCCGTTAGATTGCTGAAATTTTCATGAGCAATCGGTGTTGCGCTTGTTTGAATGTGACATTTCCCCGCAAGGACGCACACAAGCTCTTATGGCTGCCTTCCATAGACTTCACAGCCTTTGCATGGCCTACACAGATCCCAGAGTAAGGAAATTGTGTGTGTGTGTGTGTGTGTGTGTGTGTGTGAGAGAGAGAGAGAGAGAGAGAGAGAGAGAGAGAGAGAGAGAGAGAGGGGGGGGGGGGGCTGAATGGAGAGCGCAAAGAGGAGAGTCTGGGTGGGTGGAAACTGCTACAAACTCCTCTAGAGAGGTAGTGCTAGCTCCTTTTTATGCCTAGGCGAGTGTACTGGACACCTGACACTGCATGAGGAGAGAGAGAGAGAGAGAGAGAGAGAATGTTTCCACGCAGCTGAGTTTTTAATGTTTATTACCTCTGGCCGCGTTCAAACTGGCCGACCAATGAGTTTATAAGGTTTTTAAACTTTGCACTTATAAATGGGCATTAAATCCCATTTTTCTGGCCAATCTGAAGCATTATCAACCCGGCCGACCGATATCATATCTCTCTCGACTCAGTCTGTCGGCTCCTGCCGGGTTGTATTTCCACTCTGTCTAGCCGGCCACTTCATGGACGGCCTTAGCAAAAACTATTAAATTATAGCTTTTTTGAGCGAACTGGGGACACCATCTTATTCATGTGCTTGTTCTGATCTATTCTACAGTGCATCCGGCTACTATTCTAATTATCACACTATCCGAACACGTATAAATTTCCAGTTGGTGCATTGTGCTGGAAAATTTACCTGTTCATCATTGTTTGGTACCAATAGATTCATAAATTCATATATTCATTCTGTGTACACAAAAATCATTTTCATATATATGTGGCCATTGCTAAAATATTACATTCCCTTGCATTTTAGAAGCTATCCTGTGAGTTGTAAGTAAATTTCAACATGCTGTAGTTTTCTATTAAAACACAGACAAGTGTCCAAACTCCTGAATAACCACCCCAAGGCTTCTCCGAGGCTTCCCTTGTGTTATCTTGCAATTTAGGTATGAAACCCTAAACCTGTAAATAAACACAGCACGCTGTAATTCTCTGTATTGGATCGTTTTAAGCGGAGCAAACACGTCTGTGTGTCTTACGAGCTCTCGCTACCACTAGGTTCTGACAATCACTAACTTTATTTATTGGTTTCCTTCCCTTGATTTTATTAAATTTCTTTTTGAAGTCACAAATGACTGGACATTGTATGGCTAGTGCGAAACAGCCAATGGCCGAGAATTTCACCCACAGCAATGAAGGCCCGGTCACCACGAGATGGTTGGGCCCATCGGCACTGAAATCTAAGTAGTAAAAGGGTGGCTAGGCTCAGTGAAAGTCGTTTAGACCCCTCGGCAGAACTTCATAAGTTGGTGGGTACTAGGAATTAAACCAAAAGGAGTAAAGTGGACACATGGTAGTAGGAGAGCCTTCTGCAAGCCAACACACACACTCCAGAAGTCTCATCTCAAGAGGGGGCGTCCAAATTTGAGTGGGGGGTGATTTTGGAGCTCATTGTGAACTGAAGTCTGTGTGAGTAGTGGGTGCAAGTGATCTCTGCATCAATGGAAAGTTTGCCTTCTTGCACATCTCTCTCTCCCCTTTGCACATATGGTAATGGCCCACTAGTTGGGCTTCCCAAATGACCATGTATAGTTCTGGGGAGTTTTACGCACGGCAAGGGCCTTCTATATAGGAACCGCAATAGCTAATTGCTATTCCCCCACAAGTATGCATAGTTCCATCGCGAAGGATTGCAAAAACGGAGAGTTTTCTTGTGTGAAAACTCGCCCAATTCAAAGGGGAACTGTCTCATTGCGTGTGGGAGCTCCAGAGACATGCATAGACATGTTGGTTCTGCTCAAAAACGATCCAAAACAGAAAAGTATAGCCTGTTGTGTTTAATTGCAGGTTTAGGGTTACGCACCTAAACTGCAGGTAACACCGGGGGCCTCGGGAAAGCCTTGGGGTGCTTATACAAGGCTTTGGGCACCTGACAGTGACCAAAACAGGGAATTACAGCATGCTAAAATTGACCTGGAGCTCATTAGAAAGCTTCAAAATGCAAGGAAAAGTGGCCTAGACATGTACTTTTGACCTACAAGGGTTTTGGAGCCGTTATGCTGCCGGAATCGGGTCAAAAACCTGCAATTACAGCTCTTGACAGGTTTGGACAGCTTGGTGGGAGTTAGGTGAAAGTGTTCAGGTCGTTTATTTGCAATAAGAATAAAGAATTACCGAAAGGGGCGCCAGTCTTTGGGGCCTATAGGGTGTCGTTGTCTACTTGGGAGCAGTGTTTTGAAGTGGTGAATTCCGGTCACAGATTTATTCATGAAGTTACTTTGTGTCGGGAAGTACAGGCGAAGTTAAACAACGTATAGATCAGGTGAAAGCCAAAGTTACCGCCCTTTAGAGAACTACTCACCGGTTTCATGGTTTCATCTCCGGGTCAATATCACTTTTTCTCAAAAAGTGAGCCTTGGTCGGTTTTCGGCGAAGACACAAAGCACAAAAACTTGGAATTCCATTATGGTTGACAAAATGAATGACACCAAAGAAGAGGGTTCCTCTTCACAAGACAGATAGGTTGTTCCTCCAATGTATGAAGTTGGCGAGAGCCCAAGTGAAATTATCATGTGCACCCCACTGACAAACATCATCCACTCCTACAAGAAAACCAAAACAATTGTGTCAATTTATGAGAGCACCACTGGCCAAGCAAAAAGTAGCAAGAGCATCCCGTAGACTATTCAACGTGGGCGGGTCGTATCGTACAAAGAGCATAGTGTCATCTACATACTCCTGATCCAACAGATCTGGCGAGTCAGCCAAAGGAATAGAAACTTAGAAAGACCTCTCAACTATGGTGTCCTGCTGCACAAGATGAGACATGGCCTCAACAGAAAACAAAAAGATGTAGGCTGCCAGGGAACATCCTTGTCGGACTAAACGTGACAGAGGAAAGCGCCGTCCAATGTGGCCTCTAATCTTGACAACGCTAGAAGCAGTACGGTACAATGCAAATGCACATTCGATCCACTACAAGGGGAAACCCATCCTCTAAATAGTGCCCTCCAAGAAACCCCAATCTACTCTATCATAAGCCTTCTCAAAATCAAGAAGCATGAACGCTATTGGTTGATCTGTCTGACGAGCCCATTCTATCTATCTATCCATAAGTATGTATATATATAGAGAAAAGTGGGGCTTTTAACCCTTTGCATTACATAAAATCGACCATAGGTCCATATACAAGAGATATGGGGAAAACTTGAAAGATATACAATGAGATCATGGGGAAAAATCCCATAACACATTAGAGATAAAGATATTCTAATCAGGTAGTGAAATGCAGCTATCTTGCTTGTGGTAAGTCTACACAAATGTGCCCAAAGCTCTGTCCACCTCAAGCGATGTAGCAAAAACCACATTGTCCAGTGCTTTGCATCTGATTGATATAAAGCATCCGTTGTAAAAACCTCGTGTAGCAACTCACACAAGCCAAGGGACTGTGAAACCCCTAGGCTGTGCCTCCAAAATCATCCCCATCCACTCTAGCATTTCTCTTGACAACTGCAGGAGAAACATGTCGACATATAGCGGCCCACTCCTCAAAGAGACATCTGAAAATCTAGATGGAGCAACCGCAAAGAACTATGCAGGTAAGATCTCAGATAATGGGACATATATTGGTGATGCAAAACCTGCTGAATAGTCAAACTCCTCTGCAAACTAAGGAGACTCACCCTCAATAGTCACTACCATAAGAGGCACCTACAACTGTATCTCCAAGGGATCCAAAGCCTGTTGAACTGGCCTAACCTGAGGCAACTCAGGCTGCTCCTGAACTTTCACCAATTGCCGGTCCTCATGCTCTATCCTATCCCTCTATCCAACTGCTCTGGGATCACCTCTCGATGTGTCATCTCTATCTAAACCAATGTCCGTTGCATCCTAACAACGAGCATGCTCTATAGAGGACTATGCCCATCCTAGAACGATCTCAGGTTGACATAAAGGTCTAAAAAAAAGCCAATGCTCCGAGCATGGAGGGCGACTACCTCCTCAATAGATGCTACAAAGCAAAAGACAACATTATGGAAGATGGAAAAATCAAGGGGGGAGAGGTGTTACTTGTAGCTTCCCATCACACTGTCAAGGAGCACCCAAGAGTCCCCAACCACCCCATCATGCACAATGTGAAGCCCCTCCCACAAGCACATGGACAAACAAGGTTGCAGCAAGAAGGTGACCGAGAAAGGTTGCGCATGCCATCTAGCAATGACGACCCAAATGCTAAGGGTGGCCAGCCTAGAGCTAGCTGCAACATGCCAGAATAACGTCAATATGAAACAATAGGGCAGCTCCAACAATCCTCTCAGAACCTGAAGCTAATATAAACCAAAGGAAGCCAAAGATTAGTTACAATGCCTCGTTGAGGGACATTATCTTTGTGAAGACGCTTGCTGCGCTCTCCATTGTGCAACAATATCCCAACCAAAGTTCTCCAGCCCAAAACCACGGACGTAAAGCCCATACCATTGTTTCCGAAAGACAGGTTACAAATGAGTAAGCTAGCTCCTCCTCTCGGCCAAATAGTGGCTGGGCCAACAGGTGGCCACTGACAAAGCCAACTATCATTTCCAAAGTTACGTATCCGGGGTCTGTCTATCTACAAGCATACTGTAGTAAGTCTAAACTATAATTAAATCAAAATGAAAACGGAAAAATATAAAAGAAAAGAAACATACAACAAACATCACATATTGGACAGGTAAATCCTCTTCTACCACATATAAAAATAGTTCTACAAGCATTCACCCCATAACAGACAAATTCGCTTCTCTTGGAACACGCATTACTTTGCATGCACATCAATAAAATAAGCAAAAATAGCTAAATATGCTCAAACCAAATGATACTACTCTCAGTAACTCAGAAACCATATCTTGGAGGAGGAACAAACCATGTACCTACTCGAGACAATGTAGCCTCATCCCCTCTTTTCTCAGCATCTTTTTGCCTTTTTGCATAAGCAGCTTTCACTTTGTCGAAGCTTTCGAACGGATTAACCCCGAGAACCTATTCAACCGAAATAAACATTATTTCTCAGGTGTATTCATGTCAATGGAATTTCACATGATACAAACAGCACAAATCTCAAGTTGTATAACACAAGCACACAACAACCAAACAGAAGAAGGCACTCAAAATTAATGACACTAAAGACCTTACTTTGTATGGATTTTCATTTGGTTCTGCTGCTTGCCCACCTTCAGAAAAGCTAGCTGAGCTGCATTTTATGGGCAAACTGGAATGCCTGAGACTGGAGTTCACGAACGCAAGAATTTTTCAGAAATTTTAAACCCGACTTAGGATTTAAAGTGAGCTAAATTCTTAATCTCCAGAATATTATGCTTTTATTCAAATGCCTATTTATGTATGCTGGTCTTCACATGTGGAGGATGATGAAAGTGCTTCAATTTGTACTCCATTGACAACAGAACTGGACACCTACAGGCACTAGCATCAGAATGCTTCAATAAGTCCAAGGCTTATACTTGGCTTTGCAGGAGCAGCAACACGAACACAAAAAGAAAAATTGTCCACAAAGAGAATGGGCCTTGTTGACAGTTAGAAAACAGTACCGTCTCTGACACCTAAGGTAAAACCTTCCTGCCCTCAAACAGGTGAATGATCAACTACAGAAGGCAAAGATGACACTTATCAAAACAAGTGCATTTACAGAACTGCTTACCAAGAAATAAATGCTCGTTTGTGACACTCTCAATAACAACTCCATCAAAGATAAGAGAGTATCCTAGATTAATACACACAGCTACACAATTCAAGGGTCACGTGCAAACTGATTTCGATGCTCATGGACAGGCCAGTTGAAAGATAGGTGGCACATTGAAGCCGGAATTGCTTGAGTGGTCTCTCAAACTAGGAAGCTCTAGTTGAAGGATAGCAAAGGCAAGGATGTGGTTTTGAATGTGAAACTTAAGGATGAATCACTCCCTGTTGTATCGGCTTCGACCATTTCAAAGTTAATGGTTTAAAATCTTTTTTTGTACTTGATCTTTGTCGAACCTAAGAGTGAATTTGTTAGAGTTACAGTCAGAGCATCTTAGTTTCATTCAGTCTCGTGCAAATTCTTTCTCAGAGGCTTACCTGGCGACTTACCTCTAGAGCGGCCAAAGATCATACCATTGACTTGACACCAGGGAGTACCCCTCAGAACCAACCACCATACAAAGTGAATAGAGCTCAAAAGGAGGAGATATTGAGCCAAGTAACGATTTAATGGAGCCTTGATCCAACCAAGTTCTTCATCTCTTTGTTCACTAATTCTACTCGTGCAAAAGAAAGAAGAATCTTGGAGGATGTGCATAGAGTACAAGGCGCTTAACAAGATTACCATCAAGAACGGGTTGCCAATACCCGGTCAATGATATACTCGAAGATTATAGGGTTCTACTTGTTTTAATGGAATCGACCTCAACGATGGTTATCATCAGATCAGGATCCCTCCTACAGATGTACAGGGTTCTACTTGTTTTAATGGAATCGGCCTCAAAAGTGGTTATCATCAGATCGTGATCCCTCCTACAGATGTATACAGGACCGCGTTCAGGACGTCCGTTGGGTTGTACAAGTTTTTGGTGATGCCGTTACGACTCGCTCATGCTCTTGCAATGTTCAATAGAATGAAGGTCAAGATCTTTCGAGAGCATGTTTAGTATGTGTGCATATTCTGGTGGGCAGGGTTGCGACCTCAACGGACGACTTGGACAGATTTTCAGTCAGTCTTTCACACTAGCTTCGTGCAAGTGGACAAGTTCAAATGCTACAAAAAACTGTTCAAGTTGAGATGGGAAAGAAGGCCTTGGAAGCCTACTCGCAGGAATTCAAGGATCTCGTCCCCAAGACAAAGGCATTGGAAGACCGAGAGTCATTTTGCAAATGCTGTAACTTTTCAGATTGCCGCCAACGTACCAAAATGACGTATTGCGCATTCCCATTGCATTGCTTGAGGACATCTACAGGTTTGTGAAGGGACTACAACGGCTGTATCTGGGAGTGCTAGCGCAGGGAGAAACCTCTCACAGTAGCACCTCCACATCAAAGTTCAAGTGCTTCACTACATCGACAGCTTCAAATCAGGCAATCGTACCTCTTAACTTGTGGATCAATCTCACAGAACCACTTAATGCCAAAAATCATATCACATCCAGAGAAGAATAAGAAGATTTTTTTAACGTCATAGGAATCTATCCCAAGAGACCTTAAAGATCTATCCGACACAACAAACTAACGACGAAAACCTAAGTCTTGAACTGAGACTTGTACTTCAGGACATTCATGCATAATTAGAGAGTGCATGCGGGGAGAATATTCAAAGACCGCAATGGAATCCCTTGGAATAGCTTCTAAGTTTGCGCTCTTCACAAGAGAATCACTAATCACATTATCCATACTTCCACGATCGAACAAAATCGCAATGCGTTGACCATTCACATGACCATAACACTTCATGAGAGACTCATAAGATCATTAGAAACTTGGTGTGCACACTTGGCTCAATTATGACACTAATAGAAGATGTGGTTATATGGGTTCTTTCTTAGAGCAATCTGTATTTCATGTGACCTTTAATGTGACACTTAAACATCTTCCTTCTTTTCCAGACTCGGTTATTTCTTCAAGACTTAACCAACCTCCTACTATTCCTTGAGCAATTTTTCATCAAGTGTCAACTTAGGGGTTCCCTAAATTTTGGCCTTTCCTTTATTATCATTGTTAGGTGAAGAGTTTTGTGCTCTAGGTGTAATGGAAGATCGAGAAGAAGATATACCTAGATGAATCGAGGATAAGCCCAGATTCACCCTTAAAGGAAAGTGCAAGGCATAGACCCATGGTAGTCACCCACAAGACAATATAACCATCAGCTCCGTCATGCATAGTATTGACTAAATACCACGACATCCCCACTAACGTCGTCAGTGCCCAATAGTGGGTGTAGAACTGGGTACTAACATATGCTCCCAAACACAACACACACCACACACACCCACACATGAGCATACATCAACACAAAGTTCAGCGTACTGAGTTTTTGTCATGACTCCGTAGATCAAGATCAGACTCAGCCATAATGAAGCCGGGCACTAATAGAAGCATTAAATCGGAAAAAATAGCACAAAAACGAGGTAGTTCATAGGGCATATGCACCACAATAGATAGAAAGAATTAGCACAATATCAACTGGTCGTAACTCGGACAAAAACTTCACAATGTGAAGTCTGCATGTCCGCTATACGACTAAAAAATATACCTAGATGAATCCAGGATAAGCCCAGATTCACCCTTAAGGAAAGTGCAAGGTATAGACCCATGGTAGTCACCCACAAGACAATATAACCATCAGCTCCATCATGCATAGTATTGACTGAATACCACGACATCCCCACTAACGTCGCCAGTGCCCAATAGTGGGTGTAGAACTAGGTACTAACATATGCTCCGAAGCACAACACACACCACACGCACACACACATGAGCATATATCAACACAAAGTTCAGCGTACTGAGTTTCTGTCATGACTCCGAAGATCAAGGGCAGAGTCAGCCATAATGAAGCCTAGCACTAAAGAAGCATTAAATCGAAAAAACTAGCACAAAAATGAGGTAGTTGATAGGGCATACGCACCACAAAAGATACAATATCAAATGGTCGTAACTCGGACGAAAACTTCACAATGTGAAGTCTGCATGTCTGCTTACAATGGCTCACCATCTGCCGCATGCTAAAGATGCACACCAAGAAGCGCCTCATGTTAGGCTTGATACCAATTAATGGCATCACTCGACAAATACATAGTGGCCGTCAAAACTTTTTTGTTACTGGTTTTCTTGGTAGTAGCAAAGAAAGCGTTAAATTGATGCAACCAAAAGTAAATCAGAAATGCATTACCATCATACTTATTGAAAGTCAACTTTCAGTGCTGGATTGTTGGAGCAGTCGTCTCTACCAGTCTACCTAATGACTCACTGGCCTCTTTGGGTGGCTCGCCCTTCGAAGAGTGAACTTGAACCACAAACTCTTGCATGCGGAGGTCTCTCTATGTCTCACACTCTAGCTCCATAGTTGTCCTCTTTTCTTCAGCAGCTATTCATTGAGTTTGCGCTCCCTTTCAACTACGGCCCATTAAGCCTCTTGTTGTAGCATCATCTCTATCATGGATTTCATCAAAGCCTCCATAGAGCCTCGTGCAATCCGTGGTGAAGATGGGGATGGAAGAGAGGCCGGAACCGGCCCTGTTGGTGTAGGGACTTCGTCTCCACCTTCATTTTCATCATCACCTTCATGTAAAGTATCCATTCCGCCTCTGGTGATGACCATGCACTAAATATTGGGATACTTGGGTACGTGGGTACTTGGGGTTCTTGGGTACTTTTCTCTTACCCAAGCTCAACTGCTTTCTGTGGGTACACCCCTTGCGCTCACACGAAGGTTGCTTTTTCCCACCTCACGTCCTTGGAGTACTTGGGATACATGGATACTTGATACTAGTTGCAATCCCGCTTAAAGGATAGGTCTGCCGCAATGTGCAAGGTCCACTCACAATGAGTGGAAAAGAGGACGGAGGGGAGGCTAGACCAGGCCTTCTTTTCTAGGCTACCTACCGCTCTTCAAAAGCACAGATTAGAGATATCCACATGCCCAAGTGGTCTTAGGTTACGCGCAATTTCAAACAAGCAAAAAAAAAAAAGTAATTCTTTAAATTCTATTCTTGAGTGATGATACTTAACGCTGCCAAAGAGCTCTCACACCAATGTAACGTATAGTAGAAGAGATTTATGGTGATAACTCACGGCGAGTGCTCAGTGCGTACTCAAGATTCCTTTTATTTCATGAGAGAGATGTGCAATAGACCAAAGGGTTAAGAGAGAGATAGACTGAGTGAAGGTTCTATGAGTGATAGAGAGCGAAAGAAGACATAACACTGGATGGGGTCCCAAACGCCCCTCCCAAGGGCCTCCCTCTCTATCACTAGAGAGGTATTTGCTTTAGGTTGCATAAATGCCGATATAATGGTCCTAGATGCGGAGATGTTGATGGGATCTTGCGGTAGATGTTTGGATCTACAAGGGCTAAGGGCTGAAAATGCAAAACGCTATGGTAACTGCTGCAACTGCAACGAGGTAATGGGTTGATCTACTATAGCCAATGTTGAGGGTACTCATAATGATGATGAAAATGGCTGAAAACTGAAAAACACTGGTCCTGTTGATCGATCTGAGGGCTGAAAACTACAAATGTTGATCTACGGCAAACACGCTATGCTAATGCTGACCTGATGCTGAATTGTTGGCGCTAGAGGATGGTTGAATGTGTCACAAACTAATGATGTGGCAGTCCCGAAAATGTTCGCCAAAACAGTACGGAACCCCACATTTTACGTTGATGTGGCATTGGGCAGGCTGTATGGACGACGCAAAATGCACTGACACGTGCTAACGTGGTAACGTACGGATTTTTGCGTTTTTTACTGAAGCTTTTGGGCCAGAAGATTTTGAGTTTGAAGCTTTTTCTTGTACTGCTTTTGAGAGCCCTTGGGGCCTTTAAATATGTATTGAGAGGGCCTCCTCAACTCAGACTTGCTAACGAGCAGCTGAGCAGAGAGGACCCTCGGACTTTGTACTTTGCTCAAGCATTAATATAAAAATAAATACCAAGAGGGACACCAAACTTTGGGGTCAATACCTTTGGGCACGGAACTACGCCGGGCCGTGTTGACTCTATTTAACTGTGATAAAGTTTGTGAAGTGTTTTAAGTGATTCTCTCGTGTGTCATGCCAGATTCCCGACTTGGGGTGTCCAAGTTTGTTGCAGTGGTATCAGAGCTTCAGGCATGTGCTCTTCTTAAAGCATACGAGTCCTACCAAAGAGCAGACAGAGCAGTTTGGCGCTTCCAAAGTTCACTAGAAATTCTATTGAAGAATCTTCATGTCCCGACTCCCGACCCTGGATATCTCGACCTCGGACTTATTAGCCACTCCCACCCTTACTCCATCGCGCATCGGGCATGCTCCCGTCTTCATCGCTTTGTCTTACAAGGCATAAGCCATAAGGAATTCAAGATCACTTGCAAGAGGAAGAGGAGTTCGCTTTTGCCCTAAAAAGCTCTAAAAACATGCTTTTTGACGCTTTTCTGTGTTGCAAAGACTTTTTTTTTAAATCTCTTCGACGGTTGAGAATTTGGATATACGACTGAAGGCAAAGTTGATCCTCTCAACAAGCTCTATGCATTGACACGAACAAATTTTATATCCAACTACTTTGAAAATTAGGGTTTTTGTAACCGGCTTGTTTGATCCAAAAAGGGCGGTAGACTTTACCTTAAACCTTGATTTAGCTTTCACCCATTATTAGTCGTCTATTTTACCTGTACTTTCAAGACACAACAAAGGGGAGAGGGATACAGGCTGCTAGATTGCACCTGTATGAGTAGACAGACACCAGATTGGCCCCTAACTTAGGCACCCCTTTCGGTATTTCTTTATTGTTCAAAAGAGGGAATAAACGCTGTGGTTCCTACAAGCTGCCCCGCACAAACTCGGCTGAATTTCCACTGTTCCAGCCCGATTTCGGCAACATAACTGTACTAGAACCCTTCACGGTCAGTATTCCCACGCATTGACTGACTTTCCCGACGCATACGGGCACTTTGCAAAACCTGGCGAGAATCTGCAGCACGCTGAATTCTCTGTTTTCAGCCCTGAAAATACGCCAGATCGCCTGTACAGCGGTCCCCTTGCGTCCCCGAACCTCCTGGGGGTATTAGGGTCCGTTTAGGGCCAAAACCCTAAACCTGCAAAAATACACAGCAGGCTGTAATTCACTGTTTCGGGCTCCATTTCGCGTGCCGGTCGCATCCCTAGCAAGTCCTCGAGCTCCCGCACCTGTAGGGCTACTTGCCCTTTGAATCGAACGAGATTTCTGGCGTGAAACCTCTCCGAATTCACCTGTACCTGCGGGGGGATTAGCCGCTAGCTAATCCAGTACCTGTGCAAGAGGCTCTTGCCTCGGCAATCGCGCATGAACCCACACAACTGTACATTGGTCAAATGAAGAGCCCACTAGAGGGGCATAACATACTGCCAAAGGGGAGAGAGAGGGCAGTGCGTAGCGTGCAGGGCATCACTCCTGGCACCGCACTGTGCATAAGAGGGAAAGCAAGCACTCCATAGCTCTTAACCTGTGACAAAATCTGAAAATGAGGCTCTCTCCTCTTCAAATTCAGCGCCACTTCTTGTTGCATAAGGCAAGTGCACCAGAAGGTGCCACTTGGCACTTTTACAAGCATTTTCCCGTTTCGGGGTTGCCGCCTAAAAATATCCCAACCGGTTGCCCAGTTGACTTCACGGCAGAGTAAGAAAATGTTCCCTTTGTCATTCCGGAGGTAATGACGCCAACACATTTTCAGGTCCCAAAATAGCAGTTCCCTAAATTTTAGGAGATGCTGCCATTGTATCTTTCTAGGTCATCCGACCCTCTTTGTACACTGCGGCCACATCCAAAACTGAAATGTAGCCTCTGTAGCAAAGGATTCCACTTTGGCTAGTCAATGACCCCACTTGGCTAACCATAGTCCTTGTCCAACCTTAGTGCTCTCTTGCCCTCAGGCCTGGACTCCCTCTGGACAGTTCCACACTAGCTATGCAATGCAGGGCAGTTAGATTTCCCGAGGGGTGTTTCCAAAAAGTGAAAGTAAATAGATAATAAGAAAGAAATCAACAAAAAGGATAGATAGTAGTCACACGCTGGTGACATACCCCCTCCTGAAATCTCAAACGTCCTCGTTTGCATCTATGTCGTACATGCTTACTGTCAACACTGATGTATTCAACACCTGTCGACACATATACGACACATACATGCTCATTGTCAACCCTGGTGTATTCAACACCTCGTCGACTCATGTATTGCCTGCGTGTGAACCCTGTCCCAATGACATAGTGGTAGCTTCGCACTCTGCCATTGCTTTGAGTCACTAACTTTCCAATGACAAAATGGTAGCTGCACATTTTGCCACTGTCTTATAGTACACGTTGGATCCCGTAACACTTTCGAGCATACCCAAACCGACAGTTTAAGAATGCAGTTACACATGTACTCTTCAATAGAAGCAATCACTGTATCCTTGACAAACTGACAAGAAATACTCACTTCTATAGCACTAACCAAACTTTTGGACATTCCATAAGAGCAATTGCCAAACTGATAATCTGTACAGCTCTAACATTCATGTAACAGGTATTTGATTTGAGCTCATTTTAAATACCATGTACATCATTTGTTTCAAAAGCCATTGTCACACTGACAATCCATTTAGCTTTGAAACTCAAGGGGTCAAGGTAGGTTGCAAATCGAAGGCTTCCAGGTAAAGTGATAACACAGTTGGTGACTCTGCAAGTTCACCTTCTTCCATCCACTTAGCATCCATTGGTGGATAGTTTGTGAACTTTACCAAGTAACGCCTAGCAACCTTGCCTTTCACTTTCCTTTCTTTGTGTGCCAAAATCTGTTCAGGGACCAAGATCTCGTCAAGTTCCTCGACTTCCGGCTGATCTTCAGCTGGTATATCTTCTGGCACATCACCCACGTAGGGTCTGAGAAGACTCACATGAAACGCATTGTGAATCTTCCAACTGTCAGGCAATTTCAGCCTATATGCAACATCACTGATTATGTCGCATACTTGAAAAGGCCCATAGTAACGCATGCTGAGCTTTGGAAAGAGTCTTTCCTTGCCCTTCATCTTCTTTAACCTTGCCTTTTCAAACCGTAGAAGCACCCAATCACCAAGTGAATATACCACTTCACGACGGTGACGATCAGCTGCTTTCTTTTGCTTTGCCTGAGTCCTTTCTAAGGCCACTTTGACCTTCTTGTACATTTCATCCATGTCTTGAACATACTTATCTGCTTCAAATATCTTGTCCTTTGTATGCAGTATGGGAGGAACTTTCTTGCCACCTTCAACTATCTCAAAAGGTGCCTTGCCAGTTGATGAATGCACTGTATTATTGTATGCATACTCCACCAATGGCAAATACTGCTCCCACTTTCCTTTATGCTCTGACACATAGCACTTCAGCAGATCTAGGACAGTAGAATTTGCCTCTTCTGACTGCCCATCTGTTTGAGGATGAAATGACGAAGAGAATTTGAGCGTGGTACCCATATTCTCAAACAAGCCTTTCCAGAACAAACTAGTCATGCGTGGATCACGGTCGCTAATAATCGACTGTGGCATGCCATGATACTTGAAAATATTGCTCATAAACAAGCGTGCCATCTGATCTGGCTTTATCTTCTTCCTGACAGGAATAAAATGAGCCTGTTTGCTGAATCTGCAAATAATGGTCCAAATACCATCATTTCCTGTCTGGGTTCTTGGAAGATCAAAGATAAAATCCATAGCAATACTTTCCCATGGTTTATATGGAATAGGTAGTGGTTGCAATAACCCTGGTGCCTTTTGCCTGTCAAACTTGACCTTTTGGCATATTAGGCATTCTCGCACAAAGGCATCCACATCCCTTCTCAATGTAGGCCAATAGAAGAATGTCTCAACCGCTTTAACTGTAGCATCGATACCACGATGCCCTGCATACGGTGGGACATGACTCTCTTCCATAACTTTGCGTCGCAATGGCTTTGTGACACACAATCTGCCATGCATCATCATGAACCCGTCTATAAGAAGATAGTGTTCATGACGTTGTCCATCCATTAGTTGCTCGAAGACCCTTGCAAAATCTTCATCATTTGCATACTGTTCTCTCATATCATCAAGTTCATGATGATAAGGAATCGACACAGCTGAAATTCGTGGCTTCCTTGACAAGGCATCAGCCACAACGTTCTTCTTGCCTTCCACATGCACAATCTGAAAATGGAACATGGACAAAATATTTGCCCATCGCATATGCTTTTCAGATAACTTTGTTTGTGTCAAGAAGTATCGCAAGGTCTAATGATCCGTTTGGACAACGAAATCTGCACCTAGCAGGTAGTGTTTCCAACTTAAGAGCGCATGAATCACAGCCAGTAACTCTTTCTCATAGACCTGCATGGTCATCTCTGGCCCTTGCAAAATTCTGCTCTCATAGGCTACTACCCTGCCATCTTGCATTAGCACAGCACCAATGCTACTACCGCAGGCGTCGCACTGGACCACAAATGACTTCCTAAGATCTGGCAACACAATGACTGGATCTGAAGTCATCTTTTCCTTTAAGAGATTAAAAGCTGAAATCTCTTTCTGTGTCCATCTGAAGGTGACTGCCTTCTTTTGAAGAGCATGTAAAGGTGAAGCAATCTCAGCGAAATTTCGGATAAACCTTCTGTAATAGGAGCATAGTCCCAAAAAGCTTCGGACATCATGCATCGTCTTCAAATTTGGCCATGACTTGATCGCTTCAACTTTTGCAGGATCCATTCTGACACCATCCTTTGAGACAATGTGTCCCAGAAAGTGAATCTCTTCCAGAAAAAACTCACTTTTCTTTGCATTGATGAGCAACCTATGACTGCGTAGCTCTTTGAACACAATGGCCAAGTGATGCCTATGCGCCTCTTCATTCTTTGAATAGACTATCATGTCATCAAAGAATGTACCAACAAACTGCTAGTGTGGACGGAAAATTCTGTCCATCATCCTATTAAACGTAGCAGGAGCATTTGTGAGACCAAAGGGCATCACTAAAAATTCGTAAAGGCCAAACGTTGTTCTAAAAGCAGTCTTGTGCACATCCTCTGATCTAATGCGGATCTGATGATACCCACTCTTTAGATCTATCCTGCTAAACATAGCTGCTCCTTCTAATTTGTCCATAATATCATCAATTCTAGGTATAGGGAACCTATTCTTGATGGTATTCTTGTTCAGTGCACGGTAGTCGATGCACATACGCCATGAGCCATCCTTTTTCTGCACCAACAACACTGGAGAACAGAATGGAGATGAACTGGGCTGAATCAGCCCCTTTTCTAACAACTCCTGTACTTGGCCCATTATCTCTTTCTGCTGAGCCGCACTAACCCTGTACGGAGGCTTATTTGGTGGGCTACAGCCTGGCACCAAATCTATCGCATGGTCCTCGGGTCTCTCTGGCGGTAATTGAGACGGTAATGAATCGGAAAAACAGTCACTATACTGTTGTAAAAACATTGACCTTTCTTTATCTAGCACAGATAAATTTGATTCATCACAATCTGACACTTCACGTGCAAAAACCAAGTACGCAGAAAGATGCTTTTTCATTACAGAAGTAATAGCAGAAGCTGATACAGTAGGAATAGACTCCCCTTTAAGCTTTACATCCAGAATGTGAGTCTTTCCCCTGCTCTGTACAGTGATCTTTTTGTTGTAGGCATCCATGATTCCCTGTACACGAAATAACCAAGGAATACCTAACAACACATCACATCCGTCCAGTGGCATGATGTAAAATTCTTCAGCATCTACATAGGACTGGATATGTAGACGCAACTTTCCAATGATGGGTGTCACAGCCTCTGTATGGCCAGGACATGCCAAACCTGCCTCTGCTGTATACCCCATCTCTTCAGGTCTGATTCCCAACTTTGAAGCCAATTCTGGGGAAATGAAGTTGGCTTTGGCACCTGGATCAAAGAAGATAAGCACTGTTTGATCCCTAACCTTTCCCCATGCTCTGCAAAGCTCACTTGCATCTGAATTTGGCTTGTCGCCCACCATATCTGGCACTAGACCAGCCATGGGCTTCTTTCCTTTCTTGTCTTCCTTGTCTTCAGAATCAGCTGGCCTTTTCTTTGTAGGACAATTGTAAGCAATGTGGCCAGGCTGCTCACATATAAAGCATTTGTTCTCTGTCCTCAGGACCTTCTTTTGCTCTTCTGCCTTGCGAGGAAAACGTCTTTTCCATTTCTTTGCTGGTCCTTTTTCTGATTCAGCCGTAGCTTTGTCTTTCCCTGTGTTGGCCGACTCCTGAGTCCCTTTAGGAGCCTCATTGGGAACGTGCTTCTTGGCTGAATTTTTCTTGCCTGATCCTGCCTTGACGCCAGTGTTAAATTCACAATCTTCTCCCTTGAGCAAACCATTGCCAGTGTTTGCTACCTCGATGAGCTGCGTCAAAGTAGTGACTTTTGTCTTCGTACAGTACTTTCTCAATCCTTTAGGTAGGCCACAACAGTATTTTTCAATCTGTTCTGTCAATGGCACAAACCTATAGGAAGTTACTGGAAGTAGAGCTTTCCAAAACTTCCGATTGTAATCATCCAGATTTCTGCAAGTGGCAGCATTAAGCTGGTGCCATTCTGTCATGACATCTGCTTCGAAATCATCAGATAACCATGCTGCTGCAAAAATCTGCTTGAAGTAAATCCATGTGGACGGAGCTTGCCCTTGAAGCAATAAAGTTGTCCACCATTGTCCCGCATTCCCTGTCAAGAAAGTGGTTGCCTTGCGGACCTTTGAAGCCTCTGTAAAGTTTCCCCCTGCATAGGCCTTGTCAAACTGCTGGAGGAATGAAAGAGCCTTCTTCCTGTCATCAAACCCTGTAAAGGTCGTGAATGACACTCCTTTGCCACCTTCTTTGTACGGAGTTGGCCTCTCCAGCGGCGTTAAATTGTCATATGGAAGTGACTGAAACATGGGAACACTAATAGGGTTCATCTGTGTTCCTTGGCCGCTATTAACTTGACCTGGAAATGCCATATTTGGCTGCTGATTTGTAATTCTAGCCATACCAAAATTTGCTTGTGGCATCCCAAATTGTCCCTGAGTGCTTTGAAACCCTGGTTGCATACCCATGACACTGTACATGGGGTTAGGCATCATCGTTTGAGCACCCCCAAACACTGTTCCTGGCGTATAAAACTGATTTCCAGGTGCATGACCAGCCATGCTCTGGAATACCGATCCACCTCCAAAATAGCCAGGGTGTACTGAAGGTGGTGGGAAGACCTGTTGCATAGCCTGTAAGTTGCTTCCCTGCCCATTAGAACCAGCTATAGGTTGTTGA
The DNA here is from genome assembly GCF_014529385.1 of Adiantum capillus-veneris. NCBI lineage: Eukaryota > Viridiplantae > Streptophyta > Polypodiopsida > Polypodiales > Pteridaceae > Adiantum > Adiantum capillus-veneris. The sequence goes on from NC_140945.1 coordinate 10,887,074, forward strand.
AAGGTGGCGGGCTGAATTGGTACAGCTTGAAAAACTGGCATCTCAGCCACCTGTTCTTGCACCTTAGGCATACGTTGTGGAGACTGCATGTTCTCCGTCAAGTGTACAGGTGTTTCCATTGACTGTGCGGTATGAATCACCTGTGCTCGAGCCTTAACAGGCTTTTGAATATGATCCAGTGACCCAACTTGCTGAGACGGAACAGGAGGTTGCAGAAAGGCTAAAAACCTTGGGTTCTGCATTACTTGTGTGAACATAGCCAAAGCAGTAGCCAACTGGGTCCTGAATATATCATCATCAGTCTGTGGTGGTCTTGAGGACTCACCCACTTCATGTGTGTGTTGACTCTGTGAAGAGGAAACCTCTTCAGTCACATCATCTGGTCTGTCAACCATAATTGCAATTCCCTGTGTCTGGTCTATGATCCCCTGTGTCTTCAAGCCCAAAACTGACCAAGGCTCACTTCTATGGAAAAAAGTGATTTAATCCCGTCGATGGAACCATGTAACCGGCCTGTTTGATCCAAAAAGGGCGGTAGACTTTACCTTAAACCTTGATTTAGCTTTCACCCATTATTAGTCGTCTATTTTACCTGTACTTTCAAGACACAACAAAGGGGAGAGGGATACAGGCTGCTAGATTGCACCTGTATGAGTAGACAGACACCAGATTGGCCCCTAACTTAGGCGCCCCTTTCGGTATTTCTTTATTGTTCAAAAGAGGGAATAAACGCTGTGGTTCCTACAAGCTGCCCCGCACAAACTCGGCTGAATTTCCACTGTTCCAGCCCGATTTCGGCAACATAACTGTACTAGAACCCTTCACGGTCAGTATTCCCACGCATTGACTGACTTTCCCGACGCATACGGGCACTTTGCAAAACCTGGCGAGAATCTGCAGCACGCTGAATTCTCTGTTTTCAGCCCTGAAAATACGCCAGATCGCCTGTACAGCGGTCCCCTTGCGTCCCCGAACCTCCTGGGGGTATTAGGGTCCGTTTAGGGCCAAAACCCTAAACCTGCAAAAATACACAGCAGGCTGTAATTCACTGTTTCGGGCTCCATTTCGCGTGCCGGTCGCATCCCTAGCAAGTCCTCGAGCTCCCGCACCTGTAGGGCTACTTGCCCTTTGAATCGGACGAGATTTCTGGCGTGAAACCTCTCCGAATTCACCTGTACCTGCGGGGGGATTAGCCGCTAGCTAATCCAGTACCTGTGCAAGAGGCTCTTGCCTCGGCAATCGCGCATGAACCCACACAACTGTACATTGGTCAAATGAAGAGCCCACTAGAGGGGCATAACATACTGCCAAAGGGGAGAGAGAGGGCAGTGCGTAGCGTGCAGGGCATCACTCCTGGCACCGCACTGTGCATAAGAGGGAAAGCAAGCACTCCATAGCTCTTAACCTGTGACAAAATCTGAAAATGAGGCTCTCTCCTCTTCAAATTCAGCGCCACTTCTTGTTGCATAAGGCAAGTGCACCAGAAGGTGCCACTTGGCACTTTTACAAGCATTTTCCCGTTTCGGGGTTGCCGCCTAAAAATATCCCAACCGGTTGCCCAGTTGACTTCACGGCAGAGTAAGAAAATGTTCCCTTTGTCATTCCGGAGGTAATGACGCCAACACATTTTCAGGTCCCAAAATAGCAGTTCCTTAAATTTTAGGAGATGCTGCCATTGTATCTTTCTAGGTCATCCGACCCTCTTTGTACACTGCGGCCACATCCAAAACTGAAATGTAGCCTCTGTAGCAAAGGATTCCACTTTGGCTAGTCAATGACCCCACTTGGCTAACCATAGTCCTTGTCCAACCTTAGTGCTCTCTTGCCCTCAGGCCTGGACTCCCTCTGGACAGTTCCACACTAGCTATGCAATGCAGGGCAGTTAGATTTCCCAAGGGGTGTTTCCAAAAAGTGAAAGTAAATAGATAATAAGAAAGAAATCAACAAAAAGGATAGATAGTAGTCACACGCTGGTGACAGTTTTTGCAGAAAAACTTCAGCATGTGTGGAATTAATGTTTTTGGAAGATCTTGTTACTTGTGTACGGATAGCAGATAATAGGAGCGAGGAGCTCACATTTGTAAACATTGGGAGCATGGAGCTGGACATCCACTCTTTTGCAACGAGGTGAGAAATCTCCTATGAAATTTTGCATGTTTTGTACGTGAAATCGAGGATGAGATGGTGAGGAATTTGCATATGAAAGCAATCGGAAGCGAATGAACCCGATCACGATTCAAGATAAGAATCATGAATTTTGTTTGAAATTTGAATGAATGATGATGATCAATGATTCTAGTACATCAAGATTCCCACATCAATGAGATGACTGGATATTGTGGTGAGCGCATCAAGAGTTCCCAAGGGATGAGATGGCTACACAGGGATCTAGGTGCAATCAAGAATTCTGGACGGATAAGATGACTAGACTGAATGATTGAAACAGTGTGTTCAGTATGAATTAAGTGTGTGATTTGTGAACTGCATGTTCAAGGAATGAAGAACTTTGAAACTGAACTTTCCGAAAATGAATCTGATTTTTGTGCTCACTCATGAGATTGTGTTTGAGGTGCAGGTTTGAAAGACGAAATGACTGCAGCATTTCGGTCTTGAGATTCTATGGACATGATCGCAATAAGAATTAGTTAATCCGACATCAGTGAGGTCCACTCTGGATCTAGATGCGATTGCTAAACACGTTGCCAGGAATTATGGTCCTAGATCTCGATGGATTTTATGTAATATGACTTTAATGTGATGTGAATTTTCAATCATTGTCGTCTTGGTGCAAGTGTTGGATTTATGTCATCTAGTGTGTCGGTACTTAGAGTCAGTGTTTGTTGAACTAGATTATGGCTTATGTTTGATCTTGCAGGTGTAATCGAGGGGGATTACAATTCTTTCAAAAGGGGGATATGTCACAAACTGATGACGTTGCAGTCTCAGAAATGCTAACATGGCAGTCCCAAAAATGCTGACGTGGTAGAACAATACAATACCACGCATTTTACGTTGATGTGGCAAGCTGTACGGACGCCGCAAAATGCGCTGACAAGTGCTAACGTGGCGACGTACGGATTTTTGCGTTTTTCGCTAACAACTTTTGGGCCAAAAGATTTTGAGTTTGAAGCTTTTTCTTGTACTGCTTTTGAGAGCCCTTGGGGCCTTCAAATATGTATTGAGAGGGCCTCTTGGACTCAGACTTACTAACGAGCAATTGAGCAGAGAGGACCCTTGGACTTTGTACTTTGCTCAAGCATTAATATAAAAATAAATACCGAAAGGGACGCCAGACTTTGAAGCCAATACCTTTGGGCACGGAACTACGTCGGGCCGTGTCAACTCTATTTAACTGTGATAAAGTTTGTTAAGTGTTTTAAGTGATTCTCTCATGTGTCTTGCCAAATTCCCGACTTGGGGTGTCTAAATCTGTTACATAATGCTCAATGCAAAACGCTGATGGTGCATATGGAAATACCAAGGTGGCTGCTAGCTAAAAATGCGAGAGGGTTTCTCTGCCTCCATGAGGGGTGTTGATGTACTAACGTCTGATTATGAAAATGGAGACCTTGGGGGTCACCTTTATAGGTAATGCAATGTTGGGTCGGGCAAGGCTTAATAAAAACCCCACGACTTCTAATCGAGCATGTCACTTATTAATAATTAAGCATCGTTGATAAGGGGTGCTTCGTATGCGCTTCGTATGCAATAACTATCTAGGCAAGGATACTGATGCTACACTATGCGAACACTCCCCAATGCCTACACCTAGCAGACACTCGTTGTGCTCATGTGTAGTCAGAGGGTATGCAACTACACTAAAGTGCCTAGACATGCACATCCTGTGTATAGCCTCACAAAGGAGCTAGAACACTCCTAGGTTGTCCTAAGCCCTAGAGGTAGAAGTTAGCTTGTCCACATGCACATACGGTTAGATGGGCACGTGACACTAGGCATGTCGTAGTTCTATAGCAAGTCAGCTTCTCTATCACTACATTATGCATCTCATTCTATATTTTTTGAGCTTGATAGTGTGTATCATGTGGTCCTCTGATGTAACCTTATTTCAATAATAGATACATATACATGGTGTCATGAGCCTAATGTTGAAGTCTCGATCTACTCTGTCAAGGACTCCAATGTTAATTTTTCTTTCCTTTGTCATTCGATAGATGCATATACATGGTGTCATGATCCTAATGTTGAAGTCTCAATCTACTTTGTCAAGGACTCCAATGTTAATTTTCTTTTCATTGTCCTTCAAATGTAGATGACATTTGTCTAAGCATGATGTGTCTTTGTCTTATCATGATACTACTGTAAAAAGATATTTAGATTCTGTTTTACAAGAGTTTGCTCGCATATTTTCATCAAATTTACCTATTGGGCTTCCATCATCCCCTGGGCCTGATAGACCTTTCCTCGATAGCCATCCCGTCTCTCATCAACCTTATCAGTTTGACCCAAAAGAGGAAGACGAGATCAGAGTTACCCGGAATGCGGAACAGGAACGACGACGGGGACCCCCGAGGAACGGGGGAATAGCAAGGGGTCCGGAACAGGAACGGTGCGGAACGGGAGGCATAAAAAACACCCAAATACTGCTTGAGAAGGGAATGGGTGTGAGGGGGTGCATTTTAATTTTTGAGTCCTTGCACACTTAAAAAAACACCTAATGTTCACTACAAATTTGCAAAAAACTGTCTATTTCTCCCCATTTTTGAGAGCTGGCCGTTCCGAGGCTATTCTGGAGCCGTTCCGGTATTAGGTGGTCACCCGGAACGGCAAAACGTTCCGAGATGCTCCGGCTTGGCCAGGGGGGAGGGAAACGACGTTCCGGCGTTCCAGGGTCTACGGAACCCGTTCCCCAGTAACTATGGACGAGATAGCTAGGCAACTACAAGCCTATCTTGCGAAGGCTTTTATTTGTTAGACTTACACCACTCTGCTGCTTCACAAGTCTAGGGCATGCATGTACGGCTAGTGTGCCTCCGGGCTGGCCACCCTTTGCATATGCATATAGGCTGCATTATCGGACCGCCCACTTCTCGGTTGGCTACCCACCTTGTCCGGGCGCCCTCTATATTCCTAATTTTTTCATGCTGGCTCATGGGGTTTTATATGGCATTGCCCTACCTCCCCTTGGGGACCTATATATAGGGGCAGGGGGGGCACCCACATTCAGTCATAATCTGATCATTGTACGGGCCTCTTGTTCTGGTAGTCATGAGGGATTCATCGCCCCCTCTTCCACATACCAGCGTTTTCTCTCTCTCTCTCTCTCTCTCTCTCTCTCTCTCTCTCTCTCTCTCTCTCTCTCTCTCTCTCTCTCTCTCTCTCTCTCTCTCTCTCTCTCTCTCTCTCTCTCTCTCTCATGGTATCAGCAACTGTAACAGACTTGGACACTCCAAGTCAAGAATCAACCACGACAGCACCAAATAACCACTTCAAAACAATTCACAGATCACAATAGATTTGCACTAGCCCGGCGGAGTTCCGTGCCTAGAGATATTGGCCCCCAAGACTGGCGCCCCTTTCGGTATTTCTTTTTATATTAATCAGATCAAAGTACAAGAGTGTGGCTAGGGTTTCACTCTCAGACTCTGCGTCCAGATGCTCTGAGAAGTGAAGCCCTCTCCACATATTTAAAGGTACAAGGGATGCCAAAAAGCAGAGCCCCAAAAGCTTTTAAAATAAAAAGCATAAGAGTTCAAAAGCTCTTCTCTCTCAAGTTCTCCTTTTTTTTTGTTAAAAAAAAGCATTCTCTTCAAAAGCGAAATTCGCGTCGCTCATCATTCAAAAAAAAAAATCAACCCCCGCGATTTCCGAAAATTAGGGTTTTTGGCAGAAATTTGGGTTTGCAAGAATTTTAGGGTTTCTGGCAGAAATTAGGGTTTTTGTTGTCCGCCACGTCATCACTTGGTGACATACCTCCCTCTTGAAATGATTGTAATCGACCGTGATTACGCCCGCAAAACCGACAAAAGCCATAAACCGTCTTAGCAGACACTGACTGTTAGTACCTACGTACTAGGAACACACATCTAGCACATGTACAAAATCGACAGTCACATCACACGACATCACAGTACATCACCAGACATCACAGGACATTCAACATTCATTCGGATCTTAGACCATGATTTATCGGCAATGTAGCTAGCAATCACATCTAGGTCCAATCGGGATCTCATCGATGTCAGATTGACTAACCCCTATTGCAACCATGTCTATTCGAGATCAATCAGACCAAAATGCTGCAGTCATTTCGTCTATCAGTTCCTGCACTCACAAGAAGTCAAGAACAAATCAGTATCATTATCAAGAATTCCATTTCATAAAGTCATCCAGCAGAATACTGTCAGTTCTCAGTATCCCTGAAGCTCAAAGAGACATCAGTGACTTTAGTATCAAAATCGAGGCATCTGTTGACAAAGGAGTGGAGTAAATCCCCTCTTGTGCATCCCACTGCACCAGATCTTCGGCCAAGCTGAGTTTCTGGGTTCCGTTTGGAGTAGACTATGCTAAACCAAAACATCGAGGTAAAGTTTCATAATCCGAGGAGTATCTGCTAGGTCCTCCTCCTCCATCCACTTCGCATCAAATGCAGGAAAGTTCTTGAACTAAACCAAGAACCGCCTTCGGACTTTACCTTTCTTCATATCATTATGTGCCAAAATCTGTTCAAGAACAAGGATCTCCTCATTTTCTTCCACTTCGGGTTGCTCATCAGGCTCCCCATCATCAGACACATCACCCTTAACAGGTTTCAAGAGACTCACATGCAATGCATTGTGAATCCTCCAAGTATCTGGCAGTTTCAATCGGAAGGAGACATCATTTATCTTTTCAGTGATCTGGAAAGGTCCGTAGTATCACATACTAAGCTTTGGAAAAAGCCTCTCCTTTCCCTTTTTCTTTCGTAGGCGTGCCTTCTCAAAACATAGGAGCACCCAATCATCCTCCTTCAATTTCAAGTCGCGAGGATGGCGCTCCGTTGCCTTTTTCTGTCGTTCTTGAGACTCCTGCAAAGTCTCAAGAACCTTGGCAAAAGCCGTCTCCAAATCTCGCGAATATTCATCCGCTTCAAATATCTAATCTTTCGTGCTCAGGAAGGATGGAACCTTCGCAGCACTTTCAACAATCTCACATGGCGTCTTCCCCGTCGAAGAGAGTATCGTGTTATTGTAGGCAAATTCCACCAAAGGTAAGTTCTTTTCCCATTGAGTCTTCTGATCCCAGATACAAGACTTCAATAAATCTAAAATCACTGAATTGGCAATCTCAAATTGCCCGTCAGTCTGCAAGTGGAACGATGACGAGAACTGCAACTGCGTGCCAATGTTCTCCCAAATTGGCTTCCAAAACAAACTCATAAATCTGGGGTCTCTGTCGGAGACAATCGTCTCAGACGTACCATGTAATCGGAAAATCATCGTGATCATTCTGTGTTCTCGAGAGATCAAAAATGAAATCCATTGCAATACTTTCCCAGGGGTGGGTGGGTATGGGTAAAGGCCAATCTCCTTTTTGAGTCTCGGCCCAAAGAAGTATCTCTCTATCCCCTTCATGGTGGTAGCAATGCCACGGTGACCCATAAAAGGTGGACAGTGGCATTCAGTCATAACCTTATCCCTCAACGGCTGTGTAACGCACAACATAGTCTTTTTCATCAAGTAGCCTTCCCAAAGGGAGTATCCAGCTACTGTCTCCCCATCCCGTTTCCGTGTGAAAATATCTGCAAAATCTGTATCTGTGGCATACTGATCGACCATATCCTCGAAGCTCCTATGATGTATCGTGGAAACAGCCAGAACCAACGGTTTCCGAGACAAAGCATCTCCCACCACATTCTTCTGTCCCTGCACATGGACAATCTGGAAGTGGAATTGTGACAAGATGTTCGCCCACCGCATCTGCTTTTCTGGAAGCTGCTTCTGTGACAAGAAGTAGCGCAAACTCTGAGGTCTATAAAGACAATAAAATCCGCTCCGAGTAGGTAATGCCGCCACTCAGTAAGAGCATGGATAACCGCCAAAAGCTCTTTCTCATAGATCTGTGCTATCATCTCCGGCCTAGAGAACAAACGGCTCTCGTAAGCTATGACATGGCCTTCTTGCATCAAGACCGCACCCAGACTACGACCACAAGCATCACAATATACTTCAAATGACTTCTGCAAGTCCGGCAAAGTCAAAATCGGTCCCGTAGTCAATTTCTCTTTCAATGTCCGAAAGGCAGTCACCTCTGTGGGTCCCCACGAAAAAGGTACTCCTTTCTGTGTCAAGGTATGCAAAGGGGAAGCAACCTCTTCAGACTTTCGTATGAACTGCCTGTAGTACGAACACAGTCCCAAGAAGCTTCTAACTTCATGGACATTCCTCAAATCGGGCCAATCACGGATAGTCTCTATCTTGGCCGGGTCCATTTGCACTCCTGCCGCTGACACAATGTGTCCCAAAAAGTGTATCTTTGGTACGAAAAATTCACTTTTCTTTGCATTAATCACTAACGTGTGATCTCGTAATGCCTGAAAGACTTGAAGCAGATGATCTCTGTGTTCTGCCTCATTCTTGGAGAAAACAATGATGTCGTCAAAGAAAGTGCCAACAAATAGCCTCTACTCTCAAAAAATCTTGTCCATCATCCGGTTAAATGTCGCAGGAGCATTGGTTAAGCCAAAAGGCATCACCAAAAACTCAAATAACCCAAAAGTCGTCCGAAAAGCTGTCTTGTAGACATCTCCTGGCGCTATCCTGATCTAATGATATCCACTCTTCAAGTCAATCCTGCTAAAGCACGAGAATCCCTGTAACCTGTCGAGTATATCATCGATCCTAGGAATCGGAAATCTGTTCTTGATGGTGATTTCGTTGAGAGTGCTATAATCGATGCACATTCTCCAAGATCCGTCTTTCTTCAAAACCAACAACACTGAAGAGAAATACGGTGAAGTACTAGGTTGGACAAGACCCTTTTTCCAAGAGGTCTTTCACTGGGTTCATAATCTTTTCATTCTGTACTCGGCTCCACGGTAAGGTGGCCGATTCGGTGGCGTGCTTCCAAGTATCAAATCAATGGTTTGATCCTCAGGCCCTCTGAAAAGCAATCGGCATGAGTGTGGAGAAAAATCTTGGCGTTCTTTATCCATCGTTCAGTTCTCTCCCAAAAGAATGAGTAAGAAACTGAAGTTCATCAAGTACAATCTCTAAGCCCTTCATTTATCAAAGTCGCTTTCTCGGCCCAGTAGTCAACCACGGCGTAGTTCTTGTGGTACCAAGAGATCCTGAGTAGAACGTCACTCGTGTGCCCTGAACACCCCTGTCATTGCAAACAAAGTTTGCCAATGCTCGGTGTAATAGCAACATCCCATCCGGGTGCCAGTCGAGAACTACCTCCGCCTATGGCGTCAGTCTGTCGAGCGTAATTTCCAAATCGAGCCGCCATTTCCAAGTGAAAAGAAGTTGGCCTTGGCTCCTTCAAAAGAGCTTCCTGATCCTTCACTTTGCCCCAAAAGCGGCAAAGTTTGTACTTTCATTCATTAGATTCGATGCAGGTCCCATGCCATGTGGTACCAGTTCTGCTTTTCTATCTGCCTTTTCTGCCACATTCCTTAGCTGCTCTCGAACTCTCAGACCTGTCATCGTCTTTATCATTCTGTTCTTTCTGTGCCTTATTAGGGCACTTCGCGGAGATATGTCCCTCTTCCCCGCATCCAAAGCACTTCCCCTCTCTGATGAAGCGAGCTCTCTCCTCAGGAGTAAGCTTGGGTCGTGCATCATTTTTCTCTGGGTTGCTCTTTTTTCTTTCTACTTTCATTCCCAGAAGTCTGTTCGGCTCGTTGTGTCATGGCCTCATCTGTGGGGTAGGTCAGACTGCCAGAGTGAATGGCAAAGCCCCGCTTCGCATGACTCATCAACTCCTGAATAGAAGCTGACTTCTGTTCCAAGCAGTGATCTCGGATCTCTGTAGGTAGACCCAAGGTAAACCGCTCAATCTGTTCTCTGAACGAGATCTTCTTGAATGAAGAGGCGGGTAGAAAAGAGATCCAGAATCTTTCACAATAAGCATTGATTGTATCTTTCTTGGTCATCCGAAGATGGTTCCAAGCAACTCGTACATCTCGTTCATATTCTTGCGTCAACCAAGAAGAAATAAAAAGCTTCTTAAATTTCAACCATGTAACTGGCACAGTCTTGCTTAATAGAAGCGTGGACCACCAAGTGCGAGCATTCCCCTTAAAATAAGAGGCAGCTCTCCGGATCTTGGAGTGCTCTGAATAGCGTCCTCCCCCGAAAGCGATGTCAAACTGCTGTATAAAAGACAAAGCCTTCGAAGCATCTGAGTATCCTGAGAAAGTATCAAACTTGATCGAGTGGCCACCTTCCTTAAACTCTCGGACTTTCTTGCTTTTATCTTCGAGACAGTCATACTGGTTGGCTTTGTAAAAATTCTTCTTGTTCGCATAAAAGTTCCCGTCATCGGAATCTGAGCTGTCTGTAGACGATCCTCAGTAGAACTGTCAGTCTCTGGGCGAGATGTAGCCTTCTTTGCCTTTTTCTTGCCCTTTCCGAAGCTTTGTTTCTTGCTTTGCTTTTTACCTTTTCTGTCTTCTTCGCTCGAATCCGAGGAGCTAGAAGAACTATCAGAAGAAGAGGAAGAAGAAGAACTGGGTACTCCTTCCAATCGAACACGCTTCTTCTATTTCTTTGCCTTGTCAAAAGTCGACTAATGACCCAAATAACCTGGAAAGTCAGTGCGTTTCTTCTGCTTTTTGCCGTGCTTTTTGGCTTTCTTTTGCGCGTCAAAAAGCTGAGCAATCCGTGCATCAACCACGTTCTCCAGTTCCTTCTCCGTATATTTTCTTGGAGACAGAAGGTTTCTTGAGAGCGGGTTTCGGGAGTGGTGTTGTGGTTCTCTGCCACTCCATCTGTACCTCTTCCAAAGAGGTCTGGTTCATATATTTTGCCATCTTCGGGTCCTTGGCCAAATTGAGCATCATCTTTGTTGCATCGCCGATCAACTGGCGAGGCTCCATCTCTCGCCGCTCCGCCTAAGTAGGCCAAGGCGGGCCATACTCTCTGCCGGAATCTTTGTTGTGATCCCTGCCCGCATCTCTAGATGCAGAGGGAGTCGACTGATCATTGCCTGAAGCCATAGGTGCCGTGGAAAAAAATTCGGGGATCGGATTTCCCGTAGAAGAGAAATCGGTCGTGCTCTGATACCACTGTAACAGACTTGGACACTCCAAGTCAAGAATCGACCGCGACAGCACCAAATAACCACTTCAAAACAATTCACATATCACAATAGATTTGCACTGGCCCGGCCGAGTTCCATGCCTAGAGATATTGGCCCCAAAGACTGGCGCCCCTTTCGGTATCTCTTTTTATATTAATCAGATCAAAGTACAAGAGTGTGGCTAGGGTTTCACTCTCAGACTCTGCGTCCAGATGCTCTGAGAAGTGAAGCCCTCTCCACATATTTAAAGGTACAAGGGATTCCCAAAAGCAAAGCCCCAAAAGCTTTTAAAATAAAAAGCATAAGAGTTCAAGAGCTCTTCTCTCTCAAGTTCTCCTTTTTTTTTGTTAAAAAATAGCATTCTTTTCAAAAGCGAAATTCGCGTCGCTCATCATTCAAAAAATAAATAAATAAATAAAAATCAACCTCCGCGATTTCCGGAAATCAGGGTTTTTGGCAGAAATTAGGGTTTCTGCTATCCGCCACGTCATCACTTTGTGACAGCAGCTTCAAGCTCTCCATGGGACCGGCGCTTCTTCCACATCAGGCTCTCCTCCCAAGAAGATCAGATCAGCCAGCGTTTTCTGCAGACCTGCCGGTGTTTTTTGCAGACCTGCCAGATCCTAAGAAGAACAAGTAACAGAAGAAGAAGTCCTACCAACTTATGGGGACCCCATCCGATGGGGCCCCAAGTGACATAAAGAATTAAAATAAAGCAGGACCCGCAGCTGATGACGTGGCAGTTTTTGGAAATCACGCGGACAATGCTAACGTGGCAGGCCGTACGGATTTCCGCATTTTGCGTTGGCAGTTGTACGAAATTCCGTGATTTACACAGGCAGCTTTTTGGCATTGCTTTTGGACCAGAAGCTTTTGAGTTTGAAGGCTTTTCATGTAAACTGCTTTTCATAGGCCAAGGGCCTTTAAATGTGTGCTAAGGTCTCATTCTCTGGCATGCTTCCTGGAGAAGGTGCAGAGACTGGAGTACCGGCTTGTACTGTGTTGATGCAATATAAAGAAATATATATACCTAGATGAATCCAGGATAAGCCCAGATTCACCCTTGAAGGAAAGTGCAAGGTATAGACCCATGGTAGTCACCCACAAGACAATATAACCATCAGCTCCATCATGCATAGTATTGACTAAATACCACGACATCCCCACTAACGTCGTCAGTGCCCAATAGTGGGTGTAGAACTAGGTACTAACATATGCTCCCCAACACAACACACCCCACACGCACACACACATGAGCATACATCAACACAAAGTTCAACGTAGTGAGTTTCTGTCATGACTCCGAAGATCAAGGGCAGGACTCGGTCATAATGAAGCCTAGCACTAAAAGAAGCATTAAATCGAAAAAATTAGCACAAAAATGAGGTAGTTGATAGGGCATACGCACCACAAAAGATAGAAAGAATTAGCACAATATCAACTAGTTGTAACTCGGATGAAAAAAGGGGCGCCAAGGTTTGGGGCCAATACTCTCTGGGGTGGAATTATGCCACTCCGTGTCGCGTGTCGTCTCTCTCTCAATTGAGTTGTTATTGAAGTGCTAAAAGTTTGTTCAGTCTGTTCTTTTCTATTGGCATGTGGTGCCCGTCTTGTGACAGTGGTATCAGAGCACCAGGCATGTGCTTTTCTGAAAGCACACCGGTCCTACAAAAGAGCAAACAGAGCTATTGGAATTTTTACTTGAAGTATCTTCGGATCCCGAACCCGCACTTATTAGGCACTCCTACCCTTACTTCATCGCGCATCGGGCGCGCTCCCGTCTTCATCGCTCTGTCTTACAAAGCATAAGCCATAAAGAGCCCAAGACATAGAATTCATGGATTCAGCAAAATATTTGCAATTTCTACTCAACGAGCTTCACGACATTCTTTCGCGGCATCCTCAGCTGAATCTTCCGATGCTGCAAAGTTTTCAACAATTTTTGAACTACATGTTACCCCCTCGGATGCCCCAGGTGGTACCTCCTCCTCCAGCATTAGAAAGTACAAGAGCTTCCAACCGGCAACCTTCTCAGCCGTTTGTTCCGAACAGGGGAGTCTTCAGGAATATGGTGCAACCATATGACCCTGATCCAGTGCAGTCGCCATTGCCCCCACCTCCACCGCCGCCGCCACTAGGCTACAATGGTTGGAGCCCATATGGATACCCTTATTATCCATACCCGGGATATGCGCCTAACCAACCCAAAGATTTCAAAGATGGCGGCATGACACTCAAATTTTTCACTTTTTCCGAGGTGAAAGATCGCAAGAAAGCATTGCAGTTCCTACAGCAATTCGACAACATCTATGCTTTGGGGAACTATACAGATTTCTCGAGCAATGGGATTTCTTAAAGATAATGCTATGCAATGGTGGAGTTCAATCGCGACACAACCGCATGCTCCAAGGACATGGCAAGCTTTCAAGACAGTTTTTGCACGTAGTTACATGACTTCGATCTTTGAAGTCCGGATTTTGGCGAAGTGGGGCAACTTGAAAATGCTTGCCACCGAAACCATGGACGACTATAACCAAAGGATTCTCGACATGTACCTTCCGGTGTCCTTCTTTAAGTTCATTTCCTTGGAGGACCAGTGCGAGCGCTACACCATTGGACTACCGTCACCATTGCAGGAATATTGTTCTACCATGCAAGAGCTTATGGACTATGCTGCGGTCAGCTACAAGCTCAAGAAAGGAAAGTTGGAGTTTACCACAGAAGAACCTCTGGCCACTAACCAGAACTCCCGACAACAACGAACAAATTCTCGGGAATCCCATGAAAACCAACCTCAACGGCCTCGTCTGACACAACGTCAACCAGACGCCTTGTTACAAGAAGGCCGATACTTCGAATGTTTCCAAACAGGGCATACGTTCAATACATGTCCTGCGCTAGCCTCAACATCCTCAGTGCAACCTTCTGCTCCCATGTCAGACAAATCCCCGGGGCCACCTCCAGCCAAGAAGGCTAGACCTGTTATTGGACTAGTACCCGATATTTATGGTATACACCTCGAGAGTTTTAATGAATTATGCAGAGCTTATGGAACAGTCAACGGCTTGAAAGCCCTTATTTTCTTTGACCCCAGAGCTATGGAGAACTTCATCCATCCAAAATTCTTGAAGCAGATACACTTTGATTATAATGCAGAGGGTGGAGGAATTGAAGCTGAGCTAGCCACGAGGCAAACTCAGAAAGTGGTACCGCTCATTGGTGCACTTCCAGTGACTATATGTCACAAAGTGATGACGTGGCTACGGACAGCAGAAACCCTAATTTCTACCAAAAACCCTAAAATTCCTGCAAACCCTAATTTCTGTCAAAAACCCTAATTTTTGAAAATCGCGGAGGCGATTTAATGCGCGACGCAAATCCTAGCTTTTTGCTACGCAAGGATTTTGGATGAGAGAAAGAGTTGAATTGCTTTATTTTAACTCTCATTGAGAGAGAGAGAGAGAATGTGCTTTTGCTTTCAAGCTTTTGGGGCTCTGCTTTTTGGCATCCCTTGTAACCTTTAAATTGGTGGTGAGGGCCTCACTTCTCAGAGCATCTGGACGCAGAGTCTGAGAGTGAAACCCTAGCCACTCTCTTGTACTTTGAACTGATTAATACAAAAAGAAATACCGAAAGGGGCGCCAGTCTTTGGGGCCAATATCTCTAGGCACGGAACTCCGCCGGGCCGGTGCAATTCTATTGTGATCTGTGAATCGTTTTGAAGTGATTATTTGGTGCTGTCGCGATTGATTCTTGACTTGGAGTATCCAAGTCCGTTGAGTGGTATCAGAGCACGGCCGATTTCTCTTCTACGGGAAATCCGATCCCCAATCTTTTTTTCCGCGGCACCTATGGCTTCATGCAAGGATCAATCGACTCCCTCTGCATCTGGAGATGCGGGCAGGGATCACAACGAAGATTCCCGCGGAGTATGGCCCGCCTTGGCCTACTCAGGCGGAGCGGCGAGAGATGGAGCGTCGCCATTGATCGGCGATGCAACAAAGATGATGCTCAGTTTTGCGAAGGATCCGAGATTGGCAAAATATATCAGCGAGACTTCTTTTCAGGAAGTGCATGAGCAGTGGTGGCAGAAAACCACTACACCACCCCCGAAACCCACTCTCAAGAAACCTTCTGCTCACAAGAAATATTCAGAGAAGGAATTAGAAGAGGTGGTTGATGCACGGATCGCCCAGCTTTTTGACGTGCAAAAGAAGCCAAAAAGCACGGCAAAAAGCAGAAGAAAAGCACTGACTTCCCGGGATATTTGGGTCGTCAGTCAACTTTTGATAAGGCAAAGAAACAGAAAAAGCGTGCTTGATTTAAGGAGTACCCAGTTCTTCTTCTTCTTCTTCTTCTTCTTCTGATAGTTCTTCTAGCTCTTCAGATTTGATCGAAGAAGACAGAAAAGGTAAAAAGCGAAGCAAGAAACAAAGCTTCGGAAAGGGCAAGAAAAAGGCAAAGAAGGCTAAATCTCGCCCAAAGACTGACAGTTCTACTAAGGAGTCGTCTATAGACAGCTCAGATTCTGATGAGGAAACTTCTATGCGAACAAGAAGAATTTTTACATAGCCAACCAGTATGACTTTCTCGATTATAAAAGCAAGAAAGTCCGAGAGTTTAAGGAAGGTGGCCACTCGATCAAGTTTGATACTTTTTCAGGATACTCAGATGCTTCGAAGGCTTTGTCTTTTATACAGCAGTTTGACATCGCTTTCGCAGGAGGACGCTATTCAGAGCACTCCAAGATTCGGAGAGCTACCTCTTACTTAAAGGGGAATGCTCGTCCTTGGTGGTCCCGCTTCTTTAAAACAAGACTGCGCCAATTAAATGGCTGAAATTTAAGAAGCTTTTTATTTCTTCTTGGTTGACACAAGAATATGAACGAGATATACGAGGTGCTTGGAACCATCTTCGGATGACCAAGAAAGATACAATCAATGCTTACTGTGAAAGATTCTGGAGCTCTTTTCTACCCGCCTCTTCATTCAAGAAGATCTCGTTCAGAGAACAGATTGAGCGGTTCACCTTGGGTCTACCTACAGAGATCCGAGATCACTGCTTGGAACAGAAGTCAGCTTCTATTCAGGAGTTGATGAGTCATGCGAAGCGGGGCTTTGCCATTCACTCTAGCAGTCTGACCTACCCCACAGATGAGACCATGACACAACGAGCCGAACAGACTTCTGGGAATGAAAGTAGAAAGAAAAAGAGCAACCCAGAGAAAAAGGATGCACGACTCAAGCTTACTCCTGAGGAGAGAGCTCGCTTCATCACAGAGGGGAAGTGCTTTGGATGCGGGGAACATGGACATATCTCCACGAAGTGCCCTAAAAGGCACAGAAAGAACAAAATGATAAAGACGACGGCAGGCCTGAGAGTTCGAGAGCAGCTGAGAAACGTGGCAGAAAAGGCAGATAGAAAAGCAGAACTGGTACCACATGGTGTGGGACCTGCACCGAATCTAATGAATGAAAGTACAAACTTTGCCGCTTTTGGGGCAAAGTGAAGGATCAGGAAGCTCTTTTGAAGGAGCCAAGGCCAACTTCTTTTCACTTGGAATTGGCGGCTCGATTTGGAATTATGCCCGACAGACTGACGCCACAGGCGGAGGTAGTTCGACTGGCACCCGGATGGGATGTTGCCATTACACCGAGCATTGGCAAACTTCGTTTGCAATGACAAGGGTGTTCAGGGCACGCGAGTGACGTTCTACTCAGGATCCCTTGGTACCACAAGAACTACGCCGTGGTTGACTACCGGGCCGAGAAAGCGACTTTCATAAATAAAGGGCTTAGAGATTGTACTTGATAAATTTCAGTTTCTTCACTCATTCTTTTGGGAGCCGATTGTTTTTCAGAGGGCCTAAAGATCATACCATTGATCTGATACCTTGAAGCACACCATCGAACCGGCCACCTTACCGTGTGAGACGAGTACAGACTGAAAAAGATTATGAACCAAGTGAAAGACCTCTTGGAAAAGGGTCTTGTCCAACATAGTAATTCATCGTATTGCTCTCCACTGTTGTTGGATTTGAAGAAAGACGGACCTTGGAGAATGTGCATCGATTATAGAGCTCTCAACAAAATCACCATCAAGAACAGATTTCCGATTCCTAGGATCGATGATCTACTCGACAGGTTACAGGGATCCTCGTGCTGTAGCAGGATTGACCTGAAGAGTGGATATCATCAGATCTGAATCGCGCCGGAAGACGTCTATAAGACAGTCTTTCGGACGACTTTTGGGTTATTTGAGTTTTTGGTGATGCCTTTTGGCTTAATCAATGCTCCTACGACATTTAACCGGATGATGGACAGGATTTTTCGAGAGTACAGGCTATTTGTTGGCACTTTCTTTGATGATATCATTGTTCTCTCCAAGAATGAGGTAGAACACAGAGATCATCTGCTTCAGAGATAAACTTTTTTGGGATACTTTGTCTCAGCAACATGAGTGCAAATGGATCCGGCCAAGATAGACACTATCCGTGATTGGCCTGATTTGAAGAATGTCCATGAAGTTGAAAGCTTCTTGGGACTGTGTTCGTACTACAGGCGGTTCATTCGAAAGTTTGCAAAGGTTGCTTCCCCTTTGCATGTTCTTGATACAGAAAAGAGTCCGTTTGCATGTTCTTGATACAGAAAAGAACATGCAAAGGTTGCTTCCCCTTTGCATATTCTTGATACAGAAAAGAGTCCGTTTCTCGTGGGGATCCACAGAGGTGACTACCTTTCAGACATTGAAAGAGAAATTGACTACAGGACTAGATTTGACTTTGCCGGACTTGCAGAAGTCATTTGAAGCATTTTGTGATGCTTATGGTCGTAGTCTGGGTGCGGTCTTGATGCAAGAAGGCCATGTCATTGCTTACGAGAGCCGATTGTTCTCTAGGCCGGAGATGACAGCACAGATTTATAAGAAAGAGCTTTTGGTGGTTATCCATGCTCTTACTCAGTGGCGGCATTACCTACTCGGAGCGGATTTTATTGTCTTTACAGACCATCAGAGTTTGCGCTACTTCTTGTCACAGAAGCAGCTTTCGGAAAAGCAGATGCGGTGGGCGAACATCTTGTCACAGTTTCACTTCCAAATTGTCCATGTGCAGGGACAGAAGAATGTGGTGGCAGATGCTTTGTCTCAGAAGCCGTTGGTTCTCACTATTTCCGCGATACATCATAGGAGCTTCGAGGATATGGTCGATCAGTATGCCACAGATACAGATTTTGCAGATATTTTCACACGGATACGGGATGGGGAGACAGTAGCTGGATACTCCCTTCGAGAAGGCTACTTGATGAGAAAGACTATGTTGTGCGTTACACAACCGTTGCGGGAAAAGGTTATGACTGAATGCCATTGTCCACCTTTTACGGGTCACCGTGGCATTGCTACCACCATGAAGGGGTAAAGAGATACTTCTTTTGGCCGAGACTCAAAAAGGATGTGGAAGAGTTTGTGCGCAGTATGCCAGAAGGTCAAGTTCCTTTACCCATACCCACCCGCCCCTGGGGAAAATATTGAAATGGATTTCAGTTTTGATCTCCGGAGAACACAGAATGATCACGATGATTTTCCGATTACATGGCACGTCTGAGACGATTGTCTCCGACAAAGACCCCAGATTTATGAGTTTGTTTGGAAGGCAATTTGGGAGAACATTGGCACGCGGTTGCAGTTCTCGTCATCGTTCCACTTGCAGATTGACGGGCAATGTGAGATTGCCAATTCAGTGATTTTAGATTTATTGAAGTCTTGTATCTGGGATCAGAAGACTCAATGGGAAAAGAACTTACCTTTGGTGGAATCTGCCTACAATAACAAGATACACTCTTCGACGAGGAAGACGCCATTTGAGATTGTTGAAAGTGCTGCGAAGGTTCAATCCTTCCTGAGCACGAAAGATTAGATATTTGAAGCGGATGAATATTCGCGAGATTTGGATATGGCTTTTGCCAAGGTTCGCGAGACTTTGTAGAAGTCTCAAGAACGACAGAAAAAGGCAACGGATCGCCATCGTCGCGACATGAAATTGAAGGAGGATGATTGGGTGCTCTTACGTTTTGAGAAGGCACGCCTACGAAAGAAAAAGGGAAAGGAGAGGCTTTTTCCAAAGCTTAGTATGCGATACTACGGACCTTTCCAGATCACTGAAAAGATAAATGATGTCTTCTTCCGATTGACACTGCCAGATACTTGGAGGATTCACCATGCATTCCATGTGAGTCTCTTGAAACCTTTTAAAGGTGATGTGTCTGATGATGGGAAGCCTAATGAGCAACCCTAAGTGGATGAAAACGAGGAGATCCTTGTTCCTCAACAGATTTGGCACATAAGGATACGAAGAAAGGTAAAGTCCGAAGGCGGTTCTTGGTTAAGTTCAAGAACTTTCCTGCATTTGATGCGAAGTGGATGGAGGAGGAGGACCTAGCAGATACTCCTCGGATTATGAAACTTTACCTCGATGTTTTGGTTTAGCATAGTCTACTCCAAACGGAACCAAGAAATTCAGCTTGGCCGAAGATCTGGCGCAGTGGGATGCACAAGAGGGGAGTTACTCCGCTCCTTTGCCAACAGATGCCTTGATTTTGATACTAAAGTCACTGATGTCTCTTTGAGCTTCAGGGATACTGAGAGCTGACAGTATTCTGCTGGATGACTTTATGAAATGGAATTCCTGATGAAGATACTGATTTGTTCTTGACTTCTTTTGAGTGCAGGAACTGATAGACGAAATGACTGGAGCATTTTGGTCTGATTGATCTCGAATAGACATGGTTGCAATAGGGGTTAGTCAATCGGACATCGATGAGGTCCCGATTGGACCTAGATGTGATTGCTAGCTACAGTGCCAATAAATCATGCTCTAAGATCCGAATGAATGTTGAATGTCATGTGATGTCCTGTGATGTATGGTGATTTCCTGTGATGTGACTGTCGATTTTGTACATGTGCTAGATGTGTGTTCCTAGTACGTAGGTACTAACAGTCAGTGTCTGCTAAGATGGTTTATGGCTTTTGATGATTTTGCACAGGCGTAATTGCGGTCGATTACAAAGCTTTCAAAAGGGGGGTATGTCACAAAGTGATGACGTGGCTACGGACAGTAGAAACCCTAATTTCTGCCAAAAACCCTAATTTTTGAAAATCGCGGAGGCGATTTTTTTATTTTTTTTTTTTAAAATTAGTGAGCGACGCAAATCCTAACTTTTTGCTACGCAAGGATTTTTGATGAGAGAAAGAGTTGAATTGCTTTATTTTAACTCTCATTGCGAGAGAGAGAGAGAGAGAGAGAGAGAGAGAGAGAGAGAGAGAGAGAGAGAGAGAGAGAGAGAGAATTTGCTTTTGCTTTCAAGCTTTTGGGGCTCTGCTTTGGGCATCCCTTATAACCTTTAAATTGGTGGTGAGGGCCTCACTTCTCAGAGCACCTGGACACAGAGTCTGAGAGTGAAACCCGAGCCACTCTCTTGTACTTTGAACTGATTAATACAAAAAGAAATACCGAAAGGGGCGCCAGTCTTTGGGGCCAATATCTCTAGGCACGGAACTCCATCGGGCCAATGCAAATCTATTGTGATCTGTGAATTGTTTTGAAGTGGTTATTTGGTGCTGTCGCGATTGATTCCTGACTTGGAGTGTCCAAGTCTGTTAGGCTATACAAGATTATCATGGAACAGTCGATTTCCACATTATGAAGTTGGGCAATTGCAACGTTTTCTTGGGCATGCCCTGGCACGACAAGAATGATGCAACTCTCCAGCTCCAGAACCGAACCATCACCGTGATGCAGAAGGGCAAGCCAATTGTCCTCAAAGTTCGGTTGTCCGAACAAAGCCCTAAATTACCTCTCTAGTTGTTTTTAAGTTAGATACTTTTGAACATTGTTTGAGAAAGTATTGTTTGAAATTTGTTTGAAATGGATGCTATTTGTTTTAAACCTGTCTTGGTGCCGATTTGAATTGTTTGACTTTGGTTTTAAATACTCGTTTCAATGATTGGTGATTTTACTCCCGGGTGGAGAAGTGAGAAATACTGTTTTGGTATTGTTTGAACCTTGGAACGACGCAAGCCGATGCCTGGGGAGCGTTTCGTTGTATGTTTGAAAACCTCGAAACGACGCAAGCCGATGTCTGGGGAGCATTTCATTGTATGCTAGAAAACCTCGGAACGACGCAGGCCGATGTCTCGGGAGCATTTGGTTGTATGCTTGACCCTCCAAGCGGCGCAGATTGCGGTCTGGGGAGCGTTTGGTTCTACAGTCCTTTGAGCTCATGGCCCGGACCTTTTTAGGTTATTTGCGGGGGGAGTGACGAGGTAGACATTGAGTAGCTTTATACCGCAGACCGTTTGTCTCAGGGGAGTGCTCAGCGGCACTGTTTGTTGTGTCTTGTAACACGCATATGTAAGCATTTGTGTTGCATTGTGACGAGCCAACTACTGAATATTCCTAACTGGATGAGATTAACTGAATATTCCTAACTGGATGAGATTAACTGAATATTCCTAACTGGATGAGATTACGTAGGTATGTAATTTTAGTGCATCAAGACACCTGTGGAAGATCAGTGCGATCTGGGTGTGATGGCTAATTTTGCTACGCTAGCATATCAAGAGTTCCGAACTAGACGAAACGAGAAGCCAAATCCTTGATCAAAAGAGTCGAAAGGAGAAGCCAACTCCTTGACAAAAATAAAATAGCAAACTCGGAAAATTTTTGAGCTAACCTGAGTTGTTTTGCAGATATGCTGTAATTGCGGACAATTACTTTCTTTCAAGAAGGGGGGGTGTCAAACTGCTGACGTGTCAAAGCCCTGAAGAATGGAGCCAACTTACAGATGCCGGCCGAGGAGCTAAACCCTAAGAAGAACAAGTAACAGAAGAAGTCCTACCAACTTATGGGACCCCGTTCGATGGGGCCCCAAGTGACATAAAGAATTAAGATAAAGCAGGACTCGCAGCTGATGACATGGCAGTTTTCGAAAATCACGCAGACAGTGCTGACGTGGCAAGTCGTACGGATTTCCGCGTTTTGCGCTAGCAGTTGTACAGAATTCCGTGATTTACATTGGCAGCTTTTTGGCATGCTTTTGGACCAGAATCTTTTGAGTTTGAAGGCTTTTCATGTAAAGTGCTTTTCATAGGCCAAGGGCCTTTAAATATGTGCTAAGGGCTCATTCTCTCGCATGCTTCTTGGAGAAGGTGCAGAGATTGGAGTACCGGCTTGTACTGTGTTGATGCAATATAAAGAAATACCGAAAGGGGCGCCAAGGTTTGGGGCCAATACTCTCTGGGGTGGAATTTTGCCACTCCGTGTCGCGTGTCGTCTCTCTCTCTCTCTCAGTTCAATTGTTATTGAAGTGCTAAAAGTTTGTTCAGTCTGTTCTTTTCTATTGGCACTTGGTGCACTTCTTGTGACACTTCATGCGTTGTTGAGTATCCGGTGCTGAGAGGGGGTGACTTACACCACTCAGCTGCTTCACAGGTCTAGGGCATGAATCCAGAGACTCATATTCTCCACATGTGGAATAGTCTCATGTAACGATGTATAAAAAAAGAACATCCGTCAAGTACGAATGTACTTGTGTGTGGAGGTAACTCTAAACACTCTGCGACAAGAGTGAGAGGGACCCTCATTCATTGCTCCACATTGGCTAAACCGAACTCCTTGAGTCCCTAGACCATGTTGTATCCCATGTGACAACATGTGCCAAAGCGAATCCTACAAGTGGATTCATAACAACATAATGTACATTGGACACTATGGCCCAAAATACTTGCTTTGACATGCCCTTGGCATGGCCCTGAAATATTCAAGCGTATTTAAACGACTTGAAAAAACCAAGCAATGCATACTAAAAACTGGAATATCATCAAATCAATAGATGTGTACCTGGAGATTGAACTGAATGTTCACTTACCCGTATTCAAATACAGAGGAACACGTCGTCCACGTGTGAAAAAACAAGCAACATTGCACTAGAAACCCTGGGTGTTGCCTTCACAATCCAAACCCGTTGGGTAGAAGCTACGTAGTCAAACGCCTTGGTAAGACCCTTTGTAGAACTGCGCAACTAGCAGGTAACGGTAACCAACCTAGTTAACCGTGTACAGAATGATGAGAATCAACTTAAAAAGTTGATTTTTTTCCGCTACCGCGTGGTAGATTGCGGAATTCTTTCCTTGAAAGTATAAAAGATCAAATTGTGATCCTCAATGTGTATGGGGTGATTTAGTAAGCACCCGCTGGGTCGTACCCCAAAATTGTGATGCAGTAGACACTCGTAGTGCTATAGAGAGAGCAAGAAATTCACACAAGTGAGATGCCTAGCTCGTATCAAGAGTCATGTCTCAACTGTTTGTTGCCTTTAGACTCCATGGTATAGATCAGCTGATGTAATGTATGGCTACTGTGCCTCCGGGCTGGCCACCCTTTGCATATGCATATAGGCTACATTGTCAGGCCGCCCACTTCTAGGTTGGCTGTCCACCTTGTCCGGGTGCCCTCTATATTCCTATTTTTTTCAAGCTGGGTCGCGGGGTTTTATCTGGCATTGCCCTACCTCCCCTTGGGCACCTATATATGGGGCCAGGGGGGGCACCCACATTCAATCATCATCTAATCATTGTACAGGTCTCTTTTCTGGTAGTCATGGGGGGTTGATCGCCCCCTCTTCCACATACCAGCGTTCTCTCTCTCTCTCTCTCTCTCTCTCTCTCTCTCTCTCTCTCTAAAAAAAAAAAAAAAAAAAAATTTGCACGTTTATGCCTCGGTCATGTCACCTCGGCAGATGGCATCCCAATTGATCCCGAAAAGGTACGAGTCGTCCTAGAAGGGCCTATTTTACGAGCCATACGGCAAATGAAATCTTTTCTCGATTTCACCGATTTTTCAAACTTTTATCAAGGACTAAGGCAAGATTGTTAAACCCTTTAATTGTTTGCTAAAGGAAGTTAGAAGCAAGAACGTAGTATTAGTCCATTTATAACGTGGACCAATGAGCTCGATCAATGCTTTCAAACATTGAAGCAACTAGTTGTCACAGATTGCTGACGTGTCAAGCCCTGAAGAATGGGGCCAACTTGTAGATGTCGACCGAGGGGCCTAAACCCTAAGAAGAACAAGTAATAGAAGAAGAAGTCCTACCAACTTATGGGGACCCCGTCCGATGGGGCCCCAAGTGACATAAAGGATTAAAATAAAGCAAGACCCACACACACAGAGAAAGAATTGCGTAGTAGCTGATGACGTGGCAGTTATACGGAAAATCCAAAAATTGCGCTGACATGATGATGTGGCAGACTGTACGGATTTTCGCGTTTTGTGCTGACTACTATACGGAATTCCATGATTTACGTTGGCAGCTTTTTGGCATTGCTTTTGGACTAGAAGCTTTTGAGTTTGAAGGCTTTTCATGTAAACTGCTTTTCATAAGCCAAGGGCCTTTAAATATGTGCTAAGGGCTCGTTCTATGGCATGATTCCTGGAGAAGATGCAGAGTCTCGAGTACCGGCTTGTACTGAGTTGATGCAATAAAAAGAAATACCGAAAGGGGCGCCAAGATTTGGGGCCAATACTCTTTGGGGTGGAATTCCGTCACTCCGTGTCGCGTGTCATCTCTCTCTCTCTTAGTTCATTTGTTATTGAAGTGCTAAAAGTCTGTTCAGTCTATTCTTTTCTATTGGCACGTGGTGCCCGTCTTGTGACACTAGTCACATATGCATCGAGGTTGTAGATAGCGGATCCAAACAAGCCCTTTGTGGTGGAAACGGATGCCAACGATTATGCCATAATATTTGATCTCCATAAAGATGGTCGACCTATAGCATTTGAAGGTCACAAGCTCACACAATCCCATTACTCCACAGAGGAGAAGAGACTGCTAGCAGTTATCAATGCTTTGAAAATTTGGCATCATTACTTCTATCGTGTCCGCTTCGTGGTATGGACTGACGACAATTCATTGAAATCTCTATGATCAACCTGGTCTTCAAGGTCGCAAGGCAAGGTGGCCCAAGAACTCAAACAGGAGTTCAATTTCGAGACACGCTACCGCAAAGGCACTACCAATGCAATGGGTGATGCCCTTAGTAGGTGCCCTTAGTAAAATCGCAAAGGTGAATGCTCTTTCATTGACTCAAATCTCATATGCCTTCTATGCTTCTCTCAACGGGTGTTGCTTGATAGATCCTCGCTTTGGTGACAAGAGCAAGAGGGATTGCGTAGCTCAGAGAGTAATGGCTCATGATCGCTAAGCGAAGCACCCAACTTCAGGCTAACTTTTATGCTAACAACCATCAACACCCTCATGACCTCTGCTCGGGTATGTGGGTGTACCTGAAGATACCAAAAGATTTTGAATCAATCTACATTGGTCAATGCTCAAAATTATCTTCTCGATATTGTGGAGCATTTCAAATTATCAAGAAGATTAGTGATGTCTCCTACAAACTGGAACTATTTTCCGACATTACTATCCATCCCATGTTCCATGTTAGTCACGTCAAGAAGGACACGATGAATAGGTCATTCCTTTGGAGGAAATCCCGAGTTAAAAGGAAACCACTCGTTACATTCCACTTGAACTTGAATTGGTTCTTGATTAAAGTTTCAAATGCAAGGCTTCTTGCCTATTTGATCAAGTGGAAGCATCGACCAAAGTCGAGTGCTACTTGGGAATCACTAACGCATTTTTCCGGTTTTATAACCAAGGATATTGTTGAGGATAGCACTTCCTGAAGGATGTGTGCCTAAGCTCTGTCCGGCTAAGTTTGAGCATGGTCACTTCTTAGGTGAGTCCTATAAATGGGACTATGTTCTCATTTGTGAGGCATCTTGTCTGATCACCACACTCTAGGCCCTTGGTAGCTGTACCCCCACACCCCTATTGATGTGGGCTTGGTGGTATGGGACAGCAGCCCTTGTGGCACAAGTTAGCCTATTGGCTAAGGATTCAAGGCTCAAGGGTGAGCCTATATTGGCCCTATGGCTAGGAGGTGCGCCTGATGTCCACTTTCTTCGCTTGTTTATGTGTGAGTATGGCTTGTGTCGTGTCGTGTGTGCAAGATGGATCAGGAGAGGGACTGACAACAATGGGGGGGCATGACTTAGGGGCCAGTGCATCAGGGTAGAGAATTATGCTTTTCTCCTTCACCACTCTCTTGTTGTCTCCAATGAGATGATTTTGGCTGGAATAGCCAAAGAAATCATGTTGGAATCCTGCCTGTCAGTGGAATCAACCAAGGAGGACGAATCATTCCAACCGAAAAGATCGATACAAAACAAAAAAAGAGCACAACTTGTATTCATTGCAGCCCTATTGGTGGCAAGCGCCACTTCAAAAAGAAAGAACCTCAAGTCAAACTGCAACACTCTTGCATAGCGTAGCTTCAGGCATTCTCTCTCTCTCTCTCTCTCTCTCTCTCTCTCTCTCTCTCTCTCTCTCTCTCTCTCTCACACACACACACACAAAAATGAGGTCCATACCTTGGCAGTGGGCGAGCTCGGCGCAAAAAATTAGAGCTAGCGGAACCATTGGTAATGAAGCAGACGAGGGGTGAAGCTAATAATGCCATGGTTTCCTGCAACGGCAGGCAGTATACTTCCTAAACCTTTCTCGCTTGGATAAAACCCGAGGGGGGGGGGGGTGTGTTGGGGTTCCCGTATCTAAAATTTTAGAAGGCTCGTATATAAGGACTCGGGAAGTCTTAGGAGCCTGCGATTAAGCTTGATAGGGGGGCACACTCTTCGTCATCTTCTGCAGGCCAGTGTGACTATTCTTGCTATGTTATTATTGTATGTGTATGCTAGAGGTCCTCCCTCCTCACTATCTCACAGGGGCATGGGCACGAGGGGATCAATGGCCCACACCCAATTCGGGGATCAGGTGCAAGGTGCAAATATGAGCCGCCCAATGCGGTTTGTGTGAATTCGGGAAAACGGGTAAACTCAAGCGCCCTCATCCCTCTCTCATCCGCCGGACTTGAACCCTAGACGCCACCTTTGCAAGCCTATCACCTTAACCACCTCACTTGTGCGTGCTCCATGAAAGCATTGGGAGAAGGGTCAGCTTTAGTAAATTCAAACAAACTGGTAAATTCGGGGGGGGCCGCGAGATCAACGGCCCACGATGCCCGCGCTCCCCGAAAAAGGCTTGGCCATTGATCCTCTCCTGCCCATGCCCGTGTGAGATAGTGTTGAGGGGGGTCCATGAGGGACCTATAGTTGGCCATTCTTTTTGTGCAGAGCGGGGCGGGGGGGGAGGAAATCAATCGAATGCCACTATGCCAATGTGCATGCTTGGTGATGCAAAGATGAGAGAGCGTAAGAGGGAGAGAGATATACAATTGGCGCTGACTCCACAACCGTCAAACTGCAGTGAAAATTTTTTATTATATACATACATACATATATATATATATATATAAATTGTTGGCGTCGGTTGGGGTGGTTGATTGTGTGGTTCATAGGTGAGGGAGAACAGGTTGTTGCATGAGAGAGTAGGCAGCCGCTGCATGGACTCAACTGCAGTAATTGTAATTGCATGTTGCCGTAGGACTACTGCTCGGCCTATGATTCCCTAAGTTTGTTGCCCTGACGATTGTTATTCGTCATTGTCATTGTCATTTGCTGCAATCCAAGCTGCAATGACTATTGCATGTGCCATATGACACCTAGTCTTGCCACCTTGTAACACGCTCCGCTTCTCGAGTTTTTTTCTCTATGGCTCCCTAGTGATGCCAATTGTGCCGGTGTGCCAAGGCGACACGCCCCTCTCCACACTATCCTACATGCTCAACCTCTAAGTTAATGTTTGTGACTTTGCTTATTGTGGGTGCCCTAGCTGCCACCACCCTTTGTTGTAGCATCCCTAACTACCCTCACTTGCAAAACCTTTCTTTTTGAAGGCCTTCGTCGCA
The DNA here is from genome assembly GCF_014529385.1 of Adiantum capillus-veneris. NCBI lineage: Eukaryota > Viridiplantae > Streptophyta > Polypodiopsida > Polypodiales > Pteridaceae > Adiantum > Adiantum capillus-veneris. The sequence continues at coordinate 10,915,235 of NC_140945.1, forward strand.
CACATTTTTGCAAATATGTGCTTCTTCCTCTATCTTTTAAAGGTCTCTGAGGGTGTTTGTCACAATGTCTCTTTTTTTTAACCTCATGTCATCTTCCATGATGGACTACGGTTACATAATAGTCACCTAGCAGGCCATGTGGACTAGAATGTAACGGCAATCATAACTTTAGTGTGACAACAATCCACTATGAATGAGGACTTAGACCACACACAAAAACACGCACACAAGCACACATTGCATCCCTGCCCACTACCTCCTCATTACTACTCCCTACCCCTCACTCCTGGCCCCTTGCTCCCTCACTCCTATTCACTCCCACTCTCTAATGTCTACCCTCTATCTCCTACCTCCTATTTCCCCTACTCTCACCCTGTCCCTACCGCCCCTATATCTCCCTCTACTGCCTCCCTCTCTCCTTCCCCTACCTCCTCTATTGCTGCCTTCTCTCGCCTACCCCATCTCTTGCCGCCCCTACTCTCATCTTGTCCCTACTGCCCCTACATCTCCCTCTCTCCCTCCCCTACCACCTCTACCACTACCTTCTCCCACCTACCCCCTCTCTCCTACCTCCCCTTATCTCACCACGCCCCTCCCTTCCCTACCACCTCTACTGCTGCATTCTTCTACCCACCTCCTCACTTTGATCACCCATACTCTCACCCCATCCCTACATCTCCCTCCCCTATGGCCTTTACCGTTGCCTTCTCGTGCCTCCCACCTCTCTCCCTTTGCCCTTGCATTACCTTGCTCTACATCTCCCTCCCCTATGGCCTCTATTTAGATTAAAGTTTCTCTATTGTCTTTGACTGTCATTTGTTGTGCAGGAGGTATGGAACCTGGGCATTGGTTTCTTTGGCAACCGCTTGCCCAATATACACATGAGAACAACGTTGTCATACAATACAGAGGTGAGTATGGGGCAATGGCTTTACTGGAGAGCTAGATGGGCCGAATGATGACAATATTTGAGAGCAACGAGGAGTTCTCCAACAAACTGCGCTCTGTTCTTGAAATGCAAGCCCAACGAGACTGGGAGAGATTCAAGAGCGAGATAGAAAACTTGTTGAGGAGGTGGATCGCGCATTACAGGAAGCATCATTGATTGAGCCACATCCAAAAATTGTGGAGTTAGATCCTTCCACCACTGAACTAGAATAGACATTTCAAATTTCTATTTGCACAGTGTGTGGATTGATAATTCTTGTAGATCACTATGGACAATTTCTTTTTACAGTCTTTCGTGAATAAGTGGGTTTTCAACTGATTTTTTTTTAACACTTCTCGATGGGCTTGCAATCACTATGGTTTTACTTTGTTTGTAACTCGGCTCGTGTCACAAGTAGTTATAGGACAAGTGGGAGCAAAAGTCTCTTCATAGTCTATGCCTTTCTGTTGTGCATAATCCTTCGCAACAAGTCGAGCCTTATAACAATCAATCTCACCATCAGGGTTGCATTTCAACTTGTAACCCACTTTGTACCAATGGCCTTTTTGCCAAGAGGCAAATCACATAAAGTCCATGTGTCATTTTTAGGGATTTCATTCACATCTTCACGTGAAGTGTGAAGTGGTAATAACTAATGTTATTAACACTCCATGAGAGTGTTAATAACATCAAATTCACAAGCACCTGCTAGAACCGGCCTTTCCTGTTAGCTCGACGGGCATTCTGTCTAGCCCGATGGGCAAGCTGTCATGCCCGGCAAGCTCGGTTATATCCTCCTCTTGCTCCCCATTTTTGGAGGTGGCTATATAAACGATGTCCCGTCCTTGCACGTCCATTTTGGCACACTTTTTGGCTTAGTTGAGGTGTTGGTTTTCATTTAGGTAGCTTTGACTCCTATATTTTTAAACATCACGAACAATTACAATTTACTTCCCCTTGGGTGTCTATCCGTCTAGAATTAGGTTTGGGTAGGGAGCATTCTTGCGGAGGGTTTAGGTGGTGCAAGTGCTTGGGGCTCATTTATATGGTTGGAATGGAGTGCTCCTTATCAGTACACCTATGTATTGTTTTGTTACGTATAGTTACCCACCTTGGGTGTCTATCCGCCTAGAAATAGGTTTGGATTGCAAGCATCCTCGTGAAGGGGTTAGGTGGTGCTAGTGCTTGGAGTTCATTTATATAGTTGGAATGGAGCGCTCCTTATCATTACACCGACGTACTTGTCCATCACGTTTAGTTACCTCCCCTGGGTGTCTATCCGCTTGAAAATAGGTTTGGGTAGTGAGCATCCTCATGAAGGGTTTAGATGGTGCAAGTGTTTGGAGCTCATTTCTATGGATGGAATGGAACGCTTCTTATCACTGCACGACGTAGTTGTTTGTTAGGTTTAGTTACCTTTCCCTGGTGTCTATCCGTATGGAAACATGTTTGGATAGGGAGCATCATTGTGAAGGGTTAGATGGTGCAAGTGCATGGGGCTCATTTCTATGGTTGGAATGGAGTGCTCCTGATCACTACACCGGCACACTTGTCTGCCCATTTCTATTGCTGAAATCGAATTTTCACTTGTTTTTGCTTTATGTTTATATGTATATTATTTTACTTTATTAGTGACAATTGTTCAATTAAATTCTGTTTTTCAAAAACTTAATATTTTTATGATTGTATGAATGTATAGGTGGCTTGTGACCTTGTCATGGACGCCAATGCTTGCTCTCAAAACATCAATGCAGCTACTTCTAGTCACTCATCAACTGGTGGTGAAGTATCAAACAATGGAGCTTCCAATAAAGGTAAGCGCAAGGCCATCGGTGGTAAGGTGCCAGGGCCTAAGTGGCAATTTATTGAGAACGTAAGATCATTTATAGATTCATGTTGCAAATTATGTGGCAAATAAAAATCAAGAGGTGCACCTCATATTAGGGAACGCTTCCTTGGATCAGGGAATGGAACAACTATATGTCTAATGGAGTCAGATGTAATGGTGTAGGTCATGAGAGTGCTACGAAACGCTTGAGAGAGTTGTTAGGAGGTGTAACCAATGCAAGGTAACCTATAATACCGACTCCCGATCGACTCCAAGCCGTTATGCTTCAGAGCACCAAGGCAGTGCTGTCCAACACAAGGCATACAAAATAGTGGTGCACCCCCCATACCAACCAACCAACACACACACACACACACACACACACACACACACACACACACACAAAGAGCTAGCACTCAAGATGGATCGCCTGAGTACCAATTTGAAATGCATAGAATGAGGCAAGTAAGTCTAGAGAAAAGCTTTCGAGCAACTACTCTTGAAGAGGCACAATCTGCTCTTGCACAAGCCATCTATTTTACAAGCGGTTCTATGTTGATGGTCACATGAAAGTCATGGAAGCATGCATGGAAGAAGATCGGTGAGTATGGGGCTGGTTTTTCCCCTCCATTATATCATCAAATGCGCACAACAGTCTTGGACAAATGCTTTGTCGACACCCAAAAAGAAGTTAATAAATTGATCTTGAAATCAATTAATAAAAAAGGATGCACTATAGTCAGTGATGGATGGTCAAATGTCCAACGTAGGCCGTTGATTAATGTGATGCTATTCAATCCTCGAGGGGAGTGCTTTATTAAATCGGTTGATAGCTCGGGTGAGATAAAGTCACGGAGCTATATAGCCGATATAATCACAAAAACAATTCATCAAGTTGGTGTCCAAAATGTAGTACAAGTGATAATCGACAATGCCAAAAATTGCAAAGCAGCGGGTCGTCTCTTGGAGGAGCGCTTTCCTAGCTTGTACATGTTTGGTTGCAATGCACATAGATTGAATCTTGTGTTGCAGGATTGGTATAAGAAAGACAACATTGATTGGTTCAAAATCATTATGGATCAAGCAAGGAAGGTGGTGAAGTTTATTTTGAAGAGACGACGTGTGCCAGACATGTATTGGCAACGTATGTCCACAATATTGAAGCTTCCATGTGAAACCAAATTTTGCACTAACTTCTACACTGTGGAGAGTCTTTTGCAAAATAAAAATGTTGTTTTGGAGACATTTGTTTGTGTTGGCTTCTATGAGTGGGAAGCAGAGCAACCAAAACGAGTAAAAACAAAGGTTCAATCCATGAAAGTGCTTATTGATGATAGACACTTTTGGGCTGATGTTGGGGACACATACTTGGTGATGAGGCCTGTGATGATATCACTTTGATCTTAAGTTACCCAATATAGGGAAGAGAGAGCAGGTATGAACCTTATGTCCATTGGAGAAAATCATTTAGTAATAATGGAAATAACATGATTTCCACACACACACACACACACAAAATATGAACCTTACATCCATTGGATCAAGTTGCTAGTAATCATGGAGATGAAAACATGATTTACTTGTTGAAGTTATGCCCTTAAGTGAACTGCCCAATGTGATCCCATTATTTATTTTGGTTTTTAGGTATTTATTTTACTTATGTGTCAAAGTCTGGGTAGGGAAGTTTACTTAGATGGGTATATATGCAACTCATTGCCCCCATTGTACAAGTATCAATTATTCATTGCCAAGGTTGATTGGTTCATGACTCTCTCTCTCTCTCTCTCTCTCTCTCTCTCTCTCTCTCTCTCTCTCTCCTCTTGGTCTCTACGCTTTTGCATCATCGAATTTGACATGGAATAAGAGACTTGGTGGAGCAAGACGGTGTGTGAAGAGCACCCGTAAAGAACTTCTCCCCCTAGCTGGCGATGTCATACCTTTGTTTCTCTACTCTTGGCATTTTAAAATGTTGCTAGTGGGAGTTTGTGGTGTTTTCTCTTATTGTTGTCCACATCTAGTTTGAACTCTTAAAGTAATTCTTTCTCACATACAGTTTAATATGTTGAAAGAAGATATAGTTATGTATGACCATCTAAGATCATCAAATACACTAAGGTGTCAAAATTCAAGAAGGTTTTCACACACATGGTTTGTTTGTCATATTTCATTTGGGCAGCACATGAAATTTTTGCATTTGTAAGTTCCTTACGCATGGAGAAGGTGTCCTCACATAATTACAACATTACATTCATTATAGTGAACCAATATCACACGCCCTTGTCTATCCCAAAACACATTTGCCCATTTTTCAAAAATCAAAATGCGTGAAAGGCTTAGACACTGCCCTCTAAATCAAAAACTCAAAAAAAGAGCTTTTAGCTACCTTACAAGCCTTGGTCACATAAGAGCACTATCTTCTTAAATCGCCCTTCATTGTACAGATGAACCATTAGAGTCTCAAGTACTTTATGATCTAAACCAAGTCAACAACGAAAAGAAGAGGTGAGAAATTTTTCTTTTGCAATCTAATTTTCATATAGCTCGCATACTAGGCAAGTACAATCGAGTACTCAATGCACTATCACAAAGACCACACGATAATGATATACTCGTAGCTTACTACAATGATCATGAATATGGTACTGATTCATATTTCAAAAATGTTATGTTAGCCATAGCACTTGGGAAGACATGAGAATCATATCTCTTAATAGAGACTTATTTTTAGATGGGGCTATATATATATATATATATATATATATATATATATATATATATATATATATATATATATATATATATATATATATATATATATATATATATATATATATATATATATAAAAGCCTGGTTACTAAATGGTTTATTTTCTCTATAGAAGATATTTATTTTGTATAAAAGATCTACCAGATGATTATTTTCTCTTTAGAAAATTTACATTTAGTGAAACTCGGGGGTTGCAACTTCAGGTATATCATGTGCATTCAAGGCCTAATTTTAAAACCCCAAATCTATAAATCGCTCATAAATATGGATTTCCCTTTTCCTATTCTATTTGTGTATCTACCCTATGATCAATACTCTTTTGTATGTTAAAAATGTGCAAAAATGGGGCTAAATAGGCACTTCTATTGAACTCAAGTGCCGTGTTTACACGTGTACAAGTGGACCCCTCGAGCTTCTATGATGATTTTGCTAAATCAAACAAGCTATATATATTGTACAACAAAATTGTGCAATCATAGCCTACTTAACACCATAAGATCAACATTATCCTTAAATTGGCAATCCAAGGAATTAGGCAACCCACAGCTACGGCTTGAAGGCATCTCACAAGAGTGAGAGAGCTCTCTAATAATGGTAATAGAGAAGAAGCCCTAATGGAAGAGTAGAATATCAAAGAAAGAAGCCATGGAAGGGTCAATCTCTTACCTCTTCTCCTCTATCCCTCTCAACCACAGACACATATGCACACATACATATGCATTCTTTTTACCATTCATACTACACATAACTCTCTTAACAAGCACACACACACATGGAGTTAACTAGAAAGCATGCAAAGCCTTGGTCTCATAATGCACACACTTTTACTTTCTTGTTTTCAATAGAACAATACATATGGTAGCTAGATGTAGACAAAGAGTGGAACACCTAGGATATATATGCCAAAAAGATGTTCAAGAGAGGACACGCCACACATGTGAGTACAAGTACTCAAATTCAGATGCATAGAAAGCGTGCATAAATGAAGTTGAACAAGAGGAGGAAAATGAGGCAAATGCATCAAGGTTACGACCTTGGTCATAGAGAGGATCAACGAAGATGTTGAATTCATTGGCTATAGTAGGGAAAAGCTCAAGATAGGGACAAAAAACATTTGGAAAAGGGGTCGGATCAAAATATGCACAAAAGATAAGCCCCTTGTCGAAGAGAACCTGTGTGCAAAAGAGCTAGCAGATGCCAGGTTTCCAAAGCAGCTTGAAGAGATAAAGCATGTTCTTGTGAAGTGTTTGCATGAGAAGGTAGCAGAGTGCAATCAAGTTGCATGTTGAGGAATTGGAAGTAGATGAAGAAAGTGTGCAAAGCCATGTAGATGATCAAGTTTTTGTGGAGCAGTAAGATGATGTGGATGCTGATACGAAGTCAGCCTGTTGAGAAGGTGTTCTTGTAGTAAGTGTGTATGTAAAAGAGTTATCTACTACGACTCACAAGTTTTCCATTACTAAGAATAATGGTGTACTAATAGACATACCTAGTTGAGAGGGCCAAGACACTTTTGTATCAAAAGGAAGTCTTTCAACTAGCCATCCTTACCCTCTTCTCCCCTAGCTTTGCAAATGGCATGCTCTTCTTACATGTGGAAGCATAAGACAACGACAAGCCATAATTATTTCGACTTCTCTCTTTAAGCAAGGATAGGACTTTAACTTGTATCCATATAAACAAGATAACATATTTTGTTAGATTTGGATACTTATTATAGGAGTCAAAGAGCCTATCATGTTATCCATGTTAGCACTTAAACATAATTAGATAAACTACTATCCTATTTAGTACAAACCTTAAGAGTTTGATATGAAAAAACTAAAAGGGAATGACAACCAAATGTACAAGAAAATGTGTGTGTGTGTGCGCGCGCGCACCCACCCTTACCATGCACCAAACTCAATGAGGTAGTAGGTCCATTGAGTATAGGCCCACTACCTCATCAATGTGGTGAGCATGTAAGTAAAGCCTAATATCAGGCTAGTGGTTATCTTTGATAACAATCTTTGTGAGAGCATTTCATGGTTGCTCCAAAAACATGTATAAGATGAAACAAAGGTTATATGATCTATGCTCCAATAGGAGTTTTACGGGCTTACGAGCCAAGAGTAGACAATATTTTTGTGAAAATTGTATTGCAGTAGGAGTTTTAAGGCTTTGTGAGCTAGTATTAAACCATGTTTTTATGAACGTTGTAACCCGCTAGGTTGTCCGTATAAATGTAGTCTTTCCTTGAAAAATGACATCAAGTTTCGATAATATTCTAAAAAAGGAAGTGAAATTGAAGTTCATATATCTTGAAGCTAGTCAAGTCAAGGGACTACAACCACTGTGAATAGGAACCCCATCAAGGGTCTTTGTCCCATCCACCTAAGAGCTTTCAACCTTTGCACAAATTACCTAGTTGCTTGAGAGGACCTTGCATTTAGCTTTTGTGTGTGTTGCTGTTTAAAATAGATTACATAGGCACAAAAGAACACCGTGTTCAAGTGACCGGCGACTCTAGAGACTAAGACAATATTTGTACAAAAATGATTTTTTATTCAAATATTCTTTTGTAGAATTTAGTCAAAATTAAGAATATCTCGAATTATTATTTTCATCAGGACAAGAGCAAGTCTGTGGATGAACTAAGACTTCATCTTCAAGGTCTGGTTGTAGCAAACCCATACATCTTTAAGCAAGGACAAGACTTTCAACTGCATCCATAAAAACAAATTTCATCAAAATTAGCTTCTACCTTTCTAAAGGTATTTTCCATCTTAATTTGGTCATTTAAGTCGGGGAAAAATAAAAGAGAACAAGTGATGTTGATTAAAGTGCTTATAGACCAGCTCGGTCAAAGGTGTGGGAGGACCGAAGGAAAGAGGTCTATAAAAGAGCATAGATGATTGTTGTTTAGTTATCTCAATCAAAGGTACACATCAAGGAAAGATGAATCTATCCCAAGAAGCCTTGATCAAAGGCACATGACAAAGGAGATTACGTAGAGCAATTATACGAGTCTAAAAATAGAAACTAGTTGCATTAATTTCATTAATAGAAACTAGTTGCATTAATTTCAAGTAATTAAAATTACTCATTAGACTCCAAGTACGAATCCTGGGAAGCCTTAAGGTAAAATTGAAACTTACCAAAGTTAGTTTATATTTAGCAAGTTTGGGAACTAGTTTTGTGGTACCTCCAAAGCACTGTGCTAAGGTTTTGCACAGGAGGTAAGTCCTAAAGACCAAGGGTGAGTTTAGCCTTTACCAAAGTCCCTCCTAATTTAACAACTTCTAAATTAGTAGGTAGGATCTATCCCGAGTTCTCTTCATAAAGCCTTAAAAGGATAGTGCAAAGGTCTTGCACCTGAGCCAATAAATTTAATGGTAAGTCTATGGTTTTTAATTAATGATAGTGAAAATTAAAAGCCTAAGGTTAGATCAACCCTTCCTTATTTGGTAGACTCTAGTCCCTCTTTACCAATTCTGGCTAGGCCACATGTCCAAAGTAGCTCACACTTGCTTCCTGAGTTCGCTTCATAAAGCCTCCAAAGGATAGTGCAAAGGTCTTGCACCCAAGCCAATAAATTCAAAGGTAAGTCTATAGTTTTGAATTAATGATAGGGAAAATTAAAAGCCTAAGGTTAGATCAACCCTTCCTTATTTGTAGACCCTAATCCCTCTTTACCAATTCTGGCTAGGCCACATGTCCAAAGTAGCTCACACTTACTTCTCGAGTTCGTGGGAAATTAAAATACTAAAGTTAGATTACCCTTCCTTATTTGGTAGACTATAATCCCTCTTTACCAAGTTTAGCTAGGCCACGTGTCCAAAGTAGCTCACACTTGCTTCATGGAAGTTGTTGTTGTTGTGTGTGTGTGTGTGTGTGTGTGTGCGCCCGCGCGCGCGCGAGAGAGAGAGAGAGAGAGAGAGAGAGAGAGAGAGAGAGAGAGAGAGAGAGAGAGAGAGAGAGAGAGAGAGAGAGAGTAAAAAAGGAAGAGGGGACTGAAGAGTGCAGTGCGTGGAATGTGTGTGTGCAATGGAGAGAGTGCAAGGTGTCGTGTGGGTGGAGCAAGTCTTTATATGAGCTGCCCCTTATTCTCTGCATATGTACAAGAATAAGGTTAGTGGGGGCCGGACACACTGAACATCCGACTCGAGAAAAAGGCACAACGCCTTTACCCCAATAGACTCTCTCTTAAAGGAAAATCAAGCACCGTACGACTGAGAATCCCTACTACAAATGCTCCCACTACAACTACTAGCTCGGGCCTCAACACCAGTAGGTCATACATGAAATGCTCGAGCACTGACAAAATTTGCGCAAATTTGTTTGTTCTCCCCCTGCGTTATCCGCATGTACTACATCATCAAGACTATTCATTATGTATGGATGTGTCATCGTTGACACTGAGATGGCTACATCCCTCTCACCCATAGGTAGAACTGTGTGTCCTAGAATCAACTCATTAGCCTCTAGCATGAGCATATCAAAGAACTCCATGTCTGTCATCTCTGTTTGTGTCTCTCGGGAGAGGACCCGCTCTACCTCTGCTTGCATAGACTCTGACAACACCTGTTGTGTCTCAGTAAAGCACTGCGGCTGTACCTCTATCTCTATAGAGTCCATCGGCACGTCCTGGAGAGCTAAATGCTCTATCTTATGAGTGTGGTGGAGCTCTCCCACGAAGGAGACACGTCTGGTCTCTCGCTCAAAGCATGCCAGCAACAAAACAAAGACCATATTGTCTCGTACCTCAAATACATGAATAGGATATACCAAGCCACTACAGGCTCCTCTGGCATTCACTCATGAACCAAAATTCATTTGGAAAGACTCCTCTCTAAGCAGTATCTGACACCCACAATCTGTAGTCTCATTAAGATCAAGCTCTATCTTAGTCGAGGAACATAACACATATGTCATAGAGTAATCCTCTAGCAATCACTAATGAGCCGCAATGCATCTAGAAAGACTCCTCTCTAAGCAGTATCTGACACCCACATATGCTAACTCTCTCACTGGATCAAGTTCTATCTCACCTAAGGAACATAGCGCACATGTCGCAGCATATAGGATGTACCACTGGGCAATGACAAACAAACATCTCTTGCACCTGTAATGCCAAACATTGAACCATCAGCCAAATGCACACAATCAGATCTCCCGCTAGAGAAAGTGTTAAACCACTCATGATGCGATGTGACGTGGAAAAATGCATCCTCATCTAGCAACCAATAGGAAGGTGTGTCACCTCTAGAAGACAAATAAGGAGGAGGAACGCTAAAGAGAAACATGACATCACCATCATTGGCGTATGAAGCCATCGCTCTAGCATGTGTCAAAAACTCATCTACATTATGCGTAGATATCTATTGATGTCTCATATGTCTAAAGCAGCGATGTATGATGTGCCTTGTGTGACCACAATGCCAACAACGCAAGTATCGGCAACTACGAGATTGCCGTCTCCCTTGAGTCATCACTGTCGATTCTCAACTGTCACACATGTCTGCTAATTGGATGCCAAGAAACCAAATCTATGGCGAGAAATCTTGGGAGAAAAGTGGCAAAGTCTCTCGTGTAAACCAAGCAAAAACTCAAGGAAAATATCACCCATAGACCGTGTCAAACTGGCAACAAAGTGAGAGAACACTCGACCACTACACAATCATGAAAACCATGATTAAGCGCATCAAACCCGATGCTTGTGTATGCATAAAACAACTCCACAATCTACAAACTGCAGGCATACACTTTGGGACAAACAGCTCAATCGAGTGTGAAGCACATAACCATATATGCAAGTAGTGAGCAAACAACCTCAAAACACATCCCACAAGAAACTTGCCTACAAAAATTTGCAAAAAAATCGTAAAGCATGTGATTGCCTGTAACCTGTCATAAAATCTAATATTTAACTTTACCAAATGATTTTCTCATATTAAACTGATCATTTAATATAGGAAGATAAAAGGGGAACAAGAGTTAGGATATAGATATGTGCTTCTAGACCTATCTCAGCAAGGGACCAAAAGGAGAGATGGTTGCATCGCAATAGAGGTCCAAAAGGAAATGGTCTACCAAAGAGCAATGTGCAATAAGTGCTTCTAGACTTATCTCAATAGGGGACCAAGAGGAGAGACTGTTACATCTCAATAGGGGTCCAAAAGGAGATAATCTATCAATGAGCAATGTGCATCTAATGAAGCTTGAAAGACCTTAGGGTTAGCTTCATTAAAGCCTCCAAAGGTTAGTGTTAAAAGTCCTTAGACCTAGGACCATTAGGTACTTTAGACCTTAGGCAAGCTTGAGGTGCTTGTCATGTTTGATGACTAAGGTGCTTGTCGTGCTTGATGACTAGGTGCTTGAGGTGCTTGTCATGCTTAATGGATAAGGTGCTCCAGGTGCTTGTTGTGCTTGATGACCAAGGTGCTTGAGGTGTTCAAGTCAAAGATGAGCCCTAAAGGTAGGGGCATAAGAGAGAACACTCACACACACACTCAAGGCAAGCCCAAGACTCAAGAGGCATTAAGGCCACACGTCAGGCCCCTAGAAATATTGCCCTCATAATGTGCCTGAATCCAATGAGAATTTAGATTCGATTCAATAATTAAGATATTTCTCTCAAAGGGGGAAAGGAGGACACTTGTCCAAATGCTTTTTCCTATTTTTTGCTAGGCACAAGCATCCCAATGCACGAAATGCATCTCTTTGCGTTTTTATCTACAATTTTTCTCCTCAGACATGGTTAAATTAACCTTAAAATCTAATTGTGTGGCAAGATCATAGAGCTTCCAAGAAAAGCTTCAAGGAGAGATGCTACAAAGTCTTCAAAATCAGCAATGATAAAAGCTTTAGATTGTGTTGACAACCGTAATGGACATAGATGTGGGGCCAATAGGGGCATCAACTCATTTGCCAAAAGAAAGGTTTCCACTTTTTTGGATCCACCAAACAATGTTTGGTGGCCTCTACAACATTGAACAATTTTTTTTTGCATATATTGATGGCATAAGAAGCAGACACGCATCGATCTTAGTATCTCTCACTAAGATACCCTACAAGCTTGTGTACACTACCACAATTGATTCAATGTTTATGCTTTATCAAATTTAACTTAAATAGAGTATGGGTTGCTCTACTCTTCAATAGCTTTGGTTGCAGGTGGTGCCTGTGAGCAATCTCAACGGAGCCTAAGCTATAATATGAGGTGAAATGTACAACACCACTTTTCTTTTTGAATGCACACCATTTTCACAATAAGGCAATCATGCTTGAGAAAAACTAGTTTTGGCTTACCCATTGGCCATATTAAATCATGTACTCCCCAAAAAACTCAAAATTTATAGCCCAAATTCTACAATTGTAGGTCTTGTTGTCATACTCATACATGCTCATGCAAGAATAAAGTCGTAGTCCTAGCTAGCATCATTCTTCCAAGCGGGTTTATTCTTGTATGAGTATGCCCAGATTCTACAATTGTAGGTCTCCGTGGACAAATATGATTTTTGTTAAGGTCTTCCAAATTCCATGCATTGTTTTGCACATGTCCACTTTGTTGTCAAGATCCACCATGTATGCTCAGATTTTGATTAGGCACTTGTAGCCATTTATTATTGATTTCTAACCTTACTTTACAAACTAACATAAAATCAATATAAAACTATAGTTTTTGGTGGATTGCTCCATTTTTGTGCTATTTAGGTCAAAAAAAAAAGGTAGAAACTATTTACATATTTGCACACACCTAGCTAGGTCTTATATATGTCATTTGTCTCCATATCTTTGTAATGAAGTCAGTCTTACTAGCATAGATGAAAATGGAGGAAAAATTCAAATAGAATTTTTTTGTTATTTTAGCTCCAAAAGACATTGCCCATATAAATATCCTCATCCAGCTTGGGTCCACGTTTAAAACGCCTCCCCCCCCCCAAACGGCCCTTATTGAGGTGCTCTTTGATGAATTTAGCATCAAGTCTATAGAATAAAGTTGAATGAAGTAGTGTTCAAGAGAGTTTTGTATGCCACTCTATAAGCCCATAATAACAAATGTAGTTGCGTTTCCCATTGCATTCTTCCTAAAGTGATGATCTTTGTAGGATCGAGCTTAAGATCTTGTTTGTGTGTTCATCTTGGCCACTTGTTTGCGGGTGATAGAGGGAATATTTGTTATGAATGATCATGAACTTGTTTAGAAAGTGTTTATTCAATCACTTCATTCAAAAAAATGTGTATTCCGGTCACTAACTATTTCTATTGCTAAGCTTTAACGCGTAAATACATACTCATACAAGAATAAAGCCATAGTCCTAGCATCATTCTTCCAAGTGGCCTTTTCCTCATCCCATTTCATTAGATAATCTAGGGCTATAATGATACATTGAGCATAGATTCTATATGCTGAAAGTTGTATGGGTCCCACAAAATCTATGCCCCTTTTACGCGATAGTGCAAATCTACCTTCAAGGATGGAAAATCCTCCGGTTTGAATTGGTGAGTTCAACTTTGAAACTGGGATGGTCCATTGCAAACCTAGCAGCTATTACTTTTGAAAATGATAGAAATTGAATAAACACTTGTTGTGCAGATTTTTGTGTAGATTAAGTTTTTATAAGAGGTTGCAAATATTAAGTTTCATAAGAGCTTCATGGAATTGCTTGTGTTGGAATTAGGGTTGCAGAGAAACACACACAGCTTGGAGAAGACGAAGGAAGCTCAAGGCACACAATAGAGAGTGTGTTACTTAGTGTGCAATGGAAAGATAGATATCCCTAGAGTGATGGGCGTATATACAATGCACGGGGGAAAAAACCTCCTAAAGAGGGAAAAAATGCCCCGGCGGTCCTAGTGTGTTGACACACATCACTACCGCATGTATATGGTAACAAATCCCCCCTAGAGTGATGCGGTGAACGAGAGCTGGCACATGAGTAAAGGGAAGTGCCATGCCCTGAGGACAGGATCAGTCCACAAAGGGGAGTAAGCCCAAAGCTTTGTGGAAAGCTTCAAGCTTCTCACGAGACAATGCCTTTGTGAAAAGATCTGCAATGTTATCCTGTGTTGGCACATAAGCCAAGCTGATCTCTTCTGCTGAGAGCCTCTCCCTGACATAGTGGTAATGCACCTCAATGTGCTTTGTGCGAGCATGAAAAACTGGGTTCCTCGCAACTACCAATGCGCTTTGACTGTCAGTGTAGATAGTGTTGGCAGTGTCCTGTCCAACACCCAAATCAGCCATAAGGCGTCTGAGCCATACACACTCAACCGTAGCTGTGAAGATTGCCCTGTACTCAGCCTCACAACTCGAAGTGGCCACAGTAGGTTGCTTCTTGCTCAACCATGATATACATGAAATGCCAAGCATGAAACAAAACCCACTTGTGGACACTCTCGTGTCAAAACAACCAGCCCAATCTGAGTCTGAAAAAGCATGTAAGTTTGGTGGCAATGATCCCCCCTTGGGATAAAACAAGCCAAGATGTAAAGTGCCACTAAGGTAGCGGAAAATCCTCTTGATAGCCTGCCAATGCTTAGACCCTGGGCTATGCATAAATCTGCTGACCTGTGATACTACAAACTGAATATCCGGCCTCGTGTTGCATACATAAATGAGGCAGCCAACATCAGTTTGATAAAGAGTGACATCAGCAGGATCGCCAACATCATGTAGACTCAACTTCAAACCTGTTTCCATGGGAGTGGCAATAGGTTTGCAATCCTCAAGTCCAAACTTACATAGCAATGTCTCTATGTAACTTCTTTGACACAAGGCAATACCACCATCACACTGCTTAAACTGTATACCCAAGTAATGATGCAACAACCCCAAATCTTTCATCTTGAAAGTAGCATTCAAATTAGCCTTAAATTCAGCAATATGTCTCTCATTTGGTCCAGTGATCAGCAAATCATCTACATAAAGAACCACAATGAGAAGTACATCACCCTCACACTTTACATACAATGTGCTTTCTGTTGGACTGTTACAATTTCTCATACCAAGCACGAGGAGATTGCTTCAACCCATACAAAGCCTTGTTACATTTGAACACTTTGTCCTCTTGTCCTTTTATGACAAAACCGCGAGACTGCGTTACATAAACTTCCTCAAATATGTCACCATTCAAGAAAGCAGTAACAATGTTTGATTGATGTACATCCCAACCAAAATGAGCCGCCAATGCACATAGAAAACGCACAGTACTCATACGACAAGTGGGAGAAAAAGTCTCTTCATAATCTATGCCTTTTTGCTGTGCATAACCCTTTGCAACTAGTCGAGCCTTATGGCAATCGATCTCACCATCCGGCTTGCGTTTCAACTTGTAAACCCACTTAGTACCAATGGCCTTTTTGCCAGGAGGCAAATCACATAAAGTCCATGTGTCATTTTCTATAAGTGCATCATATTCTCATTGCATGGCAGCCATCCAATTTTTTGAATTCTGTGCTTCATCAAAAGACAGAGGCTCCTCAACATCATGTAAACTAGACACAGCCAAAGCATAACAATCTGATGCATAAGATGCATGAGAGCCTGAACGAGTATGACTAGACAAAGGTGCATCCAATTTACTGTCACGCAAAGCGTGCACCAGCCATTTTGGCATACCTCTAGCCTGCTCATTTTCAGTCCTTTCCTCATCAAGTACATCCTGTACATCTGCATCAATAATAGGCTGATCTAAAATATTTTTAGAAACCCCCATAGGCTGTACATTTGCCTCATTGGAACTTACATTCATATTTCCACCGCTGAAAAGAGGCAACAAAGTGTCATAAATGTCCTGTGAGCTTACATTACTGTCTCTAGTACATGACAGCAAGGGCTGAACAGAATCTTCCACAAACACTACATCATGAGAAACCAGAATACGTTTTGTTTGTGGATGATACAACATGTAACCTTTTCTTTCAGCACTATAACCAACAAAAATACATTTGACAGCCTTACCATCCAATTTTCTGCGTTGCACTTGTGGCACCAAAGCATATGCCAAACAGCCAAAAACACGCATGTGCTCAATAGAAGGTTTTCTATCATGCCATGCTTCATATGGAGTAATAGACTGCAAAGCTTTCGTAGGACACCTGTTAAGTACATAAGTGGCACACATAATGGCCTCAAGCCAAAAAGAATGCGGCAAAGCTTGACTTTTGACCATATATCGTGCCATTTTCGTCAGTGACCTGTTTTTCCTCTCAGCAACACCATTTTGCTGAGGTGTATAAGGCACTGTACATTGGTGTTTTATCCCACGACTAGCCAGAAATGCATTAAATTCATGAGACATATACTCCCCCCCTCGATCGGAACGAAGGGTGCCCATAGTACATTTCGAGACATGTTCAGCCATAGCCAGAAATTGTTTGAAGCACATAAAAACTTCGGACTTCGCTTTAAGCGGAAATACCCATGCATGTCTAGAGTAATCAGCAATGAAAGTCATGAAGTACAGGTAATTGCCCAAGGATGGAGTTTGCATGGGCCCATATACATCACTATGCACAAGCTGCAACCTGCATGTGGTCCGAACTGAACCATCCTTTGGAAATTTAGAACGCTGCATCTTACCCAAAATACAGCCTTCACAAACATGTTTGACAGGTGCTTCAAGAGGCGGCAAAGAAGCAACCATATCAGATTTCTGCAAACGCAGCAAACTGGCAAAATTCAGATGACCAAAACGTGCATGCCAAAGTTTTGCATCTGAAATAGCCCTTGAATCTGCAACAGCATTTGCAAAATTTTGTCCACACTTGTCATACAAAGTGAGCTTATACAGCCCACGGCACAAAAGGCCAGATGCAACAATTTCTTCACCAAAACTGAGATCATGAACTGTACATCTGCCATCAAATTTGACTACAAGTCCAAGTCTAGCAAGTGCGGATACAGACAAGAGATTCTTCTTGATCCCAGGTACATAAAGTGCATCAACAAGTGTGAAGGAACTGCCATAAGCAGCAGTGAGCACAATCTTTCCAACTCCTTGAACTGGATAAGAGGTGTTGTTGGCACAAGTGACTGAATTCCCATGAGGGACTGACTCGAGAGAGGTAAACAATTCACGATGTGAGGTAATGTGCTTTGTAGCACCACTGTCAAAATACCACACATGTGAATTTGCAGCAACTGACAAGCATGCATCATGGACAACAGGATTGTAAGTGCACTCTACGCTAAAAGCCCATTCTGCATCAACAGCAGCATTACAGTCTCCTTTCACAGAAGACTCAACAATGGCTGCATTTGTAGTGGAACCAGCATTTGCAGTGGAACCACCCTCTTTCTTCTTAGCCTCTTTGGCCTTCAACTTAGGACACGACTTGATCAAGTGATCATTGGCTTTACAATAATGGCAACGCATCTTCTTTTTGCCCTTATCACCAGAATTGCCAGACGAAGTGCTGCCAGCAGAAGCATTAGGAACATAATTTTTGCCACTCGTAGCAGAACCATAAGAAGTGGCTGCATTACTGTTACCACCCTTTCTTTGAGAAGCAATAAAAGCATGTTCAACTGCACGCTACCTAGTCCTATTTTTTCTGGAAAGTGACTCTTGCAATAGCAATGTGCATAATGCATCAAAATTGACAACTTCAGGATTTCCTTGGGTCATAAGTCTCCAAGTACTAGCAAAAGTCTGGTAGGAATCTGGCAAGGCATCAAGAACAGTCTGCACAAGGGAACTGTCTGAAATGACTTCACCTGCAGAAATAAGCTGCTCATTGATATCCTTGACACTAGCAAGGAAAGTGTCCATATCATCTTCCTCATGCATAATCTTCGACTCCAGCTCTTTATGCAGCAAAGCAATTTTAGCCTCATTGCGGCTTGCATAAAGGCCTGCTAGAATATCCCAAGCCTGTTTTGCAGATTTTGCTCAACGAATGTGAGGAACAATGGTGCGCTTCACAGACAACGCAATCAATCCATGAGCCTGCGCATCCTTAACATCCCAATGAGCTTGTTCTGCCATAGGCAAAACAACTCTAACAACTGCAATCCTTGCAGCAAGAACTGCAACATCCTCAACATCGCCTATATCCTCAGAACCAGGACGTACATCAATGCCCTGCACAATGTTCTAGACACCCTTTGACACAAGAACATGTTGCATCATATAAGCCCACATAGGGTAGTTGTCCCTATCCAACCTTTCCTCAGCAGAAAACATCTTGAACACATCTGTGTTGTTGTTGTCAGCCATGGTAAATGCTGCACCTGATGTGAAAATTGCCCGAAAATAGGAGAAACAGAGCGGGAACAACCTGTGCTATATAGCACAAACCGTAGAAGACTATAAGGCACCTGTTATGCAAAAAACGGCACTGTCAGAAATTTTGCACAAAATGATGAAATAGCCTGTGCAGTACTGTCTGTAGTGGAAACGGAGGCCGAAATGAGCCCAAATCAAAATTCTGAGCAGACTGAGCTCTATGAGCATTCCCAAAAATTTTGTCAACCTGCAAACGCTTGCCAAAGCTCATTGAAAGCGGAGAAAGTGAGCAGGCGTGTGCTGGAGCACGTGTGCTAGAGCAGCTGGCGACTAAGCCCGGGAGGACGTGACCTGCTCTGATACCAATTGTCGAAATTAGGGTTGCAGAGAAACACACACAGCTTGGAGAAGACGAAGGAAGCTCAAGGCACACAATAGAGAGTGTGTTACTTAGTGTGCAATGGAAAGATAGATAGCCCTAGAGTGATGGGCGTATATACAATGCATGGGGGAAAAAACCTCCTAAAGAGGGAAAAAATGCCCCGGCGGTCCTAGTGTGTTCACACACATCACTACCACATGTATATGGTAATAGCTTGGAATAGAAAAATAAGAGTCAAGGCAATCTTTGTTAATGTTGGCTATATGACCAACCCTCTTTGAATGTTTTTGGGATAAATTCACAAACTTTCAAGGTAAAGTCACAGATGTTTGAGTTGGCTATTGAAGGAGAACTGGACTTTTGGATATTAATCTAGCTTCAACTCTCTTCTACACTAAAGAAGCTATGTGAATATGCAAGGGTTATCCAAAATAGTTCACATTTATACAGGCTATTCAGACATCATCTTTTACTTTCTTTTTCATGCAATCATAAACTTCAGCATTTTGAATCCAATGTGTGGATGTAGACATTGTGACTAAGTGCTAGCAAAATAAGGTGCCTACAACAATCGAGCTAATATGCAACCAGAAATTTGTTAGAACCACAAGCCCCAAATATTTTCATATCTTCTATTGCTTAAGCCCTACAAGGGTGATTTTTGTTTTTGAAATAACTACCAACTCCTCATGCCAGAGCAATGGTGAGTGAGGGAAGAGAGGAGGGAGAGGCTCCAGAGATAGAGTCCTCTACATGACACAAGTTAGAATGCAAGAATGCACTCAAGATGACATAGTATATATTTTGATACTGAGAGATGGATTAGGGTTTGCATAAGTTGGGAAACATGTAGTATGCGACAGCTTGTGTACAACAAAAGCCAGCATAGGGTGTAGTGGCTTACATCTTGAGCATCATGAGAGCTTTCTTGGAGTACCCTATGAGAATCATAGTTGCGTTCCTCAAGAGGGGAGTTGACCTCACAATTTCAACACACCGAGTTGACCATGATAAATGATTTTCTTTCTGTTAAATAGCTCAAAAATTCAATTGCAAGTTACCTTTGCCCCATTTACAAGATTATTGCTTAACTTGAGATCTAATCCATAACTCTCTTTTCAATTTTGAATCTTTAATCCCATTACTCCAAGGTAGTGATGGCATGTGTTCACTATTGTTGAGGCTATCTCTTTGTCTACCTCTCTCTTACTTATTGTTATAACTTTCTCTGCTTCTTCTTTGCTCTCTTCTCTTCTTTGGCTAGAACTTTGAGGTCTCTTGTGATTGTTCTTATGACATTAAATCTTCTTTTCTCTTTTCCTCTTCTTCTTCTTCTTCTCTCTCTCTCTCTCTCTCTCTCTCTCTCTCACGCGCACACACACACACACACACACACACACACACACACACACACACACACACATTAGTACTTATCTTTTCTGTTTATTTTCTAAAACAACTATACTACCCCTTACTGCTATCATCTTTGCCATATATTTTCACTTAAGCTATAACTTAAAAATAATGCCTATTTTGGGGCTACACTGGGTGAGATGGAACCCCTAATGGGTTATGATGGCAAAACCACAAACGTGGGCAGTTTTTTAGCTTGCAGCTTTTAACTTGGTTTAACTTTTACTCTACAACTGTGCCTCACTTACCCCATCATGCTAATGGCGCGCGGGCTGTCTGCTCTACAGAACAGGACCTCATCAGAGGCGACTGCGTTTTGTTTCCCTAGTAGGAATGACACTTGGCATACTCAATGCTTGGTATGATGTGGATACTTCTTTCTACACGCCATGAGTGATCGTGATCTACCTTCTTCTATTTAAAGAGGTGAGGGTGCATTCCGCCTCTCACTTAGCCTTGTGTGTGTTTTATTTGTGTAAACCTAAAAGTGTAGACTGTGTGTATTCACTCTCTACTGTGCCGATTATGGAGATTGCAATGCAACCTACACAAGTCAATTACTGTATATTGGCCTTGATGTTTTGGTTTTATCTCCTTTGTATATATTGATCTAAAGCCCGGGGCAGTTATCAAAAGACCCCTATATCACGTGCGTTCAAGAGGTAATTAATAATACCCCAATATACATACTATACTTACACTGTGAGCCTATTTAAAAAACCCCCACCCCCCTCTGTATGTATACATTTTTATACATTTTGGTCTTTTAATAATCCTCTCCGGTTAACTCACGTGATATCATACACATTCTAAAAAGTGACCGCCCCGGGATCTAAAGGTGATATAAGAACTCGTGCTTACATGTAGGTATACCTTGTGGCTCGCACGCCATGAGTGATCGTAATCTACCTTCTTCTATTTAAAGAGCTGAGGGCGCATTCCGCCTCTCACTTAGCCTTGTGTGTGTTTGATTTGTGTAAACCTAAAAGTGTGGACTGTGTGTATTCACTCTCTGCTGTGCCGATTATGGAGCTTGCAACGCAACCTACACAGGTCGGTTACTGTATACTGGCTTGGTATTTTGATTTTCTCTCCTTTGTACATATTGGTCTAAAGGATATATAAGCACCCGTGCTTATAGGTAGGTATACCTTGTGGCTTAGCCTGGTGAGGCCCACTATGTGGGTGGCTAAGCTTGACAATAAGTGGCATTAAATGGTTGAATGGTATAACACTTGGTATGGTTAGGCTATGGTTTATTGATACCGCGCGCAGCTGTTTTCGGTTCTGAGAGATTTGCTTAAGCAGTCCATTGTTTAAAAATAATAATGAGGTGGCACCTTAGGTTTGGGGGTATGGGTGTTGATTGGTTTTCTTTACAAAGGATGTCGCCTGTCCTATTAAAACATTAATCTAGTGATTCATAAAGTGATGAGATGTCCTACCGCGAACGCATACTGCTCATTAAAAAAATGGGGGATGGGGGGTTTTGCCCCAAAAGCATATTGTTTTGGATTTTTTGATGGTACTAGTTGTCTACATAGTGTTGTTTCCTCTGACATGATACAGGTCATGCAGAGGCGTGTTAAACTCACTCTCCCAGAATTGAGTACCATATCATGTAGTTTCTATGGCTAATAAGTCATGGTGGTAAAAATGTATTACTCCTTGGTTTAATATGTTAAAGACCCATATGTTAACAATTTTATGATAAAACCTGCTTTATGTCGGCAACTATGATGCATTATGATGCTTGTTATTACTGCGTTTTTGATAGAATTCTGCCAATAAAGCTCTACATTGCCTGTATACGTTGTTTTGATGGGGTGTCACATTACACCTTTTGGCATTAACAAGTTAGGGTATAATCTATGAGACTAGCCCCAAAGGGCGACTGTTCTTTATGCTTCGTGGCTCGACCGTCGATGTGGCTGATACCGTGTTTATACTAGGGGGGTTGCCACTTTGTATGCTAATTAGTAAGGCACAATAATTTTTAGAAACTAAGAGGAATGAAATTCGTGTATTTTTTCTTCCCATTTGGCATACAAGCTAAGGTAGGTTGGATTCCATAAACCCTAATGGGCATATATTATTCAGAATTTGTCATGATAAAAGAGATGAGTTTGATACTCTTAAACTATTAATGGAATTTTCTAGATATCTAAAGTTTTTTTGTTTTGGTTACTTTATGGCTTCATATACTTAAAAAGCAGAGGAAGTGGAGCTTTACAAATCTGGAAAAGTAATACTCAAATGACTGATGAGTTGTTATAGGGGTTAAGACACTTGGATCAGAAAGGGTAGTGGCCTTCTGATCATAATAATATGTATGCTATTATGATGATGAGGATAATAAAAAATTATAATATTTGGGATAATAAAACATTTTTACATAAAATTTGGAATAGACGAGCACTTTGGACAATGGTTTTAAGTTAAAAAAGTTGTAAGATTGACATGGATAACACCTGCCATTGATACCTGTAAAACACATCCAAGACTAATGTAGCAGGTAAGGAATCTATCTTATCTCGGAAGTTTTTTGGCTTAAAGCAATTGTCTACACGTGATTACACTTACACCTACTGTTGGGGAAGTACTTCTGATATCTGTATACTGGAATGAAGCTTCATTCTTATAAGCTTTGTACAAAGATAATTCTAAGACTGAGTTGTTTTTGTATTTATCATTACTCTCTCTTTGAAGCCAATTGTCTTTTGAATGTTAAAGTTCAATTATGTCTTATTATTTAAGTTAAAATAGCTACACACACGTCCTATACATAAGGTTTTTCCATTCTCTTTGGATAAACCAGGACACTGGCTTTAGAAACTAGTTTTGAATCTTAGTTCTAAGTTGGACCCACAATCTATAATCCCTTGATTGGTTGGTTGGTGTTAGGCGGTTCCTCATAGACTAATTTTTTGGTTACCTGCTCACGGCTATTATAGTCTTTGACTTTGCCGGTTTAAGGACTGCACTAATTATATTTATGCTTATATATTTCCTTTCAGGATCACAAACACTTTAGAATGACAACTAGCATAAGAGTAAAATACAACCCAGAGAATCATACAAAGATTCTAGAGCAGATTAAGTTTTACCTGAAAGACCATACTCCAAAAAATGCCTTAACAATTAGAACTCGACCTTTCTTGGCAAGAAAGGCCAAATGTTGTGTTCCTTATGACCATAAGTAGTCATAGCTTTACTAACAATTTTGTATATTGTAGACCCTTGCTCTCTGGCAAGGCTTGGAATTATCTTATGAACCCCTCTCTGTGGTAACATCTCTTGTCCTCGGATGTATTGGCAACCTGGATGCTTCTTAACTAATATATGATTCGGCTCTTACCACATACAAAAAGCTGTCTATCTTGCACATGTTATCTCTTAATGATTGGGTCAACTTTTTGGCTACCTTGGACTAGGATTCCAAAGATGGTGTTAATACGATCTCCCAGTGCATAGCCCAACTACCTATACTCTCTGTACAATATCAGCAAGAGCTTGCCCTTTTTTCCTCTTCTGGGCTGAGCTGTCTAACTTTCTGGTTGTCTACATATGGCTCTTGGATTACACCACAACTGGCTCTTGAATTTCAGAAACTTTCAAAAAATTGGTTCATAGTAGGACTGGATAAAAGCCCTAATTGTCCCACTTTGATTTGCAAAAACCTAGCTTGGAGAGCAGCACATTCTCGAGTATCTGGGAAGGATTTCACAATACTTAACACATCCCTACAGGAGGTTACCAATGATATCTCAAGACACTTAGGAAATTTGGGTTATTCTCTTCAGGATACTAAACTTCTAGTACTTTTTCCCACCTATAAAATTCATTAACATAAATTCAGATGCATATCCGATGCCTCAAATAGCATCTTTATGGATGTTACCAAAGACATTACCCTTTGTCTTGACCTTATACTAGCAGAATTGGAATTAGTTGCACTTCCAAACGAAAAATATGCTATAAATTTTTAAAGATACACTACAACCCCTTCTGGATAACAAAAAACTCTACAGAGGTTACTCTTAACCTCCCTAAACAGATTTTTCATCTTTTTACAACATATATTACTAAATGCTATGAGAATATTCCCTTAGAAGGGGATCTAGATCTTAAGGATGTCCTGTATCAGGTTATCAAACTAGCTTTTATTAATGCTAGGAAGAAGGGTTTCTTATGCATTTCTCTATCCAGGAAACCTAGATGGATAAAAAAAACACACTCATCCCACCCCTTACACTTCGATGAAGAGAAGTATGTTTAAACATATCATGGTTACTTGATAACTACACCATTCTCTTTGGAGGACATTGCTTTAACCAAAGCCTAGACATCTCCATGGGCTTCTCTAGATCTCGTCTTATGTGTAATATATACTTAGCCTTTTTCGAATACAAATGGTTTCTCAAAGCCATGGGTGATAAATATGATAAACTTTCACTATTTAGACATACTTATAGGTATATGGATGACATACTAAGCCTCAACAATACGTCTTTCTCAAGAAAGATCAATCATATATATCCTCACTGCTTAAAAATTGAACCAACTTTTGCACAAGGGTTCACTACATCCAATAGATTTTTTTGCACTTCTGTACAATTCCTTAACTTTTCTATTTCTCTTCATGTACCTTGTGTAGGAGAGTATGACCAAAGGTTTTCTTGGAAAAGAGACCTTCTGAACCTCCCACATATTGAATTCATAAAAAGGATCCGTAATAGACCCCACAAAGCGGCTCTTAGCACTTGTATCAGTTTGCTTTACCTAATTATATACTCCTCCTCCAACTACCTCTTTGCTTGGGAAGATATTAAGTTACTTATACACAAGTATTGCCTTAATGGTTTCAAAAGATGTGACATAATTTATAAAATTAGACTGTCACTCTCTTAGAATGACTAGCCTGGGTTACACTTTAACCATGATAATCTCATATCTCTAATAAGGTAGTAGGCCCATTGTTTTTGGTGCCTGGGATAGGGCAGGTACACACAAACACACACATTAGTACTTATCTTTTTGTTTATTTCCTAAAACAACTATATTACCTCTTACTGCTATCATCTTTGCTATATATTTCACTTAAATAATGCCTATTTTGGGGCTACACTGGGTGGGATGGAACCCCTAATGGGTTATGGTGGTAAAATTTTGATTTGTGTTGCATAGCTTCTTTGTATGATTCCGGCTCTCCAGAATCTGAGATCAAGAGAGGGTTGAAGGAAGGAGCGAACCTTTCTGGAGGCCTACTTGCTCTTGTAGATCTTCGGGGAATAGGTTGAGGCTCCTCATTTGGTTGGCATCGTTGCACATTGTCACCGTTTGGTGTCCTTGAGTCTTCACCGTCCTCAAGCTCCATGTACTCATCACCTGGTTCTTTTGTTTGTTTTCTTTCCAAGTAATCTTTGTACATATTTTGCTCATTAAAAATTACATCCCTACTCCTAAAGATTTTACCATCTTCAGGATTCCATAGGCGATACCCAATCACCTTCTCCATAGCCAATGAAGAAACACTTTTTGGACTTTGCATCTAGCTTTGACCTTAGGCTTCTATCTATGTGCATGAAAGCCTCGCACCCAAACACTTTGAGAAATGAATAGTTCACCGGTTTACCTGTCCATGCCTCTTCTGGAACTCCCCCATCCAATGCCGTTGAGGGTGATCGGTTGATTAAGTACATAGACGTACTTACAACTTCCGCCCAAAGCTCAAGCAGTAGGCCTCCATGTAGCCGCATGCTTCGTGCTTGCTCCATGATTGTCCTATTCATCCTTTCTAAAATCCCATTTTGTTGAGGTGTCCTTGGGGTTGTCTTTTGCCTCCAAATGCCATTGCTAGCACAAAAGCCTTCAAAAGCTTGACTGCAATATTTGCCTCCATTCTCAAATCTGAGGCATTCTTAGTACCCGTTTCATTCTCCACAAAGGCTTTCCACCTTTGAAATATGAAAAGCACATCGGATTTATTCTTCATTACATAAACATGTTTTCCTAGTCGCACTGTCTATGGATGTTCCATATTACAATGAGCCACCAAGTGATGGTGTACTTGCAAGACCCCAAACATCAGATGAACCAACTTAAGTTTTTTATATTTTCTTTCATTTATTGATTTTTGAAATTTTACCCTCTTTTGTTTACGATAAACACAATCTTCACAGAACTCTAAGTGCATTTCTTTCAAACTTGGTAGAAGCTTCTTTGTTTGAAGGATTATTCCTTTTTCCTTTGGCACTCATATGCCCAAGCCGGTAGTGCCACTCCGCACTGTCAACTTCTGTAGTTGTTGCACAAGCTGAAGGTTGCGTGCTAACCATACACAAGTAAAGTGTACCAACCTTTTCTCCTTTGGCAACCACCAAAGATCCCTTTGAGATCTTCCACCATTTGATTTCGAATGCAATGTTGTGACCTTCATCATCCAATTGTCCTACAGAGATCAATTTTTTGCAAAGATAAGGAATATTCCCAACATCTTTACACAAACTCTACCTTTGCCGAACACAACTTCACAAGATTCATCATCTCCCAAGTATACGTACACAAAATTACCTTTGGTGTAATCTTGGAAATGTTGCTTGTGTGGTGTTGCATGGAATGAAGCCCCGGAATCTACTATCCAGGAATTAGACACATTGTCTAATGAGAGAATTAGAGCATCTTGCTCTACTTTACCTGCCACATTGGCCTCTGATGTTGGCTTGTTGTCTTGAGACTCCGACTCCTTCTTCTTGGACCAGCAATCCTTCTTGACGTGGCCCTTCTTACCGCAGTTCCAACATTCAAGAACAGACTTTGTGCATGACTTGCTCCGTCTTGAGCGATCACAACCCTTTTGGTTTTTGAACCTCTCCTTAGGCCTTTCACTTGTTTTCACTGATAGTGCAACACTTGATGATTCTCCTGTGCTTCTCCTTTGCATTTCCTCGCTTAGGAGAACACCCACAACATCATCAAACTTAAGAGTATTTGGGCCATAAATAAAATTACTTACAGCCATCACAAAGCTGTCCCAACTATCCGATAGAGACGATAGTATAAGGAGAGCTCGCACTTCATCATCGAAATTTATTTTCACCGATCAAAGTTGACTTATGTTGGTGTTAAAGTCATTTAGGTGTTTTGCAACTGAACCATTCTATGCCATCTTTAAATTGAACAAGCGCTTCATGAGAAACACCTTAGTGGATGCCGATGGTTTCTTGTAGAAGTCTTCATCAAGTCCTTCGTGGTATTCATCTCCAAAATGTTGAAGGCCACCATTGACGCCAAGCTTAACCGGATTGTTCTCAGTGCCTTTCGATCAAGGACAATCCATGCTTCATCTTCCATCGTTGTGGAGCTTCTTTGCAAGACCGCCTAGTGGCAAATAGAGGTCCTTCTGGTAGAGATAGTCTTCAATCTGCATCTTCCAATGTTGGTAGTTTTTTCCGTTGAACTTCTCGATCTTGAGCTTCCCTTCCTCCGCCATTACTCCCACTCAATTCAAGGAATCCTTTCCTTGAGATAATTTAGCTACGAGCAAACCTTGCTTTGATACCAGTTTGTTAAGAAATATGACATAGCTAAGTAGATAATTGAGTAGATTACTTAATGGAGAGAGATAATTTTCACACACAAGATATTATAGAGTGAGAGAGAGAGAGAGTACACAGAGAGTACACACGCCAATACGTGGTTCACCCAATGTGGGCTATGTCCACGGGAAAGCAGCCACTCAATGGCTTTAGTACTTCAAAACAAGAAGTAGGTTACAAAGGGATTATTCCCTTTTGGAGCTCCCACCTTGCTTCACTCTCACCACCTCACACCCACCTTGTTGCATCAACTTCACACTATGAAATGTGTGTAGAAATGGCCTCCTTTTATAGGCCAAAAGGATTGTCCTCTCTCATGAGAAGCAGCCATGTGTAGCCGCCCTTGTGTAGATAAGTCCAAATCGGACCCTCCAATCTGCCAATGTGTGCCTGTCCTTGAGAAGAGAAGTCCACTTTTGAATTTGGCCACTGGCAATTGAATTCGGTCACCGACCAACCGGTCAATTGGTCGATCATTTTCCGACCACTTTTCGGCCGGCCGTCCAACCATAATATTATGGCAAAAAGGGATATTTCGGCGAAGCCAATCTCGAGCTTGGGCTCGAGATTGGGCGTGAAAATTTTGGTTTCCAGCGAGTGATTTTTCTTCACGGACGATGGCTTCTCCTCATAAAGGGGGCCTTACAATTGTGCGTTTTTAATACAAAAAATTACAAGGGGTAAATCAGGCTCCATACTTAACACATGCAACCAAAGCATGGAAGCTCAAGAAGCAACATTTATTGGAACAAGCTCAAGAGGGAGCACGACTTCAAATTCTAAAACACAAATAGCTAATGCAACAAAATCCAATAATAACGAAAAGCATTACCCTTCTTGATTCCACACAAGAAGGCATGGATGCAAGAATTCATGTTGTCTCTTCAATAGGTCATCACAAAAGGGCATTAGTACATATAGGGGCCATGGAAAATGCTACAAACTACACCACATATTTTAGGGTGACGAATGAAGAAATGGAGCCATACAAAAGGAGTCTTTGTACGGACAATCGTTCTGTTTTAATGATGTTATGGTTGAAGATATCCCTTGAAATATGAGATTTATATTCTTCTAGTTGATGAGCTAATCGATAAGACAATCATCAGTACTGAGGATAAGCCCAACTTGGGTGGCCAATATGTGTGTGAACCTTTTATTATCATTGTAAAGCCTATTCAAAAGGCTCATGTAGACCAAAATTGTATCTCTCTCTTTTTCTTTCTATTGGTCATGTACCTTCTCTTCTCTCTCTTGCATGCTCACTCTCTCCAAGCTATGTCGATCCAAAAAGCCATTGATTTCACCTCACAAGTGGTATGAAAGTGCTAGGTTTGTAGCTTCAGAGGATGAGATTGTGCAAAGAGAAGAACTAAGGGATCCCCTTCAAGTTATCTATAATCTCTGCTACTCGGTCTGCACTGAACATTTGCCAGAACCGGAGGGTTGCTTGTTGACTAGAGTAACACTTATTTTTTGTAATATCTAATTATGATAGATCTAAGAGATTATTGTTGATGGGAATGTGCCTCTAAAGAGGAATGCATATAACCCAAAGTTTTGTAACCCTAAGGAGACTTTTTAATAAATCAATCTTTGCGTTTACTATGTGCCATGTCTGAGAGAGAGAGAGAGAGAGAGAGAGAGAGAGAGAGAGAGAGAGAGAGAGAGAGAGAGAGAGATAGATAGAGATAGAGAGATAGAGAGAGAGATTGTATAGTGGGGGATGAAATAGAGTGAACAAAGACATGAGAGAATGACAACAGAGAATCTTTAAAGGTCCCATCTAAATAAAACAAGCACCATCCATTAATTAAATGACAAAATCTGGGTATACCATAACATCAAAAAGTTTATGACAAACAACTAGCAGAGCACCGGACCGTGTGTAGGGATCGACCGGTCCACCCATCCACTTTTGCTCTACTACGGATAGAGAGAATTTCACTTCTCCGGGAGCGAGCAAGAACACCTCCAACCTACCTGAGCCAGACATAAGCTGAGGACGCTTTGCCTCCCTCCATGAACCCAAGCTTTGAAAGGATCCCAAGTACCAATAGGTGGTAAGGTATCAACACCAACCATACCAGTTTAGGCACCACGCCTCTTTGATGCCCATCACCGGGTGTTTAGGCAAAGCCAAGGCAAAATCCCCGACACATTAGCCGTGTATGTCATTCAACCCCCAATGCACTAACCATGTAGATGAGACTAAGAAAAAGAAAGAAGACCTAGGCACACCCCCGATCCAACAAAGCCTCAGGTCAACGACTCTTTTGTCTAAGGCTAAGCAATGTAGGAGATCCTAGTCTTGTAGTAGCAAAGCTGCCATGAGAAACATAACACGTGATTCCAATCACAATAGCACTTTCCATATTGTTAAGGCGGTTACGCCGCTAGCGGAAGCTAAATAGCGAGAACTCAACCAACAACAGAATTTGTCAGACGAGGACGGAGCTTGACCCGCAGGCGCATGGAAACAACTAGGTGGGTGTCAAATCACCTACTCGACCTTCTAATGACAATCACTACTAAGGAAATCAAATCTAAGTTCTAAAATACGCAAGTGACTGAAATCCTTACTACGAAGAATGCTATACGAAACAGGATCTAGAATCATTGAATCGATCTCAAACTCAAGGGGAAGTCTATACACTAGGTAAGAACAACACCTTAAAGACTTGAACTGCAAAATCAACCTATAATCACTCCGTGCGGTAAACACGTATGAAGACAGGCCGAAAAATACAGGTGACCGAAACTTGACTCCGATGGTACTAATGCGTAGCTCTACTCGTTGTGGTTCTATAGGTATGCTGCACACTCCATTCCGACACACAAGTTGGAAGAAAACTCACACCGAAGCTCGTAGGAACTTACCACACATAGAAGCCGATAGCGCGCACTCTTGGTATCTGTGCCTAGCTCTCGCCGTTGCTAACACAATGGCGGTGTCGCTTCTCCAATGGCGGCTCCGTAGCTCGCGTAGCAAGTAGATAAGACTCTCTCTCTCTCTCACTCTCTTTCAGACACAGTCACGGCGCTCAAAAACTCACTTTGATTAATAAACTGAATCCCCCCTTTTAGGTTACAAAACTTTGGCTTATATACCTCAGCCTTGGAGGTGAGAACATCTCTAACTAATTACATCAGCAAGTGAAATTACTTCGGGATTACAAGCTGGAAACTCAATGGAGTCCCGTTACTTAATGAATGGCTCAATTCAAAATCAATGTCGGAAAGACATTTATTACAATCAATGGTTACAAAAATGATGAGTGTGAGCAAAAATGTGGGTGTGATCCTCTGCTGGCTCAACACTCCCCCCCTCCGCGTTCATGTCGTCCCTGACATGACTTTTATGCTTGGTCAATAAAGTCCTGTCGTCTTGAGCATCTGCAAATGTGATTCGTATCGTAGGTTGCCGATGGTCAAGGTTGGGCCGAATATTTTGCTTTCGTGGGTGAAAAAGCCGGTGTAGAAAGCTTCTTCGAATGTTTGCATGTGGAAGCTAGGCAAAAACATAATCCTTTGGTATAGGAGGTGGAACACTTTTGGAGAAGGCTGCAATGAAAGATCATATATCATATCAGTCACTGTGTCGGCCGTCGATAGTAGACTCGAGGTCGTGGCTTTATCTGGCGCGAACACTTCAATGCAAGCTAAGAGAGTCCTACAAATTTTCTTGAGCATCTGACACGAAAGGTCAGGAGAGCCAGTAAAGAGCTTGATGGTGCCCGTTAGGGTTTTCACCATGTAGGCTTTACCTATTCTCTCTCCTGCCTTTGGTCCTGGCATCCTGGGGTAATTAAGCCAATTTGGCTTCTTTTCTGCAATCCTGCCATGCTCTTTCCAGCTGCTGACCCTTGGCACCGGGCAGAAGGTTGCATCCTCCCGAATCTCCTTTGGTGCCTCTACCAAGTAGATGAGATAGGCTGGGTATTTGTTCAGCCAACCTTTCCTCCATCTAGGCTGCAAATCTACAATCTTCTTTGATTGTTCCTCTTTTGTGATGTCACCTTCGTAAAGAGCGACATACTGCTCCTCCTCTATTCTCTTTTTCGTTTTTATCACTTCAAACTTCATCAAAGGGAAAGGCAGGTTGGGTTGCATCCACTCTTCATGGAGCACTTTTGTGTCTAATCCCTGAAGTCTAATGGAGATTAGGAGTCTCCTCTCCCATTCCATTTCCGCCTTGGCACTCTCCTCTGTTGACTTTGCTATTTGGTCATGGAGCCTTTGTTCTTCTTCTTCTTCAGAGATTCCTGAAGTCGAGGCCACCTCGTGAAGTGGGGCTGGATCTTCAATTGTGGTTGCCTCTCCAGTTTCTGGTAGCTCTATGGCTGCTCCACCTGATTCTTCTTGTGGTGTCTCTGTCTCTCTTCTTTGTTGCTCTTGTAGATCTTGGAGCTGTTTGCGGAGGGTCTCTTTCTCTGTTCTTAGTGTTTGATTTTCTAAAGTGAGCCTCTCCTCTGCTGCCAATGATCGCTCCGCAATGTGCAACCTTTGCACTTGCTCTAATCTTAGCTCTCTTTGTAAGCTTCGGACCTGGTCTTCCATAGCCGGTACAAGAGCTCCCTCTTGTTCGGTTCCTGCTCTGCTAGCTCTAGGGGTAGTCCTGAGTCTAGTGATTGTTCTTTCTTGGAGCTCGACTCTTTCCCTTAGCTCAATGAGCTCATCTTTAGCCGCCTCCAACTCATCTTCTATCCTCTCCTTTGCTTCCTGTGCACTTGTTACCTCTCTTGAAGCCTCGGCTAGCTGGAGTATCAAGCCGTCTCTCTCGTTTTCCACGTCATAGAGTGATGCTTTATGACTTTCAGATTCAGTCATAGCATTCTCTAATTTCCTCTGCAACTCGGCTTCCCTTTGTTTGGCTGTCTCAATCTCCACTTCCTTTGCCTTGGATCTTTCTTTGATCTTGTTGAGCAGTTCATGCACCATGTGCATGTCTTTTTCATCTTCATCTGTCAACTCTAAAGCTTTTTCTGCCACCACCTCCACTGGCTTCGGCTCTTCTAGTACGTTCTGCTCGTCCAGTTTCTCTTCACTCTCTTTTGTAGTCTTTATTTTTTCCTCTGTCCCTCTCCGATCATCTTGTTTTTGTAGGTGGATCCCATAGACTGCCTCAAGGGCCTCTTCTTCAGTGTACCCTATCGCTACCAGATCCTCATAATCGTTTTTCTTTTGCTGAATTGGATCTATCTCCTTTTCCTTGGTCCCGGCCTCCGGCTTTTCCTTTCCAGCCGTGTCCATCTCTACTGTGGTCTCTTCCACAATGATTTCCGTCTTCTTCGGGCTTGGTACATCAGTAAAGGAGGGCTGATTGTCCTCAGTCATCTTGGCTTTCCCTTTGTTTGCTTGCCCGTCTTTCTCTTGAGGTTCAGTAGACTCATTTACTTTCTTCTTCCCCTTGTCGTCCTTTTTCAGCTCAGCTTTTAAAAGCTGTACTTCCTCTTCAGTGTATGGCTCGACAGGTTGCTGCTCCAGTATAGCCTCTGACTCCTCATAAGCTCTAATATATTGATCATATTGATCAACATGTGGCCTGGCTGAGCTAGTTCCGACTTTAGTGGGGTCTGGCACCCACTTTTCTTCAAAGTCCCCCTTTAGAGCTCTTTCCGCTCTAAACTGCTCCACCAGTCTTTCCATTCTTGCCGCTTTCTGACTTTTGGTTTGCTTGGGAGCAACCTTCTTCTTTGCTTTCTTCATAAGCGGCTCATCCACATTCTCTTCAGGTTCTGAAACTATTTCTAGTTTCCTACGTGCTCTTGTGGACGCCCTCTTGGATACTTCAGGCTGTTCTTCCTCCTCATCGGCTTCTCTAAGCCACTCATTCTGGGAGGGAACCTTTGGCCATTGATCTCTGGCTCCAATAGCCTCATAAGCTATTCTTGTCAGAAAGTCTTCAGCTCCTCCTATATACTTTGGCTTCTCGTTGTGCATGGCAATTACTTGCTCGTGGATGTGTTGAGCCTAATTCACCTCTTTTGGCATATTGCTCTTCAATGCCCATGTGATGGTAGTTGCAATGGCATGGGGCGGTGTCGTATACTTTTGCGGTCTTTTACTGCAAATATGGAGAAATTGGTTGTACAGTCGGCAAAGGGTTGCCGCTCTTTGGTCTGCCATATCTCCATAAGTTGCATTCTGTTTCTTGGACCCATAAACCTCTATAGCCTCCCTTCTTTCCCTGACAGAGCTCCCTTTGTTGTGCACCTTCAATGCATCTGCAATGAGCTGTGGAGTGATCTGTACCTCTACTTTCTCTCCATCTATTGCTGTCAATGTGGCTTTCCCATCCTTCTGAATGGAGGTTGCCAACTCATACACTCTTCTTGTATCTACACCTGATGGTCTCGAGGTGAAGAATCTGTGAAAGTCTGCCCTTTCCAGGTACCTGCTGATGTTCTCTGACCTGCTATAATCCACCAATTCTTGTGGGATCATCGGTATATCCACCGCTTGCCCTTGAGGATCTCTGAAAGTCCCCTGGTAGATCTTTCTTCCCTCTTTCTCCAAAACTGCTTCCTCCACCCAAGTTTTGGTTGGCTTGAGGGTTTCTGCTGGAATGTCAAAGGGTTCTGCTTCTGCAAGAGCATCTTTGATTGTCGGTCTTTTTCTCTTTGTTGCTGATGACTTGGCGGAATCCATGGATCCTGTAACTCCAAGTTCAGAAGTTAGCGTCTTTTTAGTACTGAAAGCCGAAATGAAGCTTTTAACTATTCAAATGACTTGAAAATTGAAACATGAGCTATTCAGGGCCTAAGGATGCAGGGTAGGTGAAAAAAATATGCAAACTGGGCTCAAAATCATGCTGGAGACATCATACGCGTATGATGTCTTTTGTGTCAAAATGACTTCATATTGGTTGTGCTTGTAGCTGATAGTGTATACATGATTATCATATGCTTGGATTTGAGTTTGGATACCATTTGGTCAAGTTTTGGCCAATTTAGTCCAGTTCCGGCTCTTGGCAAAATTTTGAAAGGGAATTGGATTTTATGATCCAAATTGGATAAAACTTGGTGGTTCACTTTCAAATGGCATGTAGATCACTTCTGTTTGGTGGTTGAAGCCCTGAGGTGCCAAATCACATAGTGAGACATCATACGCGTATGATGTCTTTTAGTGTATTTTTGGACCAAATTTCTCTATAAGCTTGGATTTGGCTTTAGATAGGCTTATTCAGTGGATTTATGAATTTTGGATAGATTTTGGGCTAAAAATGGCTCTGGAGACATCATACGCGTATGATGTCTTTTTCATCAATTTTTCATGGGATTGGTTCTGTGGACTCCCCATGTACTAGTGAAGGACTGTCCCTACTCAAATCTTGGTTTGGACTTGAGTATGTTGAATTTGGGCTAAAATAGGCTTTGGATGAAGGATTTTCCCTCAA
This sequence comes from Adiantum capillus-veneris, assembly GCF_014529385.1. NCBI lineage: Eukaryota > Viridiplantae > Streptophyta > Polypodiopsida > Polypodiales > Pteridaceae > Adiantum > Adiantum capillus-veneris. The sequence goes on from NC_140945.1 coordinate 10,950,764, forward strand.
TTGGGCTAATGGGGTGATCCACTTGACCAAATGGTTCCAAACTTCATATGTAGCATGTATTAGATATATATAATGGATGTATGATGACAAATGAGCAGTTTTGGCTCTGTAAGTGCAAATAGACATCATACGCGTATGATGTCTTTTGTGTCAAAATGGTGCTTTTTGGTTCCAGATAGCTTATAGATGTGTTAATCAACAATCCTACAAAGTTTCAATGAGTTTGGAGTTATTTTGACAAAATTAGGACCAAAAATCAATTTTATGGCCTACTTTGCGTCTTTTTGGTTTCCTTGGGTTTTCTAACTCCAATTCTCATGATACTTGGTTCATAGGATGTGATTAACATGTGGAATGAGGCTATGCACTCAAATGTTGAAATGGATGTGAAAATCATGCTGTGAGACATCATACGCGTATGATGTCTTTTCTTGAAATGTTGGTCTTTTTGTGCAAAGAATGCTTTGTGCTAGTGCCCTAAGCCCTGCTAACTAGTTTTCAACTTAAAAAGTCATCAGTTTAGCTAAAAAGCCCCCTTATAGGCATTTCAGTCTCCGAAGTCGTCTTTTTGCCTTGGAGTTGAATTTCTTCAACTTTTCTTCTCGAGAGTTGCATTTCCAGCTCATTGGATATGTTGTGAAGCCACCTATTTGGTTGAACTTGACTTTGGCTCCCCGTTCTCCATCTTTCTCCATTTGGTTGCCCGAAAGCGTCTTTTTCACCATCGGTAAGTGAATCAGCTTTCTTTTGGGTTTTGCTTGCAAACATAAGTCATCCATGTATATTTGAAGCTGCTTGTGAAGTTTCATGTCATTTGGTCGTCAATTTTAGCCGTTATGCCAAAATGACGCTTTGTGTGTCCGCAGCCGAATCGGTTGTTCCGACCTACTTTTGGTGATCCAAACCCGGAGATACTCCATGGTTGCATTGCCCTCGATGTTGTTAAGCTTCCTGAGAAGTTTTGTGTCGTTTCGACAACTTTTTCCTGTTTGCCTCTTGCAGGCTCTGTTGACCTAGGGTTTTTCAAGTCGTTCTTTCTCGAGCTTTGAGTGTTAGAAACCCATCTTCTATGTTATGGTAACCCACCTCTAAGTTCTTGCAAGGTTTGGTTAGGCGGTTGTGCCCCTACCTAGCGTTCTTCCCCATTCCCCGTCTGCTCTTGTTTCTTGGTTTTGGTCAGTTTTCGCGACAAAAGTTAATGATAAGCATCAAAAGCTTATGGCAACGAGTCTACCTCTCATGTCTGGTGTCCTCTGAGCTCTCGTAGCAGTCGTAGAAGGCTGTAGAAGGTTGGATGCTCCTGTGTGCTCGTTGCTCTCTCCAAGAAGGTAATAGTGGAAATGAACTTGAAAGTGAAGTGAAAAATACTTAACTTCGGACTTCCCAGATCACTTGTTACCAAATTTGACATGTGCTCCTATCTTGTCGTGAAATGCACTTTAGGATTTGAAATTTCTCAATTTGGACTCCGTTTGACCTGTTTTTGAGAAATCTGTCCACTTTGCCAAAATTCTGTCATTTCGGGCTTCCCGCAACTTTTTCCGAATTGTACTCAATTTTTATCATGGGTTGCCCTTGTCATTAAGATCATCACCATCTATTCTTTTCTTTTTTCTGATCTCGTTTCACCTGCTTTTTTATTTTTCTTTTATTTTTATTAACAAAATCATAAAAAATAAAGAAAAATAGCAAATTGAAGCCAAAAAATTCCAAACATACACAATAAATAGCTGGTAACCCTGTGTATATGAATATACACTTATTTGTGATTTCTGGACTTGGATTACCACTTTTTTCCACTTTTTAGCTCCAAACACACTCTTATTTAGTGATATTTATACGTCTAGAGACCCAAATTCATCATTTGATCTCTTCTTGTTGCAAAACAAGGTATATAAGGGCATAAATATTATCAATATCCGCAATCAAACATAAAAATTGCAAAATCATGTAAGACACTGCCCTTGTAAATAATTTTTGTTTTTCTTTGTTTTTGTCGCTTGTAGCTGCTTTGTAGCTCCTGTATACCTGTATACCTCCCTCCCTCCTAGTCTGAGTCCTCCTGGACGACTATGAAGTGTCTGTGGGCGAAGCATTGTAGTCGTTTTGGTCATAAGTTCCCAATGCAATTGTAGAGCGATGATACAACAGTCTTTCCAATAAAGCTGCTCTTTGTTTGATTGAAGGATTGGTGGTCGGGTTTTGGGTTGGTTTTGGCACTTCGGTAGTAGAATCAGTAGATGGATTCTTCTTTACTTTGTTGTTCTTTTTTACAATCCAAATCTGCTTCCGCTTCACTTGTGCTTGCCACAAACTCTTGCGACCCAAACCTGCTTTGTTCTTTGTGTTGATTTCCTCGACTTGAAATACCTAGGAGTTTCCGTTGATTGTACTGAAGGGAGTTCCTGTTTACAAATCTTTGGGATCCAAATTTGCTTGCTATAGCTTTGTGCCGTCATGAACTTCTTTGGAATCCAGATCTGTTTCACTGTCCTTGATTGTCTGGAATCACTCTGTTGTCTGGTATTGAAGACTCTGTTGTCTGGTATTGAAGACTCTGTTTTCCACCTTTGTGTTCTTTAGCACAACCTTTTTTGGTCTCCATACCAACTTTGACTCCGTTTTTTCCCAAGGTTGAGCTGTTATATTATTGCTTGTCTTCCTTATCCACTGTTGAGAATTCCTCGTCGAAGAGCAATCCAGTTGTATAGAAACTTTTGGTTGCCATTGCTTCTTCTTTTTCTTTGGTTGTTGTTTACCTTTGTCTTTGGATTCGTCCTTTGGAGTTGGCTCTTCTCCTTTGGTGAACTTAACTGATTGACTTTCACCTTCGTATTTGATAAGCACCGATTTAGAACTCCCGTCAATCATTGCATTGTATTGCTTCTGCCATGGTTGTCCTAGCAATAATGGATGTTGTGTAGCTTGGTCTTCAACCACGTAAAACATATGAGGATACACATACTGGTTAATCTGTATATGTAAAACTGTGCATCCGACAGTTTTGATTGAATTCTCAGAGTAACTCTTTAACTCTTGCTTGGCAGTTTGTAGTTTAGTGTCATTTGTCAATTGTCTATACAAACTGAGTGAAAGTAGGTTAGTTTGAGCTCCTGAATCCAATAGTGCTCTGGCTTTGATTTGGTTGGTTCCTACTTTGCATTCAATGATGGGTTCTTCTTTGTCATTATCCATTTCTGTTATACTGACTGCGTTTATTCGTATTTCTCCTTCATTGCGCCGTTTCTGACGTAGTAGTCTTCTTTTCTCCATTCTTTCCTTCGCCTCGGCTTGCGCTTCCTCCAAATCTTTTTCTTTTTCTGGACACGCAGCTTTTCTTGATGTATTTTGAGAAGCATGTCTTGGGTTAGCGGCAAAAGATACTTTTTCACTCTGCATCCACTAATCCAATTGGGCATTTCTTCTCCGTCTAATGTAGCAAGCTTGACGGCTCCACTTGGTGATAGATCTTTAATCACCAGAGGTCCCATCCCTCGCTTTTTAAGCTTCTTAGCATGCTGTTTCAGAGTGTAAACTAGGACATAGTCCCCAACCTTAAACTCTTTAGTCCGCACATGCTTATCAAAAAATTCCTTTTGTCGCCTTTTTTGAGCGTAGATAGAAGCTACTGCTTTTAGGCGAAGCTCGTCTAGCTTTTCCAGGTCATCTATTCTATCAGAAAGCTCGTGCCCTGTCCACTCTAGATCCTTAGCCACCCTTAAGGTTGAAATCAAGAATTCTATTGGTAAGATAGCATTTAGCCCAAAAACCATGTTATATGGGGTCGTTCCTATTGATGTTTTATATGCTACCCTATATGCCCATAATGTTGAATGCAACTTCTGGTCCCAGTCAGTTCTCGACTCAGATACAATCTTCGTGAGGACCGTGCATATGGTTTTGTTTGTTGCTTCAGCTTGTCCGTTTGCTTGTGGATGATACGGGGCTGATTTCCTATGGATTACCATGAATTCATCTAGAAGGATCTCTATCACTTCATTTATAAAATGTGTGCCTCGATCACTCACAATTTCTATTGGCAATCCATATCGTACAAAGACGTATTCATATAGAAATTGTGCCGTGGTCCTGGCATCTGCTTTTTGAGTTGCCTTTGCTTCGACCCACTTTGTTAGATAGTCTGTAGCCACAACGATGTATTGTGCATGAGTCTTATATGCAGGAGGTGAAATGGGTCCGACATAATCAATCCCCCATTTTGCAAAAGCTCTTGCCCCCATCATTGGTCTAAGCGGCATATCATCTCTTTTAAGTGGTACTTTGGTCCGCTGACAGTCATCACACCGTTTAACGTATTCCTCAGCGTCCATATGTAATGTTGGCCACCATATTCCTGCGGCTAAGACAAGTTTTGCTGTCTTATCACCTGAGAAATGGCCTCCACCTACTCCTCCATGAGCTTGCTCTAGGATTATCACATACTCAGACTCTGATGCGCAAATCCTAAGCTGGTTGTCTTTACCTCTCTTATAGAGTTGATCTCCTATTAAAGCGTAATCTCTAGCTTCTGTCTCTACAGATTTCTGACGAGCTTTTGACGTTCCTTCTGGGAAAGTTCTATTTGTGAGATATTCAACAATATACTGACTCCATTCGGAGCGATCATTATCTGATATAATGTCGAATACTCTGCTGGCGGTTTTGATGAACATACAATACATACAGTGACATATTCATGTACGCTTTCTTTCATTCCTGGCCAATAGACTCCCAATTGTAACAAATTCCTATATGTGTTCCTTCTTGAACAATGAAATGCACATTCCTGAACATGTGCTTCGCGCAGATATATATTATATTCCTCAGGATTGATGCATAGTCGTAAAACATGATCATTTCCAATTGATACAACCTTCCTGCAACCAATTGAAGATTCTTGGATTGCTGAATAGCAATATGTTTCTGGTTGTATTCTCTTCTATCGAACTCTCCTCCATAGGTTAATAGGTTAACGACATTTTGAGACCACTTCGGTATCATTTCTATGTTGAACAAGTACGCGTCTGGCATGTCGTCATCTACTCCTATAGGGTCTTCTCCATTCGTCAATCGCGAAAGATGATCAGCTCTAAGATGTGTTTTTCCTTTCTTTACTACTACCGTGAAGTCGAATTCCAGTAAGATAATGAACCATCTCACTATTCTCCCGGTATTGCATGGTTTATTCACTAGGTAGAGCAAGGCTTGGTGATCCGTAAAAAACACAAACTTGTTGGCTAGAAGATAATGCCGAAATTTCTTCACAGCATATATCATTCCTAATCCTTCTCGCTCTGTTGTGGTGTAATTCTTCTCTGCATTGTTGAGCTGTCGACTGGCGTAACAGATAGGAAAATCCATGTTTCCTTCTTCTGGCTGAGCCAGAATGCATCCTATTGCATATGCCGAAGCATCTATATGCACATGGAATATCTTCTCCCAATCTGGTGATTTCAAGACTGGAGCAGTAATGAGTGCCTCTTTCAATTTCTTGAACGATTCCTCACACTCCTCTGTCCATTCAAAGTTCACTATTAGCCTGTAAAGTGGTTGGCCTATTATAGCGTACATGTAAATGAATCGTCTATAATATCCGCAATGTCCCATAAAGCTCTGTACTTGTTTCGCATTGGTTGGTCTAGGCATATCCACTATAACTTTTATCTTCTCTAAATCCGTGGATATTCCGTTTTGTGAGACAATATGTCCCAGAATTCTGCCCTGTCGGACCATAAACACACATTTCTCAGGATTGAGACAAATGCGATATGTCCTACATTTCTCAAATACTTTTCTTAGGTGTTCTAGATGCTCATCTCTCAGAAGAGAATGTACACATAAGTCATCCATGTATATTTCTAGAAACAACCTTAAGTATTCTTTGAAAGCATGCGTCATCAGCCTCTGGAAGGTTGCGGGAGCATTGGTTAGACCAAAAGGCATAACCCGATAAGCATAAATTCCCCACTCCGTTGCAAAAGCTGTTTTATGTTGATCTTCCAGTGCTATGGCTAGCTGGTTATATCCTGAAAAACCATCAAGAAAAGAGTATGCTGTTTTCCCTGATACACGCTCTAGAACATGATCAGTTATCGGCAGGGGATAATTGTCCCTGATTGTTGCAGCATTCACTTTCTTTAAGTTGACACACACTCGGAGTTTTCCGTTCTTCTTGGGTACTACCACAATCGGAGATACCCAATCGGTGTGTTCAATCTCGTATATGAATTCAGCTTCCATTAGCTTATCTATCTCTTCTTTGATTCGCTTAGCAAATGTATCATTATATGTGTATGGTCTCTGTCTGCTAGGCTTTGCGTCTTGTTTTAGTGGGATTGTGTGTTGGCATATCGATGGGTCAACTCCCTTTAAGTCCTTATAAGACCATGCAAACACATCCCTATACTCTCTGAGAAGACTCAAAAGTCTCTCTTCCTCGCCTGGAGACAAATCTGTGGCTATGTACACCGGTCTAGGTGTCTCACCTGGAGCTGCTAAATCAACTTTTTTTGCATCCTCCGGTCCGTCATAAGATTCGTTCTCCCTTCTCTCTCGAATAGGTTGGGTTAATACCACCTTCCTATCCTCTATTGTGAATTTCCTATAGTGAGAGGGAACATCCATGTTTTCCTTGATTTTGGCGTTTTCGTCCTCTCCACTCTCAATTTCTGTCGTCCAAACTTCTTTCAGAGTTTTCTTGAGCTCTCTGTACTTGTTTCTACGTTCTAGCTTGGACTCCGTGTGTTCTCTGTTGCGCTTGTTCTTTTCTGATTTTTCAGTTTCAGTTTTCGTTCCATTCCTTTGAACTCGATTTCTTGAGCCTCTTTTGTTTTTTCGTAAGCTCTTTTGATCATTGCCTCTCATTCTTCCAGAAACCTTGTCCTTAACACAATCTTCCGCCTTTACTAGCATTAGGAATTGATTTTTTCCTCTTATTCTAGGCATCGGATTGGTTCTAACCCCCTTTGTTTTTCTCTTTGCTCTATAGCTTTTCTGGCGTTGTTTAGTTTGGTTTGGGAAATCATAAAATCGGACATCCGTTATAGTTTCTTCGTTTCCGCTTGAATTGTCCGTTGACTCGTTGTCTGCTTCATTTCCCCACTCTGGATGATCGGGAATGTCGTGAAACACCTCTTCTTCATTTTTCTTTTCCAGTGTATCGTTCTTTTCAGTTTCTTTTTTGAGTATAGTTCTCAGCATGAAGTACGGAACCACGTCGTACCCGTCCTTGTCGCAATTTCGTTGTGGGACCATCCGGAATTGCACAAACATCTAGGGTTGCTAGAATGTGTGTCCTCTGGAAAGGGTTCTCCTATATAAGTTTTGTCTTCGATAGCCCTTTCTAAAACACATTCTTCTCGTTTCAGACTTCCACATTTCGAAGCTCCACACATCCATAACTCCTTGGGTTTACCTAACCAAGCTGGAAATTCGGATCCCGCCAAAGTAGCTGAATCAAACTCCTCCACCGGTGTTCGGTTCACATCTTTGTAGCTATGGTCTTTCAGGTTCACACGTGTAGTGGTTTCCATATTTCTCAGGTATATGTGATCGTAGCCCCAATCTTGGACCATTTTCAACTGTCTCATGAATGGTCTTCCCAATATGATATCATAGTTATTCTCCTTGCCAAAATCGACAATAGCAAAAGTATGTTCGTATTCAATGCCGCAAGAAGTCACTACGACTTTCTCTAATAACCCCATAGGTTTCTCCATGTGTCCATCTGCTAATTGGAGTTTCAACCTAGTCTTCCTTATTGGTGGTTTCCCCCATTTTTTCCAGATTTCTTTTGTAGCAATGGCTACCCCAGCTCCGCTGTCTAGTATTGCCATTGTGTTCACTCCTTGGAATTCAACTGGTAAGGTTGTATTCCCCTCTTCACCTTCGCAATACTCTCCGACCTTGTTTAAGGGTACAGGCTTAGCGTTCTTTTGTGGTTTACTCAGCTCTTGTATACCCTCTTGTAGTCTCGATGTTGGGTCTTTTATCCCGAATTTCTCCAAGCATTTTCCTACAGTGGTCCACATATGTGGTCTTAGCCTCAAAAGCTCAGCTAGAGTGATAGTGCATGTCACTGGTGTTGACAAGATCTCTATCAATCCTTGCGAGTCCATTACTTTTTCTGATGAAATTCTTCGTGAGGGAAGTGCTCTAGTCTCGGATTTTGCTTCATACTCTCCTAAGTATGAAGGTAAGGTATTCAGTGAGTGAGGTTTGCTCTCCATTGTTCTAACAGAGCCCTCATCTCCCCAGTAAGATTGCAGATCCAAGTCCACTTGAGATCCTGCCTCAAATTCCACTATGGGAGGATTCCTGATGTCCTTTTCCCAATTTGTCTGATTAGCTTGGCAACTTAGCTCGTTTGCAAAGTTTGCCTCTCTCACTTGTTTCCAAAATTCATTGTAATCCTCATCTCTTCCGTAAAACCTCTGTATGACTGGATGAAAACTCTCTATCTCCTGATCGGTTGTGTTCAACACTATGCGGTCATCCTTGTGTGTATTTTCAGGCTTTTGTGCACTGGGAGTCTTTTCAGCTACCCGTGAAACGATAGTCTCTTGCTGAATTGGGTTTTCGTTCCACAATTCATTGTTTCTTTTGGTGGTTCTAATAAGGCTTGTGCAGTCTCGATCATTCTCTGGCACATTTCAAGTCTCTGCTTTTCCAATTCCGCGTTTGGGTATGTCATCCACCTCTGTTCTTGTGTTTGGTTGTTCTTTAACCTAGCTTCGTAAGCTTCATCAGTGCGTCCAATGGTTCGTGTACTTTGTCGACTAGCACTGACCCCCTGAGCTTAAGCTCGTTGTTTCTTTGATACTCTTTTGTTTCGTTCTTTCCGGGCTCATCTCTCGTTTCCCGTTTTGACTCTCAAGTTTTTCTAATCTATCTTTAGTTCGCTTTAGTTCCTCAGCTAGAATAGCGTCTTCACGTTCTTTTCTCAACTTCATGCGTGCTTTTCTAGCTTTCCATGTGTTTTTCTGACTCCGCGGTCCTTGACTAACCATTTCAGTCGCTAACTTTCCATTCTCAGGTTCTCTAGTGGTTTTCTTAGCTTGAGCTCTAGTAACAACTTGCGTTGGTATCAGAGTTTCATTTTCAGACCCACTGCTGGTAGGAATAGTTTCTAGCATATTCAATGTCGTCTTTTGCACTTTGTTTGGATTCTTTGAACAATCCTCAATGAAGTGAGTAACCCCACACTCAGTGCAATAAGCGTTAATTCTAATGATTTCCGTATGTGGACAAACATTCATCAATTGGTCACCTCCACACTTGTAACAGGGTCCTAGTGCTGGTCTTGGTCCCATTTGATTCGTCCTTTGTGGATAGGATGGTCTTTGTCCTGTTAACCCTCCATGAGCTATGAACATCAATGTTCTTGCGTCCAAATTGTATCTCTCTTCATCAGAAGCACTTGTAACTGTTGGTGTTCCAACATTCCCAATCATGCCCCATAGTTCTGGTTGTTTGGGTTCTTCTGGTGGGTAATACACAGTTGGAGACATGTGTGCACCAGATTCTTCATAATAGGCTTGAACAGGCACTAAGGCTTGTTCTTCCTGATTCTCTAAGGTTGGTGCATATCTAATGCCCACTGGTCTTGCTCCTGGTAAAGGTGGTTGTTGTCCCAATACCGGTTGCGGTCTTTCTATCCCCATAGGTCCTGGTACATTTCTCGTTGGGTATCGAGGTACTGGATGTACTTGAGGTGGTGCTAATTGAGCAGGAGGTGCATACTGACGCTCCCTTACATAACCTTTGTTGTAATAGCACTCCTCTGTTGGATGGTTTGTCCATTTTTGTTCAATAGCACACCATTTCAGTGTTTTTGGCAATGGTTTTTGGTATGGTGCCATCCTTTTTAGAGCATCTTCTATCATTTGCTCTACATTTGGCATGGTTGTTGTTTGAACATTCTTTTTAGTGGTAGTCTCGCTCGCTACGGAGGAGGAGCTACTGGATGCAAAATCTGTATCCGCTGACACCTCTCCATAAACCGTACAATTATCCACTAAGTACAATGCTTCTCTCGTTACTTGCTCGAAACTTGTACAAGCTTTCAAGTGAAAGTCCTTCTTGAGAGTGTCGTTTCTCAGTCCCTCAATAAAGAAAACAGATAGTTTGTCATCTTGTGGTCGTTCACGTACTGGACATCTCTCAATGTATTGTTTGAAGCGAAGTGAAGCTTCCTTCACTTTTTCGTGTTCTCTCTGTTTAAAAGCATATATTTGTGAGACCGTATTGTGCTTAATCCCTCGTTTTGAGAATTCCTCAGCAAACTCTCTTAGCAAATGGTCAATGTCATGGAATCCCCCTATGTTCAGTGGTTGAAACCATGTCAATGCCGTACCTTCTAGAGTAAGACCAAATCCCTCGTATTGTGTATGGAAATCTGTTATCTGCTCAGCTCTTAAGACTTGCTTAAAGAGTGACACATGTGCATACGGATCTCCTGAACCACCATACTTCTTTGGCATACACTTCGCTACTTGAGATGGTCTCATACGTCTATGGTCTGCTACCAATCTCATTGCTCCTGTGTCCCGGCTAAAGCTTTCTCTAGCATCATGGACTTCATGGGTTACCCTTGTCGGTTCCCCTGCCCTGAATCTAGTACTAGGAGGTAAATGTGATGGTTCCGCTTCGAACCTTGGACCTGGAGTGGTATATGTGGGGATTGGAACTGCACTACCTCGATTCGTATCCATTGACTCTCTGGAATGTAATGATCCCATTGGTCCGGGCTTCGAGTACTGAGGTTGACTGAAAGAGTCAGCAGCCTGAGTTCTTTGTCCTCCTGTCGTCATTGGGTTTTGCCCTCCATTTGTTGGTGCTGGTCTTTGTGAGCTAGAAGTAACATAATACTAATGTAGTGGTCCCCCAAAGTATGTATATCCTTCTAATTATTTCTTGCCCATGGTTGAGTATTGCCTCCCATACTTGTCGTAAGCGGCAATTTTCACTTCCGATCCCTCTGTGTAGGTAAAGACATAAAGTCTTTTTTGTTCTGTCAACTCTCCGGTGTAGGGTTCTTCACATCTATAATAGAGATCTTGCTCCCCATTATTATATTTGTATAGCCCCACATAGATGTTATCAGTGTTGATCCTTGTAGTTTCATTCTCTCTTCTTAACCTCGCATCAGGGAAGTTCATTATTGGTGCTTTCTCCTCGAGTTCTTCATCTACTTTGGCTTTGGTGCCCATCAATCCCCACTTGTCCACAATGTTAGGGTTTAGGACTACCAAGTACATGGTACCCTCGTCATCTAGATATCTATCTCCGCTATAGCTCACAGGCACTAAGTCCTTGAACTCACTAGGTCTCTCCTCTATCTTTACACAATAGCGGTCCATTCCATCTTTGTAGATCCTGGCACCTTGCTCATTGTCGTACTGGTATTTTATGAACAATAGCTTCATTGTGGCAGAAGGGTTTGATGATCCTGCTGCCATATTTTCTCTGTTGTTCAGGTTCAAGTGTTCCAAGTGTTCGGTGAAAATCTCGTAAGATCTCTCCGAAGAAGTATCAGAAACACTTCCTTCAAAGATCGGCTCTAATGGTTGCACCCAACTTTGGTTTACACTTCCCTCGGTTGATATGACACTTGCTTGTTCCCCTTGTTTTGGTTGGTTATTCTGGAGATTCCTGTCCGATCTCAAATTCATCAATTCCCCTAGAGGACTTTAACTTCTCCGTCTCGGCAATTTGTGTTCCCAAGTTTTTGTGGTCAGAATTGATCCAAACTGATTGATACTTGGTCAATTGTTTAATCTTGTCAGTTGGACAACTTCTGTTTCATCAAGTGAGAATTTTGCTGCAGTTATGCTGAAAAGGACATTATACGCGTATGATGTCTTTTTTCACAGATTTAGACTATTTTGGTTATGCTCACTCTCAGTAGCCCCCTTATGCTCTGTCCACTCACAAAATTCAGTTTGAACTCTGTTTGAGCAAGTTATGGCTAATTTAGGCTTTTCTTGGCAATTTTCCGCTTTTGACTTGTTTTGGGTCAATTGTGATCCAAATGGGATGAAACTTGAAATATAACCTCTAGACAGCTATTACAATGGATCTGTGTTGGCAAAGTATCAAAATATGTCCAAAATTAGGTCAAAGACATCATACGCGTATGATGTCTTTTTCATCAATTTGGGTCAAGACTTGATATTTATGCTTTCTACAGTGTTTGTAACAATCTTATCAGGTCAGATATCAAAAATAAGCAGTGGATGTGCTAAAAGACATTATACGCGTATGATGTCTTTTGTCCCAGATTTTGACTATTTTTGGTTTTAAGCCTTCTCCAATGTTTATAATTGAGTTTCAAGTGTTTTTGTCAGGTTTGAATGTAAAAACAAGATCTGAATCCAAAATTTCCTATTCTTTGCGTTTCTTGGGCTCCGACTTGTCTTTTTGGGTTTCTTCGAGTGTTAATGCTCTTGTTTTAAGTTGAAATTAGGGTATAACCCCCCTTTTGAACACTTTGGTAAAGTCAAAATTTCTGTTTTGGTCTCAATGGCGGTGTCGCTTCTCCAATGGCGGCTCCGTAGCTCGCGTAGCAAGTAGATAAGACTCTCTCTCTCTCTCTCTCACTCTCTCTCAGACAGTCACGGCGCTCAAAAACTCACTTTGATTAATAAACTGAATCTCCCCTTTTAGGTTACAAAACTTTGGCTTATATACCTCAGCCTTGGAGGTGAGAACATCTCTAACTAATTACATCAGCAAGTGAAATTACTTCGGGATTACAAGCTGGAAACTCAATGGAGTCCCGTTACTTAATGAATGGCTCAATTCAAAATCAATGTCGGAAAGACATTTATTACAATCAATGGTTACAAAAATGATGAGTGTGAGCAAAAATGTGGGTGTGATCCTCTGCTGGCTCAACACATATGCACAAACAATATTTTCCAATCAGTTAGACTGTATAGGGTCTCTACCCTTACACATCTACCATAAACCATCCAGACCTCTTCATGATCTAATCCCAAAACCATAAACCATAATCCAATCACTTCACTTGGGTGAGCACTCTATCCAACTCGGGTGAGGTACAACCAATCCTACATAACCACTTTAGAACATAGCATGGATGCCAAAGTTTTGGCAGCATTTTGACAGCATAACCATATCCAAAAAAAAAACCACGAGCCACACCGGCTTCCACCATAAAATCACAACCGTAATCCATGAGGGAATCTCAGCCCTTAGTGTGAACCCTCACGGACAACCTATCACCTTAATCGAATGTCTTATTATTTATTTGATTGAGTCATGGACCGGGTTTGTTGGTCCAATAGGTGTGTAGGTGACGCCGATGAGAGGCGCACCACTTATCTTAATTTTACAGTAGTTTTGCAACGATTGGCCACTATGGGTGCCCATGTGTGAATGGGTCAAACTCTTATGAAAGGTCCATTTGACCTAAAAAACCTCATTCTTTGAGGTGCAAGCTAAGAAGTGCTCTTGCTCCATCTTTGTATCCTTCTCCTTCGTGTGCTCGCGTGTGTATGTGTATGTGTGTGTGAATGCTTGAGAGAGAGAGAGAGAGAGAGAGAGAGAGAGAGAGAGAGAGAGAGAGTAATTGAGCATTACGACGGCATCGGCGACGGCGGCGAGGCGGTTGAGTGCGGCATCGGCGGTAGCTCCTTCTCCTTCGTAGCACAAGATCCTTCACGATGGAAGCATTGAGCGGTGAGTGACACACCATTGTTTCTTTGTGCTTGCTAGGATTGTCTAGTTGTGTGCTTGCAGCCTTTTAAGGCTTGCACAAAGTGCACATGCAAGTTCCCAGCCTTTGGCACGTGCGATAAAGCGCACATTTTTGGCGCCGTTGTCGGGGACTGCCTTGCATTAAGCTTCAAGAGCACTTAGTGCTACCTCTAGAAGCCTTTCTTCCATATGTTTTCAGCTTTTGTCTGAGTTTGTGTAGATCTTCTCAGTGGTTGTAATGCATAGGTTTAGCAGGTTTGTTAGAATCTGTTAGTGTTGAAATGTGTAGAATTTTTGTTAGATTTGCTAAGATTTGTAATGTGCAGGTGTTAGTAGATCTGTTAGTTAGTGTAGACGGTGAGAAGTAGAGTATATAGTGAGAAGGTTGACTGTACTGTGAGTGTGCAATGTATTGTGTTAGATAATGTGTGAGTAGAGGTAATTAGTGTTAACTAGCTGTGTTAGTTGTAAGGAGGTTAGACAAAGCTACACAGAGTTTTTGTTGTTGTGTGTGTGTGTGATCTCGGTACAAAAACAAAAACAAAATTAAAAAAACCTTATCTTAAAAGGAAGGATCGTGATCGGGATCATTCTTCTGAGCCCTGAGCCCGAGCTCGAGGCCCAGGCCTCAGTCCTTAATCTTATGATATACTATATACACTACATTATATATAAAGACTAGGACCTCAAGTGAAGGGAGGGCATGTGGGACAAGTTTCTCAAGTCCTCCACCATCCCCTTCACACTCACCCTTTGAACTTATTAATTCTAGCCCTCTTCCCACCTAGGAAAAGACTATTTTTAGGATTCCGAGGGATTTACGTAGTAACCGAATTGGGGGCTGTAAAGCATGGCATTCCCTCTAGCCAAGAGGTTCGTTTTGAGTTATCACAAGCCATATTTTGTGGCTTGGTTAGAGAAAATGACCAAAAAATAACAAAAATTTTGGGTTATTAACACCTAAAAACCTAGGTGAGCGGCCTTCACGGGCACTCACCAATGCTTCTAGAGTGTTGAGGCCACAATCACCTATACTCTGGTCGTGTGTTATAGGATGATTACATAGAGAGCGTCTTCGTTTATGCGGGCACTCCTTATTCCTCCACCTTAAGCTCTAGACCCTCAGCGGGAACCCAAGGTAGTACCACTCAAGACCCACATATTGCGTCTAGTGACTCTTCCTCTGACTATGACATCATGGAAGGTTACTCAATGCCTAATCCTGATAGTTCAAGCCAAGACATGCATACCATGGGCCCACATTCCGAACCGCGTGCTTAGCTGCTTGAAGGAGACATTTAGTGGAGCCACTCGCTCTGAACATGGAGCTAGCGATGTGAATGAAGGGGGTGGGGAAGTAAATTATTCATTCATGACCAACCTAGAACCCATTCTCCCGGAGAGTGTGCATGTGAATACTCCATTCACTGCACCACCTAACTCTTCAGAGCTATTCTCCTCCGATGTTATATTACCTGATGGTAGATGCCTTGCCGAAGTGAAAGAGGTTGAGAGATATATCTTTGCAACGAGGGAAAAGGAAATCTAGAGCTTACACAAGGCAAAGCAAGGAGAGAGCTTAAGGCAAAGGACCCTATGTCAACATCCATGCTAGTTGAGCAATCGAGTGCTCCTGAATTAGCGACCATTAAGGGTAACCCATAGAGAGCCACATTGCATCTAGTTCAAAGGACACCCCTAGCACCTCAATCCTAGATGGAGCATTTCTAAAAAAAAATTGGGAGGATGAACTACAAACGGAGACTTTAACCAACCAATACACAGGTCATACATATCATGTGGGTTGGTTAGATGTCCTACAATCCACAACGGGTGCTACTAGTGTAGAGGATCAACAACAAAGAGTTTGTGATATCATCCATAGGGTTATTGAGCTGGAGAGGCGGAACAAGGGGATCCACATGCCTTCGACGGGTCTCATGAGATTCTTGGATACAGAGAAGGCTAGGCAACCAACTTTATCACAAATGGAGACTCCCTCGTTAAGCCCGATGGATCCTCCATATGTTATTTTGCCAGGGGTCTCAGTACAATCTGAGCCCACAAGTGATATCTTTACCTTTCCAAGTTTAGCTCATCTCTCCCTTGATGACACCATGGCTACCATGGCTACCCTAGTCATGGGCATGACCAAAAACACGCCATGGACCTCATTTTTTAGTAAAGCACCGCTACATGGTAGCCCAATGCCTGCAACAGTACCTACAAGTGTGTATCAATCATATGCACCTATAGGTCCTTGTACTCATATAGCTCCTACTCCTCCCATTGTTTCAATAATCTATGCTCCACAACCACAACATCCAAGCTCTTATTCTGACGAAACCATTCCAGCTAGCATTAGCATGTCACTTCCCACGTCTGCTATGCCTAGGGCCACACATATGAACTTTGGGCCACCACATGGCACAACATCGTACCCAACTTGGAACCCAAGGGCTATCTATACGCCAAGCCCAATGCCAATCTCTATTCCACATGCAGCCCCAAGAGCGCATGTCCCCACTATACTTGCTCACTTAGGTGACTTGACAACATTTGCTCAAGCTATTGGGTGGTTGATCCATTGCTGAAAATATGTGTAACATGCCTGATAGATAGCCTAGAAGTAAGGCAATACAAATAGCCAAGCTCACACAAAAATTTAGTGGAGGCGGTCATGTGAGAAAGCATATCGAAGTATTTGAACAAATATGCGATTCCCTAGTAGAACACAATGACCTGCATAAGAGTAATGCTTTAAGCATGACCTTAAGTGGAAAGGCTGGGGATTGGTATAGAACCCTAAAAATGGAAGAGAAAACGATTTACCCTACTCTTAGGAGACTGTTTCTGAAAGATTACATACAAGAGGGAGTACTTTGGGGCATAGCATCTCTGCTCTAGAAAGCCCAATGAGAGGAAGGAGAGTCCGTGAGAGACTTTATTAGTCACTTGAACCATTTGAATTCTCATTGTAATCCAAATGAGCGCTTCAATAATAACCAGTTGCTCGATAGATTCATTAGGGGATTACAACATGAGTATATATACAATGGCCTAGTCATTAAAGGAACCACCACTTGGGAAGCAGTCACCACCAATGCGATCCAATTGGAGGACAACTTTTAGATTCAAGGAGAAAGCGTATCTATTGAGCCTAAATCTACTAGCTCGCAAGCATCGAGGCATGATCCAATGACCATCAAGCCTATTGCTAAAGAGCCAAACATACACGAGATGAATTTAGCAGATCTCACCAAGGCCATTCAAGAAAGTCTTAGAGACAATCGTGCTCCACAAAACAATCATATGTATCCAAGAAGGGAGCAAAAATGGTGCTCAACTTGCTATGGTCTGCATAGTACCAGTAAATTCCCTACTTCATTTGTTATGGATTTTTCCAAGCACACTATGTCATCTGAGATGATCTTAGGACATCCTTTTATGAGGGAAGCAAAAGTGGTGCATGAATGGTCTAAAAACCATGTCTATTTGCAGTTCCAAGACTCTGTCATTCAAGTTGATCTTGTAATTGGTCGAGCACATCCTCTAGGAGAAAAATTTATAATTGATCATAAATCTAACACCACAGTTCACTCGGCCCCATTGTAGTATTGACACACGTGTGAAATGGACATTGATGTTGGGGAAGATTCCCCTTATATGGATGTTCTACCTGGGATGAATGAGTCTGACAATGTGGATTGGGTCCAGCTAGCAGCAACCATAGACACTTGGGGAAATAGGGGGAGGACTTGGGTAACACCTGAGGGGGATGAAATGCCACTACTCGTACCTTTAAATATGATAGAAGCAATGCATATAGCCTTTGATGACCTACCAAATGAAGGCTTGATTGACATTGGAACCAATAGCGTCTCACAAGACTATAGCCCACACAATTTGGAGTTAGAATCATCAATTGGAGTTGACTTTGAAGATGAATAATTTGAGTTAAACCTTGGTGCAAATGTGGGGACAAACCATTCAGGGTCCAGGGGTACCCTAGATGATAATTTTTCCGAGAGAGAAGAAGACACGAGTAGTGATTCATCTAGTGACTCTTCATTGGAGATCGGCCATAATAAAAAATTAGACAAGAAGAGTGAAAGATATATGAGGCAATGATATCAAGCAAATGTGCGTGCTAGAATAAATGAAAAGAAATCTACCTCAGAATGGAATGATTATATAGGGGCATAAGATGCTCATTGTATGTAGGTAGATAATTGGGGTGAATACCTTCAAAGCGTCATGTGGTGTAGTCCACAACCCATTGACATCGCACAATTAGAGACTACAGAGAAGCCAAAATTGAGCCGTACTGTAAGGAGACAAGAAAATCAAGAGTTAGCTCAACAACAAAAGGAAGTAAATGACGAATCACGATCCACGAGCAACAAGACCCCACATAATTACACCCTGCACTTCATCATTTCAAATCCTACACCACAGAGGAACGTAAGGTTGTGTATACAAAGGTCCAAAGAAAACCTATCGATGGAATCAATGGAGTCTATGTGGTCCAAAAATAGTTAAGGAAATAGAGTTAGTAGACCCAGGTGAGGAGTCCAAACCTATTTTCAATCTATCATGTTTACGAAAAGTGTTTGATAAGTACAGACTGTCATAATGACTAATATCTAATTCTCCTAAATGATTTTCTCATGTTAAACTGATCATTAATGTAGGGAAGTATCAGGGGAGAAAAGGCTAGAATATTGGTTAATCTGACAGACCGGCCACAGTAGGGATCCAAAGGAGGAAAAATAGGGATCCAAAAGGGGGGCCATCTGCAAACGAGCAATGTGCAACAATGGGATTTAAAGATCCTAAGGTTCAGCCCATTAAGACTTCCAAAATGCTAAGGTTCCAAAAATCAAAGGTTGTGTCCAATGGTCAAGCTTAGGAAATTTGGATGCTTTGTGTGTGTACAAAAAAGTCTTCTTAATTCCCACACAGGAGGGGGTGAGCCCTGGAAGTAGGTGATGAGAGAGAAACACACACACACATTCACAAGCTTCCTTTACACGAAGGGAATAAGGGACACATGTCAGCTCCCTAGCCCAGATGCCCACAAGGTGCACCCAAATCCTATTGGATGGCCATGGAGGTGGACCAATGAGAATTAGGCTAAAGTAAATCCAATTTATTTCATTTAAAAACACTTAATACAAGAACCAATAAGAATTAAGCTCTCTAGAAGACTATTGCACAGTCTCCCAAGGGGTCCAATGAGCATTCAACAGCCCAATGGCTTGCCTGATTCCTATTGTCCAAGGGACAAAAGGGTCCAATGAGAGTTTAGTTGCATTAATTAATTACCTAAAGCTCTCACAAAAGGGGAAAGGGGGACACATGTCAGAAGACTATGGAAGCCAGCAAGAGGAAATAGCAAGAGGGGTCGCGACCAAGAGAGAGAGGGGGCTGATTTTTCAAAGGCATTATTCCACACACTCACAATAGCTCATGTGTGAAGCAAGAAGGCTCTCTCTCTCTCTCTCTCTCTCTCTCTCTCTCTCTCTCTCTCTCTCTCTCTCTCTCTCTCTCTCTCTCTCCCCTTCTCAAGATTTCATGGAAATCTTATCACCTACTTGTAAGACTACTCCTCCTTCCTCTCAATCTACTCTCATACCCCGCTAGCTCTCACCATCTTTGAAGGTGTGTGAGGTCTGGGTCTGAGACCGTGAGGAAATTGATGTTGTGTTTTATATGTGTTTTTCTTAGTGCTTGAAGCTTCCATCTTCATTGCACTAGCTAGTTATTAAAGGAACACAAATAATTGTATTGTAAAATGTCTCTCTTGATGGGGGAAACCTTTAGTACAAAGTCTTTTGGAGGGGGGACCGGCTCCATGTAAATTTGGTCCTCAATTGTTGTCAATAGCTTAATTTCTCTCTCTTTTGAAGTATTGTTCATGCCTATCTAACTAGGTGTTATGCTTTTTATTGCTCTCTCCAGCCAAGCACTCTTGTTATGCTCATTAGAAATCTATTCTAATGAAATGCTCACTATGTTCATGCTATTTTCCGCTACACACAAGTTACTGGGCCATTAAATGTTACATTAGTATTAGAGCACAAGGTTTCTCTTTTCTTGCTCAAGAAGGGAGGTCCTCAAGCTAGCTATAAATGGTTGTTATTATTAATTGCAATTGAGTAAGTAGAATAGGAATTTTTCAGCCTTGCAGTGTGCCTGCCTTCGTGCAGATACAAGGCATCACCATCGAGAGCTATGGTCTTAATAATGGAGTCGTATGGGGCTTGCCTATGGCTTCACCACTATTGAGCTATTAGAAGCTTGACAGGGAGCCGGTGCTATTTTGGTGTTGAAAGACCCTCTCTTCTATTCCTTGCAATTAATGATATTCGAGCCACGGGTACAGAAGCTTGAGTGATTTTATAAAGGGGTAAAGAGGAGTAGCAACTAGGGTTTGAAGTGCCAAAGTACACCTAAAATAAGTTTACACCTAAAAGTTGTTAAAATGGCTGACAATAGTAAAGAGAGTGAAATTAATGTTGATAGCTTTGATTTTGCTAATGAGCAGGCTACTAATGATGCCCCTATGCTTGTTAAGTACCTTGTTTCCGGGCTTCAACAAGCCATGGGCAATCCATCCCTCCAAAGTGAAGTGCAACGGCAACTTCGTGCTCATGGGATTCTCCAAGCTCCCCACTATGACGAGAGAGTACCTAGGAAGCCTCCTTGAGAGACTTCCAAAAGAGGCCTCTCTCTGATTTGGGAAGAAGAAGAGGATCCACACAAAGGGCTCAAAAATTTTCTTCTTGATGATGCATCTCCTTCTCAAAGGAGAAGTCAAGAGCTCTCACCAAAGGAGCAAGAAAAAAGCGTCTCCTGCCACCTCAGCGGAGATGGCTCCACAAAGACAGTGGGCTAAATGCTCTCCATCACCTCCTAAATAGAGAAGACCATTGCACATTTCTCCACACCAGATTCAAAGAGGGATGACAAATAGCAAGAGAAGAAAAAGGCAAGAAAGAGGTCACCCTTTTCTCCATCTTCTTCATCCTCTTCCTCTTATGAAGAAAGTGATGGTGCGGACAAAGAGAACCAAGGCAAGAAAAAGGCGAGAAAGAGGTCACCCTCTTCTCCATCTTCCTCAAATTCTTCATCTTCTGAAGAAAGCGATGGTGCAACCTTTGAACCATAAAAAAGAAGAGGCCATAGGAAATCCTATGCCACATGGAAGAGGTCATCCAAGCTCAAGAAGTTCAAAGAGGGAGGAAAGAGCATCTCTTTCCTTACCTACGATGGCACCTTTGGTGCTACACACAAAGTCTTGGCCTTTATCCAACAATTCGATGCGGCGTTTGGAGATGACGGCTTCATGGAGTCCTCTAAGCTACACCATGTAGCCATGCACTTTCAAAAGTCCGACAGGCAATGGTGGTCTAGCCTACGAGCCAACGATGAAGCTCCACAAACATGGAAAGCTTTAAGAGCTTCCATTATGAAGTAGTTTTTGGCCACCGATGCCGAAGACAAAGTACTCACCGAATGGTGAAGCTTGAAGCTCTCTCCCTACAAATCCATTCATAAATATGTAGACAAGGTTTGGGACTTACATCTCCAAGCCGTTTTCAAAAAGATGGATTTTGGAGAGCAAAAAAGCAATTTTGTGCGGACTTAACTGAAGAAATGGCGGAGTATGTCAACTCCCAAAGGCCATGCACCGTATCCGCGGTTATACACCATACTATGGTGGCTTCTTGAATCAATTTCCAAACAGGGGCTAAGAGAAATCTTAAGCCCACAGAAAACAAGGGTTCCAACAAGCCTAAGGGGAAGGAAATTGTCCAAAAGTCTCATAAGGGCAATTCCAATAGCAACAAAGCTAAGGAGAAGGGAGTTTACAAAGGCAAAAATAAACTCTCTCCTGAAGAGCTTGAGCGTTATCGCAAGGATAACCACTGTTTCAAGTGCGGCGAGCAAGGGCATGTGTACCGTGCTTGTCCCCAAAAGAACACCCACCATGAATCTCCTAGAGCTACCTTGGTCGAAATCCAAGAAGAGGAAGCTCACCACAAAGGATCTCCTCTATGCCATGCTTGGGGAAAGGTAAGAGAACATGATGCTTTTATTCTCTTTGACCCTGGTTCTACTCACAATTTCATATCCACAAAGTTGTCCACCAAGCTAGGCATCCAAGCCTATGAGATGGGAGATGTCCTACCTTCAAATGGTGCTTTCAAGGGGCAAGAAGCTTCAGTCACCTCCCTTAATCGGGAAATTGAGGCTCCATGTCCAAAGCTATGTGGACAAAGAGGACTTCTTTATCTCTCCTCTCAAGCACAAGGATATAATCCTAGGAGCACCATGGTTTGATTGCATGGCTGCCAATGTTAAATTCCCTAAAAGGAAAATTTAAGTATAGGGAAAAAGATATGTACATAGATGCTAAGGAAATGGGTAACACCATACCCATTGTACATACGCAAGCTTTCAATAAGTCAATAAAGAGATCTATTTTTGTGTACATGAGTTTTGTTAAAGATTCTCAAAATGAACCTAATGCTTTAGCAAAAGAAAATATAAACAACCACAAGGAATTAGAGTTATCCAATTTTCTCAACGGGTTTCAAGATGTCTTTATTGACTACATTCCTTGTGAACTACCTCCTAAACAAGGCAATGACGACCATGAAATTGAACTTCTTCCAGGAAGTTCACCACCTAATAAACCTCCTTACAGAGTTGCTCAAGCTCAACAAGAGGAGATAATGCGGCAAGTGCATGAGTCAGTTGAGAAGGGCATGGTTAGGCCTAGCTCATCTCCATTTTGCTCACCCGTGTTACTAGTGCAAAAGAAAGACAACACATATGATATATGTGTCAACTAAATAGGATCACTATCAAAAGTAGGTTTCCCGTTCCACGGGTATTTGATAAGCTACAAGGGTCCACCTACTTTAGTAGGATTGACCTAAAAACTGGCTATCATCAAATAAGGATAGTTGATCAAGACATTGTAAAGACCACATTTCACACTACGTTTGGTCTTTGCTAATACATTATCATGCCTTTTGGCTTGACCAATGCGCCAACCACATTCAACTGCTTGATGGACAAGCTATTCAGGCCTCACCGAACCTTTACTGGAGTGTTCTTTGATTATATTATCATCTACTCTAATTCACTAGATGAACAGAAGCAACACCTTCAAGTAATATTTCAAGTCTTAAGAGAGAATAAACTTTATGTTAATCAAATGAAAAGTGAGTTTTTCTTACAAGAGTTTCAATATTTAGGTCACATTATCTCTCAAGATGACATCCAAATGGATCCATCAAAGTTAGAGGTAATAAAAGGATGGCCTAAACGAAGGAATCTTCATGAACTAAGAAGCTTTATAGGTATGTGTGCATACTATAGACGCTTCATAGAAAAGTTCTCACAAATCGCGGGACCATTACATGATCTAGCAAAGAAAAACGTTAGGTATACATGGTCGGCCAAGGAGAACAATGCTTTCAAAAACCTTAAAAGAAAAGCTTATCTCTCAACTTGTGATTACACTACCGGATCTCTCAAAGCCATTTGAGGTCCAATGTGACGCTTGTGGTGATTGCCTTGGAGATGTCTTGCTCCAAGAAGGGCACGCCATAGCCTATGAAAGTCGAAAGCTCGACCTTGTTGAGCAAGGTCTAGGTATATATGAAAAGGAACTCCGCGCAGTTCTACATGCCTTAGACTCATGGAAGCACTATTTATTGTGGACTCCTTTCATTCTGTGAACGAATCACCAAAGTCTTAAGTACTTCATGATGCAGACCAAGCTCTTTGACAAACAAATGAGGTGGGAAAATTTCCTTTTACAATTTCATTTTCATATTGCTCACATTGCTGGCAAGCATAATCAAGTAGCCGATGCACTCTCAAGACGGCCCAGAGTGAATGGGGTTTCCATAGCAACTCACAATGATCTATCTTCTATAATAGATGAGTATGCTATTGATCCCGATTTTAGAGATGTGATTTCAATCCTTGCACTAGGGAAGAAAGTGGAACCATTTACTTTACAAGATGGTTATCTTCTCTATGGCAATAGACTATGTGTTACTAACTCACTATGTGAAAATAATGTATGAATCTCATGCTCCTCCTTATGTGGGGCATAGAGGGATTCAGTCTACCCTAAAAGGGATTGAAACATATTTCTATTGGCCTACCATGAAAGCAAACATACAAGAGTATGTTTCTAAATGTGTGCTATACCAAATGACAAAGTTTGATAGAGGGAAGCAACATGGATTGCTTCAACCTTTGCCAATCCCTAATTCACCATGGGAGAGCATATTCATGGATTTTATCTTTGGATTGCCTAAGTCTATCCATGGAAACATGAGAATATGGACGATAGTAGATAGGTTCAGTAAACAAGCTCATTTTATACATGTCAAAAAGACTATCAAAGCCAATCAAATGGCAACCCTCTTCATTTCACAATTTTCAAGTACCATGACTTGCCAATGTCCATAGTGTCGGATAGAGATCCTAGAATGACCAGTAATTTTTGGAAGAGTCTCTTTGAGAATTTAGGGACAAGGCTAAACTTCTCTTTGGCCTATCACCCACAAACACATGGCCAAAGTGAAATAGCTAACCTAACAATTCTTGATCTACTAAAAGCCTAAAGGTCCCAATGGGAGGAGTACTTACCCTTAGTGGAGTATGCCTACAATAACATTGTACATACTTCCACGGGAAAAGCGCCTTTGAAGGTAATTGAGGGAAGATCTAAAAGTCCCCTGCTACTTAAGGTACACAGGAAGATCTTTGCTGCAGATGAGTATAGCCGAGACCTACAAGAATATTTCCAAAAGATTAAGGATGCTATCTCTATCTCACAGCAAAGGCATAAGGTTGCTGCTGATAAGCACAGAAGAGCCCAAGCCTTTAAAGCAAATGATTGCATCTTACTAAAATTTCCCAAGGCTCAATTAAGGCACACGACGGGCAAGAATCCTACATGACACCAAAAGTACTATGCTAAGTTAGCAAAAAGGTACTATGGTCCCTTCCAGATTCTTAGGCCAATCAATGAGATGGCCTATCAACTCAAGTTGCCTAGCCATTGGCTAATACACAATGCTTTCCATGTGAGCCTCCTAAAGCCTTACAAAGGAGAGCCACCTCAAGGAAAACTATTGAAGACCCACCGGAGATCGAGGACCAAGAAGAGGTGTTGCAACCCGAGTCCATTCTCTGACATGAAGACAAGGTATTAAGAGGCGGTAAGACTATTCGATGATATTTTATTGAGTTTAATAATTATCCTTTTGAAGATGCTAGATGGATGCAAGGCATACAATTAAAGGATAACCTAAACCTTGTCAATGCTTACAATGCTTCCCTAGAGTAAGTAAATGTACAAATGTATAAAATGAACAAAGTTTTTGTCTTATAAGACTCTCTTTTTCTTTATTGTGCACAAATGTTAGGTAGAATGCATGCTTAGATCAAGTTTGCGGAGACGACGCCTCCCGAACACCAAGTAGAGCTTGTCACTCTACTATGGAAGATTGATAGGACTAATGTGTAGGCATGCTTGCGGTAGCTTAGGCTCTCAAGCGCCAAATGGATTTGTCATCCCTTTTGGAATGATGTCATAGGGTAACATAGGGATCCTCTACCCGCTAGAAAAAGGACTAATGAATAGGATTTATCTTCTCTACCCCATAGTCGAGGACGACTATGATTTCAAGAGAGAGGTAATGTCATAATAACTAGTATCTAATTCTCCTAAATGATTTTCTCATGTTAAACTGATCATTTAATGTGGGGAAGTACCAGGGGAGAAAAGCTAGAATATTGGTTAAGTTGGCAGACCGACCATAGTAGGGATCCAAAGGAGGGAAAATAGGGATCAAAAGGGGGGCCATCTGTAAAAGAGCAATGTGCAACAATGGGCTTGAAAGACCCTAAGGTTTAGCCCATTAAGACTTCCAAAATGCTAAGGTTCCAAATATCAAAGGTTGTGTCCAATGGTCAAGCTTAAGAAATTTGGATGCTTTGTGAGTACAAAAAAGTCTTCTTAATTCCTACATAGGAGGGGGCGAGCCCTGGAAGTAGGTGATAAGAGAGAAACACACACACACATTCATAAGCTTCCTTTACACGAAGGGAATGAGGGACACATGTCAACTCCCTAGCCCAGATACCCACAAGGTGCACTCAAATCCTATTGGATGGCCATGGAGGTGGACCAATGAGAATTAGGCTAGAGTAAATCCAATTTAATTCATTTAAAAACACTTAATAAAAGAACCAATTAGAATTAAGCTCTCTAGAAGACTATTGGATAGTCTCCCAAGGGGTCCAATGAGCATTCAACAACCCAATGGCTTGCCTGATTCCTATTGGCCAAGAGACAAAGGGGTCCAATGAGAGTTTAGTTGCATTAATTAATCACCTAAAGCTCTCACAAAAGGGGAAAGGGGGACACATGTTAGAAGACTATCACATATGCTCCTTAAATTCTATTGGCTAAGCCTGGAGGGGTCCAATGGGAAGCCAACAAGAGGAAATAGCAAGAGGGGTTGACCAAGAGAGAGAGGGGGCTGATTTTTCAAAGGCATTATTCCATACACACTCACACTAACTCATGTGTGAAGCAAGAAGAGTCTCTCTCTCTCTCTCTCTCTCTCTCTCTCTCTCTCTCTCTCTCCTTCTCAAGCTTTAATGAAAAGCTTATCAACAACTACTCCAAGCTTGTGAGAAGGGAGGCCTACACCAACAACTCTTGGCTTTGTGATGCAACTCCAACCAAGAGCCAAGATTCAATGCATGCTCATCTCCTCTTATTGATAGTTACTCAGGCTATGCTATGCTAATATGAGTGATTATGTGAGGAGATGTACATCTTTCTCATAAGACTACTCCTTCTTCTCAATCTACTCTCATAACCGGCTAGCTCTCACCATCTTCGAAGGTGTGTGAGGTCTTGGGTTTGAGACCGTGAGGAAATTGATGTTGTGGTTTATAAGTGTTTTGCTTAGTGCTTGAAGCTTCCATCTTCATTGCACTAGCTAGTTATTGACGGAACACAAAGAATTGTATTGTAAAATGTCTCTCTTGATGGGGGAAACCTATAATACAAAGCCTTTTGGAGAGGGTACCGGCTCCATGTAAATCCGGTCCTCGACTGTTGTCAATAGATTCATTTCTCTCTCTTTTGAAGTATTGTTCATGCCTATCCAACTAGGTGTTATGCTTTTTGTTGCTCTCTCCAGCCAAGCACTCTTGTTATGCTCATTAGGAATCTATTCTAATGAAATGCTCACTATGTTCATGCTATTTTTTGCTACACACAAGTTACTAGGCCATTAAATGTTACACAGATTGTATCGCATCTCCTTAAACCCTTTCAAATGCCAATTTTGGGTTAAACATGGAGTCATTTTAGGGCATATAGTGTCCAAAAATGGGATTTCCACAGATGAGAGAAAAATTAAAGCCATTGTTGATTTTACCACCTACAAACTATAAAGGAGTTCAAAGGTTCATGGGCTATGTTGGTTATTGCAAGCGGTTTATTTTAAACTTTGCCGAGATAGCTCGCCCTTTGTAAAAGCTTCTTATTGAGTTCCACTGCTCCCATTCTACTAGTACCCGATTGGAATGTAATTTTCCATGTTCATGTTGATGCATCGAACTTTGCTATTGGATGTGTTCTAGCTCAACCAGGAGAACATAAATTGGACTACCCCATTAGCTTTGCAAGTCATCAATTAAATGATGCTGAGAGGAACTACACCACTACAGAGTGGTAAGGTTTAGCTATGATTTATGCAGTAAAGAAATTTCGCTACTACCTTCTTGCCAAATAGTTTGTTTTCTATGTTGATCATCAAGCACTGTTGTATCTAGTAAATAAATCTTATTCCACAGTAAGAATTACATGATGGTTGTTAATTTTTCTTGAGTTTGATTTTACCGTTGTGGTGAGACTTAATAAAAGACATGTCATGGTGGATCATTTATCTTGCATACCCAATGGTGAAGCCCCTACTGGAATTGATGATGAATTGCTCGCTCGATACTGAGAAGATTTTGAACTTTCTAGTTAATGGTTTTCCACCCAAGGAGCTTCGTACAGATGTAGTTCAAAAATTGTTAAAAGAATGTGAACCTTATTCTCTAATTGCAAGAACTCTCTACAAACTAGGGAAGGATGATATTACTAGAAGTTTTGCTCGTGAAGATGAGTACTTATACATATTGCAAGAAGCCCACATGGGTATAGCCGGAGGACATTTCTCAGGAGAGCTAACTGCTAGAAAGGTATTGCAATCAGGCTATTGGTGGCCCACCTTATTCAAGGATGCATCACTTTTTGCAAAAGGGTGTGATGAATCCCAACGTTACAAGATCACACAACAAAAGGATAACATGACCTTACATCCAGTTAAAGTGACTCAACCATTTGAAAAATAGACTCTAGACTTTGTAGGCCCAATTAGTTCGACAACTTGTAACGCTCAATCTTGATATATTATTGTTGCCACTAACTATGTGACAAAGTGGGTGGAAGCCAAGGTGACACGCAAGGTTGATGCAAGGTCAACTACTATCAAGTTTCTCTTTGAGAACATTATTATGCAATTTGTTTGTCCCTTTGAGATTGTTAGTGACAATGGTACTCATTTTATAAATGGAGTGATAAAGGAACTCACGACAAACTTCAGGATAGCCCACCATAAGTCCACGCCTTATTATCCACAAGCAAATGGACAAGCTCAAATTGAGTATGTTAGCTAGCACATTTTTATACTTACGAGGATGCCATGTATGATAATTACATACTCAACAAGCGTACTTAATATGCTAACTAGCAGAATTAGTATGATAACTAGGATATTGGTTTTTGGATTTCATTTACTAAATAAATACCTACGATACATAGTACTAACAATCACTAGTATGTTTAGCATCTTCATTGCTAATAATGCTCATTAGCATACTCTCTAGGCTAGTTAGCATATATATATTCTTTGAAATAATTTGTTTTTCTTGCACTTAAGTAGTTTTTAGCATTTTGGGTGATCTCAAAGGATTTAATAAAAGGTACCTTTTTTGAAGGTCTATCAAAGCCTTTTGATAGACCACGCATGTGACAATAAACTTGGCAAAGAAAATATTGAACAAGACAAGCCCTCTATTGAGGAGCTGGATGAGCAGGACAACATGAATGAAGGGGTGGATGTTGTAGCACAGCATGCGAAGAATCTTGGCGGTGTTGTAGACACTCAACCATCAGAGGAGGAGGATGAATTTGTCATGGTTTTTCATCGAGATGCTAAGCTTGCTGCATTTCAAACAATGAGCACCTCAGAGAAAACAGTGGGTAGTGCTTCAAAGGAAATAGTGAGGGCTAACAGCCTAGGCAATGTGCAAGACATTGGTGACAACAGCCCTCTAGGGAGTTTTGTGAAAATTGCAAAGTTGAAGAGGAAAGCTGGCGCTAAAGCGATACCAAGAGAGGCTGCAATGGACAAGTTTTCTGCCCTAAGAGGATTGTGGAGGACATAACACAAAGCACCAAAGGTAAAAAGAAAGTCCCCCCACTCACAAGCTTGCAAGAAACTTTGTTGAACCTAATTTGCCCTGCCCAAAATCTGTAATGCTAGCAAGATAGTGTGCCAGTAATTGTTATGCCCTTACTGAGTGTGCCCATTCATGTCATCATTATGATAATACCCTCACATGTAGCTTACTACACCTCTTGTGGCATCATGTAACTGTTTGAAAATTTATAATGAAGAAGGTCTTTTTGGAGTAAATATAAGTGCGCAACTGTCCAATATATTTTTCATGTCCTTTATGCTTTCTCATTTGATACCTGCATTGTGTTGTTGTAGGGGAAGAGAATCAGGTGTGTTAGTTGACCTACATGATTTAAATTTTGCCCTTGAATGCAAAAAGCTACGAAAAGGAAAATTTCCAAGGCTACAACTTAAAAGAGAAAAACTTGAGATTGAGAGGCAACTAAACCACTACGGTCTACGACCCTCGATAATTAAGGAGTACTTGATTTATGTTCATCCCTCTAGGGAGGTTATATATGCCGAGTGGTATCCTGTATCAAACCCAATATGGGTGCCGAAGCTTCTGGAAGACGATAAGCGGGCTGTCACACTTGATTTGAATGTCCTACTGGTCAGTGTTGTAAGAGGGTCAGTATGGCAGAAATCCCCCTGCATATGTAGAGGAAATGGTTAAGTACAAAATTATGGATAGTGTTTTGTTACAAAGATAGCCACATATTTTTGGATTGGTGCCTCCATGTTTTTATATGGAGCACCAGCATGCCGGGTAAGGTGAATGCAATTCTAGATAGTGTATTCAAAGAGCAGAAGTCAAGGTTGGCAGGTGTTTTTCACAGTACCATTGCACTAGCCCAAAGTGGAAGATTAGGGATAAGCATGTGTTATTCAAGAATTTAAAGCTCTTTTGGAAGAATAGTCCGGATTTTGGGCCCAAAAACACTATTAACATTGATGATAGTACATACAAAGTGTGCCAAAACGATGAAGGAACTTGTCTTATTAGTCCCAGGTTAGAGCACCAAATTGTTGAGCAGTGACAACAATTTCTGGGATGCACTTTGATTGATTGACTCTTTTTATGGATGCAATTAGAGGATCATGCTAACTATACACTTGAATACGTGTTTGATAGTGGCCCTGACTCATTTTCTAATGCAGTCATTAACAAAATAGAAACAAAAATAAGAGCCACAGATGAATCCACGTGGAAGGATGAGCTCCATAAAAAAAAGGGGAGGCTGACCTAGAAGCTGAGCGGCATGAGAGGGAAAGGGTAGACAGGGAAAGATTGGAGAAGAAAATGTAGAAAGAAGAGGCTGAGCAGGAGCAAGAACGAGTGAAGCGTAAATACAAGCACCTTGGGCACAACAAAAAGGCTCAACAATAGAATGTCCTTACGTGTATTCTTTTGTAATGCAACTTTATGGAGTTAGCAACATCACACTCTTTGTAAAATTCATAACTATGTCAAGTCATTTGATGTTGTAATATCATGAGGGATCAGGATCACTATTTCAATGTCCAAAGCTGTTCTCACTTAGATTTGAGTTGTTAAGAAACAACTTTTGTGGTATTTGATTCTTTTGTGAGCAAATTGGGGTTTCTATGTGCTAGCATATTGGATATGCTAGCTACCATCTTGGATATGCTAACTAGCATATTGGGTATAATAACTAGAATATTGGGTATGATAACTAGCATGTTAGCTAGCATATTGTGTATGCTAACTAACATACAAGGTATGATAGCTAGCATACATATAATTATAATAAAAATTCTGAGCAGAGTAGAAGTATGCTACATAGAATACAAGGTATGCTAGTTAGCATATTGAACATACTAACTAGCATATCTGGTGTGCCAACTAATGCTAACTAGCATACATATAGCTATAATAAGCATTTAGAGAATAGTAGTAGTATGCTACATAGCATATTGGGTATGTTAGCTAGCATATTGAACATACTGTCTAGCATATTTGGTGTCACAACCTAGCATGATTTAGGTATGGTAGCTAGCATACTCGATATGCTAATTAGCATGCTAACTAGTAGACTTGGTATGCTAACTAGCATGTTAGCTAGCATACTAGGTATGCTAACTAATATATTGGGTATGCTAGTTAGCATATTGTACATACTAGCTAGCATATCTGGTGTGCCATCCAAGCATGCTTGCAAGTATACTGATATGATATTAGCATACTTGGACCACTAACTAGTAGCTAATTAGCATACTTTGTATGCTAAGTAGAATACTTGGAGTGCTAACTAGTATGCTAATTAGCATATTTTTTATGCTCACTAGCATACCCAATATACTAATTAGCACAACTAGAGCATACCCTATATACATGTTAGCTTAACTATCATAATGTCTAGCATACCAAGAGGTAGCATAATCTACAAAAGAATGGCTTCAACATCTCAAACATTCTCATGCCAATCTTGCAATCTAGATGCTTCTCTTATAGCTTGTAAAACAACTCAACCTACAATATCCATAAATGATCAACTTATGCTCCCAGAATGCTAGCTACGATATATAGAATTCCAACCAGTACATCCAGCATGCTCTTCAAAAAAAATTAGTGTGTTAAGTGGCACACTCAATATGCTAACAATGTGTTAACAAGAAAAGTTACTAGCATACAAACTATGCTAACTAGCATACCAGGTATGCTAACTAGCATATAGGTGTACTAACTAGCATATACAGTACTTTGACCAGTATACCCAGAATGCTAAGTAGCATTCCAGGTATGTTAACAAGCACACTCAATATGCTAGTGAGCATCTTTGAATGATCACTAGCATACAAAGTGTGTTAGCTTGCATTCCCAATATGCTAATGAGAAAACTGGGTATGCTAATTAGCATACCGGGAATGCTCACTAGCATACAGTTTGTTAGCTAGAATACTAGTATACTAATTAGTATATTATGTATGCTAACTAGCATAGAGGGTGCTAGCCTCCATCCCCACTCATTATTCTAGTTAGCATATAAGAAATGCTAACTAGCAGATACATTGTGCTTAGGATACTAAGTATGTTAACTAGCATACTCAGAGCTGGCTTGTATATGAGGTATGCTAAATTGAATAGCATGTGTGCTAGCTAGGTATGTTAATTACCATGGTGAGTATGCTAAGTAGCATACACATTGCTAGTTAGAATTTAACTAGCATACTCAATGCCAACTAGCATATGATGTATGCTAAAATGAATATCATATTTGCTAACTAGGTATGTTAATTAGCATGGTGAGAATGCTAAGTAGCATACACATTGTGTTAATTTTGCTAGTTAACATATTAGAAATGCACACACATTGTGTTTACTAGCACACTAGGTATGCTAACTAGCATACTCATACTCACTACCAACTAGCATATGAGGTATGCTAAACTGAAGAGCATGTGTGCTAACTAGGTATGTTATTTAGCATGGTGAGTATGCTAAGTAGCATACACATTATGTTAATTGTTAGTTAGCATATTAGAAATGCTAACTAGCAGACACATTATGTTTATTAGCATACTATGTATGCTAACTAGCATGTGAGGTATGCTAAACTAAAGATCATGCGTGCTAACTAGGTATGTTATTTAGCATGGTAAGTATGCTAAGTAGCATACACATTGTGTTAATTGCTAGTTAGCATATTAGAAATGCTAACTAGTAGACATAATGTGTTTACTAGCATACTCAATATGCTTCCTATCTTAATGAGTATGCTAGCTAGAATAATCAATGGCAGCTAGCATACTAGTATGCTAACTAGCATAATAAGTGGCAGCTAGCATATGAGGTATGTTAAACTAAATAGCATGTGTGCTAACTAGGTATGTTAATTAGCATGGTGAGTATGCCAAGTGTCATACTTGACATGGTAAAGCTCTATCATACACAGTGTGTTCACAAGCATCCTCAGTGTGCTAACTAGTACGCTAATAAGCATACTAGGTAGGTACTAACTAGCATAGACTATGTGCTGACTTGCTTGCATAGTATGCTAACCAGCATGCAGAATGTGGATACCATTATTAGACTATAGAATAGTATGATACTTATCAGATGATAGAAGTTATTATGCACTAGAGATACAATGCATAGAATACCAAAGTTAAATGGCATGTCAATTGGCTTGGACACCTGAGGCTCATCTAGGAGGTGCACATGGTGTGTTATGTAGCTTTTCCTCCCCATTCTCTTTTGACAAGCATCCTTCTTGTTGGGGGATACATGAGTCTCCTCTCTCCAAAATGTGTGGACCAATTCCTTGATTTCATCCGTGATAGGGCTATGACGGTGTTGCTTGTGACATGCAACCAATGAAAATAATCCACCATTGATAACAGGCTTCATCCCATAATTTTGTTTTGTGCAAGGAGCGACAATTGACTTTAAGGACCCTTGAGATTTTTGCAATAGGCATGTTATCCTTTGAATTCAAAATCATCTGCAATGCTGCATTCCTAAAAAACAACTCCTCATTAAAACCCGGTTGCTTGAATGTGTTACGGACATTGGAGAGAATTGAGCTCTGTACAACAGTCTCCTCCACTAAGGAATGTTCCTGGATTGCCTGAACAACAGGATGTTTAGCAACTAGATCCAGATTTTGCGTTTTACTTCTGTCTCAAAACCTTCAGTCCTACTCTTGAAAGCTATCACAATCTCAGAGAAGATTTTATTTTTCTCCTCATCATTGAGGGCATGATGTCCTCGTTCACCCTGCATTTATTTGTGCTCCCTCTATTTCCTCTTTCTTTCTCTCTCTTATATCCTAATCACAAAAAGAGATGGCTCTTGGGAGTTGTGATTTGTCACCTCTAATGGATCCTTTCTGCAAGTTTCTCTTGAGGACTGCAAACAAACATAAAGTATTAATCACTTGAAATCACTTAAATGTCATATATGCCTGCATCATAAGTTAACATTGGCAATTTACTCACCAACATTGAACACGTTCTCTGCATATCCAACATTGGAGCTAGTGAAAATATTGTTTTTTTGTTCTCCATATCTCTATGGAGACAGGAGGAGAAGGGAAAAAACAGATAGGAGGGTAGGTCAAGGCCAACGAGAGAGAGAGAGAGAGAGAGAGAGAGAGAGAGAGAGAGAGAGAGAGAGAGAGAGAGAGAGAGAGAGAGAGAGAGAGAGAGAGAGAGAGAGAGATCGGAGAGATTGAATTATCATCCACAGAGGTCATATATGACCCATGGGACCAAAAACACATTACAAAAATTTCTTCTCAGTGAGGGCTGATACATATCAGTTAAGGACCGAGGGTCCATCAAGAGGGTAGAGTAGAGAAAAAGAGAAAACAAAAACCTAAGGAGGGTCGACTGAGGGGAGAGCCAGTTTGGGGTTTTGGAAACTCCTGGATGATCACTTTGCCACCCCGTTAGACTGTCCATTTGCCTTGCTTACGTGCTTCATGCATCTTCTAGTGCTTGCTCGCTTTACTCTTGAGTTGTTCATGGTCAATTCTTCGTCAATCCAAATCTTTTTTCCCTTGAGAAGTCGAGATTGACATAGCAGGTTCAGGCGCTCATCTTTGTCCTTGAAAGTGAGTATGCAACGCTCAGGGTGGCACATGTCTATGTGTATCGTTGATCCATGTAACAGTTTCACGCTTGATGTAGATAGGTTGAAGAATGTTATTGAGTTTGATGATTGCTTCCTCGAGGGTGTCCTCCGTGGTACACCACGGTGAGTGTAGCCCCCAATCCTGACCTTGAGGCCAAGAGATTCTTGTACCCAGCATTCTTGTAGGGCCGCCTGTATCTTGGTGTCAATCTTCTTATGTGTTTCTTCATGTGATTCTTTCTGCTCTACCATGACATTTTTGGTGAGTGAGGCTTCGACTACGTGTGCTTTTTCAAGCAAAGCTTGGCTCTCTACTTCCTTCACATCTTCAAGCTTGCATAGACGTTCTTTGAGTCTTTCATTCTCCTCGATGAGTTCTTGAATATGAACCTCACGGGTTGTGATTCGTGCTTCTTGGCGGGCGGCGGGGTCCTTCCTTGGTGCCTCTGCCACCACAAGAAACCTCTTGCATGCAGTAGGGGTGCCAAAGGACAACATTGAGCTAAGAAACTTTTTTGGGCACATAGTGGTATGTGAGATCGAGGGCTTATGCTGATTTAAATTTTTTGGAGGCAATAAGCCATGTTTTGTGTAAGTCTGTTAAAAGGTATCGACGAGCAGAGGGTAGGGATTGGGTTCGACGGGTTGAGAGAGAGGGAGAGAAAAACGACCTTATGGCTGCACGCGCACACTCACACACACACACAGATCTTAGCTTGGATAGCTCATTGGCTTGGACATCGTAGTCCTGGTTTAGAATGTCTGCTAGAGAGAGAGAGAGAGAGAGAGAGAGAGAGAGAGAGAGAGAGAGAGAGAGAGAGAGAGAGAGAGAGAGAGAGAGAGAGAGAGAGAGAGAGAGAGAGAGAGAGAGAGAGAGAGCTTGGATAGCTCATTGTTGGATGGATACGCCGCGACGAACGTTAGCACAATGAGAACTCACCTAACAAGATTTGTCAGCTAAGGACGAAGCTCGACCCACATGCGCGTGGAAGCAAGCATAGGGTGTCAACCTACACTCGACCGACTCCTAACTAATTCCTAGAGAGGTCTCTACCTAATGTCTAAGCTACAGCCTTCAAGAGTGTATAAGAGGAAACTTCCTACAACGCTTTCTAGAGCCGAATTCTTATCAAACAATCTCGAAATACCACAGAACTTGAAGGAGACCCTACTAACACCAATAGGTCGCTCTCCCTAAGGTCTATGAATCAAAATCCTAACCCAAAACACCTGGTGCAAAATCACGTAGGATGTCTGGCCAAAATTTGCAGGTTGTTTCCAAAAACTAAAGTGCCTAATGTGTAGCTCTACTCAATGCGAACGCGTGGATATGCTGAAATGCAAAATCGGACAACGTATGCTCACCGAATCACCATATGAAGCTCGTAGATGGAGCTCGCAAAACCGGACCGTACGCGCACAATGTAGGTATTGGCGCGTAGCTCTCGTCGGGGGCAACACGTTGCACTTCTCCGCACTCGATTTCGACCACTGGTGCGCGCGTAGCGTCAAGATGAAGCTCTCACTCTCTCTCTTACACAGTACGCTCACTCACAGACTTCAAACTTTTTAAAATGACAAAAGGTTTTTTCATTAAGGTCAAAAAGTGGTATAAATACCTTACAATTCTCAAACCCTAATGTTCTAATTTAACCATCTACTCAATCTAAGTGTCAAAACTGGGATACAATCTAGAAACTTCTGTAAGCCCCAATATTTACAAAGGTGAAATGTCGGGTTTTCTCAATAAATGAATAATTACAAAAAATAATAATCTGCCGAGCAGTCATTTTCCGTACGGTGTGTCCAGATTCTAACACTCCCCCCCTCCTTGCTCATGTCGTCCCTGACATGGCTGTTGAGCTGCTTCTTCATCTTAGGCTTTCTCTCATCTTGAGCAGTGACTCATATCTTGCATGTTGAGCCAGTAGTGTCGGGCCGGATATGTCAGTGCTGATTGTGAAGAAGCTGGTGTAGAAAGCTTCTTCAAAGGCCTGGAGATGATAGGATGGCAAAAACATGATCCTTTGATACAATGCATGTATCACCTCCTTGGAAGGCTGATGAGACAGATCGTATGCACATCTGTATGTATCTTGAAAGAAGAAGATACTGTCTGTCGCCTGGCCTTGTTTGAACGTCTCGAAGACTGCCAAAAGTGTTTTGCAAATCTTTCTCATCATAATGCAAGATAGGTCAGGCGAGCCAGTGAACAATTTGATGGCGCCCGTTAGGGTTTTCACCATGTATTGAACACTTATTCTCTCACCTGCCTTCAAACCTAGCAGCTTCGGGTAATTTAGCCAAGTAGGTTGGCTTCTTTGCAATAGCTCATGGGTCTTCCATGTCCGCATCCTTGGTAGAGGACAGAAACTTAGGTTATCTCTGATGACTTTTGGTGCCTCTACCAGATGGATTAGATACTGTGGATACCTTGTCAACCATGCCTTTCTCCACCTGGGTTGAGATTCGACTATCAACTTTACCCCTTCAGGCTTGGAGATGTCTTCTTTGTACAGTGGCATTGTTGGCTCCTCTCTGATTCTTTTGTTGATT
The DNA here is from genome assembly GCF_014529385.1 of Adiantum capillus-veneris. Taxonomy (NCBI): domain Eukaryota; kingdom Viridiplantae; phylum Streptophyta; class Polypodiopsida; order Polypodiales; family Pteridaceae; genus Adiantum; species Adiantum capillus-veneris. Next base: position 10,988,210 of record NC_140945.1, read on the forward strand.
GTGGAAGCTTCGTACTTTAGCAGAGGATATGAGAGAGAGGGCTGTAGCCATTCACGTCGAAGGTTGCTGGCGTCTATCTTCTGAATAGTCATCGATTTAAAGACCCTCTGCTCCCATTCCAAGGCTTCTTTGGCCATGCCTCTGATTTTTGCTTCTATGGCCTTTCGCAGGTTCTCTTCTTCTTCTTGTGTCAGATCTTGTGGCTCTTGAGAGGGTCCTACAAGGATTTCCTCTTGCATGGGTGTGTCCACAGGATTTGCCACATTCTCTAAGTCTATTCCTTCCATGGCTGTTGGCCCAACGTTGAACTGCTCTTCTTTCTGCTGCTGGCGTCTCAGCTCTTCTATTTGCATTTGGAATTTCTTCTTTTCTGCTTCAGCTTGCTCTCCCATATTCACAAGGAGGTCGTTCAAATCGGCATTTATCTTCTCTGCCTCCTCAAGCTTTCTCTTGATGGTTTCTAGCTCATTCTGCATTGCCTTGTGCTCTTCTTCCATGCAGGTTTGCATGACCACTGACCCCTCGGCCATCATCAGCCTCTGCTTTTTCTCTAAGGTTAACTCCTTTTGGAGCTCTTTCATTTGTTCTTCATAAAGCTGACTCTATGAAGTGGTGTGAGTCGAGCTAGGAACTCTGACTCTGGCAGGAGATGCCCGTAGCCGTTGGATGGTTTGATCTTTAACTTTAATCTGGTCTTTGAGCTCAATGACCTCATCCTGGCTAGCCTCCTGCTCTATCTCTGCCTTCTCTTTGGCATTCCACATGGCTTCCACTTCCTTGGATTCTTCAGCAAGTTGTAGGGTTAGGTTGTCCCTTTCCCTTTTTGCATTTGTCAATGACTTGCTGAGTTTTCTGTATTCGTCCTTAGCTCCTTGCAGTCTTTGAGCTGCCTGCCTGATTTTCTCTTTCCATCTCCTGGCATCTTTGCAATGCCTTTGCCAGACTGGCTTGTAGCTCTGCTTCTCTCTCTATATGGCCTTGGCTTTGTTTTTGGAGAGAGTCAACTTTAGATTTGATCAGAACTTCATTGGCTTTGAGATTAGCCATCTCACTTTTTGTGGCCATTGATTGTGCCCTGAGCCCGGTTAGCTTGGTCATCACCACATCCCAATCATTGGTGGGTGGCTACAGGTCCACTGTATCAGTGGCCATCTCTTTTCGATCCACTAACCGCAGGCTCCGCATCTGTTCTTTGGGCCCTTTGATTGCCAAGTCAAATGCGACTGTGGCTACCTCTTCCCTTGAATATCCCGCAGCTAGTAGATCTTGAAAGGTGCTAAACCTTCTTTCCTCTGGATCCATCTTTTCTTCTTTCTGTTCATCTTCTTCTTGCTGCTCTTGCTCTTGGCTCTTTTCTTGCTGAAAATCTTCTTGTTCCTCCTCCTTTTGTTGGGTTTGGGGAGGGCTACAAGGAGGTGGTGATGGCGGTGGGCTGAACTCCGGGCTTGACGGTGGAGTTGGTGGCTTCTTCTTGAAGTCCCAGTCCACCTTGGTCTTCCGCTCTCTTTCCTGGCCTTCCTGCTCTTCTAGCAGTTTGCGTCGTACTTCATCCACTTCTTCTTCTGTAAATGGGATGTTAGGGATGTTTTCTGCTGTAGCATCCAGGATCTCAAAATTCTTAATATAATCTTCAAATCTGTCTCTGTGCACCCTTCGGGATGATCCCGACATGGCTTCCAGGGACAGCTTCCATAATTCGCTCAAATCTCCCTTGAGGGCTCTTCTGGCTCTGAAGCTTTCCATTAGCCGCTCTAGCCGTGCCGCTTTCTGTGATTTTGTCTCTTTGACCGGCACTTGTACAAATTCCTTCTTTCCCTTCTTCAACTCTGGCTGCTCCTCTTGCATGGTCTCTAACCGGCACTTCAAACGTGTTTCTACCCTGGGTGCTTTGGGCGGCTCATCCTCTTTATCTTCCTTGAGCCTTAGCCAGTCATTATGTGATGGAGGTCAGGCCATCTTCCCTTAACGTGCAATGCCCCATAAACCACTTTCGTGATCACCTCACCCGGCACAATGTAGGTGGGGTTCTTGTTGCCCATCTTCACCAGATTGTCATGGATATAAGCAGCATAGTTGATCACCTTCGGCTTGCTCTTCTGCATTGCACAGGTGAAGGTTGTGGCAATTGCTCCAGGCGGCATTCGGTACTTCGGTGGCCTCTTTGTACACATGTGGAAATACTGGTTGTAAAGCTGGCTCATGATTGGCACTTTAGGGTTTGCAATGTCTTCAAAGGTGTAGTTGCTCTTCTTTTCTGTGTACACCTTGACTTCATCTTGGTGCTTTGTCACACTATCCCCTTTGTTGGCGAGGTCTAGTGCGGCTGCCACCACTCTCTCTGTGATTACAATCACAGTGTCCGGCTTGCCCTGCAGATCCGTAAGTCTGGCCACTCCATCTTCTTTGATTGTAGTCATAAATTCCCATACTCTTTTTATGTCAATTCCAGCTGGCACAGCTTCAAAATAGTTATGGAGATCTATTTTCTCCAAGTACTCTGCCATCTTGCTTTTGACAAACTCATTGAGCTCCCGCGGTAGCATGGGTAGCTCTATTACATTTCCTTCAGTGTCTTTGAACACGCTTTGGTAGATCTTCAGATCATTAGACTCTAGCAAGTCCTCTTGAATCCATGTGCTGGTTGGCTTCAGAGTACCTTCTGGGATGACAAACGGCTCCACCTCTTCCAAATAGTCTTTTATGGTCATCCTCTTCTTCTTTGTCGATGATTTTGTGACTGCCATAGATCCTGTTGCACTCAGTAGTCCGAAGTTAGCGTTTTTTCCATATCAGCTGGAAAACTAAGTTTTAACTATCCAATGACTTGAAAATTGAAAATAAAACTTAAAAGAAACTTGGGATACCCTGCATGTGCTCACAGTATAATTCTGGCCAAAATTTATCATTTAGACATCCTACGCGTAGGATGTCTTTTTCATCAGTTTTTGGTGAAACTTGACATGCTGGTGTTCCTTGGCCTGTGCAACATGGCTATGTGATTGGAATTGGGTTTGGGCATCCAAAAGTGCATTTTTGGGCAGATTCAGGCTTTTAGGCTCACAAATTGGGTAGGATGTCCACAACAGGTGGCAAATGATATCCAAATGGGTTGAAAATTGATATATGGGCTCCTTGCACCATGGTAATGGCTCCCATGATGTCATTTTTTGCACAGAAGGTCAAATTAGAGCTAGAGACATCCTACGCGTAGGATGTCTTTTTCATGAAAATAGCTTGAGATTTGTTCAGTAGGTAGCTCTTGGCCTGTGGACTATGGCCATGCTCTTGGATTTTGATTTGGACAAGAATTGGTGTTGGTAAGACCATGTGTAGTGTTTTTGGGCTCAAAAAGTGTATCTTGGAGGTGTTGGGGGTCAAAAATGATTAGAATGGCTTGAAAGTTGATATATGAGCTCTTAAAGGTGATATGAATAGATCTGGAATTGAAAAACATCATCTGTGGGCCAAAAATGTCATTTAGACATCCTACACGTAGGATGTCTACTTCATCATTTTTTGCAGGTGACCACACAGATTGGTTGGCAATGTGCTCATGAATGTATTGTGCAAGTTTCATGTGATCTGGACAAGTTTTGGCAGGTCTATGGCCCATTATTTCCTCTAGGCCCTAACTTTGAGTTTTTTCATGCCTATGAGGTCAATTTTTGTCCAAATGTGATGAAACTTGGTGGCTAGCATGTAAAGGCTATCTAGAAACTTTGTGCAATGAGAAATGTTCGGGTTTGTGCCCAGAAATGGCCTTGAGACATCCTATGCGTAGGATGTCTCTTGATGAAATTTTTACTGAAGATGCTACTGGTGCCTGCCCTTAGTCCCCCTCAGTCCCTTTTAAGCCTTATTTCAACAAAAAAGTCAAATAGATAGAAAAAAACTCCCCGTGTGGATTTCAAAGCCTCCGAGCCGTTTTCTGACTTTTGGAGTGCTGTTCGGCGATGAAATTTCTTGCTGTTGGTCTCCATAGCTTCCCGATCCCTTGGGGATCCTTGCCGTATGGTTTTTGTTGACTTTGGCTTCACCGAAGCTCCGTTTGGCAATTTGTCGCTCTAGAAGCACCCGTGGTTGCGTTTACATGTCTTTGATGACTTGTGGTGCTATACCACCGTAGAACTTGGTTGTTGATGGTCTAGGAAAGCCGCTCGTGAAGTTTGGTGGCAAACGGACATGCGGTTTGGCTGCGAGAGCTATTTGACAATTTGTGTCTCTGATGCCGTTTCTGAAGTTTAGTGCCGCTTCGGGTCACCTTTTGGTCATGTGGGCTACATAGACTTGTCGAGCATGTCAAGATGCTCCTACCCATGAATTTTGGTAGCATTTAGGCGCCTCTCCGCCGATTTCCCATTTGGTGGCCTCTTGCGGGGCTTTAGGAATTAGGGTTTTTCCCGATGGTTTTCTACTGCCTTTGGCATCCAAGACTGGTCTCCTATGCTAGGGTAAGCTGCCAATTAAGTCTCATTGCTTTTGGGTTAGCCGTTAGGTGGCCACTTCTACTTGTAGGTCTCTACTGCCCGCTTTTTGTGTGAACCCTACGCTAGTTTTCGCGACAAAATCACAAACATGCGCGAAAAGCTCAAGGTGGTGAGCCTACCTCTCATGTCTGGAGCCCGTTGGCGGGTAGTCGTGCGCGTTGTAGAAGCTACTGGAAGTTCCGTTCGCTCTAGGTGGCAGAAGCTCTCTCTCAAAAGTCAATAGTGGAAATGAACTTAAAATGAAGTGAAAAATTCTTATAATGGGGGTCCCCGAACCACTTTTCATGAAATTTGACATGTGCTCCCAACTTCTTGTGAGATGGGGTTTAGGCTCAAAAATTTCTTGATTTGGACTCCATTTGCCCAGTTTCCGAGAAATTTGACGTTTCGGTCAAAATCTGACCAAAACACGCTTTCCGCTCCAGTCTCATAATTGCACCCCCATTGTACCATAGGTTGTCCTACAGTCACTGATCATCCCCATATTTTTTTTTTCATTACGATCATTTTCCACCTGCTTTTTGTATTTTTGAAGTTTTTCTGCCAAAAATTAGTAAAATTAGAAGGAAAATAGCAAATTAAACCCAAAAAATCCCCAAAAATCATAATAAATCAAAAACATCACCGCAAAACATTATATACACTCACATGCAATTTTTATGGCCGGTTTTTTCCGTTTTACCAATATTTTACCAGAAAAATGGCTATTTTTACTTATATACACACACTTGGGGCTTGATTTGGCGTTTGGCCCCATATACTTGTAGATTCATGCTGTATAAGGGCATATGTACTTGGGTTAGTCCAGAAAATTTCACAATCAAACAACAACCCTTAAAAATAGTCAAAAAACATGCCCTTTTTTGATCTTTCTGCCATTGGGTCCGCATTTGAGAATGCCTCCCTCCCTCCTAGTTGGAGTCCTCCCGGACGACAAGGTATCGCCTCGGTGTATGTGGCGTGCATGGGTTGAAAAAATTATGCTAATGCTTGGCCGTGTAATGTGGGTCTATATAATGCATACTCGGTCAATGCATGGAAAAATTAATGTTATGCAAGAGAAGGGTATAAGTAAGATGCTTATTGGCATTCGCCATTGAGGTTTCCTGTTTTCTTTGCAAGTAAAATTTGTAACTCTACTACTCTTTGTTTGATTGTCTTTCTTGCGAAAGACGCTTGCTTTGCCGCTACTGTTGATATGGCCATAGTTGTCTCCTTGGAGAGAATTTTCGTAGCGGAATTGGCCATAGACCTTGTCTCTTTTGCTTTCCATGTGTAGCTTTGCCTTGCCGGTTTTTGTAGATTTATTGCTACTTCCACAGTTGTCATTGTTTTGTTGCTGATGGGCATCCACATAAGTCGGTTTGTTTGTTTCATATGCAGTTGTCTGCCTTCCGATGTTGCTCGTACTGAAGGGAGTTCCTTTTGCTTCTGTTTCGGGATCCAGATGCGAGTCGTATTTGAGTTGTTGCTAAGCATTTTCTTTAGGATCCATATCTGTTTTATTCCCTTGGTTTTTGGTTGAACTATCTATTTCTATTGAATTCTTCTGTTGTATTGTGGTTTGTCTGCCATGTCACTTCTATCCTTCCGCACCCATACTTGTTGTTCTCGTGTTGCTAACTCTGATCTCTTCACTGCGGTCGGTGACTTTTTATACTTGTAGTGAACAATGTTGGCAGTTACTTGTTTGTTTACCATGGGTATCATGTTGTTCTTTAGTGGCACCCTTCCTTTTGGCTCTTTATCTAGTGATTGCATTGCTGGCAGCTGATTATTCCGGGGTTGCTGAGCAAAGGCTACCTCCTGTTGTTCTTGTGCATGCTGAATTTTTACTGCATTCGCATTCCAATCTATCTGCACATTGTACTCTTTTTGCCAAGGTTGTCCCAACAACATGGGGTGTTGTGTGCTTTCATCCTCGACCACATAAAATTTGTGTGGGTAAATATATTGATGTAATTGTACATGCAATATAGTCCAGCCCAATGTTTTTAGTGAATGTGATGTACTACTTTCCAGCACTTGTGGAGTAGGATGAAGTTGACCTGTGGGCTTGAGCTGTTTGTATAATCTGTAAGAGATCAAATTTGCTTGAGCTCCAGAATCAAGAAATGCCGTCGATTCAACTGGATTGCTACCCATTTTGACTGCAATTATTGGCTCCACTATGTCTTCATCAAAATTCACTAGTCAAATAGCATTTATTCGCAATGGTGATCCACATTATTGTTGTTGTTGTAGAAGCCTTCTTTTTGCAATGCGTTCTTTTGCTTCTGCTTGGGCTTCTTCTCGTACCCTCTATTCTTCTTGATGGATTTGTTGAAGCATATCCTGTGTTAGTGGTAAATGATATTTCTTTAATCGACACCCACTAATCCAATTTGGCATTTCTTCTCCTGCTAATGTAGCAATCTTGACAGCTCCGTTTTGTGATAGGTCACTAATCACAAAGGGTCCCATCCCTCGCTTTTTAAGTTTCTTGGCATGTTGCTTCAAGGTATAAAAAAGTACATAATCACCTGTTTTGAACTCTTTCGTGCACACATGCTTTTCAAAAAACTCCTTTTGTCTTCTCTTTTTAGCATAGATTGAAGCTACAACTCTCAAGCGAAGTTCATCTAGCTTTTCAAGATCATCTATTCTTGAAGAGAGCTCATGCCCTGTCCATTCTAAGCGTTTCGCTACTCATAGAGTTGGAATTAAAAACTCTATGGGTAATATAGCATTTAGGCCAAACACCATGTTGTACGATGTCGTTCCTATCGATGTTTTGTAAGGTACCCTGTATGCCCATAGTGTTGAGTGTACCTGCTGATCCCAATCTGTTCTTGACTCTGATACAATTTTAGTGAGAACCGTGCATAGTGTTTTATTTGTGGCCTCAGCTTGTCCATTTGCCTGTGGATGATATGGAGCAGATTTTCTATGTATAACCATGAATTCCTCTAGCAGATATTCAATGACTTCATTAAGAAAATGTGTTCCTCGATCACTGACAATTTCTATTGGTAAACCGTATCATACAAAAACATTCTCATACAAAAATTGTGCAGTGGTTCGTGCATCTGCTTTTTGTGTTGCCTTGGCTTCCGCCCATTTCGTGAGATAGTCCATAGCCACAATGATATATTGGGTATGGGTGCGATACGCAGGGGGTGAAATAGGTCCCACAAAATCAATGCCCCATTTTGCAAATGCCCTTGCTCCCATCATTGGCCATAGTGGTATCTCATCTCTCTTTATCGGCACCTTGGTGGGCTGACATGCGTTGTCAGCATCCATATGCAATTAGGCCAACATATTCCTGCGGTTAAGACAATTTTTGCCGTCTTATCGCCTGAATAATGGCCTCCACTTATTCCTCCATGTGCGTGTTCTAGAATCAGCAGGTATTCACTTTCACTTGCACAGATTCTAAGTTGATTGTCCTTTCCTCTCTTATAGAGTTGGTTCCCAATTAAATTATAGTCGCGAGCCTCCAGCTCTATAGCCCTTTTCCGTGCTCTTGTTATGTTTTCAGGAAACTTCCTTGTGGTTAAGAAATCAATGATATATTGACTCCATGCAGGTGCAATGTTTACCTGAAACAATGTCGCGTGATCCACTGGTCGTTTGGCACTACATATAGTACAATTGTTAACATAAGCATGTGTGTCCGCGTACATAGTTGGCCAATAAACCCCAATTGTTTCAGTCTCTGGTGTGTTTTCACTGTTGAATAATGAAATGCACAATCCTGGACATGTGCTTCTTCAAGATAACACTCGAATTCCTTTAGATTTATACATAATTGTAGAATCTGGTCTGATCCTAGATGATACAGCCGTCCTGGAATCAACTGGAAGTTTTTTGTTTGTCGAATTGCTTGTTGTTTGGATCTGTCTTCCGTGTTATCAAACCTATCTCCAAAGGAAAGAATGCTAATAATTTCCTGAGACCATTTGGGTATCATTTCAATATTGAAAAGATAAGCATCTGGTATGTCATCATCTACTCCTTCAAGAGCTTCCCGGTTGTGTAGCCTTGAAAGATGATCCGCCCGTAGATGAGTTTTACCCTTTTTAACCACCACTGTGAAATCAAACTCTAGCAATATAATAAACCATCGTACAATTCTCCCAGTATTGCATGGTTTATTAACCAGATACAAAAGAGCTTGATGATCTGTGAAGAACACAAACTTGTTTGCGAGCAAATAATACCGAAATTTCTTTACAGCATAAATCATTCCTAACCCCTCTCTTTCGGTGGTTGTGTATTTCCTTTCCGCACTATTTAACTGTCGGCTTGCATAACAAATTGGAAAATCCATTGTTCCGTCTCCAAGTTGAGCCAGAATACTCCTGATTGCATATGCAGATGCATCAATGTGAACATGGAATATCTTTTTCCAATCCGGTGCTTTAAGTACAGGTGCGGATACAAGGTTTTCCTTCAGCTTTTGGAATGAAGTTTCACACTCCTCAGTCCAATCAAAATTGACTAACAAACGATACAGAGGTTGTGCGATGACTGCATACATATATATGAATCTTCGATAATATCCGCAGTGTCCCATAAAGGATTGCACTTGTTTCACATTAGTAGGCTTGGGAAGGTCTACTATGACTTTCATTTTGTCTAGATTTGTGGTTATGCCATTTCTTGAGACAATGTGTCCTAAGATGCAGCCTTGCCTAACCATGAAAATGCACTTTTTCGGGTTAAGACAAATTCGATATGTTCTGCATTTTTCAAATACCTTTTGCAAATGATCAATATGTTCCTCTCGTAGAAGAGAGTGTACACAAAGATCATCCAGGTATATTTCTAAGAATATTCTCACGTATTCTTTGAACGCATGCGTCATTATCCTTTGAAAAGTAGATGGGGCATTAGTTAAGCCAAAAGGCATAACTCGATACGCATAAATTCCCCATTCTGTGGCAAACATTGTTTTATGTTGATCCTCTATTGCAATTGCCAGTGGGTTGTATCCTGAAAACCCATCTAGAAAGGAATAAGCCCGTTTCCCGGCCACCCTCTCAAGTACATGTTCTATGATCGGTAAGGGATAATTGTCCCTTATGGTGGCTGCATTTATCTTCTTGAGGTTTACACACTCGCAGTTTTCCGTTCTTTTTGGGGACAACCACAATGGGTGACACCCAATCTGTATGTTTGATTTCATAGATGAATTCAACATCCATTAGCTTGGAAATCTCCTCTTTGATTCGTTTAGCAAATGTGTCATTATATGTATAAGGACGCTGTTTGCTAAGTTTGGCATCTGATTTCAAAGGAATTGTATGTTGGCATATCGATGGATCAACTCCTTTGAGGTCTTTGTAGGACCATGCAAAAACATCTTTATACTTCTTGAGAAGTTGTGTTAGCAGTTCTTCTTCTTCAGGCTCTAAATCGGTTGCGATATAGACCGGCTGAGGCTTCTCACCTGGTTCAGCGAGGGCTATCCTTTTTGCATTTTCTGGCCCATCGTAAGATTCCTAGTTTGTTCTTTCCCTGACTGGTGGTGTCATTATGATTTTTCTATCCTGGATGGTGAATTTCCGATAGTGTGATGGTACATTCATGTTTCCTTTTTATGACTCCCCCTTACCATCACTATCTCCTCAGTAGTCCATACCTCTCGTAAAGACCGTTTTAGTTTTTGGTATTTCTGTTTACGCTCCAGTTTGGTCCACTCTGGGTCTTTTGTTGTTTCTTTTTTTTTATTTTTGAGATTTTGTGATTACGTTTCTGTTTCAGCTTTCCGTACTTGTCTTATTTCCTCTCGCGTTCTTTCCCTTCGAGCTTTTGAGAATCTTCCTGATATTTGATCTTTTACACAATACTCTGCTTTGACAAGGATTAGATAGTGAGTTTTATCTTTGATCCTGGGCATCAGGTTCTCTCTCGCTTTGTTTCCTGCTCGTTTTCTCCTATAGCGTTCCTGGCGTCTAGGGTGATGATTAGAAAAATCATAAAACTTGATATTCTCTGTTTTCTCCCCATGCTCACTTGAGCTGTCTGAACACTCATAATCTGCATCGTTATTTACCTCCAGGTGCTCAGCCGAGTTATAAAACTCTTCTTGTTCTGGTGGTTCTACCATCTCATCTCCTCCTGGTATAGGGCTTACCATGTAATTGGTAGCACATAATAGCCATCCTTATTGCAAAATTTTGTTGTTGGACTATCTGTAATGGTACAGACATCCAATGTTGCTAGTATGTGTTCCCATTCCAGAGGTTCTAAGGCAATTTTAGGAAAAGGTTCCAGAATATAATCCTTGTCCCCAATCGCTCTTTCTAAGATGCATTCCTCTTTTTTAAAGCTCCCACAATGTGAAGCTCCGCACATCCATAGCTTTTTTTGTTGACCTAACCATGCTAGGAGTTCCGACCCTGCTAATGTAGCTGAATCAAACTCTTCCATTGGTGTCTGGTTCACATCCTTGTAACTATGGTCTTTTAGGTGTATTTTGGTTGTTGTCTCGCCATGTCTGAGGTATATGTGGTCGTAACCCCAATCCTGGACCATCTTTAATTTTCTCATTAATGGTCTTCCCAAGATGATCTCGTAATTGTTCTTTTTGTCGAAATCGACTATTGCAAATGTGTGCTCATACTCGATTCCGCATGAGGTGACAATCACTTTTTCTAAGAGTCCTAGAGGCTTTTCCATACACCCATCTGCCAATTGCAATTTCATTCTGGTAGCTCTCAAAGCTGGTTTTTCCCTTTTTTTCAGATATCCTTGGTGGCGATAGCGACTCCTGCTCCATTGTCAAGAATAGCTTTGGAAACTACTCCTTGGAATTCTACTGGTAGCATGGTGTTTCCATCTTCTCCCTCACAATACTCTCCAACCTTGTTTAAAGGTACTGGCCTAGTGTTTAGTTGAGAACTGTTCAATTCTCTGATCCCTTCTTGAAGCTTCGAGGTGGGGTCCTTCACTCCAAATTTTTCTAGGCATTTGCCTACTGTGGTCCACATGTTTGGTCGTAACCTTAGGAGTTTGGCTAATGTGATTGTGCATGCCACCGGTGTGGACAATAACTCAATCAACCCTTGTGAATCCATCACTTTGTTAGAAGAAAGTCTTTGAGATGGGATTGCTCTCACCTCAGACTTGGTTTCATACTCTCCTAGGTAAGAGGGTAGAGTTTTCAACGAGTCTGGTTGGATGTGCTGCGAACTAATTGATCCTTGGTCTCCCTCTTGTGAATGTATATCAAAGTTCATTTGTGATCTTGCCTCAAATTCTTTAATAGGAGGTAAGATTTCATTTTTCTCTTTTCTCGTGATGTTCATGTGGTAACTCACCCTGTTAGCTTCGTTGGCCTCACGGATTTTCTTCCACAGATCATCTAGACCGTTACAGTCCTTACCCATTTCTACCAATGTTTTAGGCTGGAACCCGTCACTTGTCTCATCTGTTGTGTTTGGCGCTATGATAGGTTCTCCCCTAGACTCAAAGGCATTCGTGAGTCTTTCCTTCGTTTCTACTTGTTTCTCTAAAGTTGGTTTGATAGGGGTGGGAGCCGGTACTTCATGCCAATTTGCAGGTTTACCAAGCGGGTTTTCTATCAAAGATTGAGCTGTTTCAATCATATTTCTACACATTTCCAACCTCTATTTTTCTATTTTAGCATATGGATAAGTCATCCATCTTTGCTCTTGGGTTTGGTTCTTTTGAGTCTGGCTTCGTAAGCTTTTAAAATTGCATCTAACTGCTCATTTACCTTGTCTTCCAGTATTGATCCTCTTGATCCTGCACTTTTGGGTTCTGCTATTTCCTTGGGTGCTATGGTTGCCGTAGTGTGTGCGCTTAGGCTAGCTAGGTCCTCTAACCGCTCTAATCTATCCTTTGTGTGTTTTAACTCCTCGGATAGAGCCGTTTGCTCTCGTTCTCTCCTGGCTTTCATACGCGCCTTTCTAACTTTCCAAGTGCTTCTCTAATTTTTTGTTTCTGAACTTTGGGCATCGGTTTTTGGCTCTTCAATTATAGGTTTGTTCGTCATTCTTTGAGCTTGGGCTCGCGTCACTGCTTGAATAGGTATTATTGTTTCGTTTTATGACCCTCCACTGGAAGGCACTGCTTGCAGCATGTTCAAGGTAGTTTTTGCTCCTTTGCTCGGATTCTTAGGGCAATCAGGAATCAAATGAGGAACTCCACACTCGGTGCAATATGTGTTGACTCTAATGATTTCATCATGAGGACAGTCTCTTAGCCAATGGTCTCTGCCACACTTGTAGCAAGGTCCTTTAAGTTGTTGAGGTACTCCTTGAGCTCCTCTTTGTTGGTATGCATGTCTCTGCCCGCCCATGCCTCCGTTGGCTATGAATAACAATGTTCGTTCATCCAAGCTATATCTTCCTTCTCCCGCTGCCTGCGCAGCTGTTGGTGGTTCTGCACCTCCTATCATGCTCCATGGTTCTGGTGTTGAGGGTTCTTCCAGTGGATAATAGACAAGATTTGCAGCATATCCATTGGGATCTTCATAATATGCATGCATAGGCACCAAAGCCTTCGCTTCTGATTCGATGACTGTTGGTGTGTATCTTATGCCGATTGGTCATAATCCTGGTAGGGGTGGTTGTTGCCCCAACACTGGTTGTGGTCTTTCTACACCTACAGGTCCTGGTAGGTTGCCTGCTTGATACCTAGGCATCGCTGGAATTTGAGGAGATGCCACCTGAGCTTGGGGAGCGTAAGGTCTCTCTCTCACATATCCCTTGTTATAATAGAATTCCTCCGTCCCATGGTTTGTCCATTTTTGTTCAATAGCACACCACTTGGGGTTTGACATACAAGTTAATCTTTTTTAGCACTTCCAGTACAAGCTGCTCCTAGTTTACAACTACTTCTCCTTTCGGTGCTGTCTTAGAAGACTTGCTTCCACTTTGTTGTGAGGATGAATCGTCGTCAAGATCCTTGAACTCACCCTCTTTGTAGACCGCACAATTGTCTACAAGGTAAAGAGCCTCCTTAGTTAACTCATTTAACTTCGTGCTCCTCTTCATATATAAGTCCTCCTCGAGATCTGCATTCCTTAGTCCTTGGATAAATATAATCATAAGTCTGGACTGAATTGGCAGTTCTTCCACAGGGCAGAACTTAACATATCTTTTTAGTCGTAGGGCTGCCTTTCGCATAGACTCCCCATCTTTCTGTTTGAATTTATGGATTTGTGAGACTGTATTATGAGCTATCCGCCTTTGTGAGAATTCCTCGATAACTCGTCAAACACCTCCTCCATAGACTCAAAGTCTCTACGCTTCACACAATCGAACCAAGTAGCAACGTCACCCTCTAGAGTTAGTCCAAACAGTGCAAATTGGGTAGGGAAGTCTAACACCTCTTCAGCTCTAATTACACGCACAAAGGCTGCTACATGATCTCTCGGATCCCTGTTTCCGGTGTATTTCTTGTTTACCCATTTTTGCACTTGAGAAGGTCTAATTCTACGATGGTCTACAAATCTCATCATTGGATCTCCTCGTCCCAATCTATATACCTCCTCTGGCCTTCGGTAGTGGCCGGGTTCCTCTCCCAGTGGTGCTCCTAAGCCATAATTTCTAAGAGTTCTTGCAAGAGATGGTTCATCTCTTCGAACTTGTTCTATGGGTGGTCTTCCAAGCTCTGTTGACCCTTGAGTTTTTGGCTTACGCTCTCCTTGATACCGTGAATAGAGTGGTGGTTCTTGTAAATCCCTTAGCCCTCGTGCGGCTTCATAACCATCTCGGTTTCGGTCTTGTTCTAATGTTGCAGTCTGTCGAAGCCATGCCTGCAATGATGGCTGGGTTGTTGGTTCGTTTTTGTTGTTGAATGTCTATGGTTGGGTAGAATGTGAGGTCGCGTCATACTCCTTTGAAAAGGGATTTGTCGACTTGCTAGGGGTGTAGGTGGCTCTTGGCACTTCATCGGGGGCATATGTTGATGCTCCTGGAACTGTTGCCTTTTCTACCTCCTCTGGGAGAATACGTTGGTATTCTCGCTCGTACTTATAAAAAAAAATGATATCCTTCCCCATAGCAATTTCATAAGAGAATAAGTAAAGAACCTTGTCTTTGCTTAACTCGTTTGGATAGGGTCCTTTGCAACGAAAGTAAGAGACTATTCCCTCGCTCTCATGCTTGTAAATTCCCACATTCTCATTATAGGTTATGACCCTGGTTGTTTTCTTATCATACATAAAAATTGCTCCAGGTCGATCAATGTTTGGAGGCGGTTCTTGAGTTTTTGAAACCATTTTCCCCTTCGCCACGTTATCTCCATATCTGTTGTAATCTTCAGGGTTACTAACTATCAGATAGTGGTTCCCCTTTTCGTCTCGAAATCTATCTCCATCATCATAGACTCGAATTATCTCCAGTCTCTGAGCCGGCCTTTCTTCAATACAAATACACTTGCGTCCTCGATAGTCAGAATAAACTGGGGCTCTCCTCGAGTTTGTTCCTTCTAAGAAGATCACAGTGAACTTGGAATCATTCAAAGGATTTAGGGAGGTGCTTTCTCCTGGCATTGGTCTGTCATAGGTCAAACCTCCTGGCTGTTGACTACCCATCATGAAGAATGATTTTTTTGATGAAGTGTCAGTATCACTACCCTCCTCAATAATCGGTGCTAGTGGATCTAGCCTTGCCTGAGTTACACTCTCCTCGGTGGACACTAAGCTACCTTGGTCACCTACCACCTTTTGGTCTCTAAAAATGTATCTTCTTGATCTTAAATTCATCAAATTTAGCAATGCAATTTATTACAAATCCAACCACTCACCTGGCAAAGGGTCAGTCTCCGCACAACTTCTTGCTTTGATGCTGAATATACTTGTACACAAGCGTTTAATTTCGGCAATCGAATCAAAGCATCTAACGCTAGAGGTGATTTTAGTAATGATTGGTATAACTGGAGAGTTAACCTCAACCACTACTGTATTTTATACACTTCTGGTGTTGTGGATTAGTTCTACTAATCTGGAAATGTACTTCCCTCGGGTGTTGGTCAATTTACATGAAAAGTCTGAATTCAGTCTTTGCTCCGTCAAAAGGTCAAACCAGGTCCAAATTCACTTTTGAAAGAAGTTCTGGAACCCTTAAGTCAAATGGAACCTCACTGCATAAGCTCAATCAAATTTTCTCTTCACTAAGCCCCAGTAGTCATCCTACGCGTAGGATGTCTCCTGCTCTGTTTTGCTTGGATTTTTGCACTATGGATTCCCCTTGATGTGCTGAGTCCACATTTGTTTTTACTTTTTGATTGGACACCTATAAGCTAGTCAATGGATCAGAAATTTGTTCCGACAACCTGATGTTGGTCTTGATCAGTCCAATCAACTCTAATTTTGACCAAAATTGACTAGGAGGCTTGCTTAGGCTATACAACACCCTGCTATGCCTACAGTCAGCTTTTGGCTTGAATTTCTTGCTTTAGACATTCTACACGTAGCATGTCTTTTTGCTTATAATGGCTTCAAATGCACAACATAGACTCCTCTTGAGGTGCTGATCATTTTGGTATGCTCAAAATTGAGTTTGGAGTGCAAAACCACACAGATGACATCCTACGCGTAGGTTGTCTTTGTGGTCTGTTTGATCCCAGACTTGATCCATAGCTTCCTCTTGATTTCAACAACCCAGTGGTATGCTTAAATTTTGATTTGGATTTCAAAAGTCCCCAATTTTAGCTGTCCTAGCCTTTTTCAATCAAAAAGTGCTAAAGTCTGCTTAGAACCCAATTTTCTCACCCAAATGAGATGAAACGTCTCACAGTCACTCAATATATCATGCAGATCATGCTCATGCAGCCATCCTATGGTTTTGGTCTTAAATAATTCCTTGACACAATTTGGGTAGGATGTCTGGAAATTTATGTCTATTTAGCCTTATCCTGTCAAGATATGGTCAAATTTCCACTTTCCAGGTGAAAACCTACCTTCTGGATATACTGGTCAACTCAAAATTCCAAAATTCCCACCAGATTAGCCTGTAGACATCCTACGCGTAGGATGTATCCTGGCTTAAAATTAAATTTTTTCTTGACAGAAATGCTCCTGATGCTCTGCAGCTCTATCAGAAACATTCACATCAACTTTTGGACTTCACTTCAACTTTCAAACACACTTTTGCGTCTTTTACAACTTTGTGATGAATCTAACAAGCAAGTATACATGCATGAAGTACTCTAGATCCTGAATCATGATGTCCTACTTACTCTACTCCTACTCATCATGTGAAATGGTGATAATGGTGTTTTGGTTGCTTCCCGACATCTCCGTACTCCCAAGCTCTCCTCTCACCGCTTCTACCACTCCAACTCCTACTCTCTACTCCACAACTCAACTAAAACTACCTAAGTCTACCTAAGTCGAAGGATCTAGGGAGACACACGGTCCCTAGACTCCCTCTAAGACCTAGAGAGTCCTCCACCCTCTGATCCTATCTAAATGTAAAACGAGAATCTTGGCAAGCCAAAGAATCCCTATCCTCAAGGACTAGTCTCGGTCACCTACCTAGGGTTTTCGTCCCTGGCAGCGACGCCAATGTTGAACGGATACGCCGCGACGGACGTGAGCACAGTGAGAACTCACCTAACAAGATTTGTCAGCTGAGGACGAAGCTCGACCTGCAGGCGCATGGAAGCAAGCATAGAGTGTCAACCTACACTCGACCGACTCCTAAGAGGTCTCTACCCAATGTCTAAGCTACATCCTTCAGGAGTGCATAAGAGAAAAATTCCTACAACGCTTTCTAGAGCCGAAGTCCCATAAAAAAATCTCAAAACACCACAGAACTTGAAGGAGACCCTACTAACACCAATAGGTCGCTCTCCCTAAGGTCTACAAACCAAAATCCCAACCCAAAACACCTGGTGCAAAATCACGTAGGATGTCTAGCCGAAATTTGCAGGTCGTCGTTTCCGAAAACTAAAGCGCCTAATGTGTAGCTCTATCAATGCAAACACGTGGATATGCTGAAAATGCAAAATCGGACAACGTATGCTCACCAAATCACAAGATGAAGCTCGTAGATGGAGCTCGCAAAAGCGGACCGTACGTGCACAATGTAGGTAGTGGCGCGTAGCTCTCGTCGGGGCAACACGTTGCACTTCTCCGCACTCGATTTCGACCACCGGTGCGCGCGTAGCGTCAAGATGAAGCTCTCATTCTCTCTCGGACACAGTACGCTCACTCACAGACTTCAAAATTTTTAAAATGACAAAAAGTTTTTTCATTAAGGTCAAAAAGTGGTATAAATACCTTACAATTCTCAAACCTTAATGTTCTAATTTAACCATCTACTCAATCTAAGTGTCAAAACTGGGATACAATCTGGAAAATTCTGTAAGCCCCAATATTTACAAAGGTGAAATGTCAGGTTTTCTCAGTAAATGAATAATTACAAGAAATAATAATTTGTCGAGCAGTCATTTTCCGTAGGGTGTGTCCAGCTTCTAACACTCATCATCTTGGACAGTGCAATCCTGGTTCAAAATGCCTGAGAGAGAGAGAGAGAGAGAGAGAGAGAGAGAGAGAGAGAGAGAGAGAGAGAGAGAGAGAGAGAGAGAGAGAGAGAGAGAGAGAGAGAGAGAGAGAGAGAGCTTGGATAGATCATCATCTTGGACAGTGCAATCCTGGTTCAAAATGCTTGCTAGAGAGAGGGGAGAGAGAGAGAGAGAGAGAGAGAGAGAGAGAGAGAGAGAGAGAGAGAGAGAGAGAGAGAGAGAGAGAGAGAGAGAGAGAGCTGAGCAATTCCATGACCCCAAGACTTTAGTAACCAAAAAAGATGAACGGATAAAAATTGTTTTTGGACATTTTTATTTGAAAATGGACATTGTCTAAGCTTTTCAACATGTGCTAACAAGCACTACTACCTAGCATTGTCCCGGAAAACATTTTTAGTAACACGTTAACATGCTTACACCCTGTTCAAATATCCAAAATGGAGAACATGGAGAGAATAACAACAATGAAGCACCAACCTTATGTGGAGGTCTTGAAGCATGGATGTAGTCAATGGATTGCATATTCTAAACCAACAAAACCCAAGTCAGGAGTTCCTATCGGTCATCCAAGTCGAGCACCCTAAGATGTAAGTTCCACTTTCCTATACTCTTTTTTGTTACAAATATGCCTTGAAATAAAGTTAATTTTCTTTTCATTATTTTGAATGCCTTTGTAAATGTGGAAAACATCATGTTCAAAAATATACATTTGTCAACAACGAAGCACACATGGTCATGTATAATGATTAAATCTATGAGTAGTGGATAAACATCTTGAAGAAGCATCAGGCATCAACTGCTCATGGGCGACAACCAAGCATAACAACCTTTAGATGGCTAAATGGTTTAGAAGATAATGATGTCAAGTTACTACAACAGGAGCTAATAGAAGAGCGGGATGGGAATGGAGGGAGCTTTTTTCAGTTTTTTGCTCAACCAACCAATTTTTTAAAAAATCTCGCTTTACTCCAAAATTAGTTTTTGAAGTGAGCTTTACAGAGAGAGCTTTTTTTCTTAATCTCTCTCTTTCTCTCTCTCTCTCTCTCTCTCTCTCTCTCTATATATATATATATATATATATATATATATATATATATATATATATATATATATATATATTGAAGCAGTCTGGGGCGGGCAACAAGAAGAGCGGCCTCTAAATACCCTTCGAGGCTCCCGTGCTGCTCAAATGGGGCTGGGGCAAGCACAATCAGAGACAACAACCCACAACCAGAAACCAAACAAGAAAAGGGGCACCACCTAGTTGTAGATGCGAACTAGGACGCACGTGATATCTCCTTGTACTCAAACGCACAAAGAGAGGGGAATGCAAGATAGCCACACACACCAAACACAAACATTTACCACGCCAGAGAGAGGTAAAGAGCACAAATCAACTTGAGCAATTTAGTCTTAGCCTTAAAGACTAGATGCACACAAAGCTTGATGAGAAATAGAGAGACAACACAAAACTTGACCTTGTTGCCAATACACAAATTGTCTTAGGGTCACGGGAGCCCTCTCACTGAGCACCCTCTTACAATTGACCTTTTAGGCAAACAATTCAACAAGCCCTCAAACCACCAAGCATGAAATGGCACAACAAACTTCAAGGGCAATATACCTTCAACCACCTGATGAGCCAACTTATCAAGTCAATTTGGAGAGAAGAGTCGTAGTTGCAGCATACAATTGCACCCAAAACTATGAATCTTATTTATTGGACAAGAGTAGGCTACAAGTGTGATGTAGAGTATGGTATCACTCCACTCCTCTAGATGGCATAACTAACTTCAAGCTTCTCCATGCACCTATGTGTAGTGATGGAATAGAGCACTCACAATGCACACACTCTACACAACTAGGCTTGAAGAGTGGTGTGCTATGTTGAGAATGGTGTGGTGTAGTGTGATCAGGTGATAATTTACAAGGGAGAGAAGGGCTCTATTTATAGGTTTTAGAAACCCCGATTAGGATTAGACCTAATCAAGTTTATTTGAAGAAATAAAAGATTATGCATATTTTTATTTTTTTAAATGAGGGTGGGTCTTGTCCTTTGAGTCACATGGATATGGGCTCAAGGGAAGAGAATTATTGAGGATGAAAGGAGAGAGAGGGATTGAGTGAATAATTTGGGAGTGCCTACTCTAGTAGGGGGTGCATTTTACAATAAGGTTAGTGGTTAGTAGTTAGTAATTATCACTACAAAATATTTACAAAATCATTCACCAAATGGTGAGATATATGATGAGAAAAGTTAGAGAAGGGATGAGCTTGTAAAGAGAGGTTGAAGCTATGGAGAAGTTGACATTCACCTCTTTACAACACCCAAAGAAGAAGCGAACAACATGGCGAAGTAGCGCGTGTCGATGAAGATATGTTATCCTCAAACCTTGGAAAATTCATGATAAAAGCCTTCATTTGCAGAGGTTAACCTTGGATTTTTTCTGATTTTTTGAAGTTCTTTACAAAGCTGAAGAGAGTATGGTAATATGGACATATATGTCGAGAGAAAGGGGAGCACCTAGGGGTGTAGAAATGGAGGATGAAGGCTATGGAGGTGTGAGAGAAGTGGCAATGGTGAAGAGGGTGAATTAGGACATGGGAGTTGCAGATTTGGGAGTGGGAAGGAGAGGGAGGAGTGTGTGTGTGTGTAGAAGTGTGGAAAGAGGTGAGAGAAGACTAAGGGCTACTTGTGAGAAAAGTGGGCAGACTAGGGTCCACTCAGAAAATCATAGCTCACCGGTGGTTGCTCCAAAAATCACCAAAGTTTTTGAGGTGATTATTCAGCTTTTGTTCCATATTTTCTCTTTTGACCACCACTCCAAATTCGGAGTGGAAATGGGTGCCAAAAATCTCACCAAAAAGCCTGTTTTTAATGCCTGCAAAAGTCTTTTAGTGGCCCCCTCCTTTGTTGAATTTGTACAATGTATCCAAGAGTGAGCCCCTCCTTTGTCATATCATAATACAAAGCATCCAAGTTGCCCTTTACACATGCATGGAGGAGGATTATTGGTGAATAAAGAAATATATACATGGTGGGACTAGTGTATGGACTATTCATGGATTTTAGCTCAATAAGCGCATGGTGTTAGAATAATGAGTAATAGTAATAATAAAAATATGGAGGAATTATGGATATGGAAAGATATTGGAATCATTTGATATGGTCCCTCTTTGTATTATTTTGGGTGAAAGAGGAAAAGGTATGCAAGTAAATGAAAATAATATAATAAACATGACTAAGAAAGTAGAAATCAATTTTTTTGTTTTCACGAGGGTGAGGGTGAAAATGTGGGGGTGGTTTGTATAAAAGAAAAAATATGAGGTTAGAGTATGTAAACATTGGCAAAAAATACACTTGTGGTGCAAGAGGATGAAAGAAGGCATACATAAGTTTAATAAAACACACACCTAAGTATAAATATTTAAATAAAATATCAAAATAATTATAAAAAAATACTATATTCAGGCCATATATACAATGCAATATTTACACACAAATAGGCCATAATATATTTTATTTTTTTGATTTTATTTATTTTTTTGGCTCAACTAGCCCAGTGACTAGCTAGCTGAGGGTTTGAAGAAGATATGGGAAAAGCCCCTAGCTCACACACGCCTATGTACAATGAAAAGGTAAGAATAGCCACAATGCTGAGGTGATTTTGGTATGGTGGGGTAACTCACTATGGCAATTATGGAGAGCCGAAAAACGGCTATCAATAGCCCCCCCTTAGATAATGGTACATTCATGTACCATCTATCCGATCATACAACATGTAGATTGTGTAACGTCTGTCTTTGTCTGCTCTCATCTTTGAAGAACCTTTGTTGTATGATTAAAAAACCTTGTGTGATATGAAAGGTTCTCAGAGCCAATAGCAGGATGTAATGAAGTGACTGAGTAAACCTCCTCCATTGAGAAAGTTTAAATAAGCACCCCCCAGGATCAAAGATCTTGAAATATCTTTCCGAAAGAGAGATGTATGGTATGGAAACACTTACTGATATTGGTTGAAGAAACTTGTAGATTTTATTGTTTTCTATCATTGCATCTATCACTATGAATGTGATATAAAAGATTGGTTGCTCTTCCTCTTGTGTAAAGTTGATGTATCTACTACGATCTTCAAGAGCTTGTATGAGCAAATTCCTGAACTGTAGCTCATAAAATTCATTCAACCTGGGTAGGCTCATCAAGTCAAAAATTCTATGACCTTCATGATTTAGGAAAGCTTGATCCATGCTTCCAGCTGCTATTGGAAGATATTGCAAATAGTTTACCACATAAGTAGATAATAGATGAAGGTTTCTATTGCTTCCAACACATTGGAAGAGAACAGATTTTGGTACTGAGGATGAAGACCAGAAGCATCACAATGTGCGACCTCCATACACCAAAGAACGAAATGAAGAAGGTTTGGAAAAATTCGTTCATCACCAAGTATTCATGTCGTCCTCACTTAAGAAGGTATGGTGCCCCTGATGAAAGGTATATGTGAAGAGAGGAGAAGTTGACTTTGAAGAGGTGAAACCCAATGTGAAGATGATTGGGGCTTTAAAAGCTTGGATTTTCTTGCTAAGAGATTGTCCCATGAATGAAGATCCACCCACTAAAACACCATTGGAGAGAATGATACCCTTGTGATAGTTTCCTTTTATGATTTTATTTTTTACTACTCTCCCATGTTCTTCATCCCCTTCTAAGCCCCCCCTTTGGCAAGGTTGTATCTCCTCACATTGTACCACCTTAAAGGTTGACGGATTACTGTTTGATTTTGTGAAAATTTTGGCTTCTTATATGATAGGTTCCTCCATGCTTAACATACATGGGTCATACCAATGCTTTTCAACATCCTCAAAAACTTCTTGAAGATTATCCTCACATGGATTCAACTCACACTCTTCTACTTTGTTTTGGAGTTGGCATTCCATGTACACAATCATCTCTTTATGATCAATGTGGTCCATGATCTCCCCACCTATGATTTCATCTTCTTCTTCACTCTCTTCTTTTAGACAAGATACACTCTCAGAACATTCCATAAGATCAAGGTTACCTTCAAGGTATTCATTCTCCATAGAGTCATGTTGCACACAAGCTTCGTCTGCTCGGACTAGAAATTGATCCTCCGCCAAAAGGTTGGATGTATCCATTTTTGAATCATCAATGCCATTTGAGATATCTTGTGTTGATTTTTGCATGCTTGTGATAAAGGTAGAAGAAAGAGATTCCACATTTGAATCTTGGCCACACACTTTAGCACTTGAATAATCAGTTGGCATGTAAGTAACTTCTTCAACATTTGTCGGAGTAGAAGGAGACAAGTAGGGCAAAGGCGATGACTTCTTGATAGAAACACTTTCATGATGGTTGGTTCTTCCAGCATGATGGAAACCATTTTTGATGTAGAAGTACTTGTGAAACTTCCTTCGGGCAATAGTGACCGCTTCTTCAAAGGTAGAGGGTCCACTACAAGTAACCTTAGTCTTTAGGAAAGGAGACAAACCCGAAATAAATTGCTCCATTTTTACATAATCTGCAAATGTAGAGCTAAACCCACATCCTCCCCATTGACGAGAAAAAAAATCCTCATAAGCATAGTAGTCTTCACCATGTTGTTGAAGTTTCCCTAATAAAGCCCATGCTGTCTCTGTTGTTGGAAATTTAGAGAATCTGGTCTTCAAAGATTTGGAAATTTGGGTATATCCATCTTCAATCTGAGAAGACATACTCCAAAACCATTTCTCAGCGTTGCCTCTAAGGCATAGCAATAGAAAATCCCCTTTTTCAATGTCATCCCTTTTACCAAGGATATGACAAACCATTCTAAAATCAGCAAGAAAATCATCAACATCTTCTTCTAGATTTCCGAAGAAGATTGGGATATCATCAAAGGTATAGCGTGTCATAGTCTCTCAATGCTAGAACCACACAAAGATTTGTTCCAAACAATCATTTTCTCTCATGACATCAACTAACTACACAAAGTTTTGAAAGGTCTTTCAACATGAATTCTAGACTCTTATGTGAAAATGTTTTTTTCCTTTCTTATGTTATGCTAATCCAAACCATATTCTAGATCAATTTTTGTTGCCTTGAAATTAAACTCGGTCATACAAGTTTTCATGATTCATATAATCTACTTGATTATGCTAAAATTCAAGCATTCATGCAATACAACAACAATAAGCACAAAGTCATTCCTCAGTGGGGGCACCAATTTGAAGCGGTCCGGGGCGGGCAACAAGAAGAGCGGCCTCTAAACACCCTTCGAGGCTCCCGTGCTGCTCAAATGGGGCTGGGGCAAGCACAATGAGAGATAACAAAAACAAACCCACAACCAGAAACCAAACAAGAAAAGGGGCACCACCTAGTTTGTAGATGCGAACTAGGACGCACGTGATATCTCCTTGTACTCAAACGCACAAAGAGAGGGGAATGCAAAATAGCCACACACACCAAACACAAACATTTACCATGCCAGAGAGAGGTAAAGAGCACAAATCAAATTGAGCAACTCAGTTTTAGCCTTAAAGACTAGATGCACACAAAGCTTGATGAGAAATAGAGAGACAACACAAAACTTGACTTTGTTGCCAATACAAAAATTGTCTTAGGGTCACGGGAGCCATCTCACCGAGCACCCTTTTACAATTGACCTTTTAGGCAAACAATTCAACAAGCCCTCAAACACCCAAGCATGAAATGGCACAACAAACTTCAAGGACAATATACCTTCAACCACCTGATGAGCCAACTTATCAAGTGAATTTGGAGAGAAGAGTCGTAGTTGCAGCATACAATTGCATCCAAAACTATGAATCTTATTTATTGGACAAGAGTAGGCTACAAGTGTGATGTAGAGTATGGTATCACTCCACTCCTCTAGATGGCATAACTAACTTCAAGCTTCTCCATGCACCTATGTGTAGTGATGGAATAGAGCACTCACAATGCACACACTCTACACAACTAGGCTTGAAGAGTGGTGTGTTATGTTGAGAATGGTGTGGTGTAGTGTGATCATGTGATAATTTACAAGGGAGAGAAGGGCTCTATTTATAGGTTTTAGAAGCCCCGATTAGGATTAGACCTAATCAAGTTTATTTGAAGAAATCAAAGATTATGCATATTTTTATTTTTTTAAATGAGGGTGGGTCTCTCTTGTCCTTTGAATCACATGGATGTGGGCTCAAGGGAAGAGAATTATTGAGGATGAATGGAGAGAGGGATTGAGTGAATAATTTGGGAGTGCCTACTCTAGTAGGGGTTGCATTTTACAATAAGGTTAGTGGTTAGTAATTATCACTACAAAATATTTACAAAATCATTCACCAAATGGTGAGATATATGATGAGAAAATTTAGAGAAGGGATGAGATTGTAAAGAGAGGTTGAAGCTTTGGAGAAGTTGACATTCACCTCTTTACAGCACCGGAAGAAGAAGCGATCAGCATGGCGAAGTAGCGCATGTCGATGAAGATATGTTATCCTCAAACCTTGGAAAATTCATGATAAAAGCCTTCACTTGCAGAGGTTAACCTTGGATTTTTGCTGATTTTTTGAAGTTCTTTACAAAGCTGAAGAGAGTATGGTAATATGGACATATATGTAGAGAGAAAGGGGAGCACCTAGGGGTGTAGAAATGGAGGATGAAGGCTATGGAGGTGTGAGAGAAGTGGCAATGGTGAAGAGGGTGAATTAGGACATGGGAGTTACAGGTTTGGGAGTGGGAAGGAGAGGGAGGAGTGTGTGTGTGTGTAGAAGTGTGGAAAGAGGTGAGAGAAGACTAAGGGCTACTTGTGAGAAAATTGGGCAGACTGGGGTCCACTCAAAAAATCATAGCTCACCGGTGGTTGCTCCAAAAATCACCAAAGTTTTTGAGGTGATTATTCAGCTTTTGTTCCATATTTTCTCTTTTGACCACCGCTCCAAATTCGGAGTGGAGATGGGTGCCAAAAATCTCACCAAAAAGCCTGTTTTTAATGCCTGCAAAAGTCTTTTAGTGGCCCCCGGGGTCCTTTGTTGAATTTGTACAATGTATCCAAGAGTGAGCCACTCCTTTATCATATCATAATACAAAGCATCCAAGTTGCCCTTTACACATGCATGGAGGAGGATTATTGGTGAATAAAGCAATATATAAATGGTGGGACTAGTGTATGGACTATTCATGGATTTTAGCTCAATAAGCACATGGTGTTAGAATAATGAGTAAAAATAATAATAAAAATATGGAGGAATTATGGATATGGAAAGATATTGGAATCATATGATATGGTCCCTCTTTGTATTATTTTGGGTGAAAGAGAAAAAGTTATGCAAGTAAATGAAAATAATATAATAAACATGACTAAGAAAGTAGAAATCAATTTTTTTGTTTTCACGAGGGTGAGGGTGAAAATGTGGGGGTGGTTTGTATAAAAGAAAAAATATGAGGTTAGAGTATGTAAACATTGGCAAAAAATACACTTATGGTGCAAGAGGATGAAAGAAGACATACATAAGTTTAATAAAACACACACCTAGGTATAAATATTTGAATAAAATATCAAAATAATTATAAAAAAATCCTATATTCAGGCCATATATACAATGCAATATTTACACACAAATAGGCCATATATATTTCATTTTTTTGGTTTTATTTATTTTTTTGGCTCAACTAACCCAGTGACTAGCTAGCTGAGGGTTTTAAGAAGATATGGGAAAAGCCCCTAACTCACACACGCCTATGTACAATGAAAAGGTAAGAATAGCCACAGTGTTTAGGTGATTTTGGTAGGGTGGGGTAACCCACTATGGCAATTACGGAGAGCCGAAAAATGGCTATCAATATATATATATATAATATATATATATATATATATATATATATATATATATGTATATATATACGTGTATATATATGTGTGTGTTTGTATGTGATATATATATATATACATATAAAAATATATATATATATATATATTATATATATATATATATATATATATATATATATATAAATATATATATATATATAAATATACATAAATAAATATATATATATTCCTCTCTCTCTCTCTCTCTCTTTCTCTCTCTCTCTCCTCTCTCTCTCTCTCTCTCTCTCTCTCTCTCTCTCTCTATCTATGACTTTGTGCCAAAAGTTTTACTTCTTGAATTCTCCATACCCACGGTCCGCGAGGACCTTCTCTCTGTGTTTTGGTGTGTGTAAATTAATGCTACTTTTTTGATATCTCCAGAACAAAGTTCCTTATGTGAGGAGCTTCTACAATGTTTTATGTCAACTCCACACACACACACACACACACACACACACACACACACACACACACACACACACACACACACACACACACAGTGTCATTCACCTGCCCACTCACTCATCCTCAATTTTTAATCTTTTAGTTAGATCCTAATTTGTGTCTCAAGGGTTTCTTACTTGTTTGAAGAGCTTCTGAGTTGATGGTTTATCCTGACTTCTGAGTTATGTTTCTTGTTCTTGCATGGTTTCTACATACCCCATTAGGAGATTTCGGAGTCATTTGGAGGGCCTTCTAAGAAATTCTATTTCTCTCTCTAGAAAATGTTCTTAAAATATACTTACACTTGTTGCATACGTCCAAAAGGAAAGCTGAACACTCTGAAAAGTGAACCTAACTTTTCAAAAATCCTTGAAAAATGGTCACTTTTTCATTCAATGCGTGTGTCGTTTTCAGAAGTACACGACGCTCATTCAATATAGATTTTGTCATCATTGAAATTTAAAAAAATCACAAAATTATCAGTTGGTGTTAGAATTTGAAGTTTTTGATACCGCCTATGCGTCCAAAATGACCAAAAACTTAAAAAACGTCTATCTACTTGCCTCAATCTGATAGCCAGAGAGGGAGAAATTGTCAAAATACCCCTAAAAAGAAGATTTTGCTTCACGGCACGCGGGGGGGCAACTGGAAAATTCCAAAAGGCCCTCCGAGTGCCGTGAGGCAAAAAATAAAAAAGTTGAATCACGACGCGTAGTCATCTAGAATTCTCCAAACGGTCCCCCACGCGCCTTGATCCAAAATCCCCTTTTTAGGGGTTTTTTTTGGCAATTTCTTCCTCTCTGGGTGTTAGATTGAGGGAAGCAGATAGGTGTTTTTAAGTTTTTTGAACATTTAGGACGCATTGGTGGTGTCAAAATCTTCAAATTCCAACATCAATTTATGAATTTTTTAAATTTCAGTGTGATGACAAGCAACCAGCCATCGTGCACATGCCCGGACTTCATGGAACAGGTGTCAAAGCAAAAACCATATCTTGCATGTAAACATTTGTATTTTATTTATCTGCGTGTGCTAGGGCTAAGCCAAAATGAGAACATGTTTATCCATCAAACAACCAATCCTGGCAGATGTTGATATCTTTAGGACACTGAGTCGATCATCCAGGCATGGATGCATAGCATTTGACAATGCTCACTTTTTCTTAGTATGCTTTATCTAAACAATTGTACTACTTTCTAATTTTATCTTAGGATGGTCACATTTGGATACATTCATTTGCAACTTTTTTTCATATTTGAGTACTGGTTGTTTATGTGTCAAATCGTGTATAAAATAATATAATATTACCACAGTGGCTATAAATTGCCATAGCTTGAGTTATTTTTGTGAAAGCGTCCACTAGCTTCCTAGCACACCTCTCCTTCTTTCACGATGTCCGACGATCTTGAGAGTAAATAAAGTCTGCGTGGGATGCCATGGAAGCCATTCCAAACGGAGAGGCATTGTATGGAGCCGACTGGTTTCGTCAGGCTCTCAAGGCAACCATCAACGTGTATCGCCTCTATCAATGCCGCAAGGAACTCAATATACGGAGCTTAATCAATTTGAACGAGATGGGACAATTAGCTTTCTCTTGCTGGAAGAAGATTGGGCTCATCACACAGAGGAGGAAATGAGGCAGCAGCTAAGCAACGTGGTGAATCTTAATATGCCAATTGAAGGGAGCACATCAACTACTAAAACCGGGCCTTCCAGAAGATGAACACTTCTTGTTTATGTAATGCAAGTTTAATAAAATGTAACTTTTTTATTATTAAGGAGAGTTCTTGTTTTAAGTACCCTTGTCTATATTGTCTTTGAAACAATTTGTCTAGCTTCCATATCTTTGACTGTGTCTCAACTCTCTCTCTCTCTCTCTCTCTATGTGGCACTCTCTCTCTCTCTCTCTATCGTTCTCTCAAAGAGAGAGATAGAGATAGTCCACAAAGAGGAAGAGAGAATCTTTTTAGGAATCTGCTCACCTGATTCCTAAAAAGCGCTCACCAAAAAGTGTTCGTCTAGAAATATCCCCCCCTCGTGAAGTATCATCATTTTTCTGTATCTGCTTCTCTTTGTACTGCTCAACATCTCTTTAGTCTTTTCTTCATCTGGATTATGGTTGTTGTTTGTCCCCGTAATCCTCTTGTAACACTATTATGAGGGCATATACTCTGAATTTTGTCAAAAATGTCTCAAACAAACGCAAGAATTCAATGCAATTCACAAAACATTGCCCTCTAATATTCATAATACTAGGTCCGCATTTAGAATGCCTCCACCCCCCCCCCCCCCCCCCCCCCCCCCCCCCCCCCCCCCCCCTATTTGGAGTCCTCCTTGGCGACAGGGTATCACCAAGGGTATGCGTTGTGCTTGGGCAATAAAAAACTGTGCCCAATTATGCATACACACTCAATGCATGGAAAAGACTTATGTTGTGCAAGATGTGGGTATAAGAAATTTGCTTATTGGCATTTGCTAGCGAAGCTTCCTATTCTAAGGAATGTGATGTTCTTTGAAGCTCCTGTGTCATTTGCTTGATCGAAGGTTGTAGAGCTGTTTTGAAGGCTTACTTATCTGTTTGATGCTTCTTTGGAAGTATTGCCTTATGGTTGGTTGTCGTATTTGGCATTGTTCCTTAGAGTGGGTTCTCTGCTAATTGTATTGTAACCGTAGGGGGAATTGAAAGAATTCAAGCGGTGGTGCAATGACAATAGTTTTATTGGACACCTTTGGGACTCACTTATTTGTGATTATTGGTTGTTTCATTGATGCTGCTTGTTTGGGAACCCATACTTCTCCTTGCTTTGTTTGTGTTTGAAGAGACTTATTTGGGATCCACCTTGTCTTTGTGTGAGTCTTCAGCGGTCTTTGCTTTAGCTCTTGTACTCTTGGTTGAGGACGAGATTTAGACTTTGAGAGTTGATGCTCTAACTGTTTTGGAATCCAAATGAATTCCTGACCTCTTTGTGCTTGAATCAACTTCTTTGAAACCCAAATCTAAGTTGTGGAAGATTGCGACTTTGGGATTTTTTGAGATGTTCTTGCAGGCTTCGACTGTTTTTCTACTGGCATTGGATCTTGTGATTTTTGATCAAAGATCTCCATCTTCTTGATCCATACCTGCTTTTGGCCAATCTGGCTCTTTGGTATCCAGATTTGTTGAACTTTTTGGTTCTGACTCATTATTTTCTTTTGGCCTTCTTTGGTTGTTTTTGAAGTTGCTAGTGATAATGATGACCTAAGTTCCTGGTAGGGAATGTCATAAGAATCATTACTATCACTGCTATTCTCAACAAGGTTGCATTCTAGCACTTTGCCTTTGTGGTTTGACTGGTTATGGAAAGTTACTGTCCGTTTGCTCTTGGGTTGTTGTTTTTGGGATGACTTTGGTATCCACTTGATTAGAGCGTTGGTAGCTCGTTGACATGGCTGTGTGATTTTAGGTTGAGTCTTTTCTTCATATATGGAGCCACACATGAGGATTCTTGTTGCAGTTACATTTCCATCGAGGATTTTGGAATCCACTTTTGATGCACTTTATTCTTGTAGCAATGACATTGTTTCTTGGGTCTTTGATATGGACAATCATAAAACCATGCATTTGTTAAAGTGTTATTCATGTCACATGCTGGGTTGTCCGGATTTTTGTTGTTTACATCTTCTTGAAGCTCCAATTGTTCTACAGAGTCGTAGAACTCGTCTTCTTCTTTGCCTTCATTTTCTTGGATCACACTCATTGTAAAGTAAGGAACGACATCATAGCCATTCTCATCACAAAACTTTGTTGTTGGATCGATTTGAATAGCGCACACACCAAAAGTAGCCAAGATGTGTTCCCATTCAAGTGTCTCTAATTCTTCCTCAGGAAAGGGTTCTAGGATGTACTTTGTATCTTCAATTGCCCTTTCTAGGATGCCTTCCTCTCGCATTAAGCTTCCGCATTGCGAAGCTCCACACATCCACAGTTCTTTAGGCTTACCCAACCATGTTAGAAGTTCTAATCCTGCTACAGTAGCGGAATCAAACTCCTCCATAGATGTTCTCATCACATCCCTGTAACTATGGTCCTTCAAGTTTATCCTTGTCGTGGTTTTCATATGTCTCAGGTAGATATGGTCATATCCCCAATCTTGGACCACTTTCAGTTGTCTCATGAATGGTCTTCCTAGAATGAAGTCATATTTTTTTTCTTGCCAAAGTCAACAATAGCAAAGGTTTGCTCGTATTCAATTCCACAAGAAGTAACAACTACTTTTTCTAACAGTCCCATGGGCCTTTCTCTATGTCCGTGAGCAAGCTCCAGCTTCATCCTTGTATCCCTCACTACTGGTTTTCCCCATGTTTTCCAGACCTCTTTTGTTGCGATGGAAACATCGGCTCCACTATCAAGGATTGCCATGGTTTTTACACCTTCGAATTCCACCAAAAGAGCGGTGTTCCCATCTTCTCCCTCATAGTACTTACGTACCTTGTTTAGTGGTTCTGGCCGAGTGTTTAGCTAAGGACTTTCAAGCTCTTTGATCCCTTCCTCGATCTGATTCATTGGTTTTTTAACACCAAATTTCTCTAGGCATTTTTCCATAGTAGCCCACATGTTTGATCGTATTTTGAGCAACTCGACTGACGTTATCGTACAACTGATTGGTGTCGACAAAATGTCTATCAGCTCTTTCAAATCTATGACCTTATTGGGAGATAGTCTCTATGATGGGTTGCAACAACCTCTAACTTGGCCTCGTACTCTCTCGTATAGTATGGCAGTGTTCTTAATGAATGGGGTTGACTGTCCATAAATTGTACAAATCCTTTGTCTCCCCAATACGATTCCACTTCTAGATTCATTTGAGATCCAACCTCAATTTCCTCTATTGGTGGAGGAAATACTCCTCTTCCATCGTCCGTTTGGTTTACTTGTCTGCTTAGCCCACTTGCTTCATTGGCCTCTCTAACTGGTTTCCACAATTTGTCAAGACCATCTATTTCTTTATAGTTGCCGGGTATAGCTATGTGAAATCCCTCGGAAGATTTTTCCATGGTATTCAATACTTCCCTTGGCTCTAATGCGGGGTCCTTCATCTTTTGTCCGTACTCATGATTGGAATCTATCTCTTTTCATTCGTGGTTTGGTGGGACTGTTGGTGTAGGTGGGACAGGATTCACACCCTCAGGTTTTCCAACTTGCAGTTCTAGTACATCTCTGGCTTTTTGAATCATTTTTTTGGCACATTTCAAGCGTGTCCTTTTCTAGTTCCGCATATGGATTTGTCATCCACCTTTGTTCTTGGGTTTGGTTGTTTTTGAACCTTGTTTCATAGGATTTGAGGAGGGCTTCTAATGGCTCATTAACCTTTTCTACCAACACTGATCCTCTTGAACTAGCACTTTTTGGTTTCTCATCTGTGGATGGTTCTTCTAGAGGTTGAATTGTCTGTGTAAGACAAGGTGCAACCCTTTCCTCACGTCGTCTTATCTTCTTTTCAGCTTGGGTAAGCTTTTCAGCTAGGGATTTATGCTCTTGTTCCCTACGTGCTTTCATCCTAGCCTTTCTAGCTTTCCAGTTGTTCCGTTTGCTCTTGGTTTTTTGACTAGGTGTATCTGTCTTTGAATCACTTGTCTCTAGACTCACCTCAGTTTCTGTTTTCTTCGTCTCTAGGTTCTTATTAGCTTCCTTTTGAGCTTGTGCTCTTGTAACGACTTTAAATGGTACGATGTTTTCACTTTCTGAGCTACTAGGTAGCTGAACAATTCCTGAGACATTTTTCATGATCTTTCTGATTTGGTTTGGATTTTTTGGACAGTTGGGGATCAAGTGAATGACACCACAATCAAGACAATAGGCATTCACTTGGGTGATCTTCATTTGAGGACATTGTTTGACCAAGTGGTTGTCACTGCTTTTGTGACAATCTAGTTGAGGAGCCTCTTCTTGCAATTCCTCTAGGCTGTAAGCAGGCTCTGACCTTGCTAAGCCTCTATTAGCAATGAACTGCAATGTCCTTTTGTCCATCTCGTATCTTCTTTCTTTAGGTGGAAATGTAGGAGGTGGAGGTTGTATTGGCCTCACCATGCCATGTGTTTCTCTCATCTTTTGTTGCTTTGAAGGAAAGTACCTACTTTCATTGTTATAATATGTTGCATTTGGTACTAGCTCTTGTTTGTTAGATGCTTCCATCATCGGCATGTATCTCATGCCTATAGGCATTCTAGCACCTAGAAGTGGAGGTTATTGTCCTAAAGCTGTGGCCTTGAAACTCCTACTGGACCTGGCACATTCCCCATATAATCTCTAGGTGGAGTACATGCTACTAGAATAGGTTGTACATAGCTCTAATTATAGTAACACCCTTCCATTGTATGGTTTGTCCATCTTCTCTCAATTTCGCACCATAGAGGTTCTTGGAAGTCAGATTTGACTAGAGGAGCAAGTCTCTGAGCTAATCCTTCCATAAGCTTCATTTTCTCACTAGATACCTTTGGCTTTAATGTGGGTTGGATTCTTGGTGAATCACTCCTTTGAGAAGATGTGTCACTCTCAATATCATATCTTCTCAAGGTTCTGCTCTGATTTGGATAGGAGTAAGTTATAGGGGCTGGTGATGGTACATATGGTCATGTTCTTGCCGTAATTCTACCTCTATAAAAGTCATGTTCTATGGTTGCATCTGGGTACAGCCATGGTCCATTAGGCAAATTCACTTGAGGAGGCATGTCTTCCATCTCTGTGATCATTTCATCTCTCGTTGTCGCTCTAGAAGGGAATCCAGGTGGCTCTCTTTTGGAATAATCGTGCTTGGTGGAGATATTTGTGGTCCTTCATTGAACAAATGTCCACCTCTTTCTAGTGCATTGTGTGGGTTTGTGTCAAAATGCGGATAGATTGGCATTTCAGCACTTTTAGCTTGGCTTGCCATACCTTTGGTCATATATACAAAAGGATTGGTAGAGTGGCTTTCCATCTGATGATCTTAGCTTTCTTAATGTTAGACCCACTCAATACTCTCAAGATAGTCCTTAACAAGCCCACCTTGGCTTAGTGAAACTTATCTCTTTTTGCCCTTGATCAGGTCTCTCAGAATTAAGGAATTTGTGACTCTTTTGGTATCTGGAAACTAGTTCTGGGTACCCTTAAAGTTTGGATTTAGGAAACTTGGAAAAATTCAGCTCTAAAACCAAGCCCACAAGCTAGGTGTGTCCTATTGCCCGCAAGCTTTTCTCCTAGCTATACTTGACTCAATTTGGAGTTGTCTATCAAAAGTTAGAGCAGTTTTGGTGAACTGCACTTGAAACAACACTCAAAACAGTTTCAAGATCAAGAATTTTTTCTTGTATTTGACCAAATGTGACCCAAATTTGTTGAAACTTGGTCACTAGGCTTACTTTATGCTGGCAAACACATCTGTGAGCTCAGATGTAGCTTTTGACCTCTAATTTGGCACTTGAGACATTATACACATATAATGTCTATGTGTTTAGAATTCGACAAAATTTGGTATGTGAGCTCTCCTTGATGTCCTCTACTCACTGCAAGTTCCAGTTTGTGAATTTGACCTTTATTTTGACACTTGAGATATTATACGTGTATAATGTCTTTTGTGACAAAAAGAGGTGACTTTTGTTCCATTGATTCCTTATCACTCAAGCAACTCTCAACAAGTTCCAGAATTCAATTTGGACATTTTTTGAGCAAGTTAAGATCAATACAAGCCTGGATGTGCTATTTTCTGTCTTTTCCTCTTTGCAAGCCCAAATGAGCTACAAATTCTATGAAATTTTGGTTAGGGACTTCTTTTATGCTCTAGGACATTGAGATATACTCAAATGTCTCTCAAATGTCTGATTTGACCAACATCTGGCTCCTAAGACATTATACACGTATAAAACTCTTTTTGCTCAGAATTCACTTAGATTTCTACCCAAGGTACTCCTTGATTCATACAACAAGAATATGTGATTACATCAAATTTTGGATGTCAAAATTGCTCAAAATCACCACTTTTTCACCTTTACAGTCTTGTATCAGCAAAATTCTCTTTAAATGCAAAAGTATGTGTCCAAATGAGTTGAAATTTTGCAAGCAAGCTTAACACATCATTTCCCAACCCCCTATGTGGTCAAAAGTGAAATTTGACTTTCAAATTTAGCCTTGAGACATCATACGCGTATGATGTCTATGTGCTCAGAATTGGACAAAATTTGGTGAGTAATCTTGTCTTGTTGTGCTAAACACCTTGGTAAGCTCAGATGTCAATTTTGGTCTCTAAAAGTGCCCTTTAGACATTATACGCGTATAAAGTCCAACTTGTTAGAATGAAGTGAGTTTCACTCCAGAGGTTCCTCTCTATAGTGGCAACTCACAACAAGTTTCGTAATTGAATTTTGACACTTTTTGAGCAAATTATGGCCAATACAAGCATTCACTTGCCTAGATGCATTTTATGGTCTTTGCAAGTCCAAAAGTGATCCAAATTTGATGATTTTTGGCCTATTCTCCCTAAATGCTCTTGAGCACAAGAGTTCACTCAGACATAACTTTTGACCCCATATCTGGCCTCTAAGACATTATACACATATAAAGTCTTCTGCTCATATTTTAGTTCCGTTTCTATTAGAGCTGCCGCTTAGTGTGTAGATCAAGAATATGTGCTCACAACAAATTTTGGATGTCAAAATTGCTCAAAATCACCACTTTTGACAAGGAGATCCCCTGAAAGAGTAAAATCCCCTTAACTCTCAATGTATATGTCCAAATGACATGAAATTTGGTATATGTACTCAACACAACATGTAGGAGATGCATATAATGTCAAAAGTTCAAAATTCTTGCCAAAATCAGTCTTGAGACATCATACACGTATGATGTCTACTGATGAATTTTTTGTCAGAATTCATTCACAAGCATCCCCAAGTCTCTAGCACTATATTCCAAGCACTTCTACCAATTTTCATGCAAAAATATGCCCGGAATCTCAAGTTTCTCTTTTTTCCATGTCAGACACTCCGTCTTTTGTCTTTTGGGTGTCAAGAGTTGGTCAAAAACTCTAGTTTCAATGTATACTTAGGGTAAAACCCCCCTTCTGAACACACTGGTGCAGTTAGATTTTTTAGTTTTGGTCTCCAGATGCCCTTTGAGACATTATATGCGTATAATGTCCTAGTTTATAGAATTATAGTTTTTCTTCACAGAACCCTTTCACATGCCCTCTTATATACACAACATCAATCAGTCATGAAAAATTATCAACATGAAAGTTGTTTATTGCATTTTTCCTTAAAAGGAATCTTTTCAGAGATTCTAAATGCAAATAAGCACTTCAACAAATAAATCAATGATGATGGATAGATCTAGATTAGAATCAGATCACTTTCCTAAAGCTACTCCTACAAATCATATGGGGTTCTGCATCTATGAGTAGAAAAACGCTTCAATGCCACACACAGACTAGCAAACACTTTTATCACCTCAAAAATCACTCAACCACCAACAACTACTCTAATCTACAAATCCTAACTACATCTACCTAGTCGCAGACCCTCGGTAAGACACACGCTTCCTGGCTATCCACTTGATCTCCGAATAACCTCTTCCGGATCCACTTAAGAAAAATGCTTTCTTTAGCCGAAACTAAAGAAAGCAACCATCACACGAGTGTTAGTAGGAATACCTACTTAAGTTCTTGTATCCCTGGCAGCGGTGCCAATGTTGCGGGTTCGAATCACACCACCTAAAAAGTGCATGCAAGACAACCTAGATCAACATAATGTCAATTGAGGACACAGATGACACGATAGGCACACAGAGGAAATCTCTTTATCTTGTCATGTTGAGACCATACTACAGATACAACACTCTGGAAGGCCAACTAAACCACAACCTAGAGTCTCACTGCTCTCAACTACACCACCTACCCACATACACACAAACGGAAGGAAACTCATGAAATCGTGTCAGAATTTTATGAAACTTATGGAACACCATCTCCTCACTAGGATACATGTGTTCCTAAGCCTTTACACTCAAAACCCTAGCTCTAAGCCCATCGGCAAAAAACGCGTATAAAGACATAGCAGTATTTTGAAAGTGCCTGAAACTGAAATCTATGAGTACCTATGCGTAGCTTATGTCACCACAATTCTAAGGACTACTTGCAGGTAGAAAAAATTAGACATCATTTGATATACTTACAGCCACAAATAGCTGGTAGATGCGTGAGCGCATTCACTCAGTTTCACAAGAAATGCTTGGCGTTGTCCCGTAGCTCTTGTTGAGGCTAGCACAAAGGTGTTGTCGGTTCTCCAATGTGTTGAGCGAGTGGGGAGTAGTGCTAGGATGAAGCTCACACTCTCTCTCTTCCTCTCTCACACATAGTAGAAGACAGCTTAAAACTTGATTATAATAAAAATTCTCTTTACAAAATGACCTAGGTACCTTATATACTAAGGTCACCTTAGGTTAAACCTAAAATAGAGTTTGAGGGGTCAAATGGCTCGGTAATTACAATCTGAAAGTGTCATTGCACCCCGACTTCTACAACTAGACTAGCTACTTCTTACAAATGATGTTTGGCTTAGAGTGTCCAACAAGAGCATCTAGTCCATCACACATGTTCCCTTTAACAAAGGATTTGAAGTCAGGAATTTGCATCATCAGAAATGGTGTTGGAGCTGAGCTTTCACATTTTTGAAAATGTTCCATCAAATGTGGAAAAGTGTATGTCATTCTTGTCTGCAATCACTCTGAGAACTTGCTAAATATTGCATTTATGTCCTCATGTGTATGACCCACCATTAAGAATCCCAAATGCACGGTTTTGAAAACACCTTTTGCTACTAGCAAGGATAAGTATGCAAATAAATATCAATTCTTATTCTCTCTTGCACAATTATCTAGCTATAGCAAAAGATTCTCAGGCAATTTTTGAAACACAAGAGTGGACATGGTATTCACAACACATTGAGAGGAGGCTGATTGCAAGTTAGCAATCTATTCATTACATCCTTCAATAGCCAACGGTGGTGTTACTGCTGCTGATGCATTTCTCTCATGCTCTTTTGTCATTCTATTTTGGTGGTCTAGAGCTATCCTTGAATTCAATGCATTGAACAATGTTACATTGCTGTGTGGCATAAATCTCCTAGCCATGGTTTTATGTTCTTTCCAAATTCTGTAAGCATAATGCAAGGGAATCAATTGTAGCATTCGGATATGAAGGCCATAGACCATTCAACGAGAAATGACCATACATCCCATGAACATGCCCATGTGTTATCATACCTGTTAATGATACTTACAAGCAACTGATATGTATTTGCATAGTCTTTCAAGTTGACTCAGAATCTATGTATTGAAGTATTTTTTTGGTCCATTTTATCATGTATAATGCATAAATACTTATCCTTTTGCATTTGCGAGAACTTACACTAGGTGTAGTACACACTTCTACAACTTTGTTGTTGCATCATGTGAATTCTACGTTCATCCTTCAAACGTGAAATTAGCTCATCATCCTTTGTTGACTCTAGTTGAGACTTTATCTGACTACACACAACACATTTGGAGAAATCGCTTGTTTTTGACAAGGTCACATTAGCAAACTCTGTATTCCAAATTCTATTGAATGTAGTGCTAGACATTGGCTTGAGACTCATACTCTTGAGTGTTTTATTGACATCATGTAAGATGTCTATTTGCTTGTACGTGTTTGGTATTGCAAGCAAGGTTTCCCTGGTACCATCTTCCATAGTTCTACTCTATTGTGACATTATCTCTGAGTTTTCATCTACAAAAGAGCACATCAATGCCCTTCCCATTTCTATATGGTCTCTTCCTTTTCTTATGACACCATCATTACCATGCACTGAGCGTCAAAGCCCATTTTCAAATTGTTCACGGTAATGATAAAACAAAGTTTTTGGAATGCGATGAATTTTGTACCAAGCTCTACTATAGACCTCATTGCCATTTAAAAGAAAATACATAGAAAGTCTTTGTAGTTGTTTTGTTCTCATGCCAAGCAGTCAACATTGTATCATACACCTAGTTGGTTCTATTTTGCAAACTTTGTCCCCAAAATTCATTGCACATAGCCATGACCTTATCTCTATTGGCATATTGACAACACCTCATAGAACAACAATCTACGGTTGCAACAAGTTGGACAAATGATATGGATGCTTGATTGGATCTCTTAGAAGGGTTCACAGACATTTTTGGCTTCCTATTTATAAATTAATATTTTTGTTTTTTGAAATAGGTTCTACCAAACAAGCCGATTCAATGCATGTATCTTGTAATGCATCACTAGCATGTAAATCCTCATATCGTAACAACGATTTTCCATCCATAGTTGTCACTCCCTTGATAGGCCAACAAACTAGATTGATGCTGCATACATCAGATTGTGCAAAAATAGTAGCCTCACAAGAATACGATGTTTCAATACCAATACCGATGTTATCTTCACCTAGCTTACCAAAGTTTACGGAATCAAATGGACACACATACATGACAACCCCTTTGGCTACTACATGTGTTTTGCTTTCATCCCAAAGTTGAACCCTTTTATCCTTCCAAACCTCCTTATAGCTCATTCCATCAGATTGTGCCTTCACTGCTCCCATTCCTTTGTGAGTCTCAAACATAGAAACCCCTTCGTACTGTATCTCATTCATATGTTGTAGCAACCCAATACTCCATTTCACAATACTGTGAAAGGCATCTCCCACTGTCAATGCATCCATTGTTGGGAATGGAATGAGTGATTTCTTTTGAAAACACAAATCAACTGACACCGATACATTGCCTTCCCCAATAAGCATGCTTGAGCAATATGCATTTGGGTTTGTCTCACATACACTCCCAAGGGCAAAACATGCATATTCTATCACCTTGATTAAAATCCATACCTGCAAGAAGGTTTCATCAGATATTTGTTAAGAAAACCATCACAAAGTCAATTCATTGTGAGTATATATGTAGGTGTTTCATGATGAATATATGTACATAGGGCACTATATGTGGTTGTTTCATGATGGGTAGATAGAATCCTATGGACTTAGGGCCACAAGATGCTATATGCAGGTGGTTCATGAGAGTACATATTCATCCTATGGCCTTAGGTCCATAAGATTATTTATGTAGGTGTTTTGTGTTGAATAAATATAAATCATATAGCCTTTAGTCCGTATGATGTTTTATGCAGGTGTTTTGTGTTGAGTAAATATACATCCTATGGCTTGAGGGCCATAGGGCACTATATGTAGTTGTTTCATGATGGGTATAAAACATCTTGTGGCCTTAGGGACATAGGGTGCTATATGTAGGTGTTTCATGATGCATATGCACACATCTTAGGTCATAGGATTCTATATGTAAGTGGTTCACGATGAGTATGCATACGTCCTATGGCCTTAGGGCCATAAGATGCTTTATGTAGGTGTTTTGTGTTGAGTATATATAAATCATATGGACTTTAGTCCATATGATGTTTTATGCAGGTGTTTTGTGCCAAGTAAATATACATCCTATGGCTGAGGGCCATAGGGCACTATATGTAGATGTCTCATGATGGATATATAACATCTTGTGGCCTTAGGGCCATAGGATGCTATATGTAGTTGTTTCACGATGAGTATGTATACATCTATGGCCTTAAGGCCATAGGGCACTATATGTAGTTGTCTCAGGATGGGTATATAGCATCCTGTGGCCTTATGACCATAGGATGCTATAAGTAGTTGTTTCATAATGTGTATGTGTAGGTGGTTCATGATGAGTATGTATACATCCTATGTCCTTAGGGACATAAGATGCTATATGAGTATGTATACATCCTATGGACTTAAGGCCATAGGGTACTATAAGTAGGTGTTTCACAATGAGTTTGTATACATCCTATGGACTCAGGGCCATATGATTCTATATGTAGGTGGTTCATGAGGAAACATGTAGGTGTATAATAATGAGTATGTGTACATCCTTTTGACTTAGGGTCATATGATGCTTTATGTAGGTGCTTTTTGTTGAATAAATATACATCATATGGTCTTACGATGTTTCTGACACTACATGGGTTGTGTCATGACAAGTATATATACATCCTATAGCCTCAAGGCCATAGGGCACTATATGTAGTTATTTCATGATGGATATATATATATATATATATATATATATATATATATATATATATATATATATATATATATATATATATATATATATATATATATATATATATATATATATATATATATATATATATATATATATTCTATGGCCTCAAGGCCATAGGGCACTATCAGTAGTTGTTCCATGATGGGTATACAACATCCTATGGCCATAGGACCATAAGATGCTTTATGTAGGTGTCTTGTGTTGAGTATATATACGTCCTATGGCCTTTAGCCCATATGATGTTTTATGCAAGTGTTTTGTGTATAGTAAGTATACATTCTATGGCCTCAATGCCATAGGGAAATGTATGTAATTGATTAATGATAGGTGTCTCATGATGAGTATGTATACATCCTATGGCATTAGGTCCATAGGATGCTATATGTAGGTGTTTTTATATGATTATATATATACATCCTATGACCTTAGGTCCATAGGGCCCTATATGTAGGTGTTTCATGATGAGTATATGAGCATCCTACAGACCAATGGCCATATGATGCTATATGTTGATGTTTCTAGCTGAGTATATATAGATCTATTGGATTTATGACACACGGTACTATCTATTCGTGTTTTATGGTGAGCTATATATGCATCCTATGGACTTTGGGACATAGGGTGCTATGTATAGTGATTTCAGAAAGCTAGAGCTCCCCAACACAAATGCGGGTACGTATGAGCTGCAGGATATTCCATGTGGCACATCCACAATGATTGATCCTATGTGTTAGAAGCTGGACACACCCCACGGAAACTGACTACTCGAAAGATTATCATTTTTTGTAATTATTCATTTATTGAGGAAACCCGATTTTTCACCTTGTCAATATTGGGGCTTAATAGAAGTTTCCAGATTGTATCCGAGTTTTGGTAGTTAGATTGAGTAGTTGGTTAATTTGGAAGTTTAGGGTTTGAGAATTGTAAGGTATATATACCACTTTTTGACCTTAATGAAAAACCTTTTGTCATTTTGAAAAATATACTGTCTGTGAGTGAGCGTATTGTGTCGGAATCGAGTGCGGAGAAGTGCAACATGTTGCTCGCGACGAGAGCTACGTACCAATACTTACATTGTGTGAGTACTGTCCGGTTTTGCAAGCATACGTTGTTCTATTTTGCATTGCAGCATATCCACGCGTTCACATTGAGTAGAGCTACACATTGGGCACTTTAGATTTTGGAAACGGAGACTTGCAAATTTCGGCCAGACATCCTACGTGATTTTGCACCAGGTGTTTTGGGTTGGAGTTTTGGTTCATAGACCTTAGGGAGAGCGACCTATTGGAGTGAGTAGGGTCTCCTTCAAGTTCTGTGGTGTTTTGAGATTGTTTGATGGGTGTTAGGCTCTAGAAAGCGTTGTAGGAAGTTTCCTCTTATGCACTCTTGAAGGCTGTGACTTAGACATTGGGTAGAGACCTCTGTAGGAGTTAGTTAGGAGTCGATCGAGTGTAGGTTGACACCTTATACTTGCTTCCACG
The DNA here is from genome assembly GCF_014529385.1 of Adiantum capillus-veneris. Classification (NCBI taxonomy): domain Eukaryota; kingdom Viridiplantae; phylum Streptophyta; class Polypodiopsida; order Polypodiales; family Pteridaceae; genus Adiantum; species Adiantum capillus-veneris. Next base: position 11,031,156 of record NC_140945.1, read on the forward strand.
CGCCTGTGGGTCGAGCTTCATGATTAGCTGACAAATCTTATTAGGTGAGTTCTTGCTGTGCTGACGTCTATCGCGGCATATCCGTCCAACATTGGCGCCATTGCCGAGGACGAAAACCTTAGGTAGGTGATCGAGACTAGTCCTTGAGGATAGGGATTTCTGGCTTGCCAAGAGTCTTGTTTTGCATTTAGATAGGATCAGAGGGTGGAGGACTCTCTAGGTCTTAGAGGTAGTTTAGGGAGCGTGTGTCTGGCCTAGATCCTAAGACTTAGGTAGGTTTAGGTAGACTAAGATAGTTTTAGGTATTAGTTGAGTTCTTGAGTAGGAGTTGGAGTGGTAGAATAGGTGAGAGGGGAGCTTGAGAGTCTTGAGAGGCTAGAAAGAAACCAAAACACCATTATCACCATTTCACATGATGAGTAGGAGTAGAGTAAGTAGGACATCATGATTCAGGATCTAGAGCACTTCATGCATGTATACTTGCTCGGTAAATTCATCACAAGTTTGTAAAAGACGCAAAAAGATGCAAAAGTGTGTTTGAAAGCTGAAGTGAAGTCCAAAAGTTACTGTGAGTGTTTCTGATAAAGCTGCAGAGCATCAGGAGCATTTCTGTCAGGAAAAAATTTAATTTCAAGCCAGAAGACATCCTACGCGTAGGATGTCTACAGGCTAATCTGGTGGGAATTTTGGGATTTTGAGTTGACCAGTGTGTTCAGAAGGTGGGGTTTACCCTATTTTCAACTGGAAAGTGAAAATTTGACCATATCTTGACAGGATAAGGCCAGATAGACTGAAATTGCCAGACATCCTACCCAAATTGTGCCAAAGCATTATTTTAAGACCAAAACCATATGATGGTTGCATGAGCATGACTTGCATGAAATATTGAGTGACTGAGAGGGGTTTCATCTCATTTGGGTGAGAAAATTTGGGTTTAAAGCGGACTTTAGCACTTTTGACTGAAAAAGGCAAGAACAATTAAAATTGTGGACTTTTGAAATCCAAACCAAAATCCAAGCATACCACTGGGTTGCTGACATCAAGGGAAGCTGTGGGTCAAGTCTAGGGTCAAACAGGCCAAAAAGATATCCTACGCGTAGGATGTCTTCTGTGTGATTTTTCACTCCAAATCCATATTTGAGCATACCAAAGTGATCAGAAACTCAAGAGGAGCCTAGGTTTTGAATTTGAAGCCATTCTGATGAAAAAGACATCCTACGCGTAGGATGTCTAATGCAAGAAATTGAAGCTAGAAACTGACTGTGGGCATAACAAGGTGTTGTATAGCCTTAGGCAAGCCTCCTAGTCAATTTTGGTCCAAATTGGAGTTGATTAGACTGATCAAGATCAGCAACAACAGGCTGTCGGAACATATTTCTGATCCATTGACCAGCTTATAGGTGTCTAAATCAAAAAGTAAAAACAACTGTTGACTCAGCACATCAAGGGGAATCCATAGTGCAAAATCGAGGCAAAACAAAGCAGGAGACATCCTACGTGTAGTATGTCTATTGGGGCATATGGAAGATAAAATTTGACTAGGCTTAGACAGTGAGATTCCATTTGGCTTAAGGGTTCCAGAACTTCTTTCAGAAGTGAATTTGGACCTTGTTTGTCCACTTGACGTAGCAAAGACTAAATTCAAACTTTCTCACGTAAATTGACCAACATCCGAGGGAAGTACAATTCCAGATTAGCAGACCTAATCCAAAACATCAGCAGTGTATAAAATACAGTAGTGGTTGAGATTAACTCTCCATTTATACCGATCATTACTAAGATAACCTCTAGCAGATAAATGCTTTGATTCGATTGTTTGCCGAAATTAAACGCTTGTGTACAAGTATATTCAGCAGCAAAGCAAGAAGTTGTGCGGAGACTGATCCTTTTCCAGGTGAGTGGTTGTATTTGTGGTAAATTGCATTGATAAGTTTGATGAATTAAAGATCAGGAAGATACATTTTTAGAGACCAAAAGGTGGTGGGTGACCAAGGTAGCTTAGTGTCCACCGAGGAGAGTGTAATTCAGGCAATGCTAGATCCACTAGCACCGATTATTGAGGAAGGTAGTGATACTGATACTTCGTCAGAAAAATCTTTCTTCATGATGGGTAGTCAACAGCCAGGAGGTTTCACCTATGACGGACCAATGCCAGGAGGAAGCACCTCCCTAAATCCTTTGATTGATTCCAAGCTCATTGTGATCTTCTTAGAGGGAATAAACTCGAGGGGAGCCCTAGTCTATTCTGACTATCGAGGACGCAAGTGCATTTGTATCGAAGAGAGATCGGCACAGAGATTGGAGATAATTGGAGTCTATGATGATGGAGAAAGATTCCGAGACGAAAAGGGGAACCACTATCTGATAGTCAGTAACCCTGAAGATTACATCATATATGGAGATAATGTGGCGAAAGGGAAAATGGTTTCAGAAGCTCAATAACCGCCACCAAACATTGATCGGCTTGGAGCTATTTTTATGTATGATAAGAAAACAACCAGGGTTCCAACTTATAATGAGAACGTGGGAATCTACAAGCATGAGAGTGAGGGTATAGTCGCTTACTTTCGCAGCAAAGAACCATACTTAAACGAATTGAGCAAAGACAAGGTTATTTACTTATTCTCTTATGAAACTGCTATGGGGAAGGATATAGTTTTTGTTGACAAGTACGGGCGAGAATACCAACGTATTATACCAGAGGAGGTAGAAAAGGCAACAGTTCCAGGAGCATCAACATATACCCCAGACGAAGTGCCAAGAGCCACCTACAGCCCCAGCAAGTCGACAAATCCCTTTTCAGAAGATTATGATGCCACCTAACATTCTACCCGACCGCAGACGTTCAACAATCAAAACCAACCAACAACTCAGCCATCATTGCAGGAATGTCTTCGAGAGAGTGCAACATTGGAACAAGACCAAAATCGAGATGGTTATCAAGCCGCACGAGGGCTAAGGGATTTGCAAGAACCACCACTCTATTCAAGGTATCAAGGAGATAGTAAGCCAAAGACGGGTCAACAGAGCCTGGAAGACCACCCATGGAACGAGCTCGAAGAGATGAACCATCTCTGGCGAGAACTGTTGGAAATTATGGCTTAGGAGCACCACTGGGAGAGGAACCAGCCTACTACAGAAGACTTGAGGAGGTATATCGATTAGGACGTGGAGATCCAATGATGAGGTTTGTAGACCATCGTACAATTAGACCTTCTCAAGTACAAAAATGGGTAAACAAGAAATACACATGAAACAGAGACCCAAGAGATCATGTAGCAGCCTTTGTGCGTGTAATTAAAGCCAAAGAGGTGTTAGACTTTCCTACCCAATTTGCAGGGTTTGGACTAACCCTAGAGGATGACGCTGCTACTTGGTTTGACTCTGTAGAGAGTAGAGACTTTGAGTCTATGGAAGAAGTGTTTGACGAGTTTATAAAGGAATTCTCACAAAGGGGGATAGCTCATAATACCGTCTCACAAATCCATAAATTCAAACAGAAAGATGGGGAATCTGTACGAAAGGCAGCCCTAAGACTAAAAAGATATGTTAAGTTCTGTCATGTGAAAGAACTGCCAACTTAGTTCAGACTTATGCTTATATTCATCCAAGGACTAAGGAATGCGGATCTCCAGAAAGACTTACATATGAAGAGGAGCACGACGTTGAATGAGTTGACCAAGGAGGCTCTTTTCCTTGTGGACAATTGTGCGGTCTACAAAGAGGGGGAGTTCAAGGACCTTGACGACGATTCATCTTCACAACAAAGTGGAAGCAAGTCTTCTAAGTCAGCACCAAAAGGAGAAGTAGCTGTAAACCAAGAGCTGCTTGTAGATGAAGTGCTAAAAAAGATTAACTTCTACGCCAAACCCCATGCTAAACAGCCCAAGTGGTGTGCTATTGAACAAAAATGGACAAACCATGGGACAGAGGAATGTTATTATAACAAGGGATATGTGAGAGAGAGACCTTACGCTCCCCAAGCTCAGGTAGCGTCTTCTCAAGTTCCACCCATGCCTAGGTATCAAGCAGGCAACCTACTAGGACATGTAGGTGTAGAAAACCACAACCGGTGTTGGGGCAACAACCACCCCTACCAGGATTACGACCAGTCGGTATGAGATACACACCAACCGTAACCGAATCAGAGGAAAAGGCTTTGGTGCCTATGCATGCATATTATGAAGATCCCAATGGATATGCGAAAAACGCTACCTATTATCCACCGGAAGAACCCTCGACACCAGAACCATGGAGCATGATAGGAAGTACAGGACCACCAACAGTTGCACAGGCAGCAGGAGAAGGAAGATATAGCTTAGATGAACGAACATTGTTGTTCATAGCAAATGGAAGCATGGGCGGACAAAGACATGCATACCAACAAAGGGGAGCTCAAGGAGCACCTCAACAAACCAAGGGACCCTGCTACAAATGTGGTGGAGACCATTGGCTAAGAGACTATCCTCATGATGAAATCATTAGAGTCAACGCATATTGCACCAAGTGTGGAGTTACTCATCTGATTCCCGATTGCCCTAAAAACCCAAGCAAAGGAGCAAAAACCACTTTGAATATGCTGGAAGCAGTGCCTTCCAGTGGAGGTTCAGAAAATGAAACAATCATACCTATTCAGGCGGTGACACGAGCCCAAGCTTAAAGAATGACGAACGAACCCATAATGGAAGAGCCAAAAACCAATGCCCAAAGTTCAGAAACAAAAAATCAGAGAAGCACTTGGAAAGCTAGAAAGGCGCGTATGAAAGCCAAGAAAGAACGAGAGCAAACAACTCTATCCGAGGAGTTAAAACATACAAAGGATAGATTAGAGCGGTTAGAGGATCTAGCTAGCTTAAGTTCACACACCACGGCAACCATAGCACCCAAGGAAATAGCAGAACCCAAAAGTGCAGGATCAGGAGGATCTGTACTGGCAGACAAGGTAAATGAGCAGTTGGATGCGCTTCTAAAAGCTTATGAAGCCAGACTAAAAAAGAACCAAACCCAAGAGCAAAGATGGATGACTTATCCATATGCTGAAATAGAACAACAGAGGTTGGAAATGTGTAGAAGGATGATTGAAACAACTCAATGTTTGATAGAAAACCCGCTTGATAAACCTGCAAATTGGCATGAAGTATCAGCACCAATCCCTGTCAAACCAACTTTAGAGGGACAAGTAGAGACAAAGTAAAGAATCGCGAATGCTTATGAGTCCAGGGGAGAACCTATCATAGTACCAAATACAATAGATGAGGCAAGTGACGGGTTCCAGCCTAAAACATTGACAGAAATGGGTAAGGACTGTAACGGTCTAGACGATCTGTGGAAGCAAATCCGTGAGGCCAACGAGGATAATAGGATGAGTAGCCACATGAATAGCACGAAAAAAGAGAAGAATGTGATCTTACCTCCTATTGATGAATTTGAGGCTTTGAGATACATTCACAAGGGGGAGACCAGGGATCAATTAGTTCGGGGCACAGCCAACCAAACTCGCTGAAAACTTTACCCTCTTACCTAGGAGAGTATGAAGCCAAGTCTAAAGTGAGAACAATCCCATCTCAAAGACTTTCTTCTAACAAAGTGATGGATTCACAAGGATTGATTGAGTTATTGTCCACCCCGGTGGCATGCACAATCACATTAGCCGAACTCCTAAGGTTACGACCAAACATGTGGACCACAGTAGGTAAATGCCTAGAAAAATTTTGAGTGAAAGACCCCACCTTGAGGCTACATGAAGGGATCAGAGAGTTGGGCACGCCTCAACTAAACACTAGGCCAGTACCATTAAACAAGGTTGGAGAGTATTACGAGGGAGAAGATGGAAACACCACGCTACCAATAGAATTCCAAGGAATGGTTTCCAAAGCTATTCTTGACAGTGGAGTGGGAGTTGCTATCGCCACCAAGGAAATCTGAAAAAAATAGGAAAAACCAGCTTTAAGAGCTACCAGAATGAAATTGCAATTGGCAGATGGATTCATGGAGAAGCCTCTACGACTCTTAGAAAAAGTGATTGTCACTTCGTGTGGAATCGAGTATGAAAACACCACGCTACCAGTAGAATTCCAAGGAATAGTTTCCAAAGCTATTCTTGACAGTGGAGTGGGAGTTGCTATTGCCACCAAGGAAATCTGGAAAAAATGGGAAAAACCAGCTTTAAGAGCTACTAGAATAAAATTGCAATTGACAGATGGATTCATGGAGAAGCCTCTAGGACTCTTAGAAAAAGTGATTGTCACTTCGTGTGGAATTGAGTATGAGCATACATTTGCAATAGTCGATTTCGACAAAAAGAACAATTATGAGATCATCTTGGGAAGACCATTCATGCGACAATTGAAGATGGTCCAAGATTGGGGTTACGACCACATATACCTCAGACATGGCAAGACAACAACTAAAATACACCTAAAAGAACATAGTTACAAAGATGTGAACCAAACATCTGTGGAAGAGTTTGATTCAGGTATAGCAGGATCGGAACTCCCAGCATGGTTAGGGCAACAAAAAGAGCTATGGATGTGCGGAGCTTCACATTGTGGAAGCTTAAGAAGGGAGGAATGCGTCTTAAAAAGAGAAATTGAGGACAAGGAGTATATTCCGGAACCTTTTCCTGAAGATGCCTTGGAACCTCTAGAATGGGAACACATACTAGAAACATTGGATGTCTGTACCATTACAGATAGTCCAACAACAAAATTTTGCGATAAGGATGGCTATGATGTGCTACCCTACTACATGGTAAGCATTTTACCAGGAAGAGATGAGACGATAGAACCACATGAAGGAGAAGAGTTTTATAACTCCTCTGAACATCTAGAAGTAAATAACGATGCAGATAATGAGTGTTCAGACAACTCAATTGAGCATGGGGACAAAACAGAGAACATCAAGTTCTATGATTTTGCTAATCAGCACCCTAGACGCCAAGAACGCTATAGGAGAAAACGAGCAGGAACTAAAGAGAGAGAGAGAGCATGATGCCTAGGATAAAAGGTAAAACTCACTATCTGATGCTTGTAAAAGCAGAGGATTGTGTAAAAGATCAAATATCAGGGATATTCTCAAAAGTTCGAAGGGAAGGAACATGAGAGTAAATAAGACAAGTAACAAAAGCTAAAACAGAAACAAAATCACAAAAATCTCAAAAATCAAACAAAGAAACAACAAAAGTCCAAGAGTGGACCAAACTGGAGAGTAAACAGAAATACCAAGAACTGAAACGGTCTTTACGTGAGATATGGACTACTGAAGAAGATAGTGATGGTAAAGGGGAGTCAGAAAAGGGAAACATGAATGTACCATCACACTATTGGAAACTTACCATCCAGGACAGAAAAATCATCATGACACCACCAGTCAGGGAAAGAACCAACCAAGAATCTTACGATGGACCTAAAAATGCAAAAAGGATAGACCTCGCGGAACCGGGTGAAAAGCCTCATACGGTCTATATAGCAAACGATTTAGAGCCTGAAGAAGAAGAACGGCTAACACGACTTCTCAAGAAATATAAAGATGTGTTTGCATGGTCCTATAAAGACCTCAAAAGAGTTGATCCATCGATATGCCAACATACAATTCCTTTGAAATCGGATGCAAAACCTAGCAAACAACGTCCTTATACATATAATGACACATTTGCTTAACAAATCAAAGAGGAGATTGACAAGCTGATGGAAGATGAATTCATCTATGAAATTGAACATACAGATTGGGTGTCACCCATTGTGGTAGTTCCCAAAAAGAACGGAAAACTGCGAGTGTGTGTAAACCTCAAAAAGGTAAATGCAGCCACCATAAGGGATAATTATCCCTTGCCAATCACAAAACATGTACTTGAGCGGGTAGCCGAAAAACCGATTTATTCGTTTGTGGACGGGTTTTCAGGATACAATCAACTGGCAATTGCAAGGGAGGATCAACACAAAACAGCGTTTGCCACAGAATGGAGAATTTATGTGTATCGAGTCATGCCGTTTGGCTTAACTAATGCCCCAGCTACCTTCCAAAGGTTAATGACGCACGCGTTCAAAGAATACCTGAGAATATTCTTAGAAATATACATGGATGATCTTTGTGTACACTCTCTACTACGAGAGGAACATATTGACCATTTGCAAAAGGTCTTTGGAAAATACAGGACATATCGAATCTCTCTTAACCCGAAAAATTTATCTTTATGGTTAAGCAAGGACGCATCTTAGGACACATTGTCTCAAGAAATGGCATAACCACTGACCTAGACAAAATAAAATTCATAGTATACCTACCCAGGCCCACTAATTCGAAACAAGTGCAATCTTTCATGGGACACTATGGATATTATCGAAGATTCATATACATGTATGCGGTCATCGCACAACCTCTGTATCGTTTGTTAGTCAATTTCGATTGGACCGAGGAGTGTGAAACTTCATTCCAAAAGCTGAAGGAAAACCTTATATCAACACCTGTACTTAAAGCACCAGATTGGAAAAAGATATTCCATGTTCACATTGATGCTTCTGCATATGCAATCGGTAGTATTCTGGCTCAACCTGGAGACGGAACAATGGATTTTCCAGTCTGTTATGCAAGCCGAGAGTTAAACAGTGTGGAAAAGAACTACACAACCACCGAACGAGAAGGGTTAGGAATGATTTATACTGTGAAGAAATGTCGGCATTATTTGCTCGCAAACAAATTTGTGTTCTTTACAGATCATCAAGCTCTTTTGTATCTGGTAAATAAACCATGCAATACAGGGAGAATTGTACGCTGGTTTATTATATTGCTAGAATTTGATTTCATAGTGGTGGTCAAAAAGGGTAAAACCCATCTACGAGCGGACCATCTTTCAAGGATACACAACGGAGAAGCTCTTGAAGGAGTAGATGATGACATACCGGATGCATATCTTTTCAATATTGAAATGATACCCAAATGGTCTCAAGAAATTGTTAACATCCTTTCCTATGGAAGTAGGTTTGATAATACGGAATACAAATCCAAACAACAAACAATTCGATAAACAAAAAACTTCCAGTTGATAGTAGGACAACTGTATCATCTAGGATCGGACTAAATCCTACGATTATGTATAAATCCGAAAGAATTTGAGTGTTACCTTGAAGAAGCACATGTCCAGGATTGTGCATTTCATTGTTCAACAATGAAAACACACCAGAGACTGAAACAGTTAGGGGTTTATTGGCCAACTATGTATGCGGACACACATTCTTATGTTACCAATTATACTATATGTAGTGCTAAACGACCAGTGGATCACGCGACATTGTTTCAGGTAAACATTGCACCTGCATGGAGTCAATATATCATTGATTTCTTAACCACCAGGACATTTCTTGAGAACATAACAAGAGCACGGAAAAAAGCTATAGAGCTGGAAGCTCGCGACTTTTAGTTAATTGGGAACCAACTCTATAAGCGAGGAAAGGACAATCAACTTAGAATCTGTGCAAGTGAAAGCGAATAACTGCTGATTCTAGAACATGCACATAGCGGAATAAGTGGAGGCCATTTTTCGGGCAATAAGACGACAAAAATTGTCTTAACAGGAATATGGTGGCCTACATTGCATATGGATGCTGACGAGTTTGTAAAGCGTTGTGACGCTTGTCAATGAACAAAGGTGCCAATAAAGAGAGATGAGATGCCACTACGGCCAATGATGGGAGCAAGGGCATTTGCAAAATGGGGAATTGATTTTGTGGGACCTATTTCACCCCCTGCATATCGGACCCATACCCAATATATCATTGTGGCTATGGACTATCTCACAAAATGGGCGGAAGCCAAGGCAACGCAAAAAGCAGATGCATGGACCACTACACAATTTTTATATGAGAATGTTTTTGTACGATACGGTTTACCAATAGAAATTGTCAGTGATCATGGGACACATTTTCTTAATGAAGTCATTGAATATCTGCTAGAGGAATTTATGGTCATACATAGGAAATCTGCTCAATACCATCCACAGGCAAATGGACAAGCCGAGGCCACAAATAAACCACTATGCACGGTTCTCACTAAAATTGTGTCAAAGTCAAGAATAGATTGGGATCAGCAGCTACACTCAACACTATGGGCGTACAGGGTAGCTTACAAAACATCGATAGGAGCAACACCGTACAACATGTTGTTTGGCCTAAATGCTATACTACCCATAGAGTTTTTAATTCCAACTCTACGAGTAGCGAAACACTTAGAATGGACAGGGCATGAGCTCTCTTCAAGAATAGATGATCTTGAAAATCTAGATGAACTCCGCTTGAGAGCTGTAGCTTCAATCTATGCTAAAAAGAGAAGACAAAAAGAGTTTTTTTGACAAGCATGTGCGCACTAAAGAATCAAAACAGGTGATTATGTACTTGTTTATACTTTGAAGCAACATGCCAAGAAACTTAAAAAGCGAGGGATGGGACCCTTTGTGATTAGTGATCTATCACAAAGCGGAGCTTTCCAGCTTGCTACATTAGCAGGTGAAGAAATGCCCAATTGGATTAGTGGATGTCGATTGAAGAAATATCATTACCACTCACACAGGAGATTCTTCAACAAATCATCAAGGAAAACAACGAATGAAGGAGAAACAGAGAGTACGAGAAGAAGCTCAAGCAGAAGCCAAAGAACGCATTGCAAAACGAAGACTTCTACGACAACAACAACAGGGTGAAGCACCATTGCGAATCAATGCCATTCGACTAACGACGTTGGATGAAGACACATTGGAGCCCATAATTGCAGTCAAAGTAGGGAGCAATAAAGTTGAATCGACGGCATTGCTTGATTCTGGAGCTCAAGCAAATTTAATCTCTTACAGATTATACCAACAACTCAAATCCACAGGTCAACTTCATCCTACTCCTCAAATGCTGGAAAGTAGTACATCACACTCGTTGAAAACATTGGGCTGGACTATATTGCATGTACAAGTATATCAATATATTTACCCACAAAAATTTTATGTAGTCGAGGATGAATGCACACAACACCCAATGTTGTTGGGACAACCTTGGCAAAAAGAGTACAATGTGCAGATAGATTGGAACGCAAATGCAGTCAAAATTCAGCATGCACAAGAACAACAGGTAATAGCCTTTGCTCAGCAATACCGGACTAATCAGTTGTGCCAGCAATGCAATCACAGGAAAAAGAGCCAAAAGCACGAGTGTCACTAAAGAACAACATGATACCCAAGGTTAACAAACAGGTAAATCCAACCATGCTAACTACATACATATGAAGTCACTGATTGCAGTGCAAAGATCTAGGTTACCTAAATGAGGGAAACAAGTATGGATGCGGAAGGATAAAAATGCCATGGCAAACCAAAAACAATGCAACGAAAGAATTCAACCGAAGCAGATAGTTCAACCAAAAACCAAGGGCATAAAACAGATATGGATCCCAAAGAAAAGGCTAAGCAATAACCCAAATGTTACTCACATTTGGATACCGAAACAAAAGCAAAAGGAACTCCCTTCAGTACAAGCAACAACGGAAGGTAGACAACTGCAGTTGAAAAAGGACAACCGACTTATGTGGATACCAATCCGCAACAACACAGTGGAAACAAAGGAAGTAGCAAAACACCTACACAAACCGGCAAAAACAAGCTATCCATGGAAAGCAAAAGAAATATGGTCCACGGCCATTCCGGCCAAGCCAATCCTCTCCACAGAAACAACTACGGCTATATCAACAGTAGCAGCAAAACAAGGGGCTTTTGAGAACACGACGATCAAACAAAGAGCGGTGGAGTTACAACTCTTGCTGCCAAAGAAACTCTGCCAAACAAATCAACAACAAACAGGAAACCTCAACGGCGAATGCCAATAAGCATCTTGCTTATACCCTTCTCTTGCTTATACCCTTCTCTTGCACAACATTAATTTTTCCATGCATTGACCGAGTATGCATTGTATAGGGCCATAGTAAACGGTCAAGCATTAGCACAATTTTTTCAACCCATGCACGGCACATACCCCGCGGCAATAACTTGTCGTCCGGGAGGACTCCGGCTAGGAGGGGGGGAGGCATTCTCAAATGCGGGCTCAATGGCAGAAAAAGCAAAAAAGGGCATGATTTTTGACTATTTTAAGGGTTGTTGTTTGATTGCGAAACTTTCCGGACTAACCCAAGTACATATGCCCTTATACAGCATGAATCTATAGGTATATGGGGCCAAACGCCAAATCAAGCCCCTAGGTGTGTGTATATAAGTAGAAATAGCCAATTTTTGGGCAAAATATTGGTAAAACGGAGAAATCCGGCCATAAAAATTGCATGTGAGTGTATATAATGTTTGGCGGTGATGTTTGTGATTTATCATGATTTTTGGGGATTTTCTGGATTTGATTTGCTATTTTCCTTTTAGTTTTGCTAATTTTCGGCAGAAAAACTTCAGAAATACAAAAAGCAGGTGAAAAATGGTTGTAATGAAAAAAAAATATATGGGGATGATCAGTGACTATAGAACAACCTATGGTACAGTGGGGGTGCAATTATGAGACTAGAGCAGAAAGCGTGTTTTAGCCAGGTTTTGACCGAAATGCCAAATTTCTGGTAAACAGAGCAAATGGAGTCCAAATCAAGAAATTTTTGAGCCTAAACCGCATCTCGCAAGAAGTTGGGAGCACATGTCAAATTTCATGAAAAATGGTTCGGGGACCTCCATTATAAGAAATTTTCACCTCATTTTTAGCTCATTTTCACTATTGACATTTGAGAGAGAGCTTCTGCCACCTAGAGCGAGCGGAGCTTCCAGCAGCTTCTACGACGCACACGACTATCCGATGGGCTTCAGACATGAGAGGTAGGCTCACCACCTTGAGCGTTTCGCGCATGTTTGTCGTGTTGTCGTGAAAACTAGCGTAGGGTTCACACACAAAGCGGGCGATAGAGACCTACAAGTAGAAGCAGCCACCTAATGGCTAACCCAAAAGCAACGAGACTTCATTGGCAGCTTACACTAGCATAGGAGACCAATCTTGGATGTCCAAAGGCAGTAGAAAACCACCGGAAAAAACCCTAATTCCTAGAATCCTGCAAGAGGCCACCAAATGGGAAATCGGCGAAAAGGCGCCCAAATGCTACCAAAATTCATGGGTAGGAGCATCTCGACATGCACGACAAGTCTATGTGTCCCACATGACCAAAAAGTGACCCGAAGCGGCACTAAACTTCAGAAACGGCATCAGACACACAAAGCGTCAAATAGCTCTCGCGGCCAAACCGCATGTCCGTTTGCCACCAAACTTCACGAGCGGCTTTCCTATACCACAACAACCAATTCCTATGGTGGTAGACCACCACAAATCATCGAAGATATGTAAACGCAACCACGGGTGCTTCTAGAGCGACAAATTGCCAAAAGGAGCTCCGGTGAAGCCAAAGTCGACAAAAACCATATGGCAAGGATCCCCAAGGGATTGGGAAGCTATGAATACCAATATCAAGAAATTTCATCGCCGAAAAGCACTTCAAAAGTCAAAAAATGGCTCGAAGGCTCTGAAGTCCACACAGGGAGTTACTTTCTATCCATTTGACTTTTTTGTTGAAATTAGGCTTAAAAGGGACTCAAGGGGACTAAGGGCAAGCATAGTGGCACATTCCATGAAAAAAATCATCAGGAGACATCCTACGCGTAGGATGTCTCAAGGGGATTTCTGGGCACAGATCCCAACTTTTTTCATCATACACATTTTCTAAATAGCCTTTATATGCTAGCCACCAAGCTTCATCCCATTTGGGCCAACATTGACCTCATATACATGAAAAAACGCAAAGTTAGGGCATAGAGGCAATAATGGGCCATAGACCTACCAAATGTTGTCCAAATCACATGAAACTTGCACAACACGTTCACAAGCACATAACCAATCCATCTGTGTACTCACCTGCAAAATTTGGTGAAGTAGACATCCTACGCGTAGGATGTCTATTTGACATTTTTGGCCTGCAGAGGATGTTTGTCCATTCCAGATCTAATCACATCATCTTCAAGAGCTCATATACCAATTTTGAAGCCATTCTAATCATTTTTTATCCCAACACCTTCAAGATACACTTTTGGAGCCCAAAAACACTACACAGGCTCTTACAAGCATCAATTCTTGTCCAAATCAAAATCCAAGAGCATGGCCATGTTCCATAGGCCAAGGACTACCCATAGAACAAATCCCATGCCATTTTGATGAAATAGACATCATACGCGCAGGATGTCTTCATCATAATTTAGACCTTCTGTGCAAAGAGTGACATCATGGGAGCCAATACCATGGTGCAATGAGCCCATATAACAATTTTCAACCCATTTGGACATCACTTGCTACCTGTTATGGACTTTCTATCCAATTTGTGACCTAAAGCCTGAATCAGTCCAAAAAAATCCACTTTTTGATGCCCAAATCCATATCCAAGCACATAGCCATGTTCCATAGGCCAAGAACTACCAGCATGTCAAGTATCACCCAGTTCTGATGAAAAAGACATCCTACGCGTAGGATGTCTAAATGGAAAATTTTGGCCAGAATTACACTATGAGCACATGCACAGTTTCAAGAGTTCCTTTTAAGCTTTATTTTCAATTTTCAAGTCATTTGGATAGTTAAAACTCAGTTTCTCAGCTAAGATGGAAAAAACGCTAACTTCGGACTACTGAGTGCAACAGGATCTATGGCAGCCGCGAAGTCACCGGCAAAGAAGGAAAGAATGACCATTAAGGATTACCTAGAAGAAGTGGAGCCCTTCATCATACCAGAAGGAACACTAAAGCCCACCAGCACATGGATCTAAGAAGATCTGCTAGAGTCCAACGTCCTAAAGATCTACCAAGAAGTGTTCAAAGACACTGAAGGGAATGTGATCGAGCTACCAATGCTACCGCGGGAACTCAATGAGTTCGTAAGAAGCAAGATGGCCGGGTACTTGGAGAAGATTGATCTCCACAACTATTTTGAAGCTGTACCTGCCGGAATTGACATAAAAAGAGTGTGGGAGTTTGTGACAACCATCAAAGAGAATGGCGTGGCCAAAGTTACAGATCTGCAAGGCAGCATGCCAGAGACAGAAATAGTCATCACCGAGAAAGTTGTAGCAGATGCACTAGACCTCTCCAACAAGGGGGATAGTGTAACTAAAAGAAGGGATTATGTCAAGGTGTACACTAAGAAGAAAAGTAACTACACTTTTGAAGATATTTTCAACCCAAAAGTGGCAATCATGAGTCAGTTGTACAACCAATACTTCCATATGTGTACGAAGCGGCCACAAAAGTACAGAATGCCGCCAGGAGCAATTTCCACGACATTCACTTGGGCAATGATGAAGAGCACTCCAAAGCTAATCAATTATGTAGCATATATACATGACAACCTAGTGAAGATGGGTAACAAGAAGCCCACATATATTGTGGTAGGAGAACTAATCACTAAGGTGATTTATGGGGCATTGCATGCAAAAGGAAGATGGCCTGACCCCCCATCAAAGAATGACTGACTGAGGCTCAAAGAAGACAAGGAGGAGGAACAACCCAAAGCACCAAGGGTTGCCACAAGGTTGAAAAGACGGCTAGAGCCTGTTCAAGAAGAGAAGCCAGAGCAAAAGAAGGGAAAGAAAGAATTTGTCCAAGTGCCGGAAAAAGAGACAAAGTCACAAAAAGCGGCAAGACTAGAGCGGCTGATGGAGAGCTTCAGAGCAGAAAGGGCCCTTAAAGGCGATTTGAGTGAACTTTGGAAGCCGTCTCTAGAAGCAATGTCGGGATCATCCCGAAGGGTGCAAAGGGACAGATTCGAAGATTACATTAAAAATTTTGAGATTCTTGATGCCACATCAGAAAATATTCCACATGTACCTTTTACAGAAGAGGAAGTGGAGCAAGCACGACAGAAACTGCTAGACGAGCAGGAGGGCCAAGAGAGAGAAAGGAAGACAAAGGCAGACCGAGATTTAAAGAAAAAGCCTACATCTCTACCGGCCAGCCCTAAGTCCAACCCATCGCCCTCACCACCTCCTCGCAGTCCTCCACAAGAAGATAAAGAGAAGGAAGACAAACACGAAGGCCAGGAAGAGTCCAAGAAAGAACAAAGCCAGGAGAGGGAAGAGGTTAAACCCAAGAGTGAGAAGCCAAAGCCACATGAAGCATACATCACATTTTTGGACCTGCTAGCTGCAGGATACACAAAACAAGAGGCTGCCACAATCGCATTCGACTTGGAAAGCACAGGGCCTAAGGAGAAAATGCAAAGCATCAGGTTAGTAGAACTAAAGGAGATGGCCATAGATAGAGTGGACCTGCACCCGCCCTCCAACGATTGGGATGTGGTGATGACAAAGTTAACCGGGTTAAGAGCGCAGTCCATGGCCTCAGAAAGTGAGATGGCAACTCTCAAGGCCACTAAAGTGAAGATAAAGCTGGAAGTAGACTCTTTACAAAGACAAAGTCAAAGGCAGAAAGAGAGAGAAGCGGAGCTACAGGCCAGTCTGGCAAAGGCATTGCAAAGATGCCAGGAAATGGAAAAAGAAAATCAGGCAGCAGCCCAAAGAATGCAAGGAGTCGAAGAGGAGTGTAAGCAACTCAACAAATCATTGATAGATGCAGAGAGGGAAAGGGATAACCTAACCCTACAGCTGGTTGAGGAGTCCAAAGAAGTTGAAGCAATGCGAAACGCCAAAGAAAAGGCGGAGTTAGATCAAGAAGACATCCAGGATGAGGTCCTTGAGCTCAAGGACCAGCTTAAAGTGAAAGATCAAACCATCCAGAGGCTACGGGCATCTCCTGCCAGAGTCAGAGCTACTAGCTCGACTCACATCACTACAGAAAGCCAAATTTAAGAAGAACAGATGAAAGAACTTCAGAAAGAGCTGACTCTAGAGAAAAAGCAACGATTGATGATGGCAGAAGGGTCAATTGTTATGAAAACACGAATGGAAAAAGAACAAAAATCCATGCAAGAGGAATTAGAAAGTATCAAAAGAAAGCTCGAGGAGACGGAGAAGATAAACGCCGAGTTGAACAACCTCCTCGTGAACATGGGAGAAGAAGCTAAAACAGAAAAACAGAAACTCCTAAAGCAGATTGAGGAGCTGAGAGGATTGCAAGCCGGAGAGCAAGAAGGCACAGGGCCAGCGGCCACTGAGGGCATAGATTTAGAAAATGTGGCAGATCCTGTGGACACACCTATGCAAGACGAAATCCTAGTAGGATCCTCTCAAGAGCCACAAGATCTTACACAGGAAGAGGAAAAAAAGCTGCGTAAAGCAATAGAGGTGGAGATCAGAGAGACGACTAAGGAAGCCTTGGAATGGGAGCATAGGGTTTTCAAATCCATGACCATCCAGAGATTGACGCTAGCAACCTCAGGCGCGAATGACTACAGCCCTCTCTCCCATATCCTTTGCTAAAGTATGAAGCCACCACCATCAATAAGAGGATTAGAGAAGAGCCGACAATGCCGCTCTACAATGCAGATATCTCCCAGCCAGAAGGGGCCAGGTTAATAGTTGACTCTCAGCCAAAATGGAGGAAGGCGTGGCTAATGAAGTACCCACAGTACCTAATCCATTTGGTAGAGGCACCCAAAAACATCTGAGACAACCTAAGCTTTTGTCCTCTACCAAGGATCAGGACGTGGAAGGCCCAGGAGATATTACAAAGGAGCCAACCCACTGGCTGAATTATCCTAAGCTGCCGGGCTTGAAGGCAGGTGAGAGAATAAGTTTCCAATACATGGTGAAAACCCTAACGGGCGCCATCAAATTGTTCACTGGCTCACCTGACCTTACGTGCATCATGATGAGGAAAATTTGCAAAACTCTTTTAGCATTCTTTGAGACATTCAAGCAAGGCCAGGTGACAGACAATATCTTCTTCTTCCAAGATACTTACAGATGTGCCTATGATCTGTTTGGTCAGCCTTCCAAGGAGGTGATACATGCGTTGTATCAAAGGATAATGTTTCTGCCATCCTATCAACTCCAGGCCTTTGAAGAAGTGTTCTACACCGGCTGCTTCACCGTAAACAGTGATATTTTTGGCCCAACAATGATGAATCTACATGCAAGATATGAATCGCTGATCAAGATGCGCGAAACCATACGATGAAGAAGCAGCTCAACGCCCATGTCGGGGACGACATGAGCAAGGAGGGGAGGAGTGTTAGAAGCTGAACACACCCCACGGAAACTGACTACTAGAAAGATTATCATTTTTTGTAATTATTCATTTATTGAGGAAACCCGATTTTTCACCTTGTAAATATTGGGGCTTAATAGAAGTTTCCAGATTGTATCCCAGTTTTGGTAGTTAGATTGAGTAGTTGGTTAATTTGGAACTTTAGGGTTTGAGAATTGTAAGGTATATATACCACTTTTTGACCTTAATGAAAAACCTTTTGTCATTTAAAAAAATATAATGTCTGTGAGTGAGCGTACTGTGTACGAGAGAGAGTGAGAGCTTCTTCTTGATGCTACTCGAGCATCGGTGGTCGGAATCGAGCACTTTAGATTTCGGAAACGGAGACCTGCAAATTTCGGCCAGACATCCAACGTGATTTTGCACCGAGTGTTTTGGGTTGGAGTTTTGGTTCATAGACCTTAGGGAGAGCGACCTATTGGAGTGAGTAGGGTCTCCTTCAAGTTTTGTGGTGTTTCAAGATTGTTTGATGGGTGTTAGGCTCTAGAAAGCGTTGTAGGAACTTTCCTCTTATGCACTCTTGAAGACTGTGACTTAGACATTGGGTAGAGACCTCTGTAGGAGTTAGTTAGGAGTCGGTCGAGTGTAGGTTGACACCTTATACTTGCTTCCACGCGCCTGCGGGTCGAGCTTCGTCCTTAGCTGACAAATATTGTTAGGTGAGTTCTCATTGTGCTGACGTCCGTCGCGGCGTATCCGTCCAACACTATGCCATGTGGTGCATTTAGAACCATTGATTATATCTGGGGATCATGTCTCAAGTAGTCCCGTGTGGATATGTACATCCATATGATATGTTTACGTCTTTGAAGGGACATAAAAAACGGCAGTACGCACATATCACATGATCAAATGTGTGATCAAATTGTGTATGTTCACCTTTACAACACTTTTCGCAAACGCGCACCACCACCTTTGTGTGAGGTCCCCACCCCGTCGTCTCAAACAACGGATCTGGTGGTAAACCTGGTGTTGTTACTTGAGCTATGAAACCATGGCGGTGCAGAGAAGGAGATGCAGCAAAAGGCGGGCGAGAGAGAGAGAGAGAGAGAGAGAGAGAGAGAGAGAGAGAGAGAGAGAGAGAGAGAGAGAGAGAGAGAGAGAGAGAGAGAGAGAGAGAGAGAGAGAGAGAGAGAGAGAGAGATCTCGACAGACAAAAAAACGCTATTCTATTGCTTGATTGACAACCTTACATATAGGACTTTAGGTCATGCAAACTAAAGTGCTTTGCATGGCTTTAAGAGGCATTTCCCACTGACCGGCAAAGGGCTTGAACCCAACAATCCCCCCCTCAAGCCCGAACTGGACAAGCAACTCATGATACCTCATGTTTTTGGTATACTTGTCAATCGTGAGTTTTAGGTTTTCTCACAACCAAGGATTTTTGGTTTATCCATAACTTGGTGCTAGATCAGTAACCCCCCCTTAAACAGATAGAGTGTAGGCCAAATATGTAGCTACCAAAAGTGGAGTTTTTGGTTCACTGCCAAACCTTGGGTTTAAGGTGTACCCAGTAACCTCATGAGAAGCGGACAAAATGGTACTTGAGAACAAAAATGATAAATTGGGAGGTCTTACCACTCATGGGTGGCAGTGTCTATAGCCCGTACAGTTTATTTTGACTAAACAACATGAAAAGAGTTGATCTAATAAATTTCCTCATCAACAGAATATATTGGAGATTCAGTGTCTCCCTCAACCACATGAATTTGAGTTTTACCCTTTTGAAAGCATTTATTTGACGAATGATTTGTTTTACCACAGTGAACTCAAGGATTCTTCTTGAAACAGTCTTTCGTCTAATGATTGTTGCGCCCACAAACACAAGTTTTGGTTCCATTGAATGGTCGAGATGAAGCTGCTATAGCAGCACATTTAGTGACTGCATATGCACTGGAAATATTAGAAGAACTGGTGGGTGACACGACATTCGAGATTGTATATGCCCTAGGAATAATAGTAGAATTGGTACTAGGTACCCTGCGTTCTTCTTCCTGCAATGAATTGATGATACCATCCAAGGAGGGCAGCGGATCTTTCTCTTTTAAAACAGTAACAATCTAATGAAATTTGCCAGTCAAACTTTTTAACAAAATGGCTATGAGATCTTCTTCTGGTACTGAAGCTTCGACATAAACAAGTTGAGTTCTAATACTCTTCAGTCTATTGGCTAAAGCTGCAATATTTTCATCTTCACGCATGCGGATGGAATATAATTCCATTTTTAAACTCATTTTTGAATACTTAGCTTTGGCACCGAAAAGCTTCTCTAACTCTATCCAGGCAGCACTTGAAGAATCGACATCATCCAAATAATGAATAAAATCATCTTCTAAGGAGGTTAGGATAATACCAAAAGCTTGTTCGTCTTTCCTTTGTAGCTCGGCAGATAATGCCCTTGTAACTACAGCGGATGTTCCAGATTCGTCGACTGCGAGAGGCTTGACCACGTTCCATAAATTTTTGCTCATCAAATAGCCTTTAACTTTGATCTGCCAAGTATGGAATCCCGATCCATTGAACTTGTTGACTTTTGATGCCATATTCAATATGCAAAGGATAGCTTTATGATGTGTTTGTCAAAAATATTTCGAATCAATCGCCATTATGGTCTTTCCAATTGAGTCCGATGTACCTAAAAGGCTTCTTCTAAAAGATCTCACTTTATATCATTAGTTTGTTGAGCTTCGTTCATAAGCTGCTGTTGCTCTAGAGGTGGTTCAAGATCCCAACAAATTATTATGACATGCCACGAAGGGTACGTGTCTTAATTTGATGCAAAGGTCTACTTTCTGAATATGCACAGAAAAAATCTCTCCGGATTTCCACCTGCAATCATAAATTTTGAACAATTGAATGCCGATAGCCACTCTCTTTTGACCGATATACCGGACTGCGGTGGCTGCGGGGTGTGAATGAGGGCCAAGAGGAGATTAACAAAGAAAACTCCTTTAATTGAGTAAATTAAAGCAAAACATAATAAAATTGCAGCTTTCTGCAGTGGCCGAAATAGCGCACGATGGCTTAGTCTGCTTGTAGCATGCTGTAGAGACCGAACGAGCAGATGATAAGGTGTCGAAGACACACCTTGTTCAGGTGGTTTGGAGGAATTTCATGCACGTCAAATTCTGGTCTTCTTCTGCAAGCGGTTGTACCAGCGCTGTGCTTGTCGAGCGCCGAGGTGTCGAGCGTCGAGGCCCAATAGGCTCTGATACCAGTTGTTGTTACTTGAGCTATGAAACCATGGCGGTGCAGAGAAGGAGATGCAGCAGAAGGGGAGAGAGAGAGAGAGAGAGAGAGAGAGAGAGAGAGAGAGAGAGAGAGAGAGAGAGAGAGAGAGAGAGAGAGAGAGAGAGAGAGAGAGAGAGAGAGAGAAACGCTATTCTATTGCTTGATTAACAACCTTACATATAGGACTTTAGGTCATACAAACTAAAGTGCTTTGCATGCCTTTAGGAGGCATTTCCCACTGACCAGCAAAGGGCTTGAACCCAACACCTGGTGGCCACTAGATCTATAGCGGAAGCACACAAAGTGTTTCAGGGTTCATCTAGCGGACGATCTCTCATCACAAAGTGAATTGAGTTCGAGCCTGCTAGCAACGAGATCTAGCTCCACCTCGCAGAGGAAGCGTGATTAACCTATCTAGCGATCCTAAGACCCACCTTCCAAGAGGAGAGAAATCCCGAGTGCCTTTTTTTCCATGTTTCAGAGGCACGTACACTTGAGACTTTGCCGCTCCAGGGGCAATGAGTAATACTAGAGTCGAATTAAACACTATGGGGACAGAGAGTTCCCGACCAATCGGGACCACCCTTCTCATAGGCATTGGCAACCTGAGCCAAGCCCCCACTTTCCACCCCCACACTCACACTTCCTTGTGTGTCCTAATTACTACCACAATTGTTGTTCAACATTAAAAAAATTCCTTGATTAGATTCCGATTCACAAGATTGGTTAAGATAGCCCTTCAATCAGTATTGCAAAGCGGCACCAAGATAGAGTTCTAGTAAAAATTCTACTCAAACTTATTCATTAAAATTCCAATGTTCTAGAGGTACAACATCCCCCCTCCAGCGGGAGTTTACTCCTCCCGTTGTTGTCGCCTAGCTGCCCATACAACTAGGTATGTCCACCGCATAGAAAGCACGACATGGACATTCCCACCGCATAAAAAGCAAGACGTGGGTTCCCACCGCTTAACGAGCAGACGTGGATTCAAGAGCCCGTAACCAGGAACTCGACCCCCTGTGATCAGGAGGGGGTTCGGACTAGTATCAACATTGGAAATAGAAATGAACATGTCGAGCTAAATTTTCCCTAGCAGACATTCTTTCCTATTTCAAACAGTATATTCATCAATCCATTCTTTCCTACTTAGACTTTAATATACAATTGAAATTCAAATTCCGAGGTTTCCGTCGGATTTCTCCAACATGTTTAGGGGTATATTCATTCCTAGCTAATCGTATGCAATGTTAATTAAACAACTTGAATAAAATTGTGACCTACCTCTTCCATTTCTTCGTCAATGGCCCGTGAGATGGCCGGTGCTTGTTCGTCCATGGGAGCTTTTCCTTTTCTATTCACATTGCTCGTTTTTGCCTCGCGGTCGTGGGCACCACCGAAGCAAGTTCTCTTAACCGGGGCCATTTTATACTCACTACTTTAAATGATAAACTTGAAGAAAAGAGCTAAGTTCCGAGAGCATCATAACAATCCAAATGATAGATTAGAATCATTTAACAATCCCCCTTATACGAGAGGGTTAGATTTTTCCTTCGAGATATAGTAATTTTATGGATAATACTTTACTTGTCCTATGTGAACCGGCTCTAAAGTTAATCACTAGGCTTAGATGATTATGAATTTCAGAATTTTACTAATTAAATTACAAGAGAGAAGAATTAAGCAAGCTCAGTCACTTTCCTAATGCAATTAGAAAGATGCAGAATTACCGCATGCATAGGTGAGAGAAAATTCTCTTCGTGGCTTAATGATGGATTAATTTTACCTTAATCACTTCTTAATGTATGAGAAAATTGAATCTAACTTAGTTACACCAATATTGTGTGGTAAAAGAATGAATTTCATCAAATCTACATCATTACCGTCTTGACAATTAATTACTATGCTGCCTAGAGAGAGAAATCTCTCCTAATCATGTATTAATCATTGATTAAGAGTGATGAATGGCTGCATAAATTAGCTAATTGGATGATGATGATGTAATGGAGTATAGCTATGTAAAATTAGAGAGCATCTATCGGGAATTATAGCTAGGTTTAAGCATAGTAGACGAGGAATCAAGAGAATGATAAAGAGAATTACAAATGAGCATAAATTAAATCATGATTACCGTGATTAGGGGCTGAAAATCCTCTTGATTCTCTTATCCAAATGAGTTCTCAACACAAGAATCCGGCAGCACTTCCCTCCTTTGCTTCTCCCCCAAAAATTGTGTGTGTCGGCAGCACCTCCCCAAGGTGTGTGTGTAGGTGTGTGTGTGTGTGTGAGCACACCTTTAAATAGGCTCCTCAAGGCTGAAAATCGAACCTAGCTACTATAAGCATCTGAGTGAGCACTCACTCCATGCATTGGCAAGTCTAGTTACCCTCCCACCAAGTGTCCAATTAGCTAGTCTAACTGGCTCTCACACCCACTCTCTAGCTTGGAAACTCTCCTACAACTCCCACAAGACAAGAGGGCGCCCCCTAGCTGCTAAAGCTGGCTCAGAGTGGCCTGGAACCTGTTCCCTCACAGCCTCGAGCCCCGGTGCCTCCCCGCACAACTTTAGGAAAAATTGGTTTTAGGCTAAAACGGGCCATACGAGTCGGAATTTAATGCCGTAAATTGCCATACTAAGCTTTAACTAAGGCGTACTAGTCCGAGTACCTGCCATATTTAGCAGTCTCCGGGGTCCGAAAATGCATTTTTTTAAAAATTTGGGATACGGGTGCAGTTTTTTGAGACGGTCAAAACTAGACGGGTCGGGTGACCAAAAACTTACTTTTTTTTGGAAATTTTTCACAAAAATTATTTTAATTCACATTTGGAAGATTTATAACATTCTAAACAACATGGCACTGACATAATTTGGAAAACTGCTAAAAATAGTAACTTTTTTCATTATGTTCATTTCATGGTACAAGGGTGCTCTTTTTGGTCGGGGTCAGAGACCTTACAACCTCCCTAATGTGAAAAATTTGAGAAGTCCTCATCTCAAGAATGCATCTGGATAAACTCTATGCTAACTACTTAGGCACATCTATCCTTTGTCTAAAGTAAATACATCCTTTGATAATAGAATAGTCTTTAGTTATATGTGTGTTATTCTACTGAACTTTGATGAGATCTTGGTGCTTGAATTATTGCTCACTAGGATTAGCATTTGCAGCATACAGAGATTATCTCTCATCAGCTTCGTCACCCACAGTTGGTTGTCTCACTGCGACATTAGCGAAAGCTCCGCTTCCTTGTCCTATGATCCCTCTTCCTCGGCCTCCTCTTTCGTTTGGTTGACCTTGCCCATTGACGTTCAGAGGTATATTATTAGCACTAGATGTTTGGGAAATACTTTTTGGACATCATCTTTTGTAATGTCCATACTTCTGGCACTCAAAGCATCTTATATTGGGAAACTCGGTAGCTGCCGTAGTAGCTACTACAGGACGATGGTCGTATGCAGGGTTAATTGATCTGTTACTCTAGTTGTCTGTCCTAGCCCTCTTTGACAAATAGTATTGACTATCTTGGGTAGTCCTCTAAATCTCTTTAGCTAGCGGTTTGGCCCTTAGCAAGGCATCCTGCAGAGTTGTTGGCCTGAGAGCTTCCAACTGAGTATTCAAAGGGTCGATTAACCCTTGGCAGAACCTTGCTACCTGTTGTTCCAAAGTCATCTTAGGAGCATATCTCCGAAGAGTGACGAACCTTGAATAATATTCTTCGCAGATGAAGTCAGCTGCCGAAGTGAAAAGAACTCGTTCATCTTCAAAGTTTTATAGGAGGGTGGTAAGTATCGCTCTATCACAGCAGCCTTGATGTCCTCCCATGACTGGGACGATCCCTTGATATCCAAGTCCTTACAATGTTGCTTCCACCATATCTTGGCATCGCCAGACAAGCAGAACATCGCAAGCATGGTTTGGTTCACGGGTTGGGTTCCCGTAGCTTCGAAATAGTTGTCCATTGCTTCCGTCCATACTTCCGCATCTCTCTCCACATTAACCCCTTCGCCTTTAAAGGTTGGAGGCTGAGCTTGCTTAAGGAGAAGCTTTTTCTCCTGAACGGTGGTATATAGCGCAATAGGCGGTACCTATCCAATGGTATAAAACTCATTACTATAGCACTCTTCTCAAATGAACCTAGGCTTTTCCATACTCAAGAAGAGATTTAACTTTTTGGGCTTAACCAGCCTACTTAATCTGTACAGCTATCACAAAGGATTTACCATTCCACCATTAGTTTAAATTCCATTGAATACATCCAAACTTGTCCAATAAATAATGGTAAAAACTTTACTCGAGAGCTTTGATCCATAATTATAACTTTATGTGCATCAATAGGTTACCTGCCCGCTGCACTAGTCGCACCAACGACTTCTAAAAAAAAAACATCATGTGGAACCCACTGAATTCCAACAAGCTCAACGAGTAAAACTCTTTAACGTCACTCAGGAGACAATCTACTAGACAAATCCAATGTCATTATTCTGGGAAACATCATACTCAAGCTTTGAGTACGAGGTATCATACTATCCCTTATTTTTTAAAATTTCAAACAACATCATTTTTCCAGTTCGTAAACCTATAGCTTTGATACCAGGTGTGAGGTCCCCACCCCGTCGTCTCAAACAACGGATCAAGTGGTAAACCTGGTGGCCACTAGATCTAGAGCAAAAGCAAACAAAGTGGTTCAGGGTTCATCTAGCGGACGATCTCTCATCACAAAGAGAATCGAGTTCGAGCCTGCTAGCAACGAGATCTAGCTCCACCTCGCAGGGGAAGCGTGATTAACCTATCTAGCGATCCTAAGACCCACCTTCCAAGAGGAGAGAAATCCCGAGTGCCTTTTTTCCCATGTTTCAGAGGCATGCACACTTGAGACTTCGCCGCTCCAGGGGCAATGAGTAATACTAGAGTCGAATTAAACAATATGGGGATAGAGAGTTCCCGACCAATCGGGACCACCCTTCTCATAGGCATTGGCAACCTGAGCCAAGCCCCCACTTTCCACCCCCACACTCACACTTCCTTGTGTGTCCTAATTACTACCACAATTGTTGTTCAACATTAAAAAAATTCCTTGATTAGATTCCGATTCACAAGATTGGTTAAGATAGCCCTTCAATCAGTATTGCAAAGCGGCACCAAGATAGAGTTCTAGTAAAAATTCTACTCAAACTTATTCATTAAAATTCCAATGTTCTAGAGGTACAACATCCCCCCTCCAGCGGGAGTTTACTCCTCCCGTTGTTGTCGCCTAGCTGCCCATACAACTAGGTATGTCCACCGCATAGAAAGCACGACATGGACATTCCCACCGCATAAAAAGCAAGACGTGGGTTCCCACCGCTTAACGAGCAGACGTGGATTCAAGAGCCCGTAACCAGGAACTCGACCCCCTGTGATCAGGAGGGGGTTCGGACTAGTATCAACATTGGAAATAGAAATGAACATGTCGAGCTAAATTTTCCCTAGCAGACATTCTTTCCTATTTCAAACAGTATATTCATCAATCCATTCTTTCCTACTTAGACTTTAATATACAATTGAAATTCAAATTCCGAGGTTTCCGTCGGATTTCTCCAACATGTTTAGGGGTATATTCATTCCTAGCTAATCGTATGCAATGTTAATTAAACAACTTGAATAAAATTGTGACCTACCTCTTCCATTTCTTCGTCAATGGCCCGTGAGATGGCCGGTGCTTGTTCGTCCATGGGAGCTTTTCCTTTTCCATTTACATTGCTCGTTTCCGCCTCGCGGTCGTGGGCACCACCGAAGCGAGTTATCTTAACCGGGGCCATTTTATACTCACTACTTTAAATGATAAACTTGAAGAAAAGAGCTAAGGTCCGAGAGCATCATAACAATCCAAATGATAGATTAGAATCATTTAACAATCCCCCTTATACGAGAGGGTTAGATTTTTCCTTCGAGATATAGTAATTTTATGGATAATACTTTACTTGTCCTATGTGAACCGGCTCTAAAGTTAATCACTTGGCTTAGATGATTATGAATTTCAGAATTTTACTAATTAAATTACAAGAGAGATGAATTAAGCAAGCTCAGTCACTTTCCTAATGCAATTAGAAAGATGCAGAATTACCGCATGCATAGGTGAGAGAAAATTCTCTTCTTAGTGGCTTAATGATGGATTAATTTTACCTTAATGACATCTTAATGTATGAGAAAATTGAATCTAACTTAGTTACACCAATATTGTGTGGTAAAAGAATGAATTTCATCAAATCTACATCATTACCGTCTTGACAATTAATTACTATGCTGCCTAGAGAGAGAAATCTCTCCTAATCATGTATTAATCATTGATTAAGAGTGATGAATGGCTGCATAAATTAGCTAATTGAATGATGATGATGTAATGGAGTATAGCTATGTAAAATTAGAGAGCATCTATCGGGAGTTATAGCTAGGTTTAAGCATAGTAGACGAGGAGTCAAGAGAATGATGAAGAGAATTACAAATGAGCATAAATTAAATCATGATTACCGTGATGAGGGGCTGAAAATCCTCTCGATTTTCTGATCCAAATGAGTTCTCAAGACGAGAATCCGGCAGCACTTCCCTCCTTTGCTTCTCCCCCAAAAATTGTGTGTGTCGGTAGCACCTCCCCAAGGTGTGTGTGTAGGTGTGTGTGTGTGTGTGAGCACACCTTTAAATAGGCTCCTCAAGGCTGAAAATCGAACCTAGCTACTATAAGCATCTGAGTGAGCACTCACTCCATGCATTGGCAAGTCTAGTTACCCTCCCACCAAGTGTCCAGTTAGCTAGTCTAACTGGCTCTCACACCCACTCTCTAGCTTGGAAACTCTCCTACAACTCCCACAAGACAAGAGGGCGCCCCCTAGCTGCTAAAGTTGGCTCAGAGTGGCCTGGAACCTGTTCGCTCACAGCCTCGAGCTCCGGTGCCTCCCCGCACAACTTTAGGAGAAATTGGTTTTAGGCTAAAGGTTGTGATTAGGGGCTGAAAATCCTCTCGATTTTCTGATCCAAATGAGTTCTCAAGACGAGAATCCGGCAGCACTTCCCTCCTTTGCTTCTCCCCCAAAAATTGTGTGTGTCGGCAGCACCTCCCCAAGGTGTGTGTGTGTGTCTTCTCTGGGTGTGTGTGTGAGAATGTGTGTGTGTGTGTGTGTGTGTGTGTGTGAGCACACCTTTAAATAGGCTCCTCAAGGCTGAAAATCGAACCTAGCTACTATAAGCATCTGAGTGAGCACTCACTCCATGCATTGGCAAGTCTAGTTACCCTCCCTCCAAGTGTCCAGTTAGCTAGTCTAACTGGCTCTCACACCCACTCTCTAGCTTGGAAACTCTCCTACAACTCCCACAAGACAAGAGGGCGGCCCCTAGCTGCTAAAGTTGGCTCAGAGTGGCCTGGAACCTGTTCGCTCACAGCCTCGAGTCCCGGTGCCTCCCCGCACAACTTTAGGAAAAATTGGTTTTAGGCTAAAACGGGCCATACGAGTCGGAATTTAATGCCGTAAATTGCTATACTAAGCTTTTACTAAGGCGTACTAGTCCGAGTACCTGTCATATTTAGCAGCCCCCGGGGTCCGAAAATGCAATTTTTTTCAAATTCGGGGTACGGGTGCAGTTTTTCGAGACGATCAAAACTAGACGGGTCGGGTGACCAAAAATTTACTATTTTTGGAAAATTTTCACAAAAATTATTTTAATTCACATTTGGAAGCTTTATAACATTCTAAACAACATGGCACTGACATAATTTGGAAAACTGCTAAAAATAGTAACTTTTTGCATTATGTTCATTTCATGGTACAAGGGTGCTCTTTTTGGTCGAGGTCAGAGACCTTACACTTTGCAACCCATTCTGATATATGGCCTCCTCATTCAAAACTATTTGTATAAATATGTGTATGTTGCATGTATGCTCACACTTTCAAGACACGTGCAACTAGTGTGCAATTGCACGTGCAAAAAAAGAGCTTTTTTTGTTTTGCTTACCCCAAAATTTTCCAAAATGAGTTTTCAAGTCTTTTGGTCAATACTGCACCAAAAAATAGCACACTGGGCAAGAATTCTCTAATTTTGAATGATTTTTAGATTATTTTTCAGTATGCAATTTTTGGTCCCGGGATGGTGATTTCAACCATGGATATCATTCCACTCATAGCAAGAAGATACGGACACTGACAAAATCTCACGCCAACTTTTTGGAAAATTTCCATACTCTTTTTTTTGCTCTTTCAGTTTCCAATCCCTTCAAAATTCAAAATAAAGGAGAGCGGGAAGTTTAAGTTTAAAATTTGAAATTCAAATTTTGAATTTTCAATTAAAAAAAATAATTAACCTTATCTCTCTCTCTCTCTCTCTCTCTCTCTCTCTCTCTCTCTTCAAAACCCTACTGTGCTATCTTTGGCGTGCACCCTCCCTGCAGCTCCTTTGCTCTCTCGAACAACGCTCTTTGCGTGCTCCTTGCACCTCTCCCAAATGCCCTCCCTGTGCCTCCTTTGCTCTCTCGAACAACGCTCCCTACGCGCTTCCTGTGCCTCTCCCAAACGCCTCCTTTGTACCCTGTGCCCTCCCTACGCGCTTCTTGCACCTCTCCCAAACGCCTCCTTTGTACCCTGTGCCCTCCCTACGCCTCAAAGCGCCTCCTCTCTCAATTGCCTCCTCTCTTGAACGAACAATACCCCCAAACAAACAACACCTCACGGTGCCCTTTGCCAAACAAATAGCCGCCCTTTTCCACCCTCGGTGCACCTCCTCTCAAGCATGTAACACCTCACGACAGCGAACACCTCCGTGAGCCTTTCTCTCAAACACGCAGCGTCCTCCGGTACCACCTCTTCTGCCTTCTCTCTCCCTCCCTACGCCTCTCTCCCAAACACGGCAGTGCCTCACGACACCGCTAGCAGGTAAGCTCAATCTTTCTTTGTACATTTATTTACCTCTCTCTATTAAAAAAATAGTAAAACAATCAAGAACTAGCCTTCGTAATGTACACTCTTTGTTGGTGTGAGAGAGGTCCTAGAAAGAGGAGATGTGGTAGGGGGTGCCTGAATGACAATGTTGCAGGTAAACCGGTAGATGTTCACTCTCAAAATTGACAAGGGATTGCCTGCTATATGAATGGGGAGAGATGAGAAGAGGGAGAAAAATAGTTATTTGGAGTGAGAGAGAAAGGAGAGGAAGAGAGACAAACAGAGGAGAGGAAGCTGAGAGAGAGGTAGGAGAGGTAATTAGGTCAAATAAACAATTTATATCCGCAAGAGAGAGAGAGAGAGAGAGAGAGAGAGAGAGAGAGAGAGAGAGAGAGAGAGAGAGAGAGAGAGAGAGAGAGCACCTTGTGGCCTTGGGGGCATAGGTTGTCAACATTGAGGATGGAGGGGTTTTTAGTAGCATAGAGAACACATGGGCCCTGGGCCATAGGGTGTCAATGTAGAGCATTTAGTTTTTTTTTAAAAATTATTGGCATGGAGAATGACACCTTGTTGCCGTAAAGCAATAGGAGACAAACATAGAGCAATGGTGGTTTTTTATTAGCATAGAGGACAACGGCCATAAGATGCCAAGATAGAGCATGGAGAGTTTCCCCAAGTATACAACAAACCCTACAGCCATAAAGAGAGCGCCCTCGGCCCTAGGTTGCCAAAAAACCCTCATGAATGGTTTCTTCAAAACATAGAGGGCACCTTGTGGCCTTGGGGCCATAGGATGCCAATATAGAGCATAGAGAGGTTCTTACTAGCATAGAGGGGATCCTATGGATTTCAGGCCATAGGGTACCATACAGAGCATAGAGAGGTTCTTACTAGCATAGAGTGGACCCTATGTCCTTCAGGCAAAAGGGTGCCAATATAGAGCATGGAGAGGTTCTTACTATAATAGAGGAGACCCTGTGGCCTTCAAGCCACATGGTGCCAATATAGAGAAAATAGTGTTTTTTACTGGCATATAGAGCACCCTATGGCCCTAGGGCCATTGGTTGTCAAAAATCCATCATGAAGGGTTTCTTCAAATTGAAAACATAGAGGGCACCTTGTGGCCCTTGGGGCCATAAGATGTCAATATAGAGCATAGAGAGGTTCTTACTAAAGGGACCATATGGCATTCAGACCTTAGGGTACCAATATAGAGCAAATAGTGCTTTATACCGGCACAGAGAGCACTCTATGGCCCTAGGACCATAGGTTGCCATAATGTTTTAAGTTAACAAAAAGAGCACCATGTGGACCTAGAGCCAATGAGTTTCTTACACAAAGAGCACCATGTGGACTTAGAGCCATAGGGGTTCTTACACAAAGAGCACTGTGTGGCCTTAGGGCCACATGGTTTCTTACAAAAAGAGCACATGTGGCCTTAGGGCCATAGTTTTTCTAGCTAACAAAAAGAGCACCATGTGGCTTTAGGGCAATAATGTTTTAAGCTAACAAAAAGAGCAACATGTAGACCTAGGGACATAGGGTTTCTTACACAAAGAACATCGTGTGGCCTTAGGGCCAAAGGGTTTCATACAAAAAGAGCACCATGTGGCCTTAGGGCCATAGTGTTTCTAGCTAACACAAAGAGCACCCTATGGCCCTAAGGCCATAGGGTTTCTAGATAACACAAAAATCACCCTGTGGCCTTATGGGCATTGGTTTTCTAGCTAACAAAATTAGCACCCTGTGGCGTTAGGTCCATAGGGTTGCTTTTAAAAAGAGCACCCTATGGCCTTATGACAATAGGGTTTTTAGCGTTCACAAAGAGCACACTGTGGCCTTACAACCATATGGCTTCTAGATTACACAAAGAGAAACCTATGGTCTTAGGTTCATAGGGTTTCTAACTAACAAAAAGAGCACCCTATGTCCTTAGGCTATAGGATTTCTAGCTTATCCAAAGAGATCCATGTGGCCTTAAGGCCATAGGGTTACTAGCCATTGCAAACAGCACCCTGTGGCCTTAGGGCCATAGTGTCTCTAACCACCACAAAGAGCACCATGTGTCCTTGGGGCCATAGGGTTTATAGCTTACACAAAGAGCTCCCTGTGGCCTTAGGGCCATAGGGTTCCGAGGCATCACAAAGGGGAACCATGTGGCCTAGAGACATAGGGTTTCTAGCCATCACAAAGAGAACATTTTTAGCCTTAGGGCACCCTATGGCCTAAGCACTATTGGGTTTCTAGCTAACAATAAGAGCTCCATGTGGCCTTAGGGAGATAGGGATACTAGCCATCACAAAGAGCACCCTGGTTCTAGCCATCACAAAGAGAACATTTATAGCCTTAGGGCACCCTATGGCCTAAGCACTATTGGGTTTCTAGCTAACAATAAGAGCTCCATGTGGCCTTAGGGAGATAGGGATACTAGCCATCACAAAGAGCACCCTATGGCCTTAGGGCCATAGGATTTGTGGCCATCACAAAGAGCACCCTATGGCCTTAGGACACCCTGTGGCCTTAGGTCCATAGGATTTGTGACCATCACAAAGAGCACCCTATGGCCATAGGGAACCCTGTGACCTTATGGCCATAGATTTTCTAGAAAATACAAAGAGCACCATGTGGCCATAAGGCTATAGGGTTTATAGCTAACACAAAGAGCACCCTGTGGCCTTAGGGACATAGGGTTTCTAGCTACCAAAAAGAGCACCATGTGGCCTTAGCGCCATAGGGTTTCAAGCTTACACAAAGAGCTCCCTATGGCCTTAAGGACATAGGGTTTCTAGCTTTCACAAAGAGCTCCCTATGGACTTAAGGCCATAGGGTTTCTAGCTTTCACAAAGAGCTCCCTATGGCCTTAGGACCATAGGGTTATTAGCCATCACAAAGAGCATATGTAGCCTTAGGGCCATAGGGTTTATAGAAATCACAAAGAGCACCCTATGGGCTTAGGGCCATAGGGTGCTCTTTGTGATTTCTAGAAACCCTATGGCCTTAAGGTCACATGGTGCTCTTTGTGATGGCTAGGGTTCTCTAGCCATCACAAAGATTACCATGTGGCCTTAGAGTCTCTAGCCATCACAAAGAGAACCCTATGGCCTTAGGGCCATAGGATCACTAGCCATCACAAAGATCACCCTGTGGCCTTAGGGCCATAAGGTTTCTATCTTATACAAACAACACCCTATGGCTTTAGAGACATAGGGTTTCTAGTTAACACAAAGAGCACCATGTGGCTTTATGTACATAGTGTTTCTAGCAAGCAAAAAGAGCACCCTATGGCCTTAGTGTTGTAGAGTTTCTAGCTAACAGAAAGAGCACCATGTGGCCTTAGGGACATATGGTTTATAGCTAACAAATAGACCACCATGTGGCCTTATTCCATAGTGTTTGTATCTAGCAAAAAGAGCACCATGTGGTCCATAGGGTTTTTAGCTTACACAAAGAGATCCCTATGGTCTTAAGGCCATAGGGTTTCTAACTTACACAAAGAGATCCCTATGGCCTTAGGGACATAGGGTTTCTAGAAGTCACAAAGAGCACCCTATGGCCATAGGGTTCTCTTTGTGATGGCTAGAAAACCTATGGATCTAAGGCCACAAGAGCACAAAGAGGTTACTAACCACCAGAAAGATTAACCTATGGCCTTAGGGCATCATTTGGCATTAAGGCCATAGGGTGCTCTTTGTGGTGGTTAGTAACCTCTTTGTGCTCTTGTGGACTTAGGGACATAGGGTTACTAGCTATCACAAAGAGCACCCTATGGCCTTAGGGCCATAGGGTTTCTAGGGCCATATGGTGTTCTTTGTGATTGCTATAAATACTATGGATATAAGGCCGCATGATTCTCGTTATGATGGCTAGGGTTTCTAGCCATCACAAAGAGGACCCTGTGGCCTTAGGGCCATAGGGTTTCTAGGGCCATATGGTGTTCTTTGTGATTGCTATAAATACTATGGATCTAAGGCCGCATGATTCTCGTTATGATGGCTAGGGTTTCTAGCCATCACAAAGAGGACCCTGTGGCCTTAGGGTCATAGGGTTTCTAGACATCACAAAGAGCACCCTATGGCCTTAGGGTCATAAGGTTTCTAGCTTACACAAAGAGCATCCTGTGGCCATAGGACCAGAGGATTTTTAGCTTTAAAAAAATCACCCTATGGTGTTAGGACCATAGGGGTTCTAGCTAACACAAAGATAACCTTGTGGCCTTATGGCCATAGTGTTTCTAGCTAACAAAAAGATAACCCTGTGGCCTTAGGGCCATAGGGTTTCTAACCATTACAAAGTGCACCATGTGCCTTTGGGATATAGGGATTCTAACTTACATAAAGAGAACTTTGTGGCCTTAGGGTCATAGAGTTTCTAGCTAACAAAAAGAGCACCATGTAACCTTAGGGACATAGGGTTTCTATCTAGCAAATAGACCGCCATGTGGCCTTAATCCATAGTGTTTGTATCTAGCAAAAAGAGCACCATGTGGCCCATAGGGTTTGTAGCTTACACAAAGGGATCCCTATGGTCTTAAGGCCATAGAGTTTCTAGCTTACACAAAGAGCTCCCTATGGCCTTAGGGCCATAGGGTTACTAGCCATCACAAAGAGCATCACGTGATCTTAGGACCATAGGGTTTCTAGAAGTCACAAAGAGCACCCTACGGCCTTAGGGACATAGGGTTCTCTTTGTGATGGCTAGAAAACCTATGGCTCTAAGTCCACAAGAGCACAAAGAGGTTATTAACCACCACAAAGAGCACCCTATGGCCTTAGGGAATCCTTTGGCATTAAAGCCATAGGGTGCTCTTTGTGGTGGTTAGTAACCTCTTTGTGCTCTTGTGGACTTAGGGACACAGGGTTACTAGCGATCACAAAGAGCACCCTATGACCTTAGGGCCATAGGGTTTCTAGGACCATATGGTGTTCTTTGTGAACGCTATAAATCCTATGGATCTAAGGCCACACGGTGCTCTTTGTGATGGATAGGGTTTATAGCCATCACAAAGAGAACCATGTGGCCTTAGGGCCATAGGGTCTCTAGCCATCACAAAGAGCACCCGATGGCCTTAGGGCCATAGGGTTTCTAGCTTACACAGAGAGCACCCTATGGCCTTAGGACCATAAGGTCTTTAGCTATATAAAAAATCACCATGTGGTGTTAGGATCGTAGGGTTTCTAGATAACACAAAGAGCACCTTGTGGCCCTTATGGCCATAGTGGTTCTAGCTAACAAAAAGAGCACCCTATGGGCTTAGGACCATACGGTTTATATATATTACAAAGTGCAGCATGTGGCCTTTGGGACATAGGGTTTCTACCTTACACAAAGAGAACCCTATGGACTTAGGGCCATAGATTTTCTAGCCATCACAAAGAGCACCATGTGGCATTAGGGCCATAGGGCTTCTAGCTTAAACAAAGAGCTCTATGTGGCTGATTACTAGCCATCACAAAGAGCACCCTGTGGCTTTAGGGCACAACAATTTCTAACCATAAAAAGAGCTCCCTATGGACTTAGGGCACCCTATGACCCTAAGGTCATAGGGTTTCTAGATTAAAAAAAGAGAACCCTGTGGCCTTAGAACCATAGGGGTTCTAGCTAACAAAAAGACCATCGTGTGGCTATAGTATTTCTATCTAGCAAAAATAGCAGCCCGTGGTCTTAGGGGGGCATAGGGTTTCTTGCTGTCACAATGAGAACCTTGTGGCCTTAGGGATATGTAAATCTCTTTGTGATGGTTAGAGACCCTATGGCCCTAAGTCCATGAATGCTCTTTGTGATGGTTAGGGATTCTAGCAATCACAAAGAGCATCCTATGGCCTTAGGGCCATAGGGTTTCTTGCTAACACAAAGAGCATCCTATGGCCTTAAGCCCATAGGGTTTCTAGACATCAAAAAGAGCACCATGTGGCCTTAGGAACTCTAATTAGATTAGAGGGCACCCTATGGACTTAGGACCCAGTGACTATAGATTAGTATATCTAGGCTTACAAAAGAGGACACATCTTAGAAAGAAACCCGAAGGCAAATGGGGTTTTCCCACTACATGCATTGTCATGTAGACATGGGGATGCACTTACGTGACACCCATGAATATAGGCACTGACCAATAAAGACGAGATTATAACCCGGTGGTCCTGACCTCCGTGCACCTCTAGACCGAGGTGTGCGGGGGTCGGGCATGGCTAGAGAATGTGAGTTAGTTTACAATGTGACAATGTAGAAGCTCTAAGGGGAGATTTATGCCACTCCATGGCACCTACTTGGGAACCATGCACACAAGAAATCTCATTAGATTAGAGTGCATCCTATGGCCCTAGGTCCATAGGATACCAATGTGGAATCTCTAAAGAGTATTTAGGCCACTCAAGAGTACCCAAATGAGCACCATGAACATATGAACTTTGATTTGATTAGAGGGAACCCTATGGACCTAGGGCCCAAATACTATAGATTAAGTAGTCTAAGCTTACAAAATAGGTCACATCTTAGAAATAAACCAGAAGGAAAAGGGGTTTTGTCCACTACATGCATTGTCATGTAGACATGGGGGTGCACTTACGTGACACCCATGAATATAGGCATTGACCAATAAAGACAAGATTATAACCCGGTGGTCCTGACCTCCGTGCACCTCTAGATTAAGGCATTAGGAAAATTTTGAACTCATTTTTGGGCCTTTTAAAGTGCCACATCATCAAAGTTGTACAAAAGAAAGCAACCCGGTAGACCCCTCTAAATATTGCTTAGAACCCCATGATATGACCTATCATTGGAAAGTTCTTGAAAAATGGATTCTAAAGAGCCAAAGTTTGAAAAGTTTGGATGACTTCTATGAAAGTTATGCCAGTTTTTTTCAATCAGCCAGGTTTTGTTATCGTTCCGGTAATCTAAAATCACCTTTTTCTAGATCTACATGAAGGCAATGTCCGATACATGCATGCTATATATCAATAGATAGCATTTGAAGAGTAGATTCTAAATATCCAACCTCCGACAATTTTGGATCTTATTTGCAAAAATTTACCGATCGCCACTTTTTGAAAGCTATGCCACATCAACAATTCTTATAAGGCCCATTTTTGAGTCCAAACTTTTCCTAAAGTGTGCGGGGATCAGGCATGGCTAGAGAATGTGAGGTAGTTTACAATGTGATAATGTAGAAGCTCAAAAGGGGACATTTATTCCACTCAATGATACCTACATGGGAACCATGTACACATGAACTCTCATTATATTAGAGTGCACCTTGTGGCCATTCTAGAAACTCTAATGGAATTTTGGCCACTCAAGTGCACCCAAATGGATGCCATGGACATAAGAAATTTGATTTGATTAGAGGGTGTTGGTGTAGAGGCTCTAAAGGGGCAGTTAGTCCATTCAAGGGATACTACTTTGGACCCCTATGGCCCTAGGGCCACAAAGTTCCTCTAATGTCATAAGAGAACCTATGATCCTAGTACCATAGAGTTTCCTATGTACACTTGTATAGCCATTTTGTTGGCACCCTTTAGACCTAGGACCCCACGTTTTAATATAGAGGGGACTCTATGGCCCTAGGTCCATATGGATGTATTAATATCCATCTTGTCTAAATATATATCATTCTTTTTACAAAAATATATGAGAAGAGAATATCAAAGTTAGTTGATGCAACAGGCTCAACACCAAGATCTTGGTATCTAGATTTTCACTTGCCAAATGGTGGAAGTGATGAGAAAGTCCACTTGTTCTTTCAAGATAAAGAGCAATTGCCCTTCAAAGAATGTGGTATTGTTAAGGAGATAAAGAAATATTGTTAAGATCTTGAAATTTTTTTATGCCTTGGAGTAAAGCTACTCAATGGTGACTCCTACTTGTTGGAGCCTATGGCCTTTGCTCAAAATTTGGTGAAGGTTGATTATGATGGAGTGACAATGACAAAAGCAACGTGGGTGGAGCTTCAAGATGACACTCAAAGTGAGAACTTCTTATACTTATATATTGAGGGCTTTAAGAAAGTCAATGAATATTTAGGCAAATTGAGCAGCACAAAGAAGAATAAGAAGCGAAAGAATGAAAACACAGGTAAGCAAGTCAAGCTAACACTCTCAAGGAGAATCAAACTCCCTCACTTGGAGACAATAGTAGAAATGTGTCCAAAGAAAATCTTTCAATTATACCCTTACAAACTCAAGAAGCAGGACATTCTAGTGGACTTTCAACACTAACAATTGAAACCCCCTCAATGGAAGTGGTTGTGGACTTAGTATCCTTAGCTGTGTTGGACTCTATTATACAACCCAAAGAAAAAGATCTTGATAAATAAGCTTCCAAAACTTCTAAGAGTGGGCTAGATGGATACATTGGAATTAAACACTATTTTAAAATTGGTGTACAATTTACCCAATTGATCCCAATTGAGTAATCAACCTTGCACCAGATGGCTATAAATGCAGACCATTGTCAGATGTGTATGTGAAATATCTGTTGAAGCAATTTGCAGGGCACTCTAGGTTAGTCTCCAATGCAGCAAACCTGATGCCATATAACCCAACTACAAAAATGCCTTTACAAAGAGCTAAGTGCATGGAGACAAGCTATCAACATACCACTACTAGATTCTATTTGGTCAGCATTTCATCATAGCAGCTATAGATTTTTTGTGTAACAACATCACTAAGTATGCTTCGAGAAAAGAGTTCTACAAGTTTAGAACTGCAAGGATAGTGGTAGACGCTCCCAAAAGAGTTTGTTGTTCTAATATCCAAAATAGAGAACATGGAGAGAATAATAGCAATGAAGCACCAACCTTATGTGGAGGTCTTGAAGCATGGTCATAGGTCAATGGCTTGCATATTCTAAACCAACAAAACCCAAGGCAGGAGTTCTTATCGGTCATCCGAGTTGAGCACCTTGGGATGTAAGTTCCACTTTCCTATGCTTGTTTTTGTTACAAATATGTATTGAAATAAAGTTCATTTCCTTTTCTTTATTTTGAAGGCCTTTGTAAATGTGGCAAACATCACGTTCAACCATAAATCATTTGCCAACAAAGAAGCACACATGGTCATGTACAATGATGAAATCTATGATCAATGGATAAACATCTTGGAGAAGCATCAGACATCAGTTGCTCATGGGCAACAACCAATCATAAAAACCTTTAGATGCCTAAATGGTTTAGAAGATAATAATGTCAAGTTACTACAACAGGAGCTAATAGAAGAGAAGATCTTTTTAGTGAAGCAACCACATCAAGCAGGCATGTTCAACCTCACTGCACGTGCAATGAACTTAAAGCAGACCAGGGTTTTTGAGCCTCACATGTTGATGGCATT
Source organism: Adiantum capillus-veneris (assembly GCF_014529385.1). Classification (NCBI taxonomy): domain Eukaryota; kingdom Viridiplantae; phylum Streptophyta; class Polypodiopsida; order Polypodiales; family Pteridaceae; genus Adiantum; species Adiantum capillus-veneris. The sequence continues at coordinate 11,070,820 of NC_140945.1, forward strand.
TAAAGAGTTAGATCCATAAGCAACAATGGTTACTTCATGGGATGAATGTAAGTCTCATTAAAACATTACAGATGAGATCTACAAATCTCTCTTCACGAGTTGTACGCAATGGCTAAATCTCTTGCTACAAAAAGGAAAGGAGAAAGAGCCAATTCCTGATATCACTAGGGGATATGTGTAGTGGATCATTGCACAAAAGAATGACACTTCTAGTTTGCAATTCATTTTACCATGGACAATCAAGTATGTTAAAAAGAATTTGGAAGACATTGAGTTTCTCTAGAGTGAGATGGTGACTGTATCATAGATACAACACACAAAAGTCTTACATCTAGTGGCTGGAGTGCTAACCAATTTGGTAAAGTAATTGATGGAGTATGTGGGGTAGCACATCAACCATCAGGGTTTTTAATTGCCGGCTTAGTCAAGTATCAACATGCTACTTCCCTAGAGAAGGTAGTTTTTGAAAAAGCTAAATGGTATGAAATGCATGTTGTACCTTTGAGCTCCTTAATGGGACCAGAGACCGTCCAAACATGTGCTCTTTGCGAAGTAATTTTTGGGGTTTTTGCATTCTTCAATCAAGGAGAGCAATACACCAACTAGTCTAGTGTTAAAGATTCACTATTGGAGCCAATGCATACTCTCTACATTAACGACGATGAGTATGATATTGTGACAATGGCCAAATCTTTTTTTGTGCATCGTGCAATCAAATGCATCCGTGTCAAAGAAAATGATCAAGTAATAGACATCTTCTCATTAGGCTATGGGACTAAAGAGGCACTACAACAATAGAGAAAGGTGATATCAGTTGCATGTACTAGTGATCGAATGATGCAATTGGAAGCTCTTTTCCATTCCATAGTGGAAGAATACCTTGATCTTAGAAGGTGGGCATGTGTGGATACCACAGAGAAAGTCAATGCGAAGGATTTAGAGGAAGAAGAAATTGAAGAACCATTGGATGCAAGTGTTGATTCCATTCTAGAAATTCTATAGGAAACATGTTAAGCTAGCCACCCATGATATTACATTACTGATATTTAGATTATTATTTTTATAATTTTATTTTATTTGTCCTATCTCAAATCCGCCCATGATGTTAAAAACATTGATGTTTGGTTTGTTATTTTTCTCACTTTATTTTCTTTGAAAAAATGTGAACTTGTGAGTTTGAGTTTTTTCACGATTGATGTGTTAGACTTAAGTATATGATATTATATGGACATGTTGTGGAAAATAGAATTCTATATATATATATATACATACAGAAGATATGCCAACTTATTGCCTTGAAATCATAGGGTTCATATACATTAGGGACATATATGCTTAGCTTGTGATTAAGGTTTAATATTCTATTGAGAATTAAATAAGCTAGAAAAAACAAAAAAGTTTTTAGTCCTCAAAATTCCAAAATGAGAGTGTGAGCAATTGATTTATGGTCATTTTTGGTTGGGGTAAGTTCTTCTATTGTGAAGTGATGGTGTGAGCATTTGAAATAATTATCTTTGTATTGAAAATAACTAGATTAAACATATATTCAACATTTGTTGTAAATGCCAATTACCTGATTAGATAGTAAACATCGAGTATCAAAGTACAAATGGTTTATGAAGCATTCGTCCTTTGGATTATGTGAAGATCTAGTTCTTCAATTGCAACAAGATTTTATTCAAAGATATAAAGTGCGAGTATTTTGGTCCAAACTATGATTTTGTTTTTCTTCTAGATGATGCAGAGAATTGAAATTCATATCTTGATTTTTTTTTAATAGAGGGAAGCTAGGACTAGTACAATTTTTTAGCTTGTCATGTAGCAATCAAACATTGTATCAAGGTTTATTGCAAAGAAATGATTGTATAATGTATGAAAATTGTTTAAGTTTGTAAATTGGATTGTATTTTTAGGTGTTAAATCAAAGACAACCAAATGCATTGAAGTGAAAATCGTAGACCTATTAATGAACATTGTGGATGTGTTTGCACTTTCAAAAATCTTCCTTTTGAATTTTGTGACCTTGATTAGTTTCTTGAGCATGTTTTCCTAACATATCAAAGATGTGCCACCCTTTCAATTCTTTCAAAAATTCCAACGTCCTATATTTTTGAAGATTTTGTCAACCAACCAAATTTACATACAAGGTTATTAGGAACATTGAGAAAAGTAAATGTTTAATTGGATTTAATAATATAAGAAATAATTATTTGTGATCATGTGACTTTAAAATCAAGAAAACTATGGAGTTTAAGACTTAGAAAACTATCTAGAATTTACAATGAGCACCTACAAAGCTATTGTTGATTCTCTTTTCAATGCTCCTATTTGCACTTTGAAATCTATTGTTAGTATTATTTGTACTTTTCTCTTTCCATAAGGGCATAGGTTATTGTCCAAATCCAAACTCTTTTTATAGTCTACACTTGCAAAGGACCCTATGGCCTTCAGGCCATAAGGGTGGCATAGTTTATGCATCACATGTTTTTAGCATATTTGGACATATTGTGTGATGGTCCAAGTGACACTTAAGAAGCCAAGATAAATAGGATCTATGTAATACTACAGACTCTCATGTTAAAATCATACCATGCTATGGTCAAACCATACAATGTGACCTATGTCCAAAGGCTATATATTGATTTCATTTTCTATACAAGATACTCCATATAGTCCCTATAGCCATAGGGCTATAGGTGGTACATATATAAATAATTCTACAATATTAAGACTATAATTCTCTCTCTTTTTATAACCTATAAAATATTAATTTTTAATGGTCCTAATTCCATAAAAAGGCATATTTTTGGCTTTCATGGAGTCTTAAACATATCCACAAAGAGCATCCTATGGCCATTAGGCCATAGGCTAAAATGTGGATTTCTTCTAAAACCTATTATATACAACCTTGTATCAAAGCATACCATGCTATGATCATAAAACCATACAAAGGGCACCCTATTTCCTCGGGGGGTGCACAATGTAATCATGTTAATGTATAACGTGAGTTCGAAAGGAGGGGTTTTAAAATACAAAAATTCTAGGCAATTTAACAGAGATACATTAAAATAAGGGGTTTTAAAAATTCAATGTTGGAAAAATTTCCTAAAATAAGGGGTCATTTTATTCATTCTGACATGTTAAAAGAGGGGTTTTTCAAATACCCCGTGAACGCACGTTATATAGGGGGGTACTGAATGGTGAACCCCCCGAGCCTATTTCCCTCTGCCACCCTATGGCCATAAGTCCATAGGGTTGTCTAACTAAAATAGAGGGAAAACCCTTTGGCACTATGATCTATGTTATGTTGGTAAAAAGATCAAAGGGTTGTGGTGAGATCACCAAAATGTATCCTATGCCCAAAGGCTATATATTTATGCTAGTTCTCTATAAGGTACCATATAGGTCCTATAGCCCTATATCTATAGTGTGGTACATATATAAATTATTCTAAAATCTTAGGACTATAATTTCCTCTCCTTTGATACCTATAAGAAATCCTTTTTGTACCCTATGATTCCACGGTCAAAGGATATGAATATAGATGCTCTAGAAGGACACCTAGTCTACCCATTACCCTTGGGGCCATTGGATACTCTTCAAATATAATACATTATTCTCTTGATAGGCACCTTGGCTACCCTATGGTCTTAGGGAAATAAGTTTCTAACAAACATAGAGGGCATCTTTGTCTTTAGGATTTACATAATGCTAAGTAAATAGGCAAAGGAGTTGTTTCATTAAAGTATATAATTTGTCCCAAAGGCTATATATTATTTCTCTTTATGTATAAAGTACTTCATAAATTCCCTATGGACCTAGAGCCATACAATGGTACATGCAAAGACCACCTTATGGCCCTAGGGCCATAGTGTGCTGCAAGAAAATTTTACCCTACAATGTTGAGGTTATAGATTTCTCTGTATTCTATTTCTACAAAAAGTACCCTACAAATCTGAGGTTGTGGACTACTCCATACATTCCCTTTGGCCTTAGGTCCATAGGGTGACACATGCAAAAAGTACTCTACTACAATCCTAAGATTATAGGGTTCTCTCTATATTATACCTACAAAAAACCCCATCTCTATGGTCTTAAAGCCAAAGATAGCAATATTTTAGTCTCTCTAGATTCTTGAAGATACCTAAAAAGAGCCATATGATGAAATATGGTTTTCATGAAGAAACTTATTATCACACCCTCTGCTCTAGGGAAAATCCTCTAGCCCTTGGGCCACATAGTGCAAATATAGAGGTGCATCCTATAGACCTAAGTATATAAAGTTATCTCCATTTTATATCTTAAAAAAATACTATCCCTATAGCCATAAGGCCATGAAAATGTGTATTATAGGCTTTTGCAAACTCTTAGAGAAACCCATGATTAACATCATGTGTCCCAAAAAATATAGGATATCAATCTAGCAGCTCTTCAAGAGAATTTAATCCATTCAATGGCACCTACATGGGCACCATGGTAGCCCTAGGGTCATAGGATCTCTCAGTGGAACAAAGGGAAGCCTATGGCACTTGAGATTCTGCATTGGACCCTATGGCCCTAGGGCCATATGATCTCTCTTTTTAAACGAGGGAAACCTTAAGCACGTGAGCCCTTTGTCTCTAGGGTCAAATGATCTTTCATTACAATAGACATAAACCTACGGCCCTTTTTTTTAATACATTGGCACCCTATGGCCCTAGGTCCATATGATCACTAATTTGAATAGAGGGCACCCTATGGAACTAGGGATAGAAGGTGGACTAGGTGTCAATGTAGAGCTTATGGCCCTCGGGCCATAGGGTGCCAACATAGGGCATAGATGGTTTCTTACTAGTGCTCATAGAGGGCATCTTGTGGCCCTATGACAACCTATGGCCTTACGGCCATAGGGTGGCACATGAATAAAGTACCATATGGATTTGAAACCATGGATCTATTTATATGTTGAGACCTACTAGCAATCCTAACCCTATGGCCTTGAGGCCATAAATAGACATATTTTGGATTATCTTAAAGTCATAGGGATATCTACAAAGAGCACCCTATGGACATAAGACCGTAAGATACTTATGTAAAAGTTTTTCTAGGAAATCATTGCGAGGTCCCCACTCCGTCGCTTCAAACGATGGATCTGATGGTAAACCTGATGGCCACTAGATCTACAGCGAAAACAAACAACGTGGTTTTGGGTTCAACTAGCGGGCGGACGATCTCTCATCACCAAGTGAATTGAGTTCAAGCCTACTAGCATCGAGATCTAGTTCCACCTCGCAGGGAAAGTGTCTCTAATCAATTATCTGTCCTAAAACCCACCTTCCAAGAGGAGAGAAGTCTCGAGTGACTTTTCCCCATAGCTTTCAGAGGCACGTACACTTGAGACTTCACCGCTCTTGGGCCAATGAGTAATACTAGCGTCAATTTATAGTACTATGGGGACGGAGAGTTCCCGACCAATCGGGACCAACCTTCTCATAGGAATTGGCAACCGAGCCAAGCCCCCACTTTCCACCCCATACTCACACTTTCTTTGTTACCTAATTACTACCACAATGGTTGTTCACCATATAAGATCTTTGTTTATTTTTCCGATTCATAAAGTTCTTTAATACAGCCCTTCAACCAGTATTGCAAAGCGGCACCAAGACAGTAATTCTAGTAAAAATTCACTCAAAAACTCATTCATTTAAAGTTCCAATGCTCTGGAGGCACGAAATCCCCCAACGAGTGTTTTCTCCATCCGTTGCCGCCTAGTTGCCCATACAACTAGGTTGTCCACCGCTTAATCAGCAGTCCTGGACTTCCACCACTTAACCAGCAGTCGTGGATATCCACCGCTTAACCAACAGTCGTGGATTCAAGAGCCCTTAACCAAGAACTCTAGCTCCTGCAAATAATTTCGTGAGCTATCCCCTGTGATCAAGAGGGGGTTTAGACTAGATCAACATTGGCTAGCTGAGCTAAATTTTCCCTCGCAACCAATCTTTCCTACTTTAGATAGTATATTCCGAAAGCATTCTTTCCTACTTGAATATAAAATACAATTAATTTAAATGTTGTGGTTGTCATTGATTTCCAACATGTTGGGAAACGTGTTTTTCATCCTACCTTATCGAATGCAATGTTGCTTAACAAACTTGAATTAAAACTTGACCTACCTCCACAATTTCCTCGTCATTGCTCCGTGAGATGGCCGGTACTTGGTCGACCACCATGGGAGCTTTTCCCTTTCCATGTTGCTTGTTCCAACCTCGCGGTTGTGGGAACCACCGAAATGAGTTCTCTTTACTGGGGCCATTTTATACTCACTACTTAAATTGACAACTTGAAAAAAAAAAGAGCTAATATTTGAGAGCAACATACGACCAAAATGACAGATTAGTTTCAATAAGCAAATCCCTTTATACGAGAGGTTTGATTACTTCAAGACATAGAGATCTCTGATAGAAACTTATTTGTTCTATGGGAATTGGCCCTAAGGTTAATTATTTGGCCTAGATAGTTAAGAATTTCAGGTTTCTTCTCAATCTATTTACTAGAGATGAATTGGGCATGCTTAATCACTTCCTAATGCAAGTAGAGGTTTGCAGATTTACCATATGTATAGGTGAGAGGGTTTCTCCCTTCCTAGTGATTAATGATGGATTAATTTCACTAATTACATCCTAATCTATGAGCTAATTGATTCTAATTTAGTTGTTTAAACATTGTGTGGTAATAGAAAGCACTTGACCATCTCTACCTCAATGCCGACTTGTTCTTAATTACAATGGTGACTAGCGGTTGATTCCTTAATCATGCATTAATATATGATTAAGAGAGACTAAATGCTTGCATAATTACTAATTAGATTAAGATTTATGCAATAGATCAATGATACGGAGAATTAGAGAGTACCCATTGAGTAATTTAGCTAGGGTTATGCACAATAGATGCAGGATTAAGAGAATATTGGAGAGAATTGCAACAAGCATGAATTAAATTGGATATTACCGAGATTAGGTTGAATTCCTCTCGAAATTTTGATGCAATGGACTCCTCGAGATGAGAAACGGGCAGCACTTTCCTCCTTAGCTCTTCTTCCAAAGGCTATGTCTGTCGGCAGCACCTCCCCAAGGTATGTGTGTGTATAGGAGTGTGTGTGTGCACTTAGTGTGTGTGTGAGAATATATATGTGTGTGTGTGTGTGTGAGCACACTCTTATATAGCATCTCCCAAGCTGAAATTCGAACCAGGTTGCTAAATACATCTGAGGGAGTACTCACCTCATGCAAGGCAACTTAGCTGCATGCTCACCAAGTGTCTAGTTTGCTTGGTTTAACTCACATGCTCTCTCTCTCTCTCTCTCTCTCTCTCTCTCTCTCTCTCTCTCTCTCTCTCTCTCTCTCTCTCTCTCTCTCTCTCTCTCTCTCTCTCTCTCTCTCGCATGGGAATAGCCCACGAGCCCTGCGAGTGTGTGAGGGCGCCCTCTTACTGCCAAACTCAGTCTGCAGTGGCCTGGAGCCAGTTCCCACACAGCCCTCGAGTCCCGGTGCCTCCCCGCACAACTTTAGGAAAATTTAATTTTAACCTAAGATGGGCAATAAGAATCAGAATTTAATGCCGGAACTTGCTATACTAAGCTCTAACTAAGGTGTATTAACCTGGGTACCTGCCATATTTAGCAACCCCCGGCATCCGAAAATGCATTTTTTTTCAAATTTGGGGTACGGGTGCAGTATTTCGAGACGGTCAAAACTGACGGGTCGGGTGACCAAAAACTTACTATTTTTGGAAAATTTCCACAAAAATTATTTTAATTCACTTTTGGAAGCTTTATGACATTCTAAACATCATGGCATCGACAGATTTTGAAAAACTGCTAAAAATAGTAACTTTTTCCATTATGATTGTTTCATGGTACAATGGTGTTCTTTTAGCTCGGGGTCGGAGACCTTACATCCTCCCCAACATGAAAAATTTGAGATGTCCTCATCTCAAGAATATATCTGGATAAACTCTATGCTAACTACTTAGGTACATATATCCTTTGTCTAAAGCAAAGACATCCTTTGATAATAGAATAGTCTTTAGCTTTATGCGTCTTATTCTGATGATTTGTGATGAGATCCTGGTGCTTGAATTATTTCTCACTAGGATTAGCAGTTGCAGCATATAGAGCTGCTCTCTCATCAGCTTCGTCACCCACAGTTGGTTGTCTCACTGCGGCATTAGCGAAAGCTCCGCTTCCTTGTCCTATGTTTCCTCTTCCTCGGCCTCCTCTTCCGTTTGGTTGACCTCGCACGTTGACGTTCAGAGGTACATTATTAGCACTGGATGTTTGGGAAATCCTTTTTGGACATCGGCTTTTGTAATGTCCATACTCCTGGCACTCAAAGCATCATATATTGGGAAACTTGGTAGCTGCCGTAGTCGATACTACCGGACGATGGTCGTATGCAGGGTTGATTGGTTTGTTACTCCAGTTGTCTGGCCTGGCCCTCTTTGACAAATAGTATTGACTATCTTGGGTAGCCCTCTGAATCTCTTTAGCTAACGGTTTGGCCCTTAGCAAGGCATCTTGCAGAGTTGCTGGCCTGAGAGCTTCTAGTCGGTTGTTCAAGGGGTCGATGAGTCCTTGGTAGAACCGTGCTACTGTTTCAATGTCATCCTAGGAGCATATCTCTGAAGTGTGACGAACTTTGAGTAGTATTCTTCGACGGAAGAAGTCAGTTGTTGAAGTGAGAAACTCATTCATCTTCAAGGCTTTGTGAGCGGGTGGTAAGTGTCGCTCCATCACAGCAGCTTTGATGTCTTCCCATGACTGGGAAGATCCCTTGATATCCAAGTCCCTGCAATGTTGTTTCCACCAAATCTTCGCATCGCCAGACAAGCGGAACATCGCAAGCATGGTTTGGTTTGGTTCTCGGGTTGAGTTCCCGCAGTTTCAAAATAGTCGTCCATTGCTTCCATCCATACTTCCGCATCTCTCTCGACATTAACCCCTTCGCCTTTAAAGGTTGGAGGCTGAGCTTGCTTAAGGAGAAGCTTTTTCTCCTGAACGGCGGTATATAGCGCAATAGACGGTACTTATCCAATGGTATAAAACTCATTACTATAGCACTCTTCTCAAATGAACCTAGGCTTTTTCATAAAGAAGAAATTTAACTTTTTGGGCTTAACCAACCTACTTAATCTGTACAGCTATCACAAAGGATTTAACCATTCCACCATTAGTTTAAATTCCATTGAATACATCCAAAATTTTTCGATAAATAATGGTAAAGACTTTACTCGAGAGCTTTGATTCATACTTATAACTTTATGTGCATCAACGGGCTACCTGCCCGTAGCACTAGTCGCACCAACGACTTCTCAAAAAACATCATGTGGAACCCACTGAATCCCAACAAGCTCAACGAGTAAAACTCTTTAACATCACTCAGGAGACAATCCACTAGACAAATCCAATGTCATTATTCTAGGAAACATCATGCTCAAGCTTTGAGTACGAGCTATCCTACTATCCTTTATTTTCTAAAATTCCAAACAACATCATTTTCCAGTTCGTAAACCTATAGCTCTGATACGAGGTGTGAGGTCCACACCCCATCGTGTCAAATGACGGATCTGATGGTAAACCTGATGGCCACTAGATCTACAGCGGAAACAAACAATGTGGTTTTGGGTTCAACTAGCGGACGATCTCTCATCACCAAGTGAATCGAGTTCGAGCCTACTAGCATCGAGATCTAGTTCCACCTCGCAAGGGAAGCGTGTCTAATCAATTATCGTTCCTAAAACCCACCTTCCAAGAGGAGAGAAGTCTCGAGTGCCTTTTTTCCCATAGCTTTCAGAGGCACGTACACTTGAGACTTCGCCGCTCTTGGGGCAATGAGTAATACTAGCGTTAATTTATAGTACTATGGGGACGGAGAGTTCCCGACCAATCGGGACCACCCTTCTCATAGGCATTGGCAACCCGAGCCAAGCCCCCACTTTCCACCCCATACTCACACTTTCTTTGTTACCTAATTACTACCACAATGGTTGTTCAACATATAAGTTCTTTGTTTATTTTTCCGATTCACAAGTTCTTTAATACATCCCTTCAACCAGTATTGCAAAGCGGCACCAAGACAGTAATTCTAGTAAAAATTCACTCAAAAACTCATTCATTTAAAGTTCCAATGCTCTAGAGGCACAAAATCCCCCAGCAAGTGTTTACTCCACCCGTTGTCGCCTAGTTGCCCATACAACTAGGTTGTCCACCACTTAACCAACAGTCCTGGACTTCCACCGCTTAACCAGCAGTTGTGGATATCCACCGCTTAACCAAAATTTGTGGATTCAAGAGCCCTTAACCAGGAACTCTAGCTCCTGCGAATAACTTCGCGAGCTTCCCCTTGTGATCAAGAGGGGGTTCAGACTAGATCAACATTAGAATTGAAAATGAACTAGCTGAGCTAAATTTTCCCTCGCAACCAATCTTTCCTACTTCAGACAGTATATTCCGAAAGCATTCTTTCCTACTTGAATATAAAATACAATTAATTTAAATGTTGTGGTTGTCATTGATTTCCAACATGTTGGGAAACGTGTTTTTCATCCTACCTTATCGAATGCAATGTTGCTTAACAAACTTGAATTAAAACTTGACCTACCTCCACAATTTCCTCGTCATTGCTCCGTGAGATGGCCGGTACTTGGTCGACCACCATGGGAGCTTTTCCCTTTCCATTAGTGTTGCTTGTTCCAGCCTCGCGGTTGTGGGAACCACCGAAATGAGTTCTCTTTACTGGGGCCATTTTATACTCACTACTTAAATTGACAACTTGAAAAAAAAAAGAGCTAATATTCGAGAGCAACATACGACCAAAATGACAGATTAGTTTCAAAGCAAATCCCTTTATACGAGAGGTTTGATTACTTCAAAACATAGAGATCTCTGATAGAAACTTATTTGTTCTATGGGAATTGGCCCTAAGGTTAATTATTTGGCCTAGATAGTTAAGAATTTCAGGTTTCTTCTCAATCTATTTACTAGAGATGAATTGGGCATGCTTAATCACTTCCTAATGCAAGTAGAGGTTTGCAAATTTACCATATGTATAGGTGAGAGGGTTTCTCCCTTCCTAGTGATTAATGATGGATTAATTTCACTAATTACATCCTAATCTATGAGCTAATTGATTCTAATTTAGTTGTTTAAACATTGTGTGGTAATAGAAAGCACTTGACCATCTCTACCTCAATGCCGACTTGTTCTTAATTACAATGGTGACTAGCGGTTGATTCCTTAATCATGCATTCATATATGATTAAGAGAGACTAAATGCTTGCATAATTACTAATTAGATTAATATTTATGCAATAGATCAATGATACGGAGAATTAGAGAGTACCCATTGAGTAATTTAGCTAGGGTTATGCACAATAGATGCAGGATTAAGAGAATATTGGAGAGAATTGCAACAAGCATGAATTAAATTGGATATTACCGAGATTAGGTTGAATTCCTCTCAAAATTCTGATACAATGGACTCCTTGAGACGAGAAACGGGCAGCACTTTCCTCCTTATCTCTTCTTCCAAAGTCTATGTCTGTCGGCAGCACCTCCCCAAGGTATGTGTGTGTATAGGAGTGTGTGTGTGAGCATATATATATGTGTGTGTGTGTGTGTGTGTGTGTGAGCACACTCTTATATAGGCTCTTCCAAGCTGAAATTCAAACCAGGTTGCTAAATACATCTGAGGGAGTACTCAGGCTGCTAGCTCTCTCTCTCTCTCTCTCTCTCTCTCTCTCTCTCTCTCTCTCTCTCTCTCTCTCTCTCTCGTATGGGAATAGCCCACGAGCCCTGTGAGTGTGTGAGGGCGCCCTCTTACTGCCAAACTCAGTCTGCAGTGGCCTGGAGCCAGTTCCCACACAGCCCTCGAGTCCCGGTGCCTCCCCGCACAACTTTAGGAAAATTTAATTTTAACCTAAGATGGGCAATACGAATCAGTATTTAATGCGGAACTTGCTATACTAAGCTCTAAATAAGGTGTATTAACTTGGGTACCTGTCATATTTAGCAGCTTCCGACATCCGAAAATGCATTTTTTTAAAATTTGGGGTACGAGTGCAGTTTTTTGAGACCGTCGGGTCGAGTGACCAAAAACTTACTATTTTTGGAAAATTTTCACAAAAATTATTTTAATTCACTTTTGGAAGCTTTATGACATTCTAAACATCATGGCATCGACAGATTTTGAGAAACTGCTAAAAATAGTAGTTTTTTCCATTATGATTGTTTCATGGTACAATGATGTTCTTTTAGCTCGGGGTCGGAGACCTTACAATCATCCAATGCAAGAAGATAGTGCAATATAAAATGAGACACCAAGTATAGTACTTGACACCACCATCATGGACAAAGAACTAATGGAGCTAGATAAAGATTAGGAATCTCTAGACAAGGAGGAGCATAAAAATAAATTCATTTAGATATGTTGTCATTAAGTAATTTGTTATTTGTGTAATTACTTTTTTCAAAGCGTGTGACAAAAAATATTTATCACAATTGAAGATACTTTGGAATCTAAAATTAGGTGTTGCTTAAACTTGTGATCCTTCAACAAGATATTGTGGCTGACAAAGTTTTACTTGAGATCATTGAGGAGTTTCAATACTATAAGTAAATTTTGAATTTGTGTGCCAAATGCTCTTTTAATTAAAAGGTTTTATAGTTTTTTGCTTTGAAATTTGAGTTCATTGTGCCATCAAGGACAATCTACATGGTCATAAGGTCAAACCTTTCTCTATGACCTTAAAGAATTTGTACTTTATGGTCTCAACACCCTATGATTCTAAGGCCATAGGGTCATAGGTTGGCATGCGTTCTTGCATAAGATCTTCAACACACTTAAGATCTCTATATTAACTTTTTTTAAAAATCATTTTAGGGCTTCTAAGATTTTTTTTTTTTGCTATAGATGATCACAAAATAGAGGAGCTCCCTCTCATATTACATCAAATATCACATTCAAACCAAGAGCAATGGTTTCATTATCTCTCAGCATCTTTCAAACAGGAGAAAAAAACGCTTATCTTGGATTTAGAGGGTTTGCTTCTTGCAACATTTGAGCTTGACTCAAGGCCAACCTGGACCAAGTACATGTGCAGTGTAGAAGATAACATGAGGTGTATGCGGTGCGTCAAGATGCAAAGTATTTCTTAAGCTTTTGGTTTGAGTTCTTTGAGGTTTGGATTTGGAGCTGCCATCGTTTACAAAAAGCTCAACACATAATCAAGATATGTTTTCCTACACAAAGTCACAAATTCAAGATGATTATGGATAACAAGTGCTGCCAAAATTCAAATTTCATGATCGGTTACAAAAGAGCCTATCACAAAATTCTTTCGACCATATGGAAGCTATTTGATTATTTAGATGGAGGCAACACTATGTTGGAATTAGGGTTGCAGAGAAATGCACACAGCTTGGAGAAGACGAAGAAAGCCCAAGGCACACAATAGAGAGTGTGTTACTTAGTATGCAATGGAAAGATAGATAGCCCTAGAGTGATGGGCGTATATACAATGCTCGGGGGAAAAAACCTCCTAAAGAGGGAAAAAATACCCCGGTGGTCCTAGTGTATTCACACACATCACTACCACACGTATACGGTAACGGATCCTCCCTGGAGTGATGCGGTGAACGAGAGCTGGCACATGAGTAAAGGGAAGTGCCATGCCCTAAGGACATGATCAGTCCACAAAGTGGAGTAAGCCCAAAGCTTTGCGGAAAGCTTCAAGCTTCTCACAAGACAATGCCTTTGTGAAAAGATATGCAAGGTTGTCCTGTGTTGGCACATAAGCCAAGTTGATCTCTCCTATTGAGAGCCTCTCCCTGACATAGTGGTAATGCACCTCAATGTGCTTTGTGCAAGCATGAAAAACGATCACTTGGATTTGGAGCTGCCATCGTTTACAAAAAGCTCAAAAAGCTCAGTGTAGATAGTGTTGGCGGTGTCCTGTCCAACACCCAATTCAGCCATAAGGCGTCTGAGCCATACACACTCAATCGTAGCTGTGAAGACTGCCCGGTACTCAGCCTCACAACTCGAAGTGGCCACAATAGGTTGCTTCTTGCTCAACCATGATATACATGAACTGCCAAGCATGAAACAAAAACCACTTGTGGACACTAGCGTGTCAAAACAACAAGCCCAATCTGAGTTCGAAAAAGCATGTAAGTCTGGAGGAAATGATCCCCCCTTGGGATAAAACAAGCCAAGATGTAAAGTGCCACTAAGGTAGCGGAAAATCCTCTTGACATCCTGCCAATGCTTAGACCCTGGGCTATGCATAAATTTGCTGACCTGTGACACTGCAAACTGAATATCTGGCCTCGTGTTGCATACATAAATGAGGCAGCGAACAGTAGTTTGGTAAAGAGTGACATCAACAGGATCGCCATAATCATGTAGACTCAACTTCAAACCTGTTTCCATGGGAGTGGCAATAGGTTTGTAATCCTCAAGTCCAAACTTACATAGCAATGTCTCTATGTAACTTTTCTGACACAAGGCAATACCACCATCACACTGCTTAAATTGTATACCCAAGTAATATGCAACAGCCCCGAATCTTTCATCTTGAAAGTAGTATTCAAATCAGCCTTAAATTCAGCAATATGTCTCTCATTTGGTCCAGTGATCAGCAAATCATCCACATAAAGAACCACAATGAGAAGTACATCACCCTCACTCTTTACATACAATGTGCTTTCTGTTGGACTGTTACGAAAGCCTCGTTTGACCAAATGAGTGTCAGCTTTCTCATACCAAGCATGAGGAGATTGCTTCAACCCATACAAAGCCTTCTTACATCTACACACTTTGTCCTCTTGTCCTTTTATGACAAAACCGCGAGGTTGCGTTACGTAAACTTCCTCAAATATGTCACCATTCAAGAAAGCAATAACAATGTCTGATTGATGTACATCCCCACCAAAATGAGCTGCCAATGCACATAGAAAATTCACAGTAGTCATACGACAAGTGGGAGAGAAAGTTTCTTCATAATCTACTCCTTTTGTTGTGCATAACCCTTTGAAACAAGTGGAGCCTTATGGCGATCGATCTCACCATCCGGCTTGCGTTTCAACATGTAAACCCACTTTGTACCAATGGCCTTTTTTCCAGGAGGCAAATCACATAAAGTCCATGTGTCATTTTCTATAAGGGCATCATATTCTGATTGCATGGCAGCCATCCAATTTTCTGAATTTTGTGCTTCATCAAAACACAGAGGCTCCTCAACATCATGTAAGCTAGACACAGCCAAAGCATAACAATCTGATGCATAAGATGCATAGCGAGAGCCTGAATGAGTACGACTAGACAAAGGTGCATCCAATTTACTGTCACGCAAAGTGTGCACCAGCCATTTTGGCATACCTCTAGCCTGCTCATTTTCAGCCCTTTCCTCATCAAGTACATCATGTACATCTGCATTAGTAATAGGCTGATCTGTAACATTTTCAGAAACCCCCATAGGCTGTACATTTGCCTCATTGGAACTTACAATCGTATTTCCACCACTAAAAAGAGGCAACAAAGTGTCATAAATGTCCTGTGAGCTTACATTACTGTCTCTAGTACATGACAGCAAGGGCTGAATAGAATCTTCCACAAACACTACAACCCGTGAAACCAGAATACGCTTTGTTTTGCGGATGATATAACCTGTAACCTTTGTTTTTAGCATTATAACCAACAAAAATACATTTGACAGCCTTATCATCCAATTTTATGCGCTGTGTTTGTGGCACCAAAGCATATGCCAAACAGCCAAAAACACGCATGTGCTCAATAGAAGGCTTTCTATCATGCTGCTTCATATGGAGTAATAGATTGCAAAGCTTTTGTAGGACACCTCTTAAGTACATAAGTGGCACACATGATGGCCTCAAGCCAAAAAGAATGCGGCAAAGCTTGACTTTTGACCATACATCGTGCCATTTCCATCGTGACCTGTTTTTCCTCTCATCAACACCATTTTGCTGAGGTGTATAAGGCAATGTACATTGGTCTTTTATCCCACTACTAGCCAAAAATGCATTAAATTCATGAGACATATACTCCCCCCCTCGATCGGAAGGGAGGGTGCCCATAGTACATTTCGAGACATTTTCAGCCATAGCCAGAAATTGTTTGAAGCACATAAAAACTTCGGACTTTGCTTTAAGTGGAAATACCCACGCATGCCTGGAGTAATCATCAATAAAAGTCACGAAGTACAGGTAATTGCCCAAGGACGGAGTTTGCATGGGCCCACAAACATCACTATGTACAAGCTGCAACATGCATGTGGCCCGAAGTGAACCATCCTTTGGAAACTTAGAACGTTGCATCTTACCCAAAATACAGCCTTCACAAACATGTTTGGCAGGTACTTCAAGAGGTGGCAAAGAAGCAACCATATCAGATTTCTACAAACGCAGCAAACTGGGAAAATTTAGATGACCAAAACATGCATGCCAAAGTTTTGCATCTGAAATAGCCCTTGAATCTGCAACAGCATTTGCTAAATTTTGTCCACACTTGTCATACAAAGTGAGCTTATACAACCCACAATACAAAAGGCGAGATGCAACAATTTCATCACCAAAACTGAGATCATGAACTGTACATCTGTCATCCACAAATTTGACTACAATTCCAAGTATAGCAAGTGCGGATATAGACAAGAGATTCTTCTTGATCCCAGGTACATAAAGTGCATCAACAAGTGTGAAGGAACTGACTCCCTGAACCGGATATAGACAAGAGATTCTTCTTGATCCCAGGTACATAAAGTGCATCAACAAGTGTGAAGGAACTGACTCCCTGAACCGGATAAGAGGCATTGTTGGCACAAGTGACTGAATTCCCATGAGGGACAGACTTGAGAGAGGTAAACAATTCACGATGTGAGGTAATATGCTTTGTAGGACCACTGTCGAAATACCACACATATTAATTTGCAGCAACAACTGACAAGCATGCATCATGGACAACAGGATTGTAAGTGCACTCTACACTAAAAGCCCATTCTGCATCAACATCAACAACACAGTATCCTTTCACAGAAGACTCAACAATGGCTGCATTTGTAGTGGAACTAGCATTTGCAATGGAACCACCCTCTTTCTTCTTAGCCTCTTTGGCCTTTAACTTAGGACACGACTTGATCAAGTGATCATTAGCTTTACAATAATGGCAACACATCTTCTTCTTTCCCTTATCACCAAAATTTTCTAGACAAATTGCTGCCAGGAGAAGCATTAGGAACAAAATTTTTGCCACTCGCACCAGAACTATAAGAAGTGGCTGCATTACTGTTACCACCCTTTCTTTGAGAAGCAATAAAAGCATGTTCAACTGCACGCTGCCTAGTCCTATTTTTTCTGGAAAGTGACTCTTGCAACAGCAATGTGCATAATGCATCAAACTTGACAACTTCAGGATTTCCTTGGGTCATCAGTCTCCAAGTACTAGCAAAAGTCTGGTAGGAATCTAGTAAGGCATCAAGAACAGTCTGTACAAGGGAATTGTCTTAGATGACTTCACCTGCAGAAATAAGTTGCTCATTGATATCCTTGACACTAGCAAGGAAAGTGTCCATATCATCTTCGTCATGCATAATCTTCGACTCCAACTCTTTATGCAGCAAACCAATTTTAGCCTCATTGCGACTTGCATAAAGACCTGCTAGAATATCCCAAGCCTGTTTTGCAGATTTTGCTGAACGGATGTGAGTAACAATGGTGTGCTTCACAGACAATGCAATCAATGCATGAGCCTGTGCATCCTTTACATCCCAACGAGCTTGTTCTGTTGTAGGCAAAACAACTCTAATAGAAGCAATCCTTGTAGCAAGACCTACAACATCCTCAACATCGCCTGCATCCTCAGAACTAGGACATACATCAATGCCCTACACAATATTCCAGACGCCCTTTGACACAAGAACGTGTTGCATCATATAAGCCCACATAGGGTAATTGTCCCCATCCAACCTGTCCTCAGCAGCAAACATCTTGAAGACATCTGTGTTGTTGTTAGCCATGGTAAATGCTGCACTTGATGTGAAAACTGCTCGAAAATAGGAGAAATGGAGCAAGAACAACACGTGCTATATAGCACAAACCGTAGAAGACTGTAAGGCACTTGTTATGCAGAAAACGGCACTGACAGAAATTCTGCACAAAATGACAAAATTGCCTGTGCAGACCTGCCTGTAGTGAAAACGGAGGCCAAAATGAGCCCAAATCATAAATCTGAGCAGACTAAGCTCTACTAGTCCACCCGAAATATTGGTCGACCTACAAACGCTCGCCAAACCTCATCGTAATCGGAGAGACTGAGCAGGCATGTGCTGGAGCAGCTGGCGACTAAGCTCGGGAGGACGTAACCTGCTCTGATACCAATTGTTGGAATTAGGGTTGCAGAGAAATGCACACTACTTGGAGAAGACGAAGAAAGCTCAAGGCACACAATAGAGAGTGTGTTACTTAGTATGCAATGGAAAGATAGATAGCCCTAGAGTGATGGGCGTATATACAATGCTTGGGGGAAAAAACCTCCTAAAGAGGGAAAAAATGCCCCGGTGGTCCTAATGTGTTTACACACATCACTACCACATGTATATGGTAACACACTATAATATTTGATGATAGTCCATACCGAGTGATGTGGAATATGCAAGGAACTTATATGATTTTTCCAAAGTTTTGGAACCAACCTACTCAATTGCTTCAAAGTTTTTTAAAAGATGAAATTGTTCCATGGTTATGTGGATGGTTGTATGCTAAAGACAAGAGAGACTATACCATAAGAAAATTTGTAATGTTCCATTCAGATCTTGAGACTCACTGTGGATGATTGTATGCTAAAAAGACAAGAGAGACTATACCATAAGAAAATTTTTAATGTTCCATTCAGATCCTGAGACTCACTATGTAGTGCAATGTTATACGTCTCAAAGGATTCAAAATCTCAAGAGAAGAAGGCCACCTTAAGTGTACTAGTTAAGTATTCTAAATAGCATCTACCAAGTATTTGGCATTGTATACTTTTCAAATTATAAACTTGATGGAAAGTGTGGAATAGCTTGAAAAATCTTTAAATTTTGTTTTTATGAAGTGCATCCTATTGTGAGGAGACTTCTCTCATTCAAGTTGATTGGTTTCATTGTTTGATGTTTCTATGGTTTTGTTAACTTTTTCTTCCTAGTAATTGTCTTTAGTAAGTGATGCAAACAATCAGAATGTTCTTGACATTTGGTAGTGTTACAAAACGGTGTTTTTAAAACACCTTCAATCTTGGAGATATCATACTCTTTCTACTAAGAACTTTGTTGTACATGCAATGAAGGCCATCATTTTTATGAAATTGTCAAGTTGTTGGCGGTAATCTTTGTCTCTATACTTTATACTATTTTGACATAATCAATGTATATGCTTCTTATTATTCACATGAAATGGTGTTTTTAAACACTTCCTGTTTTTGAGACACCATCTCCAAAAACTTTGATTGAAGTTTTAAAGCATGTACTTGATGTAAAAGATCTTCATCTTAAGATAGATTCTTTGGCACAAACTTATATTAAGAGTTTTTATATTTGTATTTTTATGTTAAGAAATAAATTCAAAGTTAGAATCATGATAGTTTATCTATGTAAGTCGCTCATTTAACTTTGTATAGTCAAGTAAAATACCAAATGGAATTATAGGTGCAATAAATGACATCTATGGTCTTAGGGCCATAGGATACTCTATATTATTGTTTAGAATTTTTATTTTTTGTGGACATAGAGCATAGAGGGTTTTTTTCACTACCATAGAGGATATCCTATGGCCTTGGGGCCTCAAGGTCTCAATATTGAACGTAGAGGATTTCTTACTAGCATAGAGGGGTACCTTGTCGCCCTAGGTCCATAGGGTGCAAACATAGAGCATAGAGGATTTCTTACTAGCACAATGGGCACCCTATGGCCTAAGGCCATATGGACAACATATAGAATAAAGGGTTTCTTACTAGCATACGAGGCACACCTTGTGCCCCTGAGGACATAGAGTGCCAACATAGAGCATAGAGGGGTTTCTTACTAGCACAAACGACATCTTTTGGCCCCAAGGTAACCTACAGCCTTAGGGCCATAGGGTGGCACATAAATAAAGTCCCATTTGGCTTTGAAGCCATGGATCTATTTGTACATTGAGACCTGCTAACAATCCTAACCCTATGGCCTTGAGGTCATAAAGATATATTTTGTATTATCTTAAAGTCATAGATATATTTACAAAGAGCACTATATGGCTTTAAGGACATATGTGCAATAGATGGCATCTTATGGTCTTATAGCCATAGGATACTATATATTATTGTTTAGACTTTTTAAAAAATGTCACATCAATCGGATTTGCCTTTGACTAGAAAATGTGTTTTCATGGTTAGGTAGGGCAAAATCCTGGGTCATATTGTATCCGCCAACGAAATATCCACAAATATGATTAAAAATGTAATGAAATTGGCCTATTTAATTTGAGAGTAGCGGAAATTAATGAGAGTACTTTTGAGAAATGACTTTGTGAGCATAGCGGGTGAACATAATTGAAGATAGGAACATAATCATAGCAATTAGTTAACTTGGCATGAACAATACTTTTTCAAGAGAGAGAATTTAGAGAACATGACAAAAGTTGAGGACCGGATTTATGTGGAGCCGGTCCCCCCTTCAATAGGCATTTGTATTATGATTTCTCCCATTAAGAGAGACTTGTTACAATACAATCTTTGTGTTCCTTGTGACCTAGCTGATGCAATGAAGATGGAAATCTTCATGCATCACAAACATAAAATAAACTTGAAGAAAGCTTTAACTATCCCAAGCCTCAGTCCCAAGACCTCAAACACCTTCGAAGGTGCAGAGAGCTAGCAGGGAATGAGGGTAGGGAAGAGGAAAAAGAAACATTTCGTAGGAGAAAGAATTAGTTCCTCACTTATCATAACTCTTGTTGCTAGCATACATAATAGCGTAGTAATGAAGAAGAAGGAGATGGAAAGCTTAAGCATTAAAGCATGGCTCTTGGTTGGATTTGCACTCCATATCCAGGAGTGTTGGTGTAGGCTCTCAACCTCTACTTGCTTGGAGAAGGAGAGGGAGCTCTTGCACTTTGCATAGCACACAATGAGAGTGTTTGTGAGTGTGTGTGGGTGAGTATACCCCCTAAGCAACCCCCTAGCTTTCTTGGGTCGACCCCCCCTTGTAGCTCATGCTTGAAGCTCATTGGACCCCTCTAGGCCTAGCCAATCATAAGCAGGAGGCATTACAAGCAGCAAGGGTAGCCTTGAGACAAGTGTCCCCCTTTCCCTTTTGAGAGAGAGGGCTAGATAAATGCTAGATCAATTAATTAAATCTCCTAAATTATTATTGGACCCCTTGGGTGGCCAACCAATAGGCTTCAGGCACACCATGAGGGCAACATGAGGAGGAACTTGACAAGTGTCCCTTTTGCTTTCTTTGTACCATGCATGCCTTGTGTGAGTGTGTGGGTGTTCTCTCTCATCCCCTCTCATGTAGGGCTCGCCCCCTCCTTGTAGGGATTGAATCTTTGACTTTTTGACACCTCAAGCCCCTCATGCATAGGCCCAGTTCCCACCACAAGCTTGGCTCATAAGCACTTTAAGCTTGGGATGGGTTCTCACCTCAAGTGCAACCCTAGCATTTCAAACATGTCAAGCACCTCAAGCATCTCAATAATTAAGCACCTCAATCATCAAGCACCTCAAGCACCTTAGTCATCAAGCATGACAAGCAGGACAAGCACCTCAAGCTGGGTCGGGTTCCCGCGCCTCAAGCTCCTAGCTTACCTAAGGTCAAAGGCCTTTTACACACATTATTGGAGGTCTTTAATGAAGCTAACCATAAGGTCTTATGCTCCATTTCTTAGCCTTGATCTTTGATAGACCATCTCTCATTTGGGCCCCTTTACCATTGACCCTGTGTTGAGATAGATTTATAAGCACATGTCTATATCTTAACACTTGTTCTCGTTTATTCTTCCACATTAAGTGATCAATTTAAAATGAGAAAATCATTTGGGTTTGTTAGATATTAGATATTAGATATTAGATATTAGATATTAGATATTAGATATTAGATATTAGATATTAGATTTTATGACATTACCTCTCTCTTGAAATCATAGTCGTCCTCGACTATGAGGTAGAAGAGATAAAGCCTTAGTCATTAGTCAATCGTACTTAGCGGGTAGAGGATCCCTTTTTTACCCTACGACATCTTTCCAAGATGGATGACTAATCCATTTGGTGCTTGGGAGACATAGCTGCCGCAAGCAAGTCTGCTCTTTAGTCCATTTCATTCTCCCAAAGTAGAGTGACAAATTCTACTTGGTGTTTCAGAGACGTCGTCATCACAAACATGATTCTAAGCATGCATATTAGTTAAATTTATGCACAAGTAAAAAGAGGACTAGTCTTATAAGACAAAAACATGAGTCATTTAAAAGAAATTTGTACATTTGCTTACTCTAATGTAGCATTGTAAGCATTGACAAGGTTCATACTATCCTTAAGTTGTACTCCTTGCATCCATCTAGCATCTTCAAAAGGATAATTTTTGAACTTAATAAGATACCGTCGGATAATCTTACCATGTCGTAGTACCTTGTCTTCATGCCGAAGGACAGCTTCGGGTTGTAGCACCTCTTCTTGGTCTTCAACTTCGGGAGGGTCTTCAATAATTGGTTCAGTTGGTGGCTCTCCTTTGTAGGGCTTAAGTAGGCTTACATGAAAGGCATTGTGTATGAGCCAATGGTTGGGCAACTTGAGTTGATAAGCCGTCTCATTGATGGGCTTCAAGATTTGAAAAGGACCATAGTATCTTTTTGCTAATTTAGCATAATATTTTTGATGGCACGTAGGATTTTTGCCCGTCGTTTGCCTCAATCGAGCCTTAGGAAACTTGAGTAAGACCCAATCATTTTCTTTGAACATTAAGGCTCTTCTGTGCTTATCAGCAACAGCTTTTTGCCTTTGTTGAGAGATGGATATAGCCTCCCTAATCTTTTGAAAAGATTCTTGTAGGTCACGGCTATACTCATCGGCGGCGAAGATCTTCCCATGTACTTTGAGTAGCAAGGGACTTTTAGGTCTTCCCTCAATGATCTCAAAAGGTGCTTTTCCCGTAGAAGTATGTACAGTATTATTGTAAGCATACTCTACAAGAGGTAAATACTTTTCCCATTGTGAGCGTTGATCCACTTCGGTAACATAAGTCTTGAGTAGATCGAGTATCGTAAGATTGGCTATCTCACTTTGGCCATCCGTTTGTGGGTGATAGGCCGAAGAGAAATTCAATCTTGTTCCTAGATTTTCAAAGAGACCTTTCCAGAAATTACTGGTCATTCTAGGATCTCTATCTGACACGATGGATGTGGGTATTCCATGGTGCTTGAAAATCTGAGATATGAAGAGAGTTGCCATTTGATGTGCCTTAATAGTCTTTTTGACAGGAATAAAATGTGCTTGCTTGCTAAACCTGTCGACTATTGTCCATATTCCTGTATTCCCATGGATAGATTTGGGTAATCCAAAGATGAAATCCATGGATATAATCTTCCATGGTGAATTTGGAATAGGTAATGGCTGGAGTAATCCAGGTTGCTTCCCTCTATCATACTTGGTCTTTTGGCATACTACACATTTTGATATATTCTCTTGTATGTCCACTTTCATGGTAGGCCAATAGAAGTACGTCTCTACTCCTCGGAGAGTAGGTTGAATACCTCTATGCCCCGCATATGGAGGAGCATGGGATTTATACATAACTTTCTCACGAAGGGAATGGGTAACACATAGCCTATTGCCGTGGAGAAGATAACCATCCTGCAAGGTGAATGGTTCCTCTTTCTTCCCCAAAGCAAGGGCTGACATTATGTCTCTAAAGTCAAGGTCAGTAGCATACTCATCTATCATAGAGGATAGATCATTGTGAGTAGCTATAGACATCGCATTAACTTTTGGTCGTCGTGAAAGTGCATCGGCTACTTGATTGTGCTTACCAGCTATGTGAGCAATATGGAAATCAAATTGCGAAAGAAAATTTGCCCACCTCATTTGTTTGTTGAAAAGCTTGGTTTGCGTCATAAAATACTTGAGACTTTGGTGGTCGGTTCGTAGGATAAATGGAGTCCCCAATAGGTAGTGCTTCCATGTGTCTAGGGCATGTAGAACAGCTAAAAGCTCTTTCTCATAAATGCCCAAGACTCGTTCATCACCATTGAGCCTTCGGCTCTCATATGCTATGGCATGCCCTTCTTGAAGCAAAACCGCTCCAAGGCAATCACCACAAGCATCACATTGGACCTCAAATGGCTTTGAGAGATCCGGAAGCACGAGGACTGGTTGGGAAGTAAGATTCTTTTTGAGGTTTTCAAAAGCATTTTTCTCCTTAGCAGTCCATACAAACTTAACGTTCTTCTTAGTTAAGTCGTGTAGTGGTCCTGCTACTTGAGAGAATTTTGCTATGAAGCGTCTATAGTATGCGCACATACCAACAAAGCTTCTTAGCTCTTGTAGATTTCTTGGGTTAGGCCATGATTTTATTACCTCTAACTTTGATGGACTCATTTGGATACCATCTTTAGAGATAATATGACCTAGGTATTGAATCTCTTGAAGGAAGAATTCGCTTTTCTTTTGGTTGAGAAAAAGCTTGTTCTCCCTCAATGCTTGAAAAATCACTTGGAGATGTTTCTTATGTTCCTCCAAAGACTTGGAGTAGATGATGATATCATCAAAGAACACTCCAGTGAATTTGCAGTATGGTCTAAAAATTTTCTCCATCAAATGATTGAACGTAGCTGGTGCATTAGTCAAGCCAAAAGGCATGACTAGATATTCATAAAGACCAAACGTTGTGCGAAACGCTGTCTTTAAGATATCTTCATCCACTATCCTTATTTGATGATAGCCACTCTTAAGGTCAATCCTACTGAAGTAGGTCGAGCCTTGTAGCTTATCAAACAGATCTTCTACCTGAGGTACGGGAAATCTGTTCCTGATAGTGATATGGTTTAGTGCTCGATAGTCCACACACATACGGTATGTACCATCTTTCTTTTGCACTAAAAGGACTGGAGAACAAAAGGGAGAGGAACTAGGCCTCACCATCCCTTTGTCTCTTGTACTTGCCTCATGATCTCCTCTTGTTGAGCTTGTGAGACTCGATAAGGAGGCTTGTTAGGTGGTGAGCTTCCAGGAAGGAGCTCAATACGATGGTCATCATCCCCTCGTTTTGGAGGTAAGTCCATAGGGATATCATCGATGAACACATCTTGGAATCCTTTTAGAAAATTAGACAAGTCTAACTCTTCTTGATTCCTACTTTACATTTGATGAAACATTAGTATCTTTTAGAGACTCTTTGACAAAAATCAGGTACGCAGAAACTGAGCTCTTCATTGACTTATCAAAAGCAAGAGGATTTACAAGTGGAATAGTGCGACCACGCTCACTAGCATCTATATACATGTTCTTTCCCATGTAGGTGAAGTAGATTCTCCTTTCAGGGAACTTCATGTTGGCAGCCATGCGATCAAACCATGGTGCCCCTAGGATAACATGCTCATGTTGGAGAGGAGAGATGAAGAAGTCTTCCTTGTTGACATAGCTTTGGACATGAAGCCTCAAATTCCCAATCAAGGGAGTAACAAAGGCTTGTTGTCCCTTGAAAGCTGCATCAGCCACTACTATATCTCCCATCTCAAAAGCTTGAATGCCCAACTTGGTGGCCAACTCCATGGATATGAAGTTAAGAGTAGAGCTAGGGTCAAACAAGATGAAGGCATCATGCTCTCTTACCTTTCCCCAAGCATAGGAAAGTGATGATCCTTTGCAATGAGCATCCTCTTTTGGAGCTTCGATGGTGGAAGTCCTAGGAGTCTCATTGCGAGTATTCTTCTTGGGGCAAGAACGATAGCCATGTCCTTGCTCCCCACACTTGAAACACTTATGGTCCTTGCGAAAAGCTTCAAGCTCTTCAGGAGAGAGTTTGTTTTTACCTTTGTAAACTCCCTTCTCCTTGGACCGATTGTTATTGTTGTTGGAATTGACTTGGGAAGTATTTTGAACATTGGTTTTCCCCTTTGCATCATTTTTGTCTTTGTTTTCCACGGGCTTGACATTACGTCTAGCCCCTTGATGGAAATTGATGCGTGAAGAAACCATGGTGTGATGGATTACTTCGCTAATAGTACCTTGGCATTGAGAGTTGATGTATTCGGCCATCTCTTCAAGTAATCCCGCACAGAATTGCTGCCTTTACTCGGCAAAGTCTATCTTTTGAAAGACAGTAGCCTTGAGATGTAAATCCCAAAACTTGTCTACATATTTTTGGATAGACTCATGGGGGAGGAGCTTCAAGCTGCTCCATTCGGTAAGCACTTTTTCCTTTGCATCGCTTGCAAGGAATTGCTTCATGATGGAAACTCGTAGAGTTTTCCATGTCTTTGGGGCTTCACCATTTCCACGAAGGCTAGCCCACCATTGACGAGCTGATTTTTGGAAGTGCATAGCGACATGGTGTAGCTTAGAGGACTCTGTGAAGCCCTCATCTCCAAAGGCCGCATCAAATTGCTGGATGAAGGCCAACACTTTGTCGGTAGCACCGAAGGTGCCATCATAGGTGAGAAAAGAGATACTCTTTCCTCCCTCCTTGAACTTCTTTAGCTTTTGTGACCTTCGCCATGCAGGAAATGATTTGTGATGTCTCCCCCTCTTGTATTCTCTAGGAGAATAACCATAACTTTTGTCAGAAGAGGAGGAAGGTGAAGAAGAAGGAGAAGAGGGTGACCTATTCCTAGCCCTTTTCTTCCTTTGTTTCCTCTCTTGCCTTTTAGAGTGATGAGGAGAAGGAGTATGTGTTGATCTTTTCCTCTTGGGAGGAGTGGGCGATCGTCCAGACCGTCGTCTTCGTGGAGCCACATCTTCAGAGGAACTTAAACTTTAATTGCTTTCTTGCTCTTTGGATTTCTCCTCTCAAATGGGAGAGAGTCTTCTTTTGGGGGTCTCTTCAAGAGACCTCCTAAGCTCTCTCTCCTCTTGGAGAGGAACGGAAATTCCATAAGCACGAAGTTCTTGAGTAACTTCGGCTTGCAAATCAGGGTTGCCCATAGCTTGCTGCAACCTAGTGACGAGATAATTCACAAACATGGGAGGATCATCATTAGCACCTTCATGTGCAAAATCAAAGCTATCAATGTTCATTCTACTCTCTTGATTATTGTCAGCCATGTTAACAAAATTTATGTATGTAATTAGTGTATGCTTTGGCAATTCAAACCCTTAGTTGCCACTCCTCTTAGCCTTTGAAAATCAGCTCTTAAGTATCTACACCCACGGCTCAAAGTGGTTAATTATAGAGAGTAGAGGAGTAG
The DNA here is from genome assembly GCF_014529385.1 of Adiantum capillus-veneris. NCBI lineage: Eukaryota > Viridiplantae > Streptophyta > Polypodiopsida > Polypodiales > Pteridaceae > Adiantum > Adiantum capillus-veneris. The sequence continues at coordinate 11,098,286 of NC_140945.1, forward strand.
GTCTAACATAGCAGAGTTGCCAAGGGTTAGCTCCTTTCGGACTTCTTATGGCTCAATAATGGTAAAGCCATAGGCAAGTCTAAAAAGACTCCATTATTAAGTCCAAAGCTCCCAAGGTGTGCACCATCCCCCACATAGTGGGCTCAAAAAAATCGATAATAGATCCCAGTTCCACTTACCCTAATATAATTAACAACATCAACCATTTATAGGCTACTTAAGGACCTCTCTTCTTAAGCAAGAAAAGAGAAACCAAATGCTCTGATACCAATGTAATGAAATTGGCCTATTTAATTTGAGAGTAGCGGAAATTAATGAGAGTACTTTTGAGAAATGACTTTGTGAGCATAGCGGGTGAGCATAATTGAAGATAACAACATAATCATAGCAATTAGTTAAGTTGGCATGAACAATACTTTTGCAAGAGAGAGAATTTAGAGAACATGACAACAGTTGAGGACCGGATTTATGTGGAGCCGGTCCCCCCTCCAATAGGCATTTGTATTATGATTTCTCCCATTAAGAGAGACTTGTTACAATACAATCTTTGTGTTCCTTGTGACCTAGGTGATGCAATGAAGATGGAAAGCTTCATGCATCACAAACATAACATAAACATGAAGAAAGCTTTAACTATCCCAAGCCTCAGTCCCAAGACCTCAAACACCTTCGAAGGTGGAGAGAGCTAGCAGGGAATGAGGGTAGGGAAGAGGAAGAAGAAACATTTCGTAGGAGAAAGAATTAGTTCCTCACTTATCATAACTCTTATTGCTAGCATACATAGTAGCATAGGAATGAAGAAGAAGGAGATGGAAAGCTTAAGCATTGAAGCATGGCTCTTGGTTGGATTTGCACTCCATATCCAAGAGTGTTGGTGTAGGCTCTCAACCTCTACTTGCTTGGAGAAGGAGAGGGAGCTCTTGCACTTTGCATAGCACACAATGAGAGTGTTTGTGAGTGTGTGTGGGTGAGTATACCCCCTAAGCAACCCCCTAGATTTCGTGGGTCGACCCCCCCTTGTAGCTCATGCTTGAAGCTCATTGGACCCCTCTAGGCCTAGCCAATCATAAGCAGGAGGCATTACAAGCAGCAAGGGTAGCCTTGAGACAAGTGTCCCCCTTTCCCTTTTGAGAGAGAGGGCTAGATAAATGCTAAATCAATTAAATAAATCTCCTAAATTATTATTGGACCCCTTGAGTGGCCAACCAACAGGCTTCAGGCACACCATGAGGGCAACATGAGGAGGAACTTGACAAGTGTCCCTTTTGCTTTCTTTGTACCATGCATGCCTTGTGTGAGTGTGTGGGTGTTCTCTCTCATCCCCTCTCATGTAGGGCTCGCCCCCTCCTTGTAGGGATTGAATCTTTGACTTTTTGACACCTCAAGCCCCTGATGCATAGGCCCAATTCCCACCACAAGCTTGGCTCATAAGCACTTTAAGCTTGGGCTAGGTTCTCACCTCAAGTGCAACCCTAGCATCTCAATCATGTCAAGAAACTCAAGAATCTCAATAATTAAGCACCTCAAGCATCTCAAGCACCTCAAGCACCTTAGTCATCAAGCATGACAAGCAGGACAAGCACCTTGAGCTGGGTCGGGTTCGCGCGCCTCAAGCTCAGCCGTAGCTTACCTAAGGTCAAAGGCCTTTTACACACATTATTGGAGGTCTTTAATGAAGCTATCCCTAAGGTCTTATGATCCATTTCTTAGCCTTGCTCTTTGATAGACCATCTCTCATTTGGGCCCCTTTACCATTGGCCCCGTGTTGAGATAGATCTATAAGCACATGTCTATATCTTAAGACTTGTTCCCGTTATTTAATATGAGAAAATCATTTGGGTTGGTTAGATATTAGATATTATATTTTATGACAAAAATCAAGGTGATTGTAGATATGCCACGTCCAAAGACAGTGAGGGAGGTACAATCATTCATGGGACATTGTGGATACTATAGGAAGTTAATCTACATGTATGCCATCATTGCTAAAACTCTTTATGGTTCAATTGTGGCCTTTGATTGGACGGATCATTCTGAAGAATCATTTCAAAAATTGAAGCAAGCATTGGTATCAACACCAATCTCTAAAGCACCATATTAGAGCAAGATCTTTCATGTCAATGTGGATGCCTTTGCTTTTGCCATTGGATGTATCTTGGCACAACCTGGTGAAGGAACTATAGATTTTCCCATATGCTATGCTAGCCGTCAACTGCACAATGCTCAATGAAATTACACAAATATGGAAAGGAAAGGATTGGAAATGGTTTATGTTGTTAATAAATTTAGGCATCATCTTCTACCCAATCAATTCATTTTCTTTGTGGATCATCAAGCACTGTTGTATCTGGTCAACAAGCCATGCAAAATAGGCCAAATAGTGAGGTGGTTCATCATCTTGCTTGAATTTGATCTCACAATTGTGGTAAAGAAGGGAACAATCCATCAATGAGCTGATCACCTTTCTTAGTTAATAAATAGAGAGAACCCAAAAGGAGTTGAAGATGACTTGCCAAATATATATCACAACTGATAATGACTCAAATGGCAACCTTACAAATAAGCGCAAGCAATTTTGGGAAACTTTTGAAAGTATGGTCAAGATGATGGGTCCTAGCACAACAGAGGAGCAACGCCAATCATTTCAAGTGGTGTTGGTGGCAAATTTCACAAAGGTCTTCACTATTTCTTGGGGTGAGAACAACATCACACGTCATAAAATCTAATTTCTAACTAGCCCAAATGATTCTCTCATATTAAATTGATCATTTAATGTGGGAGAATAAACAGGAACAAGAGTTAGAATATAGACATGTGCTTATGGATCTATCTCAGTAGGGGACCAAAGGCAATGGGTCCAAATGGAGGACGGTCTAGCAAAGAGTAATGCTAGCTCTACTGGAGCATTAAAAGGCCTTAGGGTTAGCTTCATTAAAGACCTCCAAAGGTTAGTGTTAAAAGTACTTAGACCTAGGACCTTTAGGTACTTTAGACCTTAGACAAGCTAGGCATGTGCTTGAGGTGCTTGCCGTGCTTGATGACCAAGGTGCTTGAGGTGCTTGTCATGCTTGATGACTAAGGTGCTTGAGGTGCTTGTCATGATTAATGCCAAGGTGCTTGATATGTGCAAGTCAACCATGATCCCTACAAGAAGGGGGAGATCTCTAAAGCTAGGGGCATTAGAGAGAACACACACACTCACTCACTCAAGGCAATCCCAAGACTTAAGAGGCGATAAGGACACATGTCACGCACCTACACATGTTGGGGACCAATGAGAATTTAGTTTATTTAAATAATTTTTAAAGAAATTTCCAAGCTCTCTCTCTCAAAGGGGAAAGGAGAACACTGGTCCAAATGCTACCATGGCTGCTTGATATGTCTAATGCATGTGATTGGCTAGTCTAGAGAAGGTCCAATTAACTCCAAGCTTGAGCTAGGAAGAGGGGTTGATCCAAGCAAGGAGGGGGGTAGCTTGACCATATAATCTCTCTCTCTCTCTCTCTCTCTCTCTCTCTCTCTCTCTCTCTCACACACACACACACACACACACACACACACACACACACACACACTCAATCTCATGGTGTGTTGAGAAGGAACTCCATCTCCTTCTCCAAGCATGAGAATTTGAGAGCCTACACCAGCAACTCTTGGCTATGGAATGCAAATCCAACCTAGAGTCATGCTCCAAAGTGCAAGATTGCCATCTTCTTCATCTCCATTACTATGCTACTATGCTATGCTAAGCTACAAGAGTAATACAAGTGAGGAAATTATTTCTTTCTTGTAAGAATACTTATTCTTCCTCTTCCCTACCCTCATTCCCTGCTAGCTCTCTCCACCAAGGTGTTTGAGGTCTTGGGACTGAGGCCGGGGAGAAGTTAATGCTTTCATTTAGCTAAGTTACGGGCATAATTGTGGTGCATGAAGCTCTCTATCTTCATTTCACCCCATCAAGGTCTCAAGGAACACAAAGCTTGTATTGTACCAAGTCTCTCTTTATGGGAGAAGCTATAATACAAAATCCTTTTGGAGGGGGAACCGGTTCCACATAAATTCAATCCTCAACTGTTGTCAAGTTATCTAATTCTCTCTCTTTCAAAGTATTGTTCATGCCAAGTTAATTAGGTATAATGGTTATGTTTCTACCTCTAATCAAGTTCTTCCTTCATTTTCTCAAAGTATTCTCATAAAAATGCTCACTATAGTTTTCCTAATTCCACTATTCTCAATGCTCATAGTCCATTTTAGTTACAACACATTACATGGTAAGCCATATCACATAGTGAACATATTACAAGAGGGTCTTTTTACAAGCACAACAGAGGAGAAATTCCAATCATTTCAAGTGGTATTGGAGGATTTCACAAAGGTCTTCACTCTTGCTTGGGGTGAGAAAAACATCACATATTACATGGTAAGCCATATCACATAGTGAAAGTATTAATTTTTTTTTCATAAATTACATCCTTCTCTCATGTGAACAACATATCTCGTTTGTGAATGGAGAATTTTTTATGCACAAATATGTTTTGCTTGAGATTTTCAACACTCATAGCATGGAGAAGTCTCATTATCAAGCTAGGGGAGTGTACTTTAAAAATACTCACCATGGTGGTGGTACAATCTAATTAGAACAGATGTTCAATTGATTCTTTCACGTGACATTTTCTCCTAAGCTCACCATGGAGCGTGCGTGACAATCCAAGATGTAGAGAAAAATGTGCAAATTGTGGTGTCTTAGGCGTGGAAAGCACCACTTCTTTAAAAAATGTAGTGTGTAAAATATCGCTCCAATATCCACATATATAGCTTTGCCAAAGAGTCTATGAAGTGGCTGCTCCTCCACCAATGTAGATGGAAATATGACTGCAAAAGTAAGCAAACACATAATTATGTAGCCAAAAAAAAATTCCAAAGTTGCTTCACACCCAGCTTCGTATCTCAAACCAAGTACTCACAAGGTGGTGGGAATCGAGCAGATTGTTGGCAGTTGCAATTTCATGCTTGACATTGAAAAAATATATTGCAAAACAATGGCTACGGTCCCCTTGTCCTTAATTTTTGAAGGCAAGGAGCTTTCTTTTCCTATGACAATTCAACTTTGCACGGTCCTGAACACAGTGGGGGCTAGTAGCAGATGACTGCATGCATTTTTGAGCACTTGTGGTGAACTCTTGTGGCATCCACTCACCATCTACACCTCTTATGCTTTGGCCTTTGGCCAACTTTGCGGAGTAGAGCTTGCCATGTGTGAATAAATGAAAGTATGAGAAGAGGAGGACCTTGCTTGTTTCTACAATGCAGGTGGGAGAATAAGCTTTCTTTGTGTGCCAATGGTAGGTGGGAGGTGGAGAGAAGGGAGAGGAGGTTGATTGGTGGTGCAATGGAAATAAGAGATGGTGCATGACCCTTGCTAGGAGAAGGCTTGGTGTGGAAATGGGAGGTGGAAGGGGAGAGAAGAGAGGAGCTTCCTTGGTGTTCCAATGGAGGTGGTCATAGAGAGAATGTTGGAGTAGAGAAGGTGGATGACCCTTGCTTGGTGTGGCAATGGGAGGTGGGAGGGGTGAGAAGAGAGGAGCTTCCTTGGTGTTGCAATGGAGGTGGTCATAGAGAGAATGTTAGAGTAGAGAGTGAGTGATGGTTGCAGCAAGGAGGGCTTTGGAAAACGGGTTTCACGTAGAGAAATTCACTTTTCAAGTATGGGATAGGTTTGGGAAGGCTTTGGAGAGTGAAAAATGATGTTTTTAGTTTTTTTATATTTTTTTAAAAATTTCAGTATATGGGCACATATTTTGTTTAGATTTTTGGTGTTTGGGTGTACGTTTTTTACTTTTGGAGATCAAAAAATGTTTCTTGGACCATAAAATAGGTTTAGGAGATTTTTAAGGAGATATATTATAATTTTTTTAAAAATCAAAATTTGAGGCTTTTTAAAAATCAGACAAAAAAGGAGGGAAACTTATGGGTTCCAAGTGTCCCCTCCCCCCCACCACCCCCATCTTCTCACTAGGTAAGAGGCCATTAAGGACTGTAAGACTACTTTGTTGCCCTACTAGTTTGAGTACATAGAGTGTGTTCACCACCCTTTTCCTCGTGGATGGCCTCTAATTAACCTTAATCCCAAAGGGCCCCTAGAGGGTTCATATTTTTCCTGATGCTTTGCCACTCACATCCAAAGTTTCAAAATTTTAAACTTCTATTTGGGAAATTAGGCTCACATCTTCATCTTTATATCATTTCTCTCCATGAAAAGTGTCTATTGGTGGTAACACATTAATGCAATTCACATGAACATTCCATTCATTTACATATTTTGTATAAAAGTAGTTACTTGGGCTCATTATCTCACTGGCAAAGCTTGGGCAAAATCCCAAACACACATTGTCTTTCCATACTCATAATAAATAATGGTAACATTGTGGAGATTGTATCTAATGATAGGGCCATAAACTTTGTTAAACCAATCATTTGGTGCATAGTAGAATTGGTTGTCATTGCTTGACTTCTTTCAAATTTTTAATATGTCATTCTCACAAAACTATACCTTTGGTTGAGCATAAGGGCCTTCTTAACAAGAATGACATGAATGCATGCATAATGCATAACTAATTTGGCTAGTATCAAGCTTCAAGCTATCCTTATAACCTTATACTCTTATACCAGGTGAGCAATCCCCTCCCCAGAGGTCTATAAATGTGTGCATGATGCATAACTAACCTGACTAATATCAAGCTTTAGGCTATTCTTATAATGTTATGCCCTTAAACCAGGTGAGAGATTCCCTCCCTAGGGGTTTATGCAAGAATTATACAATTTACACTTTTCTAACAATATAAATTTTTTGATATACATTAGAGTGTGAAAGCAATAACATAGGGAAGGATTCCCCAGTGCTCGACCTAGTGTGGAGTTTAAGCCATGAGCCAAACTGCATCTAAAGGTACCTAGAAACTAGTGCTACCCTTGAATGTGTATGAATAAAAGCATCCTCAAAATAAATGACAAAGTAGATAGTGAACATATGTGTGTACGGCACCTACAAGATTAGAGGGAAAGAGAAAAATTCGAGGGTGAAGTAGAGTGCATAGATGACACCTGATAATCACCAAGAATAATCCTTTAATGTCCTAACTAAATGAAACAAACAAACCATTAATTTATGCTATCATAAATGGATACACTATAACTTCAAAACCATAAGTGACTAAGGACAAGCACATACCATGTGTGGGATCAATCAATCCATCCATTGTTAATACATAGCTAACATCAAGAGCCTATACACTCAATCTATGATGTAAATTTTCACTTTTTTGACTAATCTGGACATCCGCTGTAATTTTTTTAATTATGAGATTATTTTGTAGCTATTATGTGATTATGAGCTAGACAGAGTGGGACTATGTGCTTCTAGATTGTATCAAGGAGATCCTAGACTACTGTGAGTTAGAATCTTTTCTCATTTTTGAACCCTGAACCAATGTTACGAATGACTTACAAAGCACTGTGTACTCTCTTGATTTCTTCTCAATCTTATAACTCCCTCACGAAGTGTTCGTTTGAAGTGAAAATTGATTTATTGCATTCACAGTGAAAGTCTTTGCAACATCGTGATTTTCTTGTGGTAAAATTGTATTTTTGTTGTTTCTCACCTACTGCTTAATCTGCTCTAACTCTAGGTCTAAGGTGTATTCAAAGTCAAAAATGGTTAGGTCAAATTTTTCCTGTAGATAATAATCGTGCTTTTGGCAAGTGGCTAAAAGGGGGATTTAAGGGTTCAAGCATGTGTCTTTAGATGTTGTTAACCCATCGTATAAGTTTCATCTTGTTTATATTCCATTTTCTTGCTAAAATGATGAGATTTGTCTACGGTGTTGTAAATATCTTCTGCTTCTTGACATGCAGTAGAGTGTAGATTTGGATAAAACAAGGACTGAGTGTGTTTTTTGAGAGATTGAAAACCTCTCGTAGCCTCCATGCACTAGTCCAGTTAGCTCCATCCCACGGTATGACATTTATGTTTGTGGTTCTCAATGTCACTTCAATAACATAGTGAGACTTGGCATTCAGAGAACCCCACATCTTGGAGTGATTGTCGGGAACGAGGTGACCTAAACTAGAAAAAATCTCAATGATTAATACAATTTTCTAAAAAATTCCTCTAGGTTTCCTTGGAAAAAAAAAACTTTTAGAAACTGCACGACTGAGATGTATCTACTTCAGCTCTGTAGAGGTGTCTTGGGAGTAGTCGTACTCGTCGAGGGTCTTTAGGCTTAAATTATGTTATTTTTCAGTAGTTGATAGCTTAAATTGTGTCAAAGTCAAAGGATTGATGCACTTTTAAAGTAGAAAACACAAAAAACTAGTGTCGGTGGACACTTTCCCCTATTTTTTGGCTCATGTGATTAGGAGTAGGGTAAGTAGGAATCAAGGAAGGTTCTCAATTTATCTCTCTCTATGAATTGACACCACTAAAGTTACTTGCGGAAAATTTCAAAGTTTTCAGGTATAGGACTCATAAGGTGAGGTCAAAGCTTCAAAATAGCATTTCTGGTTATCACTAATCTTGGAAAAGCTATAGCAACCTATATGTAAGTAAAAAACCAACGTTCCACAAAAATTTCAAAGTTTGGTCAAAATTCAGCTTATTATCTCCCCAGTAGATGCATGCAAAAGTGAGTTTGATTGTCTAAAAGTGTTTGTATTAGCTTGTAAAAAACATGAATGCCATCAAACTCTCAAAAAAGTGCAGATTATGTCATATACATAAGAAGCGCTTTTTCTTTCTTAGGCTTGAAATTGAACTTTTTTCACATGAACAACTTGTTCGAGTGATAAGCAAACACTTTTCTGAAGGCACAAGTGATTATAACTTCATTCGGGTACCAAACTGGACCAAAATAGTCTTTTCTCTGAAACAGACATACAACTGAAGGTGGAAAAACTTGAAATTGAACAAGAATTGACTAAACCTCTTGACAAATCTCTAAACACCTTGTTGTAGCTATGGTAAAAAGTGTAAAAAATCACCACCCAGATAATAAGCACGCTTAATAAGAGCTAAAAAAGCAAGATTTTGACCTTTTTTCAACTCCATTGTTGTCAGCATAGTGTACGGAGGCTCTGATTCAAGTTTGCTAGAATTTGGACTTGTTAGTTATCAGATAGGCCCAAAAATATTTGAAACCATTCTGCAGACACAAAATTTGGCTTAGAAACCTCAAAACTAAACCGAACTTCATGAAACATGGTTGTGGCTTGATTAGAGTTCATACAACTAGTGCAAGCCAAAAAAGTTGAGAAATCACTTGATTTGACCCTGGAGATAATAAGTGCGCTTAATATATCCTACCCTAAAAATTGAACTTTTACAAGTTTTTAAAAAAAAGGATTGGGTCTACGGTAGCAATAGAGTACTTGGAAGAAGTTTCAACCAATTTGCACATCATTTGACTTGCATGACCACTAAAATTGCATTTGAAACTACCAAATATATAAACTATTGGGGATTGAGATCAAATCGACAAAAAATTGAAATAACCTCATTCAAGGCCTATTGGGGACATACTTGACCAGTGTGGACAAAAAAAAAGTGCAAAATTGTCATTTTTTGGCCTAGTAGATAATAAGTGCGCTTATTTTCTAGAGAGATCAAATTTGACATTTTTTGGTTTAGATAGTTGGTAGACACCTTAAGCAACTAGCATAGCAAGTTGAAGTCATTTGGACATTGTTTGCTACTTGAAGTTGAGTTTTCTAGAATTGAAGGTTGCAGATTGACATTGTGGCTGTTTTGTTAGGATTGAAGCAAAAATTTGCATCAAGAGTTCTTGTATACTCTTACGGATCATTAGAATAACTTATATACTCTTGATTTCATAGGGAGATAAAAAATAGCTTGGGAAATTTCCAGGTTGAATTTACGACACCTAAAACTGGATGGTATTGGTACTGAACGCCAGGTATTCATTTTCATTGAGAAGTTCAAGTATTAATGTACCTAAGATCAGGTTTTTGTCATAAATCAAGGTTATAATTGAAATATTGAGAGTAGAGTATCTACAGAAGAAAATATAAACTAAAAGAAGCCTTTGGAGACAATAGTGGAGGAAGTTCCAAGCACTTACTCGGCTCAAGTTTTGAGATGTCTTCCTTCTCAACACAATCGGGGACTAGAACCTCTCTCAAGTTTAAGCACATTTTGACCTTCTATAAGACTAGCAAGCATGGGGCTCAGATTTATGTGGATCCTAACAAGGAGTTTATAGTAAGGATAGATGACCATACAATTGAGTTTGAAGAGGAGGTTAGGGCTAATAAGAATAAGGAGGATACCTTCTATATGGACCAAAACGGACCTCAAAATAAAATATCTTGGCACTGTAAACCAATGGGGATTAGAAGTTGATACTATGATTCCAAGCATGTCCATAAAAGAGGGACCGCTAGTGTTAGAATTAGAAGGATACGACTTGATAGATACCAAGCCTGAAGCGCATACCTACCGACAACCCACGTCCTGGAGTTTATTTTTGGGAGAACAACAATGTTACGTATATGATTTGGACAACCCATGCCAAAGAAGGGCAGCTAACACCCTTGAAAATCATGTATATTTTTGAGATAAGGGAGAAAGGCTTAATAGACCTTACCATCCATCTCTATAGGGATTGTTACAACAACAACCTTGTTATGATGACTCCAAAATACATTGAATAGAGAAAATACCAGGAATACTCAATCCGAGAAATCATTATAAATACAATATTGAAATATAATAAAATATGGGGCCAAACGGAAGAGCGTTTGGTAGCATGGCCAACCAATGGGGAAGTGTGGCCCGAGGTAGCCACCTCAATGATGTTAATTGGGGTAGATTTTTGGAAACCACCATTACCTGGAGAAGAATGGATGACATGAGGACAAGAAGAGATCCACATGAGTCACATCTACCAAGCAATTGATTTGAAGGCTTAGTGGGAGAAACGTCGCTCATGAGAGTGGGTGTGGAACATCACTGTAGATCTAGACCATCTAATTTTCAGAAATGGGTCAAAAAATATTGCTCATTTGGGGATTCCTATGCCCATTTATCAAGCTTTGGACAGGTTACGAGAGTTGAGCACATAACAAACTTCCATACTCAGTTTGAGGGATTTGGGATGACCTTAGAGGGAAAAAATTTAACTTGAATACATACCATACATCCTTGATCTATTAGTGATCTACCAACATTGGCTATGAGATTTGTTGCTTCTTATTTGAAAATGGGAATAAAAAACAACATTGTAGTACAAATCTACAGCTTTAAACAGAAACAGGGAGATCGTGCGAGTCAGGCAATACATCGACAGACGTCCGAAGTTGGAAATTCCAAACGAGGAGAGACTTGTCTCATTGTTCCTAGAAGGTTTGCTCAACAAAGACTTGCATTCTATTTTTTTCAGTAAGAAAAATAGGACTTGGAAAGTGTGCAACTTGGATGCGATTGACTTGGGGGATAACTGTGAAATCTTCAATGAAGAAAGCACTGTTAAGATACTTCGAATGAGCAAACCACATCAACAGTACTAGCATAGGTAGGACCATTATGGTAGCACTTGGCAATGCTATAATAGACTTGTGTAAATGCGTGAATGATAAGATGCAAAGGATTTTGATTCAAGGGTTGAGACAGGGTCCACCACAAGGGAAACCTATGGGACTACCCAAACCATCAAAATGGTGTGCCATTAAATGAAATTGGACAAACCATGAAACAAATGAGTACTATTATAAGCCTAAATATGATTTAAATGTTCAATATGTACCAATGAGACAACAGGGGCAAGCAATGTATAGGTATCCACCTAACATGGGACCAATCAAGAAACCACCTATGACCACAACAACCTGCATTAGGTTAGTAGCTAGCACTACCAATAAACAATATTGTACGGGTGAAGTACATGCTACCTAAAGGGAAAGTGGAGGAGAAGGATCTAGTACCAATCATGCCATACAATGAGGCAAGTTTGGCAAAAACTGTGGGAATAGAGAACAAGTGGTACACTCAGTCAACCCCTATCATAGTAGAACAAGTTTATCAGGCACCACCTAATGTAGCACCAATTTACTTTATTTCAAACCATGGAGGTAGTCCACCCATGATAAATCCAATTTGTAAGCCAATAACACGGAGTTTCCATAGGTGTGGTTCAGATGACCATTGGAAAAATGATTTCCCAGAGTCAAGTAAGAATGCTAGACCAACTGAGACTTATTGCATGCAGTCTGGTTGCAAGGACGAACATTTTCCAGATGACTATCCTAGAAATCCAGCTAACAAAGGGAAGGTAGCCATAAATTTAGTTCAAGTCATGCCAAGTAGCTCCTCAGAGGGTGAACCTAGTGTGTTTATTTGGGCAGGCCAAGAAAAATAGATAGAACAGTGCAAGCGGGTGAGATACACCCAAAAAGCCTCCAAAAGACTCCAAAAAAGAGTGAAGCAAATGATACAATCTTAGGAGACAAAAACAACCCAAAGGTAAATCAAAGAGAAGGCTAAGAAAAGGGTTGAGGAATGGCTCAAATAATGTCATCAAAATTTAAGGAATTGAAACCATGATCAAGAGGATCTGTGTTGGTAGACAAAATATACAAACCGATCGACACAACCCTGGAATCTTTCCAAGCGGGACATACATTGGAAACAAATGGAAAACCTACCCCAACACCTGACATGGAATCCACCAAGCTTGAAGCTTACAAAAACTTAGCACAAATCACACAATCAATGTTGAAGCCGAAATTGGAAATCGTAGAAAAACTAGTGAAAATTGAGACCAAACAAAAAAATGGGAAAAAAAAGGACGCTACGCATTTGAGGGAGATCGTTGTAAGAATTGGTAGACCTAAAATGACAGTTCCAGACAGTGAGGAAGGGCTAGATGGAATCCCCATAGTTGATAAAGATTGGCCAAACCTCCTGTGGGAACGAGTCAAAGAAGTGAATGACAAAAGCCTGATTCTGAAGTCGGCTCCAATCAAGGCTAGATCAACCACCCATGGAAATAGATGAATAATCTTTGTATGGAGATTGGGGATTAGAACAATCAAGATCATCAAAAGCTCGGTCACTTCAGACATTACCCTCATACTTGAGAGAAAATGAAGAAAAGTTATTTGTCTGTAAAACCTTGAATCTGAAGCGATAGACATTATTTCTATTTAGATGATACCTATAGAACTAATTGAGGAGCAACAATTTTCTTTGATCACTACTATGATGCCACTAATGAGCTAGAAGAGGAAACACTCACGATTGAGGAATCATACTCTAAAAAGGAACATGTCAGGGCCAAACTGCTACTTAAGGGAGGGGAAGAAAAGTTTTTTTTTCAAATCATCATCATAGATTCCCATAGAGATATCATCATAGATTCTCATAGAGATATCATAAAAAACAAGAAAACAACTTGAGAAGGAAACAATCCAAACCAAAAATAGGGGACAAAACTCAGTTTGTGATGATGGTGGATGCAAAAAATTGCGTCAAGGACAAGATAACTGGGAGATATCCTCCCTCAAAGAAAAGGAAAAAATGGATCAATGGAACACAACCAAATACAAATTGAGAAAATTAGATGAAAGCGAGGAAAGGAACCTCTAATGACTAAAATGGAACAAAAAGCAAAGTATAAGGAGTTAAAATGAACCTTAAAGGAGGTTTGGACAACTGAAATGGAATCAGAGAGCAAGAAACTAGGGGCAATTAATGTTCCTTTGCAATATAAGAAGCACACTCTACAAGACTGAAAATTCATAGTTAAGCAACCAATGAGACAACCCAAGGAACGAGAAAAGTCCTATGAGGGTCCTGAAAGGGCCAAACAAATTGACCTCATAGAGCCTAAAGAATACTCAAAGCCAACATACATAGCTAAAAATTTGTCTCAAGACAAAGAGGAGATCCTCATTAGGACATTAAAGGAGTACAAGGATGTCTTTGCTTTGTCTTGCAAAGATCTTAAGGGAGTGGATCTTGAAATCTGCCAGCATACTATCCCTATGAGAGATGATGCTAAGCCAAGTATGTAAAGATCATACACCTACAATGAGACATTTGCTAAGAAGATTAAGGAAGAGATTGAGAAACTCAAGGAAGCTAAGCTCATCTATGAAATTGGACACACTGATTGGGTATCACCTATTGTGGTAGTACCAAAAAATAATGGGAAACTTAGAGTGTGTGTGATCCTCAAGAAGGTGACTGTAGCTATCATACGAGATAACTATCCTCTTCCTATCATGAATCATGTTTTATAACAAGTAGCTAAAAAAGAGGCTTACAATTTCTTGGACGGATTCTTGGGCTATAAATAGTTAGCCATAGATCCAAAAGATAAAGATAAAACTGCTTTTTCCATGGAATGGGGAATTTTTGCTTACAAGATCATGCCTTTTGGATTGACCAATACACCAACAACATTTCAGCGACTAATGATCCATACATTCAAGGAGTATCTACGGAATTTCCTATAAGTTTACATGGATGAACTTTGTGTGAATTTGACTAAACAAGAAAGCCATTTTGAACACCTAAAGTGTGTCGTTGAGAAATGTTGTCTATATTGCATTTGGTTAAATCTTGAGAAATATGTATTTATGATTAGACATGGAAAAATTCTTGGACATATTGTCTCAAAAAATGGTATTGCTACTGATATGGAGAAAGTGGTAGCAATTGCTGTGATGTCTAGACCGACCAACATTAAGGAAGTTCAGGCATTCAAGAGGGATTGTGGCTACTACCATAGATTTATTTACATGTATGTAGTCATTACAAAACCCATTTATGGCCTTATTACTCATTTTTAATGGATGGAGGAGTGTAAAGAGTCCTTTGAAAATCTTAACAAGCTTTGACATCGACACTTATACTGAAGATTGTTGACTAGAATAAAGCTTTCCATGTGCATGTTGACGCTTCAAATTTTGATATAGGTTGTATATTAGCTCAACTTGGAGAGGGGGAAATGTATTTTCCTATCTCTTATTCTAGTAGATAGCTAAATGTAGCGAAATATAACTACACCACAACTAAAAGGGAAGGCCTTGGAATGGTGTATACAGTTAAGAAAGTTTGACACTACTTATTAGCCAATAAGTTTGTCTTTTTTGTGGACCACCAAGCCTTGCTCTATTTGGTAAACAAGGCATGCAACACGAGAAGGATCATCCTACTAGAGTTTGATTTTTTAGTGGTAGTTAAGAAGGGCACCACACACCAAAGAGTGGATCACCCGTCAAGGATAAATTTGGGGGAACCTTCGAAAGGGATAGATGATGATTTTCCAGATGATTAACTATTCTCAATAGAAAGGATTCCTACATGGTTGAAAAACCTTGTCTCTTTGATGACTATTGCTCAAGTAGATTCACAGATCCCACTTCTAATTACACCACAATTGATAGATAAATTTTCCCTATATGTGCTGGCTAGAAGTTTGCATTGGAAAAACAAAGATGGGATTCTACTTCTGTGCATTAGCCCTAAGGAACAAGCAAGCAAATTGAATCAAGCTCATACGATGGTAGTAGGGATTCATTTTGTGGAAGATCAAACCTTGCAATGATTAACCTATTTAGGAGTTTACTAGTCTACTATGAAACAAGATGTTCATGCCTATGTGAACAATTGTTCTCAGCGTAAGGAGTTTACTGCTCTACTATGAAACAAGATCTTCATTCATATGTGAACAATTGTTCCCAATGTAAGGAAAACATAGCCATTCTACATGCCACATTGTTCCAGATCTCTGCTACACCATATGGAGTAGATATTTGGTAGAATATCTGACAAAAAGAAAATTTTGAGAAGACATGAGCAAGGACCAACAACTTAGATTGTGTGCCAATGAGGATGCATATTTTCCTATCTTTGGAAAGTGTATGTCGGTCTTGTAGGAGGCCAATTCTTCCACAAAACCACAACTAGAGCTATATTGATGGCAAGTATCTGGTGGCCAACTCTATTGCTGATGCGAAGGAGTTTGTTTGATGACGCAACTCTAGTCATGAGCAAAAATGCAACTAGAATCAACAGCATGCCATTGCAACCTATGATGGGATCACGTGCATTTTCTAAGTGGGGTATAGACTTTGTTGGTCCAATACAACCACCTGCATACAAGACTCAGGTGCAATACATTATTGTGGCTAGAGATTACTTGACCAATTGGGCCAAAGAAAAAGCCACTAGGAAGATTCATGCTTGAACCACTACCACATTCCTATATGAGTACATATTTACGTGGTTTGAACTTCCTATTGAGCTTGTAAGTGATCAAGGAATACATTTCCTCAACGAGGTAATAAATTTTTTTTTGAATGAGTTCATGGTAATCCATAAAAAAATTGCACCCTATCATCCTCAAGCAATGGCCAAGACAAACATACAAACACGATCTTGAGCTCAGTGCTTACTAAGATTGTAAACTTGGAAAGAACTGATTGGAAAATGCATCTTCATTCAGCTTTGTGGCCTTATAGAATGTAATTCAAAATGGCTTTGAATACTACTCCCTTTAACTTGGTCTATGAACTTGATGCTATATTGAGAAAATCTTGTAGCTTGTGTGCTCTTTGCTTGATTGTGCCATCAGGATGCTTTAGTACGCTGATTTCCTGAGCTTTTGGTATCAATAATGACTATTGTTGAGCTTTTACCCACCATTGATATCTTGGTTTGTCTTGGTAAGAATGGTGTGGTTGAGGTTTCTGCGGCTTAACTCTCCATTGCTTGATTGGTTTTCCAGTTTGCTGAGAAGATAAGTGCTCTTTTTTCTTCCAAACCCGTTTCGTGTTAGGTTCCTAACTCGGAGATTCTCATCTCTGTGGTTCGATTCTTGGAACCGTCTTTGGTATTATCAATGATGTTTTGGGCACCCAAATTTGGATCAGCTTGTCCTTAAGCTGTGCTTTCGGTACCCAAATTTGCCTGACTCCTTACATGCTAGTTGTAGCATTTTCTTGTCAATAGGATGGAGAAGATTGATTACTTTGTGGTTTGCTTTGCTGGTAATTCCCTTTCCATTTCTCCTTGCTTGGTGCAATTGGAACAATGAGTTTTCTGCCTTTAGGTGATATCTTGAGCTGATTGGTATCCCAATCTGGTACTACCTTGTATGTCCACATCCATGGAATTGCAAGGATCATCGTCTCATTCATGTGCTCGTCTGGTAAGCATACAAACTGATGAGGACATGAACATCCATGTACTATCACATTCAAGTTGAATACCCCAATGTTGGTGTTGGGTTCTTGTTGCATCCTTTGATAGTCGCTATTGCTGCTGTCAAAGACTGACTTGCTGCTTTCTTGTACGTGGAATAACTGACTACATTTACTCTAGCTTTTGTGTCGACCAATGCATTTGCGCTATGGTTGTTGAGCTGTACTTTGATGCAAAGGTCCATTCCATCTAACCATTCATCATCTGTTGACACTGCATCTTTTTGCAATTTCCATTGTCGGTCATCTATTCCAGGGTGTTGATGGGAATAGGTATTTCTTTATTCTTGAGAGCAGCTTTCCTTTTGAGTACCCGGAGCCGAGCTTCCTCTTGGGCTTCATCAATAACCTTCTGTCGTTTTATCTTCCTTTGCTTGGCTGCATGCATTCTTTCTAGCAATTAATTGTGTAGCGGCAAATTTTACTTCTTTAAATGACATCCACTAATCCAATTAGCCATTGGTTCACCATTTAGGGTGGACAACTTAACTGCTCCACTTGGAGATACATCTTCAATGGCAAATGGTCTATTTCCCTTTTTCTTAAACTTGGGAATGTGTTGCTTAAGGGAATAGACTAGAACTAAGTCTCCTTTTTTGAAGATTTTTGTAATTAAATGGGAATAAAAAAACTGTTTTTATTTTTTTCTTTTGTGCATAGATGTGAGCTACAGTTGTTAGCCTTTGCTCATTCAGCTTCTCTAAATCTTCAAGTCTTTCTGACAATTCATGTCCAGTCCTCTCAAGATCCTTTGCTACCCTTAGTGTCGGCAATAGAAAGGGTGTAGCATTTAAAGTTGTTTTGAATGAAACTTGATAAGCCCATACAGTTGCATGGAGATTCATTTCCTAGACTGTCCTTCCTAAATTAACCACTTTAGTCAACACTGAGCTAAGATTTTTATTTGTATGCTCAGCTTGTCCATTTGCTTGTGGGTGATAGGGAGCTGATTTGTTATGGATGACCATAAATTCATTAAGAAAATACTTGATTACCTCATTAAGGAAAATGAGTTCCCCTATCATTGACAATTTCTATTGGCAGTCCATATCTTGTAAATACATACTTATATAAGAATGCGGCAATGGTTTTGGCATCATTCTTTTGAGTTGCGTTAGCCTCGGTCCACTTAGTCAAATAGTCCTTAGCTACAATGATATATTGAGCTTGGGGTCTATAAGCAAGTGGCTGTATTGGCCCAACAAAGTCAAAACCCCATTTTGCAAAAGCTCTAGCTCCCATCATTGGTCTTAAGGGCATGCTATCTACACGTGTTGGCATTTTTTGCTCGCTGACAACCATCACATCTTTGAACATACTCTTTGGCATCTGCAAAAAGTGTTGGCCACCATATGCCGGCCATTAAGATTTCTCTTGCGGTGGTCTCACTAGAAAAGTGGCCTCCAGCTAATCTAGCATGTACTTGTTCTATAATCGAAATATATTCGTCTTCATTTGCACAAAGATGCAAATGTTGATCCTTTGATACAATTGGTTTCCAATAAGAGCATAGTCTCTTGCTTCAATTTCAATTGCTCTTTGATGGCGTTTACTCATATCCTCAGGAAATGTTCGGCTCATTAAGTAAGTAACTAGATAGTTACTCCACTTAGGAACATGTGACATTTGGAACAAAGTTACATGAGGTATGGGTGTTTGTTTTTGACATTGAGGACAATCCTTTACGAAAGAGCGAACATCACTCCTCATAGTTGGCCAAAATACTCCAAGTCTTAAAATCCTTTGTATAGTTTGGACTTCCGCAAAGTGAAGTCCTACTATGGTACTATGTGCTTAACTTAGGTATTGGGTTTTCTCTTCAGGATTACTGCATAAGAGCAATATTCCATCTTGATTTTTCTTTTGTATAGCCTACGAGCTAGTAATTGATACATAGCCGATTTCTCAATTACTTTGATTGTAATAGGAAGAGTGTTAGAGTTAGACCTTAGGAGGATTAATTTTGACAAAGGTGTGAACCGTAGTCTATTTTAAGTGACTTTTGGGATCTTGGAGGTTAAGGGTCATTTTGCTCATTCATGTGAGGTGTTGGGCAGATTTTTTGTGTAATGGCGGATTTCTAGTTCTCAGATGCAATATGTCAGATGCAGTAGTTTGTCGAATGCAGAATTCAGATCAATTGTCTTATTTCTTTCTCATTCTCTCGGTGTAGTCCATGTTCTGAGTACAATATACGTGCAAAAATGTTCAGTTCGAAGTGTGTGTGTTGTTGAAATGATGCAAGTGCAGTAGGGTGAATTTGTATGGTTGTCAGAGTGAAATGTCAGAATCTGTGTACAAAATTGCTCGGCTAAACCAACCATTAAACACTCGCGATCACGGTGCTTATGAAGCGTCTTCATGGTCGGATTTACTCTCTCTTGTGGGATTGACGAGTGCCAAGAAGATTACCGAGTAGCAGTTATGATGACAATTACAAGAAGGCAAACGATTTGCAAAGCAGAACGAAGAAGATGATCAAAATACAAGGGGAAATTGAATTGCAGAGATGGAATCTGATTTTCAACCACAAGAAGGTAACATTTTATCACAAGATTTTCAAGAAGAATCAAAGTAATGGGGGGTAAAAAGAAGAAGAAGAAGTGGGAAATTTGTATGAATAAGAAGCATCAAGCATATGATTGTCCATGTGCGGTTGATGAATGCTCAATGGGAGATGCATGTTGGAAATGGTGTATGGTTGATCTATGCACAAAGTTTTATAGAATAATATGTAAAGTGCATAAAGCTTTAGATTTGGGGGAAATGAAGAATGCATTACAAAGGTTGGTTGATTTTGAGGATGACTTGGAGGATGCATATGAATGGTTGGATACTCATAAAGGGGACAAGCGGATGTCATGTTCAAGTAGGAAAAGCATTGGGCGATTACAAAAATCATGTGAGAAGTTGAGAGAAACATTTGAGGATCTGTTCGAAGGGGAGTCCAGTGATGATGATGACATTTGGATTGGCATGGAGTTTGAAAGTCACCAAGTGGGAGTAAAAAAGATGGAGGAGAAGGAAGTGCAAAAGGAGCTTGGCCAAGAGAGCTTCAAAGATCCCTTAGCTACTCCTAACCTACCACTAGAGTATGCTCACGCAGTGACTGTGGAACTTCTACCAAACATATTCACACAACAGGATTTACAGCCGAATGATGTTGTGGAATTGATACATGAACCCCATAAGCAGATTTTGAAATCAGGATCCCAATGCGTTGAACAAACCATAAAGGAGTTTACATATGCTGATTGTGATGGCTTATAGATTCAAGCAAAAAGTCATTTTATTGTGTCTGAATTTAGAGTTTGTCAGGAGACTCTAAGAAGTCAACTGATAAGTCAGAGAATGCAGATGGAGATAAGAATTTAATTCAAAAGTCAGAGAATGAAGATGCAGATCAGAATTTAATTCAAAAGACAGAAGTCAATTAGAGGTCAAATGTGAAGGAGGATTTCAACAATTTGGACGGGGATATTGCAATAAAAGAAGCAAATACAAGAGTTGAGCGCTTGTATGACAAGCTGATGGAGATAGTTTCAAGGGTGAAGAAGGATGCTTTGCAAGAGTTGAATTTGGGATCTAAATTGAGTCCAAAAGTTGTCAAAATCAGTGTTCACCTTGATGACAAATTTATATTGAATTTGAAGAAGTTATTGCAGGAGTTCATTCATGTATGTGCTTGGGATTATTCAAATCTGAAAGGTATGGATTCAAATGTGTACAAGCATCAGTTTAATGTGAAAGAAGATGCAATTTCAGTAATTCAGCAGAGATATATAATGAATGCAAAGCTGAGTTGTCATCATGGAAGTCAGATCCTGATACAAATTAAGCCAGAGAGAAAGGATGCAATGATGCAGGGGAATAGTTTGTTGGTTGAAGCTTTGGATACATAGGTTATAGATGATAGAGAGCGTGGAAAGGAATGTGATAGGAAAATAGAAAATTTGATTAGAGATGTGGATGCAAAGCAGAAGTCAATATTGGAATGTTAAATTCTTATGTGGGAAGTCACAAAAGTTGTTGAGGGTGAAAACTTCAGTTTTGAAGTATCTAAATCTTTGATGTGGATAAAAAATGTTCAGTTTAACTTTCAAGATGTTTTCATTGTGAAGAAAGTTGGTGATCAAATCGACTATTTGGCATATTTGGGTTCAAATTTATTTGACAAAAGTTGTTATGATAGCATTTAGCTTGGAGGATGTCAAATCCAAATATTTGAAGGATCTGAAGTAGGTTTTACAAGTCCAGTTATGCCAAAACAGATCAAATTGGATTCAAGGAGGAAGTATGATGCGGAATATCAAAATAAGCCACATGCGAAATATCAAAAAAGGAAGCAGGTGGAAGATCAGCAAAAACAAGAGGATATATAGCCAAAGGATATTGTAGAAGTGATATCTCAATCCTATAAAGAGAAGTTGGAATCAGCTTATCAATGGGAGGAATTTTCAACAATTGAATTTCTTCACGATGAATATGGAGAAACAAGAGGAAAATCCATTCTAGATTCAAGGGCATATTTTGATGTCAAAGATTGAGTATGTGAAAGGAGAACATTGAGCTGCAAAGAATGTAGCTGAGCAGATTGTTTTTTGGTCAGATTTTGATAAGAATAGATCAGATAGAATCCTCACAGATGTGGATGGCGGATTGTCAGAATTCAGATTTTCATGTGTTCCAGATTTTGGAGTTGTTGATTTGTGGAAGAGGAATGTGCTACAAGTTTGTATGGATGCTCAGGAAGTTCAAGAGGAATCGACAGATGGATTCAGTGGAATGTGCTTTACTCAGGAGGATGATCCAATGGAGTTTATGCGGACTTTCTTCATCAAGGTAGAAATTTTGAGTGTTGAAAAAGGGTTGTTTGATTTGAAAGTCAAGTTTCTTTCATTCAGTTTAACAAGGGAGTATGGTCCAATTTTCAAAATGTGGAGGAAGAATTTATTCAATGACAAGGCCAGAAGTCAGAGAAGCAAAAAGTGCGCAATGTGGCATTTTCATAAAAAATCGGTGGAGGATTATATTGCAGAAGAAAAGTAAGAGCATTTGCAAAATTTCAAAGAGGAGGATATTCAGATGGATGTTATGTTGATTTTGTTTTATCTTTGCAAGTTTCTTCTTTTATCTAGTTTACGGATCAAGGGATTGTGGGTCTGAGGTTAGCCTATGGCCCCAAGCCACCGGGCTATGCCAAGTGTTAGAGTTAGACCTTAGGAGGATTACTTTTGACAAAGGTGTGAACCGTAGTCTATTTTAAGTGACTTTTGAGATCTTGGAGGTTAAGGGTCATTTTGCTCTTTCATGTGAGGAAGAACATTCAGTTATGTAGCGTGATGGTGTTGGGTGGATTTTTTTGTGTAATGGCGGATTTCTAGTTTTTGTCAGATGCAACAGTTTGTCAAATGCAGAATTCAGATCAGTTGTCTTATTTATTTCTCATTATCTCTGTGTATTCCATGTTCTGAGTACAATACAAGTGCAAAAATGTTCAATTCGAAGTGTGTGTGTTGCTGAAATGATGCGTGTGTAGTAGGCTGAATTTGTATGGTTGTCAGAGTGAAATGTCAGACAAATTGTCAGAATCTGTGTACAAAACTGCTCGGCTAAACCAGCCATTAATCAAAGAGGTATTTGCAAATCCACTTGAGATATGGTCATCAATGATACCATATTTTCCGACCATCGAGGTATCATTTCCACGGAGTACAGATAGACATCTGGTAGATCATCGTCTACCCCTTTAGGTGGTTCCCTTGAAATAATCCTAGACAAATGATCTGCTCTTTGATGAGTGGTGCCCTTTTTCACAACTACAGTGAAATCAAATTCTAGAAGAATGATGAACCATCTCACTATTCTTCCTGTGATGCATGGCTTGTTGACCAAGTACAATAAGGCTTGGTGGTCCACAAAGAACACAAATTTGTTTGCTAATAGGTAATGTCTATACTTTTTTACAGCATAGTTTATTCATAATCCTTCCCTTTTAGTGGTGGTATAATTATTTCTGCCATGTTCAACTATCGGCTAGCATAAGAAATAGGAAAATCAAATTTTTCGTCTCTTGGTTGAGCTAGTATACACCCAGTGGCAAAATTGGAAGCATCTACATGTATGTGGAATATCTTATTTTAATATGGTGCTTTCAATATTGGAGCTGAAGTGAGAGCTTGCTTAAGCTTCATGAAGGATTCTTCACACTCATCAGTCCATTTAAAGTGTGTAATCAAGCTATACATAGGTTTTGCAATTATAGTGTACATGTAAATGAATCGTCTATAATATCCACAATGTACCATGAAGGCTTGAACCCCCTTGACTATTGTTGGTCTAGGCAAATTAACAATAACATGAATTTTATCCATATCAGTAGCTATGCCATTTTTAGACACTATAAGTCCAAGAATTTTCCCTTGTCTACCCATGAATGTGCACTTTTCAAGATTTAAACAAATCCTATAAAGTCTACATTTTTCGAATACCTTTTTGAGGTGTTCAAAATGATCAGCGCGGATTGATGAATGTACGTATAGATCATCCATATATACTTCCAAGAATTTTCTCAGATATTCTTTAAAAGCATGACTCATCAATCTTTGAAATGTGGCAGGAGCATTAGTTAACCCAAAAGGCATGACCTGATAGGCAAAAATACCCCATTCCATTACAAAAGCAGTTTTATGCTGATCTTTTGGGTCAACCAAAAGTTGATTGTATCCTGAAAAGCCATCTAAGAAGCTGTAAGCTTCTTTTCCTACAACTCATTCTAAAACATGCTCATTGATTGGAAGAGGAAAGTTGTCTCTAATGGTAGCTGCATTCACTTTCTTGAGGTTGACACACACTCGTAATTTTCCATTCGTCTTGGGTACTACCACAATTGGAGACACCCAATCTGTGTGTTCAATTTCATAAATGAATTCGGATTCCTTTAGTTCTTTAATCTCTTCTTTGA
The DNA here is from genome assembly GCF_014529385.1 of Adiantum capillus-veneris. Taxonomy (NCBI): domain Eukaryota; kingdom Viridiplantae; phylum Streptophyta; class Polypodiopsida; order Polypodiales; family Pteridaceae; genus Adiantum; species Adiantum capillus-veneris. Next base: position 11,122,530 of record NC_140945.1, read on the forward strand.
TCTTCCTGTAAAATGTCTCATTATATGTGTATGGCCTTTGCCTACTTGGTTTCGCATCATCTCTCATGGGTACGGTATGTTGACAGATTTCTGGATCAACACCCTTGAGATCCTTGTAAGACCAAGCAAAGATATCTCGGTATTCTTTTAGAAATCTTAACAAAAGATCTTCTTCTTCTTCTGTTAGGTTAGTTGCAATGTAGGTAGGCCTAAGCTCTCCTCCTGGTTCAACCAAATCTATCTTTTTCACGTTTTCAGGCCCTTCGTAGGACTCGCTTTGTTTTCTTAGTTCTTTAACAAGTTGTTTGACAATGGTTTTTGATCTTGGAGAGTATATTTCTTGTAGTGGGATGGAACACTCATTAAATCTTTACCATCCTCTTCTGTGTTTCCATTTTGGTCGTATATATCTCCTTTAGAGCTTTTTTCAACTCTCAATACTTCTTTTTCCACTCAACTCGTGTCATGGTTAACTCCGTGTCCTGTTTTTTTTTACTTTGCTTGAGTATCCTTCCTCGTTTTTCTTGATGTTTTTGATATTTTTGGATTTTCGTTTGAAGGATATCTGCTAGTGATTTTGTCCTTGACACAATCATGTGCATCTATCTGCATCAGGAACTGTGTTCTACTGGAGACGAATGGCATAGGTCTAGCTTTCACGTTTCTGGTGTCTCTTTTTTGTCTATACCATTTATGTCTTCTTGGTTTCTGGTTAGGAAAGTTAAAAAACTTGTCCTACCCTCCTTTCATGAGTAGCTTAGCTCTCACATGTTCTTTTTCCGACCCCCGAATCGGTTTGAAAAGACTTGTTGAGATTTTGTTAAGTCCTTGAGGTTCCTCAATTTCATCTTCAATGTAGAGGGTTGAAAAGACTTGTTGAGCTTTTGTTAAGTCCTTGGGTTCCTCAATTTCATCTTCAACGTAGAGGGTTAATCATTTGTATGGGAATTATATCATAGCTGTCCTCATTGCAAAATTGAGTAGGCATTGACGTATTCACACATACATCCATTGTTGCTAAAATTTGAGTCCACTCAAATGGCTCAAACAAATGCTCTAGAAAGGGTTCAGGTACATAGGCTTCATCCGTGCAATCCCTTTCTAAGATACATAACTTCTCGTTTTAAGCTCCCGTTTTTTGAGGCTCCACACATCCAAATAGGAGTGTCTTTGGTCAACCACGATGGAAGTTTAGTTTTCAGCCAAAGAGACTGAATCAAACTCTTGTATGGGGGTTTTCATGACATCTCTATAAGTGTGATCTTTTAAATTAACCCTTGTTATTGATCCCACTTGCTTCAAGTACAAATAATTGTTTCCACAATCTTGGATAAGCTGTACCTGTCGCTTGAAAGGTCTTCCCAATATGATTTCGTAATTGAGTTTCTTCCCAAAGTCTACTATGGAAAAAGTGTGTTGATATTCAATCCCACAGGAATTAACTATCACTTTTTCAAGCAGTCCTAAGGGTCTTTCAATATGTCCATCAGCGAATTACAATTTCATTCGAGTTTGTCTAATGAATGGTTGTCCCCAGGATTCCCATACTGCTTTTGTGGCTATGGTTATGCTGCCCCACTATCCAGTATTTCCATGGGTTCAATGTCATTATATTTCACTGGAAGGGTGGTGTTTTCTTCTTCCTCTTTGTATTATTGTCCGACTTTGTTCATTGGAATAGATCGAATCTCTTTGTTATCCATTTCATTTTTCAAAAATTTTCAAATTTTTTTGCGACTAGCCCTGTTACTCCCACCTTCTCCAGGGTCTTCTGTAGATCATTCCATAAATATGGTCTGATTTTTAACAATTCTTCTAAAGTAAGAGTGCATTGGATGGGTGTAGACATTATTGAATGAATGTTTTCTACTTCTAGGGTCTGTTCCACCCTTTTTACTTGAGTGGTCTCATATACTATGGATTCATCTTTGTTATCTCCCAAGTAAGAGGGTAATGTTTTCAAGGTCAATGGTTTAGACATTCTTGAAGCTTCAGATCTGCAATCCCCATACAAGGATTGTACATCCATGTCTGTATTAGGAGGTAGGTTGTCTAACCAAACTTCCTCTATAGAAGCTGACTTTAGAGTTAGCCTCCCATCATTGATCTCTCTAACTTTTTTCCAGAAGTGGCATGGCCAGTCTTCTTCTACGAATAGAATATCGTCTAAGGCATCTTCATGTGCGGCACTATAAGTTCTGGCTCTTTTGGTTCAATGTGGGGTTCTACCACCACTTCGGATTTTTCTTGAGTGTTTCTTACCACAAGCTCCTCAGGTTTTTCCATACTTTCAAGCTTGGGTTTTTGTTTTTCCAGTATTTCTTGCGTGATTCTTACCAAATTTTGATAAGCTTCAAGCTTAGCTGCTTCCATGTATGGAGAAGGATAGTTTTTCCATTTGTTTTCCATGTTTTGGTCTGCTTTAAGTCCTGCTTGGTAGGCTTCCAAGGCTGCATTAGTAGGCTCAAAAATTTTATCAACCAAAATTGATCCTCCAGATTTCATGGTTGTTTCTTTGATTTCACCTTCCAGTTTCTTTCACCTTTTCCTGGAATAGTTGTTTTTCTTTCTCCTCAATTTAGCTTGTTGTTTCTGTTTTCTCATCTTATACCTTTTGCTTCTGCTTCTTTTGGTCTTTTGAGAGGCAATTTTTGTATTCTCCAAATCATCATAGGAGTTATGTTTGTTTTTCTTAGCCTGGGCTCTGGTGATTACCCTGATTGGAACAATCGGTTTACTCTTAGATGAGCTACTAGGTATCACTTGGACTACGGTTACTACTGTTTTATCCTTGTTTAAAGTATTTTTAGGAAAATATTCTGAGAAGTGTCCTCACTTTTTGCAACATTGTATACAATAAGCTTCAACTAGCTTGAGGTTCTTGTCAGGCTCTAGGCATTCATTTTTCCAATGATCATCTGCACCACAGTTATGACAGTTTCCTGTTCTTGTCTAACACCTTGATTAGCCACATAATACATTGGTGCAAGCTCTGGTGGAGCATACGTCACAGGTCCTTCCATTGGTGGTGGATGTGCATTATACCAATCTCCTTCTACCATTACTGTAGATGGACTAGGCTCAGCATAGGTTGTAACAGGCACTAGTGCTTGTTCATCTATGGCTCCTTCTGAATGCATATACTTTACAGGCACTGCATTATGTGCTGAATACGGAGGTTGTTGACCCAACAGGGGTTGAGGTATTCCCCTACCCATCGGTGGTCTTTGAGCTGGTGCCATGTTAGCCTGATATCTGTACATGGGTTGTCCTTGCCTTATGGGCACGTACTGAACATTCCCATCATACTTTGGTTGGTAATAGCACTCATTGGTCTCATGGTTAGTCCATTTACCATCGATTGCATGCCATTTTTGTGGTCTAGTTGGTTGTCCCTGTTGAGGTATCCCTTGCCCTGGTCCCCTCATAGGTGCTTTTTGCATGTTGATCATCATGTCATTCATCCTTTTGAGCATGTCTTCTATGGCTGAAAGTGGTATTGCAGCAGCCGTTCCCACTTGTGTTGATTTAGTGGATGTTGTTTTCTCACTTTGGTTATGCTTAGGAACATCTTCTTCATTGAAAATATCACAATTGTCTCCTAAGTCAATAGCATCTGACACACTCTCTTCTAGGGTTGTATGCTTCTTGCTATACAGTATAGCATGAAGTTCTTTGTTTAGCAGTCCCTCTAGAAACAATGATACTAGTTGTTCTTATGCGGGTATCTCTAACTTTGGGCATCTGGCAATGTATTATTTCATTCGAGTTGCACAATCCCTAACAGACTCACCTTGTTTCTGTTTAAAGCTGTAGATTTGAGCTACCGTATTGTGTTTGATCCCCGTTTTGGAACAAGCACCTACAAATCCTTGAGCTAATGTGTTCAAGTCCATGATTGACCTTGGTGGAATGTTTTGGAACCATGCCAATGCTTTTCCTTCTAATGTCATTCCAAACCCCTCGAATTGAGTATGGAAATCAGATATGCGTTCCTCTCTTAGCACTTGCTTAAAGCTTGCTAAGTGGTTGTATGGATCCCCTGATCCACTTATTTTTTTACCCATTTTTGAAAATCAACTGGTCTGACACATCTATCTGGTTCAACTCCCGATCTCCTGACAGCTGGTCCTGTTCCAAATTCTTCAAACCAATTTATTGGAAATCGTGACTCATGTAGCCCTGGACTGGCTTTAGTGTCACCCAGTTTTCTTTGTGATGAGATGGTTTTTGGTTTTTTAACATTACTCTCAGAAGATCTCTCACTGTGTTCATCTCTTGGAATAGTTTCTGGTCCTTGGCCCAATATCCAATCCCTTATTGAATATCCTTGATATCTGGTTTGTTCTACCTCCTCAGGAGTCATCATAACGAAGTTGTTGTTATAACAATCCCTAAACATGTAGGTTGGTAGATCTCTTGATCCCTTATCCTTGATCTTGAAGATATAAATGATCTTCATGGATGTTAGTTGTCCTGATTTGGCATGCAAAGTCCACAGAAGATCTTTTACATTTCTATCCTCCCAACAATAGACTCCGATCCTAAGATTATCAGTACTAAGCCATTTCAAAGGCTTCAAAATCAACTTGATCGTATCCCTCAAATTCTAAAGTTGGTGGTCCTTCTTTTGCAGCCATATCTGGAATTATGGTATTTACTTCTAAGCCCCATTTGTCTATTAGGTCAGGGTTTTTGACTTGTAAATACTGAGTTCTGTTTCTATCTATGTACATTTTTTCTTGTTTGTTTGCCCTGATTTCTTCTTTGAACTCAATACCATGGTCATCAATGCGAGTAGCGTCTACTCTCTTCGTTACGATCCAGGTAAACCTAAGCTCCATGGCAATTAGTCTTATAGAAAGAGATTATATGCTTATAGCGCATTGTCATTTCGGTTTCTGAGTGAGTCAAATAAGAAGACATTTCAGATGTTGAATCAGAAAAAGTGTCTGAGACTTCTTCAAGAATAGTGTGCAAAGAATTTCCTTGATTCACAATTTCTTCGGTGGATACTCTACTGGAGTTTTTCCCAAATATGCCCTAATTTCCTAGTACACAACCAGATCTAAGGTTCATAAAGACTTGCAAAGCCCTGGATAGAGTACTTACCTTTGGATTGACTTGTCAATTTCTTCCAAAAAACTTGACTTGATTGCACTTCTGTCAAGCTGCCACTTCCTTGTCTGCAACCTGATTCCTGTACAATTTGATCAAGTTAGCTATTCTTTCACAAAGACAGTATAGTTTTTGCTAGCTATTATGATTGGTCTATGTGTATCACTGCAAGTCAAGCTAACTTAGTCAGCAATTGAGATTTTTAGACTCGGCCTTGGCAAAAATCAAAGGATTAATTTGCAACGTGGAAACTGAGTGAACATGTACCAATTGCCCGGTGGCTTTGTATTATGCTGGTCTAACACTGTACAAGTTCAAAAGTCAAAAATGGTATCTCTCTATAGCAATAGTAAATAATTATGATTATTTACTTTTGTCAAATTTTTGCACTTTGTGGCTTGGTTTGCCAGGTATACAACCTGTTAAGGTCCTTGGACAAGTTTCAACAAGTTTGGACAAAATCTGTTCAAGTTGATTTTAAGAATCTTGCATAAGTCTCACTTTTGTGATCCAAATTTTACCAAAATTGATTTGTGTGGTCTACTTGATATGCTTGACCTTGTGGTATGCTCAAATATGCAAGATTGTCACTTTTTGAAGCAGATGTAAATTATCGTGATTATTTACTCCAGCTATTTGTTTACAAGTTTTTGTCCCAATCTTGACACAGATCTGTTAAGCACTTCAACTTAAGGTCTTTAGCCAAGTTTCATCAAGTTTGGATAATTTTTTATGAAATGGTCATTAGTTTTTTGTCCGCAGGCTGACTTTGCAAATTTGGTCACAATTTTCAATCCAATGATCCAAATCTTACCAAATTTGGTTTGTCGGCTTATTACAACATGGTAAAACTAGTGTTAGGCTAACTTAGTAAAAAAAGTTGAAAATGGGGTAGATGTAAATAATCACGATTATTTACTTTTGGCAAATTTTTGCATCTTGTTGGTCAAGTGAGCATGTACACTTGTCTATCACATCAATATAAGCCTATGAATCAAACTTCATTAAGTTGGATAATTGTTTTTCCAATTTACACTCAAATTCTCTAAAGTCAGTACAAACTTTAATTTTTACCCAGTTTTTTGTTAGTTTGGTGATCCAAATCCAATGTGCCTTCACAAAAGTTGTTTGTACACATGCAGTGAGTCATCAACCTTGGTCAAATTTGAACTGAAAGAAAATAATCGCGATTATTTACTTCAGGCTTAAAATGAACCATTTTTTGCACTTTTTCATGGATAGTCTTTTTATGAGTTAGATTAAGCCTAGGAATCAAGTCAAAACTTAATTTGGCAAAATGTCAACAAAAAGTAAATAATCTGAGTTTTTGAAAACTCTTGAAATTTTTACCTCAAAGTGTCCTTGAGCTTACCCACTAGTTCATACAACTTTTAAGCATACTCTCTAGTCAGATCAAGTGGTTTGGAGTTTTGTTGTGCTATTTCTAGCCGTAGTCGTGAAATTCTACAACTTCAAATAACAACTCACAATGATTCTTTCGGAGAGAGCAATGTTATGAAATCCACCTCGGATCCTACTTACCCTACTCCTAGGTTCTCATGCAATGGGGTTGTGAAAAGTGTTCACAAACACTTGTTTTCTTGTTTTTTATGGTTTTTTGAGCATTGATCTTAAGACTTGTTTCGTCTATCAATCATTCTCAAAATCCTAATCTAGTTATACAATCCTATAATCCTAAAGGCACTCAACAAGTATGATTACTTCCAAGCTACCTCTACACAGCAAAAGACGACAATCTTAAGCTATGCGGTTTTAAAAAGAAAGTTTTTACTCTAGGAGATCCTAGAGGAAGTTAAAGGATAACTTCACAAGACGCTTGTGTTTTTTCCTAGTTTAGGTCTCTTCATTCCCAGAAACGGCGCCAAATGTGGGACGAGTGTCTAACCTTACTCCTATCTTATTGCAGATTTAGCGAGAACCACGATTAAATTGTCAATCCATGGGATGAAGGTGACTCAATTAGTGCATAGTAGAGGCTACAAGAGGTTGTCAATCTCTTGGAAAACAACAAACAACTTGCATCTAACTCAAGCTACACTCAAGTGACTAAAATCACCAAAAGCTAATCGCTCATCATCGGCAAACAAATCACATCTGTTACATCATCAAATGACATCCAAACGTAACGAAACTTCTAGGAAAAGTTTATAAGACCTAAGCACACATGCTTATGGTCTCAAATCCCACTTTAGTTTAATTGCCAAAATCGCAATTATTAACAATAGTGGATTTTTGACCTAGTCGTTTTCGACCCAGAATGCACCTAAATGCTTAGCAATGATGCCTCAAAATACCCCACCTATGCTTAATTTTTTATTTTGAAGTGTAAATTCATGCTTATGATGAAATTCGGCCGCAAGTCAGCGCAAAAAAAGCTACAAAATATCGTGAAGTGTTTACGCCAATGCGTAGAGCTCTTACCTGCGGTTACAATGCAACAAACGCGACTGCAATGTGACAATTGGAAAGGGAGTAGGAAGCGCGAGAAGGAGAGAAGTGAGCATCGTTAGCTCACGCTGTGTATTTCATTATCCAAAACTCAATATTGTAATAATGAGAGAAAGCTGGGATTGAGAGCAAAGAGATATGGTATGGTCCAATCTTATTTCCAGATTTTGGAAGTAAACTTCTACTTTTAGCATCTCAACACAAATAGAAAAGACAATAAATGAGACATGCTTAAAAACTCATAAAGAATCAAGATGGGAAAGTGCAATAGATAAACTCATAAATATTGCAGACATTTAAACTCCGAAGAAGAATAAGAAAACAAACTTATGAGTTAGCCAAGAACTCAAAGTTGGAATTTTTACTCAAGACTATCATAGACACAAGACCCTTTGATGAAAGCACTAAATAGAGATGTCCTTAAGAATTTAATTAAAGAGAAGAGACTGACATTTCAAGACAAGGAAATACGGACAATACTCATATTTTTTAAAAAAGGGTTATTTCTTCAATTAAAGCCAAAAAGGATTACAAAGGAGGCACGAAGTAATTACAGAGAGAGGCAAGAATGTTTACAACTCATGAAGATTCTCTAATATATGGTCACATAACCAAGTATCGCAAGCGCCGCACATGTTAGGATGCTCACCCTCTGGAATGGTTCTACGAGAAACAGCATGAGGAATTTCTCGGGTATGAGCTGAGAAAAGAAAGGGACCTCTAAGAGGAAGACTCCATATGGTATCGAGGCAAATCTTAGAATGGGGGATAAACTGTACAATCAAAAACAACCTTGCAGAGAACCCAAGATCTCGTGTCCTTTTGACACAATAGTATCGAGGGCCAAGTCCCAGAGCTTCTGTAACCATAGCAAGTCGGGTATTGTTGCGGAAATGGTCTCTACCCCAGAGAGTCACTCTTGTGAGATGTCGCCATGTCTTCCATATAGTCTGGCCACCACAAGAATTTGGTTGAGGGAAGAGGAGACCTTTGTATCACTCTAAGAACTGTCTTTTAACTGCTTCATTTGCACTCTGCAAGTGAGAGATGCATACAGGAAGAACCAAGTCTTCTTGCCAAGATGCCATCAGATAAGAAAATGACTAAGTTACAAGAGAGTAAAGATTGCAAAAATAAGAGGATAACAAGTGCTGATAAAGAAGGGATTACTAGTAGCTTATAAAGAGGAAGTAGCTTATCGAAGAAGCCACAAACGCCATGACTTATTCAAGAAGATAGCTTATTAAGAAAGAGTTTCCATAACTCCCATATTATATTAGCAGATTTTTGGGGATGAAGAAGTGTAAGAGAGAAGTCAAGTTGAAAGCGTTAACAAGAAGTTAAGTTGCAAGACGTATCCAAGAAGCTTCATCAATTACGTATTTTATTCGAGTTGAGGATAGTTTTTTTTTTTTGGGAGAGATGCTGCCTTCAATAGACTCAAAGACCTCTTGACCAGCAGTCTTGTCCTCATCAACCGTGAATAATTCACTCCTTAGCTCTTCTTTACCTGAGGGAGTTCAACAAGAAATTCAGATAGACCCCTATTTTAGACCTCTTCTGCAAGAGATTCAAGCTGAGAGCTCGAGGGGACACTTAAATGACTATACCTTAACTGATGGTCTTCTTTACTACCTGGAAAGCTTTTAGTCCCTAGATATTCCTTAGATGAAGTGGGAATGTCTCAGTATGGACTTTGTTACAAGTCTTCCGAAGACAACTGGAAACTATGATTCTATTTTTGTCATAGTTGATAACTCACTAAGGTGGCTCATCTAATTCCAGTCAAGCAAACAGTCACACTGCCATCGACATAGCCCAAGTATTTGTCAAAGAGGTAGTAAGATTACATGGAATCCTTGAAAGAATCATCATTGATTAGGATTCCAAATTTACTTCTAAGTTTTGGCAAGCCATGTTTCGATCTCTAGGTACCCAACTGAATCTCAACTCAGCATATCATCCGGAGACTGATGGTAAAAAAAAACTGAGCGAGTGAATCAAGTCATTGAAGATATGATTCAAGCATACTGCAACCAATAGCCCCAACAATGGATCAAGTTTCTTCCCCTAGTTGAGTTTTCTTATAACGTTTCTCACCATCGCAGCCTCGAAATGTCACCCTTTAAAGCCTTGTATGGTCAGGAATGTTTAGTCCCTCTTTGATTAGCCGACCCAGCTCTTCATGTTCCTACCGCTAAGTCTACCCTGGAAGAGATGGATCATCAACCTCTAGTCATTAGAGACAACCTGAAGAGAGTTAGTGATAGGCAGAAGAGCTACACTGATCTTCACCGCTCCGCTAGAATCTTTAGCAAAGACGAATAAGTTTTCCTCAATGTCAAACCCAAACACAGCTCCTTGAAGCTAGGGAAGTTCCGTAAGCTTGCATTCAGATATTGTGGACCTTTTGGAATCAAATCAATATCTCCCATTTGTCCAAACCCTTGATCATATTTTTTGTTGGTTCTTCATAACAACTTATATTTATTCTTCAAGTTATCGATGGCACTTTTTGATGTAATTTTTATGCGGATATAATCAATCATCATATTTATGGAAATCAAGCATCTCTAGTCAGTCAATTCTTTTGAGATTCAAACCATCTATGGTGTTTTACAAGTCTAGTTGTTATGATACGTGAAATATCTGATTACCAAGTAAAAGATGAGACGGTAAGCTATAGACATAAGAGAAATAAGGATGGAGGAAATAAATTGGGTACTCAAGGGAGGAGATATTGCAAGATTTAATTGAAATATCAGTATGAAATCCTTAACTGTCAAAAACATGGTATCAGTTGTATGATATCAATAAAGAAATGAGTCAACTCTCAAAACGGAAAAAGGTTAAAGTTTAGGTAAGAATGGTAAGCATATTAAGGCTAGATAGAGAGCAAAGTGAAGAAATGATCTTCAAACCTAACAAGAGAAACACAATCCGGTCTCACCAAAGGAAAAATACCTAGTTGAGTAAGTTCACACTCAGTAATTAAAGTAACCGAGAGTCATTAAGACTTATTTATGATTAAGACTTTTGAGTCAGCGCTAAAAAATGAAAGAGAAGTGTATTATTCAAGGTCCATATGAGCTTCACTGTTCTTTAATCTAAATACCCTAAAGTTACTGACCATCTTCAATGACCAAAGATGGAGTCTGTCTACTCTCTAAAGCATGTCCCGAGCTGAGGACAGCTCTTTCTTTTTGTTGGGGAGTTTGTAAGGTCCCTCCCTAAACCCTAGAGCCATTCAGAACTTTTTTTCAGCCTAGAAAATAATTTAGAAAAAGCAAGACCGACAAAGAAGTCATGCGGACAACGAGAGTTTACTCCAGAATCAAAAGACAAGGATATTTTGGATAAGAAATTACATCATCCCTAATATTTTCCAAAAAGATTAAGATTATTTTTATACTTCTTCATGAAGATCCGCATGGGAACTGATCTAAATCGGGAACTAGGAGAAAAAGGGACTAACTTGATTGAAAGATAAAGTTAAGAGATAAGAGCTAAGAAGAAAATTGGGGTCCAATAGGAATAATTAAGAAGAGAATTGGGGTCCAATAGCATTTGAGAAGAGAATTGGGGTCCAATAGGAATTAAGAAGAGAATTGGGATCCAATAGCATTTGAGAAAAGAAATGGGGTCCAATAGCAATTGAGAGAAGAATTGGGGTCCAATAGGAATTGAGAAAAGAATACCCACCATTTCCTATATAAGCACCCCCTCTCCTTTGTAATTTTACACACACACATATTGCTAAGCTACTTGTATACTTGCCATGCTCAAGATTATGCTTAAGTAAATCAAGGTTTCCATTAAACCTTGCTCTTGCTCTCTCCCTCTCTTGAAGGCCAAACCCTTGAGGGTTTTGTGAAGAAGCTCCTCTCTCCTTCCTCTTCATCCTAAATCCCTTTCCTTCCTCCTTGAGCCTCACATCTCTTCAAGAAGGACTTCAACCCCACTTCTGTCTTGTTTAGAGGAGGTAATCTTTATTTCTAGTAGGATTAATGAATCCATGTGTTTTAATACTAGAAAGGTTTATGTGCATCATTTTAGGTTTAAGATTTAATGGTAACCTTGAAATTAGGGTTAAGTATTAATGGTAGTTATGTATCATAAAGTTAAGCTTAAAAGGTAGATTTACACTCATAAGCTAAGCTTTAATGGTAACTTTGCACTTAGGTGTAAGCTTTAGTGGCTACCTTATATTTTTAGGTTTAAGCTTTAATGGAAACCTCGCAATTAGGGTTAAATGATAAGAGTATCTATGCATCATTAAGTTAAACTTCAAAGGTAGATTTGCTCTCGTAAGCTAAGCTTTAATGGTAACTTTGCACTTAGATGTAAGCTTTAGTGACTACCTTGCATTTTTAGGTTTAAGCTTTAATGGAAACCTCGCAATTAGGGTTAAGTGATAAGAGTATCTTGGTAGGAAATAAAACGTAGCTAAATAGATAATTGAGTAGATTACTTAATGGAGAGAGACATATTTACATACACGAGATTATAGAGTAGAGATAGAGAGAGAGAGAGAGAGAGAGAGAGAGAGAGAGAGAGAGAGAGTACACACGATATACGTGGTTCACCCAATGTGGGCTACGTCCACGGGAAAGCAGCCACTCAATGGCTTTAGTACTTCAAAACAAGAAGTAGTTTACAAAGGGATTATACCCTTAATGGAGCTCCCGCCTTGCTTCACTCTCACCACCTCACACTCACCTTGTTGCATCAACTTCACACTATGAAATGTGTGTAGAAATGGCCTCCTTTCAAAAGGGTTGCCCTCTCTCATGAGAGGCAGCCATGTGTAGCCGCCCTTGTGTAGATAAGTCCAAATCGGACCCTTCAACCCGCCCATGTGTGGCCGCCCTTGAGAAGACAAGTCCGCTTTTGAATTTGGCTACCGGCCATTGAATTCGGCCACCGGCCCACCGGCCATTGACTTTTGACCACCGGCCATTGACTATATCGGTTGTTTTCCGACCACTTTCCGGCTGCCGGCCAGCCATAATATTCCGGCGAGGAAAAAAAAAGTCTTGGGGGCTTCCATCCCTGAGGCCCCTAAAGTTGTCCCTGATTTTTTTGGCCGTGAAAATTTTGGTTTCCGGCGAGTGATTTTTCTTCATGTACGATGGCTTCTCCTCATAATGGGGGCCTTACAAATGTGCGCTTTTACCACTGAAAATTACAAGGGTAAATCAGGCTCCATATTTAACAATCTCCCACTTGGAGACTGATCTCCAAACCAAACCTGTGAGATTGCTTTCCATTCTGGCTTCTTATCCTTGAATACTGATTGAAGATGAGCAAAAACTCAACTTCTCCTTGCTGACCACCTTTGTAAACATGTCTGCAGGATTTTCACTTGTATGCACATTTCCTAGCTTTAGTTGTCCCTCTTCGAAAAGAGTGCGTATGAAGTGATATCTCACCTCAATGTGCTTTGTCCTTGAATGAAAGGCTGAGTTCTTCGCAAGATGGATAGCGCTTTGGCTATCACTGTACAAGACACAATTGTCTTGTTTGAATCCAAGCTCTTCTACGAATCTGTGAAGCCAGAGAATTTCTTTGCTTGCCTCCATCATTGCTACATACTCTGCTTCCGTGGTAGAAAGTGAAACCACTTTCTGCAGCTTTGAAGCACAGCTTATTGCCGTGCCTCCAACCGTGAACACATAGCCAGTAGTGCTCCTTCGAGTATCTTTGTCACCTGCCATATCTGCATCAGCATACCCTTCTAGAAAAATATTAGTTCCTCCAAAATACAAATCATTTGTTGTTGTCCCTTTTAGATACCTAAGTATCCACTTCACAGCTTGCCAATGCTCTTTACCTGGGTTGTCCATGAACCTACTCACAACTCCCACTGCATGTGCAATGTCTGGCCTTTTCCAGACCATAGCATACATTAGAGAACCTACCGCTGCAGCATATGGAACCTTAGACATATAGGCTATCTCCTCTTGTGTCTTTGGACACATATCCTTCGTTAGTTTAAAATGACCACCCAAAGGTGTAGAAACTGGTTTTACATTTTGCATTGCAAACCTTTCTAGTACCTTCTTGATATAATCTTCTTGAGATAGATTTATTGTCTTCTTCGTCCTGTCCCTTGATATTTTCATACCAAGTATCCTCTTTGTAGCACCTAAATCTTTCATTGAAAAAGATTTAGACAGCTCCTCTTTTAGGTCTTTGATGTCCTGCATGTTAGCACTTGCAATCAACATGTCATCAACATACAACATTAGGATGATGAATTTCCCATCTCCCAAATTCTTTGTGTAGATGCAGTGATCCGAGTTGCATCTTGGGAATCTATAATCCAACATCCATCGATCAAACTTCAAGTACCATTGTCTTGATGCTTGCTTTAAACCATACAAGCTCTTCTTTAATCTGCAAACCATTTTCTCCTTACCTTTTATTTCATACCCCTTTGGTTGAAGCATGTAGATTTCCTCCTCTAAGTCACCGTGAGGGAATGCCGTATTTACATCCATTTTCTTGAGATTTAGATCATGAGCAGTCACAAGGCTTAAGACAAGCCTAATTGAGTTCATTTTTACAATAGGAGAAAATATTTCATTGAAGTCAATACCTTTCTTTTGAGAAAACCCTTTTACCACAAGCCTAGACTTGTACCTTTTCTTCCCACCTTCTTCTTCCTTCACCGTGTACACCCATTTGTTTTGAAGTTCCCGCTTACCTTTAGGCAACTCAACCAACTCCCATGTTTGGTTGCGATGTAGTGAGTCCATCTCCACTTGCATGCTCTTCGTCCATTCTTCTTTGGATTCATGTTGCATAGCTTCTTCGTATGATTCCGGCTCTCCAGAATCTGAGATCAAGAGATGGTTGAAGGAAAGAACAAACCTTTCTGGAGGTCTACTTGCTCTTGTAGATCTTCGGGGAATAGGTTGAGGCTCCTCATTTGGTTGACGTTGTTGCACATTGTCACCGTTTGCAGTCCTTGAGTCTTCACCGTCCTCAAGCTCCATGTACTCATCACTTGTTTCTTTTGTTTGTTTTCTTTCCAAGTAATCTTTGTAAATATTTTGTTCGTTAAAAATTACATCCCTACTCCTTAAGATTTTACCATCTTCAGGATTCCATGGGCGATACCCAAAGTCACCTTCTCCGTAGCCAATGAAGAAACACTTTTTGGATTTTGCATCTAGCTTTGATCTTAGGCTTCTATCTATGTGCATGAAAGCCTCACACCCAAACACTTTGAGAAATGCATAATTCACTGGTTTACTTGTCCATGCCTCTTCTGGAACTCCCCCATCCAATGCCGTTGAGGGTGACCGATTGATTAAGTACATAGACGTACTTACAGCTTCCGTCCAAAGCTCAAGCGGTAGGCCTGCATGTAGCCGCATGCTTCGTGCTCGCTCCATGATTGTCATGTTCATCCTTTCCAAAATTCCATTTTGTTGAGGTGTCCTTGGGGTTGTCCTTTGCCTCCGAATGCCATTGCTAGCACAAAAGATTTCAAAAGCTTGGCTGCAATATTCGCCTCCATTGTCGGATCTGAGGCATTTAACCTTGGCACCTATTTCATTCTCCACAAAGGCTTTCCACCTTTGAAATATAGAAAATACATCGGATTTATTCTTCATGACATAAACCCATGTTTTTCTAGTCGCATCGTCTATGAATGTTACATAGTACAATGAGCCACCAAGTGATGGTGTACTTGCAGGACCCCAAACATCAGAATGAACCAACTCAAGTTTTTTATTTTTTCTTTCATTTCCTGATTTTTGAAATTTTACCCTCTTTTGTTTACCATAAACACAATCTTCACAAAACTCTAAGTCCACTTCTTTCAAACCTGGTAGAAGCTTCTTTGTTTGAAGGATTTGCATTCCTTTGGCACTCATATGCCCAAGTCGGTAGTGCCACACCGCACTGTCAACTTCTGTAGTTGCTGCACAAGCTGAAGGTTGCGTGCTAACAGTACACAAGTAAAGTGTACCGACCTTTTCTCCCTCGGCAACCACCAAAGATCCCTTTGAGATCTTCCACCGTTTGTTTCTGAATGCAATGTTGTGACCTTCATCGTCCAATTGTCCTGTAGAGATCAATTTTTTGCAAAGAGAAGGAACATGCCTAACATCTTTAAGCTTCCATTCATTTCCGTTAGTAGTTTTGACAAAAACTGTACCTTTGCCAAAAATCTCACAAGCTTCATCATCTCCTAAGTATACATACCCAAAATTACCTTTGGTGTAGTCTTGGAAATGTTTCTTGTGTGGTGTCGCATGGAATGAAGCCCCAGAATCTACTATCCAAGAATTAAACACATTGTCTAATGAGAGAATTAGAGCATCTTGCTCTACTTTACCTGCCACATTGGCCTTCGATGTTGGCTTGTTGTCTTGAGACTCTGTCTCCTTCTTCTTCTTGGACCAGCAATCCTTCTTGACGTGGCCCTTCTTGCCGCAGTTCCAACATTCAAGAACTGACTTTGTGCGTGACTTGCTTCGTCTTGAGCGATCACGACCCTTTTGGTTTTTGAACCTCTCCTTAGGCCTTCCTCTTGTTTCCACTGACAATGCAGCACTTGATGATTCTCCTGTGCTTCCCCTTCGTATTTCCTCACTTAGGAGAACACCCACAACATCATCAAACTTAAGAGTATTTGTGCTAGAAATAGAATTACTTACAACCATCACAAGGCTGTCCCAACTATCCGGTAGAGATGATAGTATAAGGAGAGCTCACACTTCATCATCGAAATTGATTTTCACCGATCGAAGTTGACTTATGTTTGTGTTAAAGTCATTTAGGTGTTCTACAACTGAACCATTCTCTGCCATCTTTAGATTGAACAAGCGCTTCATAAGAAATACCTTATTGGATGCCGATGGTTTCTCGTAGAAGTCGTCAAGTGACTTCATCAAGTCCTCCATGGTCTTCATCTTCGAAACATTGAAGGCCACTGTTGACGCCAAGCTTAACCGGATTGTTCCCAGTGCCTTTCGATCAAGGACAATCCATGCTTCATCTGCCATCGTTGCGGGCTTCTTTGCAAGACCGCCTAGTAGTAGATAGAGGTCCTTCTGGTAGAGATAGTCTTCAATCTACATCTTCCAATGTTGGTAGTTTTTGCCATTGAACTTCTCAATCTTGAGCTTCTCTTCCTCCGCCATAACTCCCACTCAATTTAAGGAATCCTTTCCTTGAGATAACTTAGCTACGAGCAAACCTTGCTCTGATACCAGTTGTTAGGAAATAAGACGTAGCTAAATAGATAATTGAGTAGATTACTTAATGGAGAGAGACAAATTTACATACACGAGATTATAGGGTAGAGATAGAGAGAGAGAGAGAGAGAGAGTACACACGATATACGTGGTTCACCCAATGTGGGCTACGTCCACGGGAAAGCAGCCACTCAATGGCTTTAGTACTTCAAAACAAGAAGTAGTTTACAAAGGGATTATACCCTTAATGGAGCTCCCGCCTTGCTTCACTCTCACCACCTCACACTCACCTTGTTGCATCAACTTCACACTATGAAATGTGTGTAGAAATGGCCTCCTTTTATAGGCCAAAAGGGCTGCCCTCTCTCATGAGAGGCAGCCATGTGTAGCCGCCCTTGTGTAGATAAGTCCAAATCGGACCCTTCAATCCGTCCATGTGTGGCCGCCTTTGAGAAGACAAGTCCGCTTTTGAATTCAGCCACCGGCCACCAACCATTGACTATCGGCCACCGGCCAACCGATCGGTTGTTTTCCGACCACTCTCCGGCCGCCGGCCGGCCATAATATTCCGGCGAAGAAAAAAAAAGTCTTGGGGGCTTCCGCCCCCGAGGCCCCTAAAGTTGCCCCTGATTTTTTTGGCCGAAAATTTTGGTTTCCGGCGAGTGATTTTTCTTCACGTACGATGGCTTCTCCTCATAATGGGGGCCTTACAAATGCGCGCTTTTACCACGAAAAATTACAAGGGTAAATCAAGCTCCATACTTAACATATCTATGCATCATTAAGTTAAGCTTAAAAGATAGATTTGCACTCATAAGCTAAGCTTTAATGGTAACTTTGCACTTAGGTGTAAGCTTTAGTGACTACCTTGTATTTTTAGGTTTAAGCTTTTATGGAAACCTCGCAATTTGGATCAAATGATAAAAGTATCTATGCATCATTAAGTTAAGCTTCAAAAGTAGATTGTACTCTTAAGCTAAGCTTTAATGGTAACTTTGTACTTAGGTGTAAGCTTTAGTGACTACCTTGTATTTTAGGTTTAAGTTTTGATAACCTCACAATTAGGGTTAATGCTAAGAGTATCTATGCATCATTAAGTTAAGTTTCAAAGGTAGATTTGTACTCTTAAGCTAAGAATTATTGGTAACTTTGTACTTAGGTGTAAGCTTTAGTGACTACCTTGTATTTTAGGTTTAAGCTTTAATAAAAAGCTCGAAAACTCATAAATTATAGGATGACCTTATAGCTTCTTAAATGGAAAGGTAGGCACCATAAGAAAAGAGTAGTTATTTAAGCTCGATAGAAGTAGTTCAATTTTTGGTATTGAAGAGTATTTTTAAAGTTTTCAATTTCAAGTTTGTTTGCAAATACGGGATGGGCGAGATAGGGGATAACTTCGCGAAATTGATCTCCGTGTTGTTTGAACCGAAAACTCTACAAGCTTCCATGGAGATATCCCATGGATGGCAAAGGATTACAAAAACCTGGGAATCGTACAAAACGGGGATTGAACTTAAAAAGTTGGAATTTCCGAAGAGACATTAACCATCAAATGCCTATGGAAAAAACTCGCTTGTATTTTCTAATAGACTTGGCTGATTAATAATTAATGAAAGTAGGAATTAAGGTTGATAAACGAATGAAACTGGAAATTACCAACTAGGAGTTAAGAAGGAATCTCGAGAGGTGATAGGGATAGCCCATTGCAAAACATAGATTTAACTAGGAGTTTTGAAGGTTGTCTGGAAATGACCGGAAACCAAGATGGATCTTCTTGGGGTCAATTTGATTGAAAGGCCGGCCCATTGAGAGGATTCTCTTGGGGAACTTGACGAAGATTGACCCTTTTCGGCTAGAGCAGTGTAACCGGCAAGTTGTTATACCTAGGTCATTCATGCCCGAGGGATAAGGGATGAATGGGTTTGTTTTATTTTTGCCCGGTCAGGTGAACTACCCGCGATATCTTATTGGAAATCGGCCATAATTCGGGTACATGAAATACTTTGCTCTCATGATTAAACAACTTAATTGACGAGAGAGAATTGAGAAGCTTGCATATCGTATTAATAGTTGACCTCTAGTGTCTTTCGATCGTTAAATTAGCGACCCTAGACTTGTTTAGTTTTTGACCTTTACAATTGCTTATGCGTTTGATTATATTATACTTTAATGTTTATTGTTAACAAATTGTTTAAATATTGTAATATTTAATGGTCTAGTAACTTGTGTGTAGCAGAAAATAGCATAAACATAGTGAGCCTTTCATTAGAGTAGCTTCCTAATGAGAATAACAAGTAAAGTATAACACCTAGTTAGATAGCATGAACAATACTTCAAAAAAGAGAGAAATTAAGCAATTGACAACAATTGAGGACCGGATTTGCATGGAGCCAGTCCCCCCTCCAAAAGGCTTTGTATTATGGTTTCTCCCATCAAGAGAGACATTTTACAATACAGTTTTTTGTGTTCCTTCAATACTAGCTAGTGCAATGAAGATGGAAACTTCATGCACTAAGCTAAACACTTATCAAACACAACATCAATTCCCTCACAGTCTCAGACCCAAGACCTCACATATCTTTGAAGATGGTGAGAGCTAGCGGGATATGTCAGTAGATTGAGAGGAAGAAGGAGTATTCTTATGAGAAATATGTACATCTCCTCACATAATCACTCATATTAGCATAGCTTAGCTTAGTAATTAGCATGGTACAGGAGATGAGCATGCATTGAAGCTTGGCTCTTGGTTGGATTTGCATCACAAAGCCAAGAGTTGTTGGTTTAGGCCTCCCTTCTCACAAGCTTGGAGTAGGTGGTAAGCTTTCCATTAAAGCTTGAGAAGGATAGAGAGTCTTCCTTGCTTCACACATGATATTGTGTGAGTGTGTGTGTGTGTGTGTGATAATGCCTTGCAAAAAATCAGTCCCCCTCTCTCTCTTGGTCGACCCCCCTTGCTAATTGCTCATGTTATAGCCCTATTGGACCTCCCCAGGCCTAGCCAATGGAAATTAAGAAGCATAAGTGATAGCCTTTTGACATGTGTCCCCCTTTCCCCTTTTCTGAGATATTTAGGTAATTAATAAATGCAACTAAACTCTCATTGGACCCTTTGTCTCCTGGCCAATTGGAATCACGCAAGCCATTGGGCTGCTGAATGCTCATTGGTCCCCTTGGGAAATTATCCAATAGTCTTCTAGAGAGCTTAATTCTTATTAATTCTTTTATTAAGTGTTTTTAAATTAATTAAACTAGATTTACTCTAGCCTAAGTCTCATTGGTCCACCTCCAAGGCCATCCAATAGGATTTCAGTACACCTTGTGGGCATCTGGGCTAGGAAGCTGACATGTGTCCCTCTTTCCCCTTGTATACAAATGAAGCTTGTGAGTGTGTGTGTGAGTTTCTCTCCCATCCCCTACTTGCAAGGCTCTCCCCCTCCTATGTAGGCATTATGAAGACTTTTTGTGACACACACAAAGCATCCAATTCCCCTAATGTTTGACCTTTGGACACAACCTTTGAATTTTGGAACCTTAGCATTTTGGAAGTCTTAATGGACTGAACCCTTAGGGTCTTTTAAGCCCATTTTTGCACATTTCTCTTTTGCAGATGGCCCCCCTTTTGGATCCCTATTGTGGCCGGTTTGCTAGCTTAACCAATATTCCAGCTTTTTCTCCCCTGTCACTAATATAAAATATTAAATGATCAGTTTAACATGAGAAAATCATTTAGGAGAATTAGATATTGATTATTATGAAATTACCTCTCTTTGAAATCATAGTCGTCCTTGACTATGGGGCAGAGAAGATAAGGCATATTCATTAGTCCTTTTTCCTAGCCGGTAGAGGATCCCTATGTTACCCTACGACATCGTTCCAGAATGGATGACTAGTCCATTTGGCGCTTGAGAGCCTAAGCTGCCGCAAGCATGTCTGCACATTAGTGCATAGTAAAGTGACAAGCTCTACTTGGTATTTGGGATACGTCGTCTCCGCAAACTTGATCTAAGCATGCATACTACTTCATTTTTGTGCACAATAAGAAAAAGAGAGTCTTATAAGACAAAAAATTTGTTCATTTTTAACATTTGTACATTTTCTTACTCTAGGGAAGCATTGTAAGCATTGACAAGGTTTAGGTTATCCTTTAATTGTATGCCTTGCATCCATCTAGCATCTTCAAAAGGATAATTTTAAACTTAATAAGATATCGGCCGATAGTCTTACCACATCTTAATACCTTGTCTTCATGTAAGAGAATGGACTTGGGCTGCAACACCTCTTCTTGGTCCTCGATCTCCGGTGGGTCTTCAATAGTTGGTTCTTGAGGTGGCTCTCCTTTGTAAGGCTCTAGTAGGCTCACATGGAAAGCATTGTGTATGAGCCAATGGTTGGGAAACTTGATAGGCCATCTCATTGATTGGCCTAAGAATCTGGAAGGGACCATAGTACCTTTTTGCTAACTTAGCATAGTACTTTTGGTTTCCCACAGGATTCGTGCCCATCGTGTGCCTTAATCGAGCCTTGGGAAATATGAGTAAGACCCAATCATTTTCTTTAAAGGCTTGGGCTCTTCTGTGCTTGTCAGCAACAACTTTTTGCCTTTGTTGTGAGATAGAGATAGCATCCTTAATCTTTGGAAAGATTCTTGTCGGTCTCGGCTATAATCATCTGCAAAAACGAAGATCTTCCCGTGTACCTTAAGTAGAAAGGGACTTTTTGATCTTCCCTCAATTACCTCAAAAGGTTCTTTTCCCGTGGAAGTATGTACAATGTTATTGTAGGGATACTCCACTAAGGGTAAGTACTTCTCCCATTGGGATCTTTGATCTACTTCCATTACATTGGATTTTAGTAGATTGAGGATTGTTAGGTTAGCTATTTCACTTTGGCCATTTGTTTGCGGGTGATAGGCCGAAGAGAAGTTTAGCTTTTTTCCTAAATTCTCAAAGAGACCCTTTCACAAATTACTAGTCATTCTAGGATCTCTATCCGACACTATGGACATTGGCAAGCCATGGTACTTGAAGATTTGTGAAATGAAGAGAATTGCCATTTGATGGACTTTGATAGTCTTTTTGATAGGTATAAAATGAGCTTGTTTACTGAACCTATCTACTATCGTCCATATTCCCGTATTCCCATGGATAGACTTAGGCAATCCAAAGATAAAATCCATGGATATTCTCTCCCATGGTGAATTAGGGATTGGCAAAGGTTGAAGCAATCTAGGTTGCTTCCCACTATCAAACTTCGTCTTTTGGCATGCCACACATTTAGAAACATACTCTTGTATGTTTGCTTTCATGGTAGGCCAATAGAAATATGTTTCAATCCCCTTTAGAGTAAATTGAATCCCTCTATGCCCTGCATAAGGAGGAGCATGAGATTCATACATTACTTTCTCACGTAGTGAGCTAGTAACACATAGTCTATTGCCGTAGAGAAGATAACCATCTTGTAAAGTAAATGGTTCCTCTTTATTCCCTAGTGCAAGGACTGAAATCACATCTCTAAAATCGGGATCAATAGCATACTCATCTATCATAGAAGATAGATCATTGTGAGTTGCTATGGAAACCGCACTCACTCTTGGCCGTCTTGAGAGTGCATCGGCTACTTGATTATTCTTGCCAACAATGTGAGAAATATGGAAATGAAATTGCAAAAGGAAATTTGCCCACCTCATTTGTTTGTCGGAAATCTTGGTCTGCGTCGAAGTACTTAAGACTTTGGTGATCCGTTTGCAGAATGAAAGGAGTCCTGAATAAATAGTGCTTCCATGAGTCTAAGGCATGTAGAACTGCGAGGAGTTCCTTTCATATATGCCTAGAGCTTGCTCAACAGGGTCAAGCCTTCGATTTTCATAGCCTATGGTGTGGCCTTCTTGAAGCAAAACAGCTCCAAGGCAATCACCACAAGCATCACATTGGACCTCAAATGGCTTTGAGAGATCCAGTAGTGTATGCATAGGTTTAGAGAAAAGATTTTCTTTAAGCTTTTCGAAAGCATTGCTCTCCTTGGCAGACCGTGTGTACCTAATGTTTTTCTTTTTTGGGTCATGTAATGGTCCTGCTATTAGTGAGAAATTTTCTATGAAGCGTCTATAGTATGCGCACATACCTATAAAGCTTTGTAACTCATGAAGATTCCTTGGTTTAGGCCATCCTTTTATTACCTCTAACTTTGATGGATCCATTTAAATTCCATCTTGAGAGATAATGTGACCTAAATACTGAATCTCTTGTAAGAAAAATTCACTTTTCTTTCGATTAACATAGTGTTTATTCTCTCTTAGAACTTGAAATATTACCTGGAGGTGTTGCTTGTGTTCGTCTAATGAATTAGAGTAGATGATGATATCATCAAAGAACACTCCAGTAAAGGTTCGGTGAGGCCTGAATAGCTTCTCCATCAAGCAGTTGAATGTGGTTGGTGCATTGGTCAGGCCAAAAGGCATGACAATGTATTCATAAAGACCAAACGTAGTACGAAATGCGGTCTTTACAATGTCTTGATTATCTATCCTTATTTGATGATAGCAACTTTTTAGGTCAATCCTAATGAAGTAGGTGGACCCTTGTAGCTTATCAAATAGGTCTTCTACCCATGGAACGAGAAACCTATTCTTGATAGTGATCCTATTTAGTGCTCTATAGTCGACACGAATACGATATGTGCCATCTTTCTTTTGCACTAGTAGCACAGGAGAACAAAATGGAGATGATCTAGGCCTAACCATGCCCTTCTCGACTAACTCATGCACTTGCTGCATAATCTCCTCTTGTTGAGCTTGATAAACTCTATAAGGAGGTTTGTTAGGCAGTGAACTTCCTAGAAGAAGTTCAATTGCATGGTCATCATTACCTCGTTTAGGAGGTAGCTCACAAGGGATGTCGTCAATAAAGACATCCTGAAACCCCTTGAGAAAATTGGATAACTCTAATTCCTTTTGATTGTGTATGTTTTCTTTTGCTAAAACATTAGATTCATTTTGGGAATATTTAACAAAAATCATGTACACGGAAATAGAGCTCTTTATTGACTTGTTGAAAGCTTGTGTATGTACAATGGGTATAGTGTTACCCATTTCCTAAGCATCTATATACATATTTTTTTCCCTGAACTTAAAGGAGATTCTCCTTTCAGGGAATTTAACATTGGCAGCCATGTGATCAAACCATGGTGGCCCTAGGATTACATCCTCATGCTTGAGAGGAGAGATAAAGAAGTCCTCTTTGCCCACATAGCTTTGGACATGGAGCCTCAAGTTCCCGATTAAGGGAGTGATTAAAGCTTCTTGCCCCTTGAAAGCACCGTCTGCGGGTAGGACATCTCCCATCTCGTAGGCTTGTATACCTACCTTGGTGGCCAACTCTATAGATATAAAATTGTGGGTAGAACCAAGCTCAAAGAGAATAAAAGCATCATGTTCTCTTACCTTTCACCAAGCAGATCCTTTGTGGTGAATTTCCTCCTCTTGGATTTCGACCAAGGTAGCTCTAGAAGGTTCATGGCGGGTGTTCTTTTGGGAACAAGCGCGGTACGCATGCCCTTGCTCGCCGCACTTGAAACATCAGTTATCCTTGCGATAACGCTCAAGCTCATCAGGAGAGAGTTTATTTTTGCCTTTATAAACTCCCTTCTCTTTAGCTTTGTTGGAGTTTCCCTTAGGAGACTTTTGGACATTTTCTTCCCGTTAGGCTCATTGGAACCCTTGTTTTCCATGGGCTTAGAATTTATTTTAGCTCCCATTTGGAAATTGATTCGAGAGGTCACCATAGTATGGTGTATAACCGCCGATATGGTGCGTGGCCTTTGGGAGTTAACATACTTCGCCATTTCTTCAGTTAAGCCCGCACAAAATTGTTGCTTTTGCTCTCCAAAATCCAGCTTCTTGAAGACAGTGGCTTTGAGTTGTAAATCCCAAAACTTGTCTACATATTTGTGAATGGATTCGTAGAGAGAGAGCTTCAAGCTTCTCCATTCGGTGAGTACTTTGTCTTTGGCATTGGTGGCCAAAAACTGCTTCATAATGGAAGATCTTAAAGCTTTCCATGTTCATGGAGTTTCATCATTGGCCCGTAGGCTAGACCACCATTGTCTGGCAGACTTTTGAAAGTGCATAGCTACATGGTGTAGCTTAGAGGACTCCATGAAGCCCTCATCTCCAAACGCCGCATTGAATTGTTGGATAAAGGCCAAGACTTTGTCCATAGCACCAAAGGTGCCATTGTAGGTAAGGAAAGAGATGCACTTCCCTCCCTCTTTGAACTACTTGAGCTTGGGTGACCTCTTCCATGTGGCATAGGATTTCCTATGGCCTCTTCTTTTTGATGTTTCGAAGGTTGCACCATCACTTTCTTCAGAAGATGAAGAGTTTGAGGAAGATGGAGAAGATGATGACCTCTTTCTTGCCTTTTCTTGCCTTGATCTTCATTATTTTCACCATCACTTTCATAAGAGGAAGAGGATGAAGAAGATGGAGAAGAGGGTGTCCTCTTTCTTGCCTTTTTCTTCTCTTGCTTTTTGTCATCCCTCTTTGAAGTATGGTGTGGAGAAGTATGTGATGATCTTCCCCATTTTGGAGGTGATGGAGAGCGTTTAGCCCACCGTCTTTGTGGAGCTATCTCTGCTGAGGTGGCGGGAGACTCACTTCTTTCTCGTTCCTTCGATGGAGTCTCTTGAGTTCTCCTTTGAGAAGGAGATGTGTCATCAAGGAGAAAATTTATGAGCCCTTCATATGGATCCTCTTCTTCTTCCTGAATCGGAGAGAGACCACTTTTGGAAGTCTCACAAGGAGGCTTCCTAGGTGTTCTCTTGTCATGGTGGGGAGCTTGGAGAATCCCATGAGCACGAAGCTGCCATTGCACTTCACTTTGGAGGGATGGATTGCCCATGGCTTGTTGAAGCCTAGAAACAAGATAGTTAACAAGCATCCGCGCATCATTAGTAGCTTTCTCATTAGAAAAATCAAAGTTGTCAACATTAATTTCACTCTCTTTACTATTGTCAGCCATTCTAACAACTTTTAGGTGTAAACTTTTTAGGTGTACTTTGGCACTTCAAGCCCTAGTTGCTACTCTTCTTTACCCCTTTAGAAAAAGCACTCAAGCTACTGTACCCGTGGATCGAATACCATTGATTGCAAGGAATAGAAGAGAGGATCGTTCAACACCAAAACAGCACCGGCTCCTATCAAGATTCTAATAGCTTAATAGTGGTTAAGCCCTAGGCAAGCCCCGTAGGACTCCACTATTAAGACCATAGCTCCCGACGGTGATGCCTCGTTAACTGCACAAACGCAGGTGCACTGCAAGGTTGAAAAATCCCTATTCTACTTACTCACATGCAATTAATAGTACCAACCATTTATAGCTAGCTTGAGGACCTCCCTTCTTGAGCAAGAAAAGAGAAACCTTGTGCTCTGATACCAATGTAACATTTAATGGTCTACTAACTTGTCTGTAGCGGAAAATAGCATGAACATAGTGAGCCTTTCATTAGAGTAGCTTCCTACTGAGAATAACAAGAGTGCTTGGGTGGAGAGAGAGCAACAAAAAGTATAACACCTAGTTAGATAGCATGAACAATACTTCAAAAGAGAGAGAAATTAAGCAATTGACAACACTTGAGGACCAGATTTGCATAGAGCCGGTCCCCCCTCCAAAAGGCTTTGTATTATGGTTTCTCCCATCAAGAGACATTTTACAATACAATTCTTTGTGTTCCTTCAATACTAGCTAGTGCAATGAAGATGGAAACTTCATGGAATAAGCAAAACACTTATCAAACACAACATCAATTCCCTCACGGACTCAATCCCAAGACCTCACACACCTTTGAAGATGGTGAGAGCTAGCGGGGTATGAGAGTAGATTGAGAGGAAGAAGGAGTATTCTTATGAGAAAGATGTACATCTCCTCACATAATCACTCATATTAGCACAGATTAGCTTATTAATTAGCATGGTACAGGAGATGAGCATGCATTGAAGCTTGGATCTTTGTTGGATTTTCATCACAAAGCCAAGATTTGTTGGTGTAGGCCTCCCTTCTCACAAGCTTGGAGTAGGTGGTAAGCTTTCCATTAAAGCTTGAGAAGGAGAGAGAGTCTTCCTTGATTCACACATGATATTTTGTGAGTGTGTGTGTGATAATGCCTTGCAAAAATCAATCCCCCTCTCTCGCTTGGTCGACCCCCCTTGCTAATTGCTCATGTTATAGCCCTATTGGACCTCCCCAGGCCTAGCCAATGGAAATTAAGCAGCATAAGTGATGGCCTTTTGACATGTGTCCCCCTTTCCCCTTTTCTGAGAGCTTTAGGTAATTAATAAATGCAACTAAACTCTCATTGGACCCTTTGCCTCCTGGCCAATAGGAATCAAGCAAGCCATTGGGCTGTTGAATGCTCATTGGTCCCCTTGGGAGACTGTCCAATAGTCTTCTAGAGAGATTACTTCTTATTGGTTCTTTTATTAAGTGTTTTTAAATTAATAAACTAGATTTATTCTAGCCTAAGTCTCATTGGTCCACCTCCAAGGCCATCCAATAGGATTTCAGTACACCTTGTGGGCATCTGGGCTAGGAAGCTGACATGTGTCCCTCTTTCCCCTTGTGTACAAATGAAGCTTGTGAGAGTGTGTGTGAGTTTCTCTCTCATCCCCTACTTCCAAGGATCGCCCCCTCCTATGTAGGGATTATGAAGACTTTTTGTGACACACACAAAGCATCCAATTCCCCTAATGTTTGACCTTTGGACACAACCTTTGAATTTTGGAACCTTAGCATTTTGGAAGTCTTAATGGGCTGAACCTTAGGGTCTTTTAAGCCCATTGTTACACATTGCTCTTTTGCAGATGCCCCCCCCCCCCTTTGGATCCCTATTTTCCCTCCTTTGGATCTCTACTGTGGCCAATATTCTAGCTTTTTCTCCCGTGTCACTTCCCCATATTAAATGATCAGTTTAACATGAGAAAATCATTTAGGAGAATTAGATATTTATTATTATGACAATATTCTGTTACCAATCAATTTGTTTACCTACATCTGCATATGCTTTTTAATTGCATATGAGAATGTAATTAGTGTGCCAATTTTGGTTGATTTTGCAGTGATTGAAGAAGGCTAAGGTGACATTCAACCTTAGATGCTCTTCCACCTTGAAGACACTTTATCTCAATAGTTTCCAAGGATAGAATCTTCGTCACGAAGGGGGGCAACGGAAACTCCTTCTTCTTCACAGCACAGGATCCTTCACGATGGAAGCATTGAGTGGTGAGTGACACACCATTGTTTCTTTGAGCTTGCTAGGACTGTCTAGTTGTGTGCTTGCAGCCTTTCAAGCCTTGCACATAGTGCACATGCAAGATCCCAACCTTCGACACATGCAGCAAAGCGCACACTTAGCCACAAATCATATTCACAATGAACCAACTCCCACACTTGGAATTTGACATATCCCTTGCAGTCAATCGGAGTCCACATACATATGACTCTTAAGACATGAGTTTTCCATGCATAAAAGGAGTTAGACAAGCAACTAAACATGATATAAAAATATACTTTTGACAACATCCAACTATGAAAAGTTGATGCATTGCATTAGGACTTCACCTCTCTAGCACATAGGACTAGTTTTGACCTAGAAAGATGGAAAGCAATCATAACCATGCACATGAGGCATCCACATCAATCCATAAGGTTATATGCATCATATGATAACATTCCATCACCATAAAGATGATACAAAATAGCTTTGACCTTTAGGTCGACCATAAACCATAACTTCACACATATGCAAAAAAAAACTTTTTGATATTTTTGGAAGCATACATAACATGCAAATGAAATTATCTTACCTCAAATCAATGCATCAAGCTGAGCTCCATAATATAGACTAGCACTCTATCACATCACTTTCCCCATATGATACTCACACAACAAACGATAACCCAAAAAGAAAGCCACTTTAATCATATCTACTGATGCGGTTCGGGTTGACTAACCATATACCCTCACATAAGTTTATGGGCATCTAATAAACTGAAATAAACTCACCAAAACAACCCACAAATCATACATAATCAACTCGGTTAACTCACGACGTCATATGGTACTCCCCCTAGGTAGCACCCCTACAAGCATAGGTAAAATCGGTTATGTAATGATTAATAACTGGCATACCCGAGGTGATGGAGACCTAAATACATTTATTATCAAGTTTTATCAAGATTTTCTATTGGTTAAGTGGGTTTGCCCATCCGATGAATCTATATTACTAGTAGTTCTCCAAGGAGCCTAGAATAAAAAAAAATGAAGTACAATGGACAGCAAGCTGTTTTTTGACCATATCTCTTAGCTCGTGCATGACTTTCACACAACACCAAAGAGAGAAAATGTTCTAAATGATATCTTCCATGTCTGGTATAAAGGGTTTGGGCTGATTCATAATGGTTTGTGAGTTATAGCCAAAACAATGTTCCTACCGCTTCTATGACGTGAAACGAAAAGCACTTTTTATGTACACACACGTGATCATAAACACATTATGTGCATATATTAGCATGTTAAATATGATGAAATATTCATGGGGCAACTTCATACGTACTCGGTAAATCCATACATGCACTCGTATACGAAAAAACAATCACCTAGAGGGTGACTACTCAGAAAAGCGACACACACACACA
Source organism: Adiantum capillus-veneris (assembly GCF_014529385.1). Taxonomy (NCBI): domain Eukaryota; kingdom Viridiplantae; phylum Streptophyta; class Polypodiopsida; order Polypodiales; family Pteridaceae; genus Adiantum; species Adiantum capillus-veneris. Next base: position 11,152,020 of record NC_140945.1, read on the forward strand.
CACACACACACACACACACATATATATATATATATATATATATATATATATATAGAGAGAGAGAGAGAGAGAGAGAGAGAGAGAGAGAGAGAGAGAAGTTATGATGGCTATGGATTTTAGAGATTCTCACCGTGCTTTGGAATTGATTAGGGGTTGGCGAAAGGCTTCTTTCTTTGCCGCAAGACAGTGGTGATGAGAGCTACATAGAGGTATTCACCAGGAGAGTGCGTACACCGTGAAACAAGAGAGGAGATAGTAAGCAAGTAGAGAGAGAATATCCTTCTTTTTCTTCTTCCCGTATACAAGAGAGAAGAGCTTATGGAGATGGTGATGAAGAGCTTGCACCACTCCGTATAATAGATACGTATAGCCTTGCGGTGGTGGACGCAATAGACAGCACTGAAAACTGAGGCTTGCAGGTGACTTTATAAGCTCTGCGAAGGAGTGAGCCCCAAGCCAGCTACTAGCATCTCCTTCTAAGCTAGGAATAGCTCCATGCTTTTTGGAACTTTCCTATAAATGTGCCTTTGTTTTTGGTGGTCAACTCTCCCACTTACCATTCAATTTTTACAGTAAAATTGATCATTTGAATAGTATCCGGCCAACTAATGGAACCTTAGCTAGACTATGCCTCATCGTGATGTCCCGACATAATTATGACTTTCTCATACTGCCCCGGTGTATTTATGGTACCGCTTTTTATAAAAACAATTCTCATAAAAATCTCGTTTGGTCGTGTTTTTCCTCCGGGTGATCATTTTTAAATCTGATGGAGATTAAAATTAATATTTTTGTGCTTGGGTCATACTAAAAAGCACATTGCGTTTTAAAAACGCTGAAAAGCATGAAAAAGCTAAAAATAGCGAATTTTTCTAAAACTGAACCAAACGTCCGTTTAAGCTACTGGAACATGGAAATGGCCTTGTTTTTTACTTTAGAACCTTACAATATTGTCAATCAAGCATCTTAAATTAAAATTTGACAAAATAGATATTAAAAGCTATTTTTTTAAGTTTTAAAAGAGATCAAAAAATTGGGAATCTTATATCCTCCCACACTTGAAAAACTCAAGGTATCCTCACCTCGGCATGACATTTGGATAATTTAGTCTCATTACATCATCATGTTCCCAAGTGGCATCTTCTTGAGGATATGTTAACCATTTAACAAGGTGTTCAATAATGGTCCGATTATGTAGAGGCATAGTTCTACTTTGAAGTATCACTTTGGGATATACTTCAAAAGTTCCTTCGGTAGATGTAGATTATAGAGAATCATCAAGAATGTATTGCGGGTCAGGTACATACTTCTTGAGTAAGCTGACGTGAAAAAAATCATGTACTTTTATGTGTGGTGGTAACAAGAGTCTGTAATCTTGATCATTAATCCTCTTTGTGATTACAAAAGGTCCACAATATTTTGCACTGAGCTTCTTACACTTACCCATTGATAAAGAACTACGTTTAGGTTTTACTCTCAAAAATACCATATTTCCCTCTTCAAAAAGTCTGACAGATCGTTTTGGGTTAGCATAACTCTTTTGTTTATCTTGACAGTCTTGATATCCTGCCGTATAAGATCGGTTTGATATCCTGCATCTCATCCAACATTTCTTTGAAAACTTGAACTAGTATGAGAGGGTCTATCCATTTGAGGAGAGTAAGACACTCTTGTCCATACAATTCTTGAAAAGGAGACATCCCAATTGAGTGTTGGAATGAGGAATTATATGAAAATTCAACCAAATACAAATATCTAGTCCATTTACTCTTCTATGCATAGAATAAGCTCTTAACATGTCTTCAATGATTTGATTTGTTCTTTTTGTCTATCCATCAGTTTGAGAGTGATAAGCAATAATAAAGGCCAACTGGGTTCCTGTAGCTGAGAATAAGGCGTTCCAAATATTTGAGGTGAACTTTGCATCACCATAAGAAATTATCTGGCGAGGTAAACCATGATACATGAAAACACCTTTCATGATGACTTGAGCTATATCCTTAGCCATAAAAGTTGTCTTGATTGGAAATAAATGGGTCATTTTTGTAAGCATATCAACAACAACCACAAAATAGAGTCCCAGAGATGTAGAAAGTCCTGTAATAAAATCCATGGATATGTATTCCCATTTCATTTGTGGTGCATCGATAGGTTGAAGCTTACTGGGGTATTGCACTCGTTCAGCTTTAATACATTGACATGTTAAGCATCTTGTAACATAGTTCAACATATCACGCTTTAGTCCTGTCCAAAAGAAACTTCCTGACAATAGAGTAAGTCTTAATGTATCATGGGTATCCCGGTATAGGTATAAAGCTTCCTGTAGTATTTGATGTTTGATTCCACCTTGATTTGGAATACAAAGATGGTTACTGAATTAAAGGTCATCCCCTTCAACGTGGAAGCCTTTGATTTGCCTCTCTTGCTTCTTCATGTGATTATCTAAGTTCATCAAGTATTGGTTTACTATGTAATATGGGTCTTGAGTCATACTTTCTCAAATAAGGTCAACTAAAGAGGTAGTAGAGGTTGTGAAAGCCTCTACAATACTCTTCCTACTTAAGGCATCGACCATAAGAGTTTCTTTCCCAGTTTTGTATTTGATTCCAAAATCATATTCACATAACAACTCCATCCATCTTCGTTGTCGCATATTAAGGTCAGGTTGGGTGTAGATGCACTTCAGGCTTTTATGGTGGTCGGTATGTAGTTCAAATCTCCTTCCAAGAAGATAATGTCACCATACTTTAAGAGCATGCACAATGGCCAATAATTGTAAGTCATGTGTAGGATAATTTAACTCATGTATACGTAGCTTATGAGATTCATAAGCTACTAGTTTTACTTCTTGAGACAGAACACCACCGATTGCTTGTCCACTTGCATCAATTAGCACAATGAATGTCTTTGAGAAGTCTGGAAGCTGTAGTATCGGAGCATTCATCAAAGCTTCTTTGAGTTTCTCAAAACTACCTTGAGCATGTTCATTCCAAGTAAACACTTTAGCCTTCTTAAGCGTATTAGTCAATGGAGATGCAATCTTAGCGTAGCCTTGAATAAATGTACGATACCATTCTGTTAAGCCAAGAAAGCCACGTACTTCTCGTACGGATTTTGGTGTAGGCCAAGCTATAACAACTTTGATCTTACTTGGGTCAGTCGAAACACCATCCTTGGATACAATAAATCCCAAATATTCCACCTTGTCAGTGAAGAAGTGCATTTGCTATGTTTGGCAAAAAAATGATTTTGACGGAGAAGTTCAAGTGCTTGCCACAGATGTTGTTCGTGTTCTTCTCTGTTTCTTGAGTAAACCAGGATATCATCAAAGAAGACAAGAACAAAATCATCAAGATGCTCTCAAAACACATCGGTCACGAGACAATTAAAAGTTGCATAAGCATTGGTAAGTCCAAAAGGCATAACTGTAAATTCATAACGTCCAAAACAAGTATTAAATCTTGTCTTTTTTATATCCTCCTCCTTGATTGGGATTTGGTAATACCCTGACTTAAGATCAATTTTTGTGAAGATAGAAGCTCCATGTACTCGATCAAGTAGTTCATTAACAATCCTTGGTATTGCATACTTATTCTTGATTGTTACCTGGTTCAACCCATGATAATCAATACAAAGACGTAGAGTACCATCCTTCTTCCGATTAAAGAGAACAAGAGTAATCCATGGAGAGACTCTGGGTTGAATGAAGCCTTGTTCAAGAAGTTGAGTTAGTTGCTCCTTGAGTTCCGCAGATTCACGTACCGATATTTTGTATGGTCTACGGGCAACTGGTTGAGCTCTTGGAGTAATCTATCGCATGATCAACATCACGCTTTGGTAGTAATTGTGAAAGTTCTTTGAAAAATGCACCATAAAATTTTGTTATCCATTCATGTTCAGATGAAGCTATCTTCTTCTCCTTAGGGTTAAGATTTACTGCATAAATCCTTCCATTGTTTTTATAACTCTTCATAAGTTTGGCAAAGTTCACTAGTCGCTTTTTTCGTATCCCAGTAACTGTAACCCTAGAGTTTTGGTCATTTTTGAAAGTCAATGAAGAGTCCCTACAATGTATGTGAGCATCATTGGCTTTAAGCCAATCCATTCCTAGGATTCCATCGTAGATTCCTAGGGGTAAGACTCTGAAGTTTGCAAAAGTATTGTGACCGCCCAAAACAAAATTCAAGTTACCCACTGAAGTAGAAAATTTAACCTTCAAAACCCGTAGCTAATTTCACTGTAAGGTCTGTATCAGGGTGTTCAGGCAAAATGTGATTTTTGATGCACTTAGGAGATATAAAGAATGTGTACTCCCCGAATCAATCAATAAGGTAAAATGGTTATCTTGATACTCCGTTGGGATTTGAATTAATGAAAATTGTTCATTCACTCCATGATGTTCAATTGTAGCATGAACATATGCGTCTGCTTGATTTCCTTCACCTCTGGTCCCTTGAGCTCTGTTAACTTGAGGTCTTCTTGAGGTCTTTGATTTCCTCCTCCTCCTGAAAGAGGTTGACGATTAACATTCCCATTGTTGTTATTGTTGGTAGGCGGTCCATTCCAGACAAAAGGTGGATTGCCTGGTCTAAAATTCCCTCGGTTTTGGTTAAAGTTCTATTGATTGAAGTTCCACTGAATTGTTGACGGTTTAGGTCTAAAATTTCCAAAATTCCGATTGGGATTGAAGTTTCTACGTTCATAATTGTATACCAATCATGTGAAGCTTGAATTGTTAAATGGACAATCCCTAGACTAATGACCAAGATCAAGATAAGTGTAGCACAAATGATCCTACCTGACCGTAACTCGGGGGGTTCACCATTCAATACCCCCCTATATAACGAGCGTTCGTGTGCTATTAAAAAAATCCCTCTTTTAACACTAGGTTGGTAACCTAACAGGACATAAAAGTGTTCTTTCAGGGTTTTGAAAAAAAACCTCCAAAACCATAGTAGATCCACTCATTTTGTAAAATCCTTTCATGAGGTTATAGTTCAAGGCCTACTACACACGGAAAAAATAAGAAACTTGTAAAATTTCTCATCTTTTGGTCACACCAAGCCTCCAAAGTTGATGGACCAGTACATTTTCATCAAAACAGTCATTTCTTACGTTTTGTTGCATAAAAATAAGATTAGGGATTTTTGTAGGGCTTGAGATAAATTCCCTAGTTAACTTCAATGGGTTGGTGATCAGAACATATGATTGCTTCTCACTCACTATTTTTTGTTTTGCCAAAAGAAATAGGTACAAAAAAGTTGAATTTTTACCATTCTGCAGACCTATCATCAAAGTTTCTATAGCCACACTCAATACAAATAATATATGCATGTTTTCTTAGTTCCGTATTGTCCTTCAGGTTCATAAGGAGCCATGGAGCATGTCAAAATAATAATACATCTCTTACCAAGGGGAATCTTGGGGACAAAGATGAAGTGCTAAATACAGCAAACATAAAAAAACTGGGTTCAACATTATGAGTTGTAGAATCCCATAGAAAGTATTCAGTATCTAGCCAAATTTGATCCTTATGACTAGATATGGTTACTAACTACAAAATTCATGTAGTTGTCACAAGAAACTAACAATATTGAAAAAGCTATACTTGATATACTAGAATGTTCCGTTTTCTTCTATAATTGGAAAAATCAACCATTGTTGTCTACTATGCAAAATAGGGTATTAGGTGCCCCAAAACTCAAGGAATATTAGCTTTATGTTACAATATGCAACATAGAAAATCAAAACTGCATTTGGATATCATAGAAAAAATCATAGAAGAGCTAAAATTGGCTAAAAAACAGGATTTGACAATTTTTGTAATTTGGTCATAACTTACGACTTTAACATTTATTTCTCCCTAGAAGCATCAGGACATGTTGAGGACTACTAAAGATAGTTCTCTAGCATTATAGACCTCACAAACATGAATTCTAGAGTGGTATAGTTGCAAAAAGTTGAAAAAAGCCAAAAACAGGACCCGTTTTTTCACACAGTTTAGGTTGTGAAATGTTGTGCAAGGACAAGGTTAAAGATGGAATTGATATTCCAAAAAAATGTCGAGTTTTTTTCAGCTCATGAGACAACTTTCTAGACAGATAGCACCTCAAAATCCATTTTGAAACTCTTGACATAATTCAAGGAAAATGGTCACTTAACAGGACATAAAAGTGTCCCATTACCAACCTAGTGTTAATATGTCTAAATGAATAAAATGATCCCTTATTTTAGGATTTTTTTCCAAAATTAAATATAAATACCCCTTTTTAATGTATCACTGTTAAATTGCCTGAAATTTTTGAATTTTAAAACCCCTCCTTTCGAACTCACGTTATACATTAACATGATTGCATAGTGCACTCCCCAAGGGCCGTAATAACTTTCTTCTTTGTTGTGGATTCCCAGACCTCTATTCTTCCTTGAGACGAGGTCTTTTGATTTCATGAACAGGAGCATGTTCTGGTTTCCTCTTTCCGATAGTGGATAACTCTATTTCAATGGGTTTTCCTGCATCAAGGATATCTGCAAAATTGGTAAGATGAAGACTCTCGGGTCTAGTCTTCATAAGATTATGTAACCCTGACACAAATCAAGCTACCTTGACCTCTTGAGTCATCCCTGTTGGAGCATACTTGACAATGATTAAGAAATGTTGACAGTATGATTTCAGATCTATGGTTCCTTGAGTACAGTGAGGAAACTCATTCATACGGTTTGAATGATAAACTTTATTCTGATAGTTCTTCTTGAGCTGGGTTTTAAGATAATCCCAAGTTGTAGCATTAGGATCAACATTGTTTTCTATGCAATGGTCTCTCCACCAACACTTGGCTGTTTCTCTAGTTTAAGCTTAGCGATGATTGCTTTGTTTACTACAGATGAATGAGCCAAATCAAAGTAGTCATCCATGCGCTCAATCCAATCTTCAAGAACTTTTCCTATATCCTTTCCTTCCCTGCTAAAATTTCTAGGTTGAGACTTGCAAAGCATACGATCGACGTCTCTATCAATGATGGTGTGTTGAGGAACAATAGACGCATTTGTGTTAGCAGCAACTGCATTTCCTCTAGGAGGCATGATAACTTACTGCACCATATCAACCAAGGTCACACTTAGTACAATATTCTAATCCGCTCTAAGTCCTTTAAGCCAAAATAGAGTAGACAGTTGAAGCCAAGAGAGAATATGAGAAATAATAACGAATAAATTAATCCAATTTTTATATCACAAAACTTTGGGGTTTCAAAAAGTCTACAAAGTGTATTGAAAGTTTTTAATAAATCTTAATGGCTCTGACATAATGCGCCCGGTAGTAGCCATTGTGACATCCTTCCACCAATGGAGCATAACTATTCCATTCTTTGAGTATATCGGACGGGTGATCCCAATAATCCTTTTTTATCTTTGGTTGAAACATTTCTTCCTTGGCATGTGATCCATACCATTGTTGAGTAAGGGATCCGTTAGTTATAGGTACTCCCATTTTGGCATGAATAATGGCCTTCTTGTACCCAAAGTAGTCATCAAAGTAAGTAGATTCTTTTGGAAACATATCCGGTGTGTCCCACCCATCTGAGTTGTGTATATTCGTATGATCTGCAAGGCAATGTAATTTTTTATAGGCATTGTATAAAAGTTTTACATGGCGAGGATTGTGGATTAAAGACTTTCCAAATAAGTCAAAGAACAACTTTCAAGGTACCGAGCTAAAGGAAAGTTGTTTGTTGGTTTGGCATTGGCGGCCCCATACATTGAGCATAACAATGTTGAAACATCTCGTAGCCATTACTAAGGGAAGTATGTTTCTAGTTATCCATGTTTTCTTTGTTGGTCTCAAGGTAAGTTCATAAGCATTTATATAGAACACTTGGTTAGTGACAACAATCTCCTTTCCCAACTTGGATTGTATCCACTCAATACTCCCAACGGGCAAGGGTTTATGTTCAGGTGGTCTAAACTCAGGGTTTCCTACAGCAGCGTAACGGTACCAAGCTTGGAATGTATTAGGTACAATACAATTTGTGGACATTAAATTTTTCTTCTCTTCTCCATTTTGCATGGTAGTGACAAACCTTTGCACTTCCACTCCAGTTTGAAGATGGTCCTCCACCATAAGGCGGGAGAGTATATCTATCCATATCCCTTGAGGTAAGATGTCAGTCATCTACACACACACCCCATCACTCAAGTTAGTTAGAATGATAAAACCAAGATTCAAGCTCAAATATTACGTCCTTAAAACAATATGAGTCATATCAAAATAAATTTTTTATTACCATAGAACTAAGTATGAGCTCTCGACTCGGTATGTCCAAAAGAGAATATAGGTTAAGATAAGGAACATATCCCTATGCTTTGACGTCGCCTTCTTGGATCTTTCCCTTGACCCAAAGCTGTGGATTGGTCATAAACCTATCAGGCACTTGTGTTCGATGTTCAGGTTGGGCTTCAACATATAACTTCCATGCTACGTAAGTGTTTAGAACAAGGTAGTCTCTAGTCCCCTTTGAAGCTCGAACCACTTCAATTTCCCAACGAAAACTAAATCCAACTGCATAATTCAAAGAGACACTTTGTGCAAAATCACTTGTAAATTCATCTAGGCAATTAAGAAAATCCATCTAAAAACAAAACAAGGAGAGATAAAACTTAGTACACATGTGAACCAAAACTGAGTCTATGCTATTTTTTATTCATCAAAATTTGATTTTTATGATTTCATTACAATATTATGGGGATCTTGGAGATAATTCTCTAAATATTCTTTTAACTCTCATGACAGGATATTCTCTTTTACCTCCCACGTTGACAACGTGGTATGTAGTTATCTTCTAGGTTTTCTTTTCCTATGACAGCTGCAAGAGCTTCAAACTTCTTAGCAACTTCAATAATCCTTAACATCTGGGAGTGCATTGCCAAGTAGTAGAACAATTCTTCTAGGCCTAACCATATTCTAAGTTAAAGTAGCTTGAGGTTGGTAAACCAATCTCTTTGACTATCGTCAATGTAGATAAAGGATTGAGGAAAGGGTTCTTGGTGACGGGTAAGGTAACTACGGTCAATACTCTTCCAACAAGTTGTGCTCCATGGCATGCCAAAGACTTTGGTCCCAATTTCTAAGTAAAAGAGTTCCCTTGTATCTCTTGATAACCGTGTTGCCATATTGTTGAAATCTATGGCCAAAACCTCATTGCCGTGGCTAAAGAATTTAGACGTCACTTTGGGAGCCATTTGTTACTACAAAATAAACATTTAAATAAATTAAATGCTATTGTTGAACACTTCAACCACATTACCATAACTCAACCCAAACACTTCCATTCAAGAATACAAGTCAAGCAAGTACCACCAACCAATGTCACTTATAGATGCATCATGAATACAATATCCTTTCCCAAACAGCATGCATGAATTCATGCACAATGCATAACTAACCTGACTAGTATCATGAATGTGTGCATGGTGCATAACTAACCCGACTAGTATCAGGCTTTAGGCTATCCCCATAACCTTAAGCATAGGCTCTGATACCAGGTGAGAGATACTCCTCCATATAGGTCTATGCACAAAATATACAATTTACACCTTTATACAATTTTCAATATACCATCAGAGTTGCAAAAGTGTTTGCATAGGGGATTTCTCAGCACCCGACCAAGCATGGAGTTTAGGCCATGAGCTAGACTGCATCCAGAGGCACCTAGCGACTAGTGCTACCCTTGAATGGGTGTTATGAAAGCGTACTCAAGGAATAAAATAACATTGTGGAGGGTGAATATATGCGATCGCATTGCTGAAAAATAGAGAGAGAGAGAGAGAGAGAGAGAGAGAGAGAGAGAGAGAGTATAGTGGAGGATGAAATAGAGTGCACAGAGACATGAGAGAATGACAACAAAGAATCTTTAAATGCCCCATCTAAATGAAACATGCAACCATGTAATAATGCAATGACAAAATCTGTGTATACCATAACATCAAAAAGTTTATGACAAAATAACTAGTAGAGCACCGGACCTTGTGTAGGGATCGACCGGTCTAGCCATCCACTTCCACTCTACTATGGATAGAGAGAATTTCACTTTTCTAGGAGTGAGCCAGAACACCTCCAACCTACCTGAGCCAGACATAAGCTGAGGCCGCTTTGCCTCCCTCCATGAACCCGAGCTCTGAAAGGATCCCAAGTACCAGTAGGTGGTAGGGTATTAACACCAACCATACCAGTTTAGGTGCCACGTCTCTTCGATGCCCAGCATCGGGTGTTTAGGCAAAGCCAAGGTAAAATCCCCGACGTGTTAGCCGTGTAAGTCATTCAACCCCCGATGCACTATCCGTGTAGACGAGCCTAACAAAAAGAAGAAGACCTAGGCAACACCCTCGATCTAGCAAAGCCATAGGTCAATGACCTTTTTTTCTGAGGCTAAGCGATGTAGGCGATCCTAGTCTTGTCGCAACGCTGCCATGAGCAACATAACACGCAATTCAAATCACAATAGCACTTTCCATATGCACAAACAATATTTTCCAAGCAGTTAGATTGCATAGGATCTCTACCCTTACACGTCTACCATAAACCATCTAGATTACTTTATGATCTAATCCCAAAACCATAAACCATAATCCAATCAATTCACACCGGTGAGCCCTCCACCCAACTCGAGTGAGGCACAACCAATCCTGCATAACCACTTTAGAACATAACATGGATGAAAAAAATTTGGTAGCGTAATCATATCCAAAGAAAAACCAAGAGCCACACCGGCTTGCACCAAAAAATCACAACCATAATCCATGAGGGAATCTCAGCTCTTAGACACAAATCATATTCACAATGAACCAACTTCCACACTTGGAATTTGACATATCCCCTGCAATCAATTGGAGTCCACACATATATGACTCTTAAGACATGAGTTTTTCATGCATAAAAGGAGTCCAACCAACAACTAAACACGATATAAAAATCAAACTTTCACAACATCCAACCATGCAAAGTTGATGCATCACATAGCACTTGACCTCTCTAGTGCATAGGGCTAGTTTTGACCTAGAAAGATGGAAAGCAATCATAACCATGCACATGAGGCATCCACATCAATCCATAAGGTTCCATACATCATATGATAACATTCCATCACCATAAACATGATGCAAAACAACTCCGACCTTTAGATCGACCATAAACCATAACTTCACACATATGCAAAAAATATCTTTTTGACATTTTTGGGAGCAAGCATAACATGCAAGTGAAAGTATTTGACCTCAAACCAATGCATCAAGCTCAGCTCCATAATATAGACTATCACTCTATCACATCACTTTCCCCATATGATACTCACACAACAAACGGTAACCCAAAAAGAAAGCCACTTTAATCATATCTGCCTATGCGGTTCGGGTTGACTAACCATATACCCTCAAATAAGTTTATGGGCATCTAATAACTGAAATCAACTCACCAAAACAACCCATAAATCATACATAGTCAGCTCGGTTAACTCATGACGTCATATGGTTCTCCCCCTAGGTAGCACCCCTATACGCATTGGTAAAACCGCTTATGGGATGATTAATAACTCTCATACCCGAGGTGATAACGGAGACCTAAATACATTTTATCATCAAGTTTCATGAAGATTTTTAATTGGTTAAGTGGTTTTGCCCATTTGATGATCATAAACACATCGTGTGCATAAATCAGCATGTTAAACATGATGAAATAATCATGGGGCAGCTTCATATGTACTTGGTTAATCCATACATGCACTTGTATAAAGAAAAACAATCATCGAAAGGGTGACTACTCAAAAAAACGACATAGAGAGAGAGATGATGATGGCTATGGAGTTTAGAGATTCTCACCGAATGGATTAGGGACTGTCGAAAGGCTTCTTGCTTTGATGCAAGAGAGCGATGATGACAGCTACGTAGAGGTATTCACCACGAGAGTGTCCGGAGAGCGTGTCCACTGTGTAACGAGATAGAAGATAGTAAGAAAGTAGAGAGAGAATATCCTTCTCCTTCTTCTTCTTCTTCCCGTATATGAGAGAGAATAGCTTATGGAGATGGTGATGAAAGAGCTTGTACCACTCCGTATAATAGATACTATAGCCTTGCAGTAGTAGACGCAAAAGACGGCACTGAAAACTGAGGCTTGCAGGTGATTTTATAGGCTCTACCAAAAGCAAGAGTGAGCCCCAACCAGCTACTAGCACCCCCTTCTCAGCTAGGAATAGCCCCATGCTTTTTGGAAATATGCCTTTGTTGTTGGTCGTCAACTCTCCCACTTACCATTCAATTTTTACAGTAAAATTGATCAATTGAACAGTATCCGGCCAACTAATAAAACTTTAGCTAGACTATGCCGCACCGTGACGTCCCGACATAATTATGAATTTCCTGTACTGCCCCGACATATTTACGGTTTTGCTTTTTATAAAAACAATTCCTGTAAAAATCCCGTTTGGTCCCGTTCTTCCTTCGGGTGATCATTTTTAAATCTGACGAAGACTAAAATTAATATTTTTATGCTTAGGTCATCCTAAAAAGCACATTGCTTTTCAAAAACGCCAAAAAGCACAAAATAGTGTAAAAAGAAAAAAAAGGCAAAATTTTCTAAAATTGAACCACGGGCTCCCCTTGTTTACTGGAATAAGAAAGCGGACTTGCTTTTCACTAAACAGCACTAAAAATCATCAAAAGCTAAAAGTAGCGTGAAAAGCACAAAAAGCAGACTTTTACAAAATTGAAGCATAGTTTCCTCGAAACATGTAGATTAAGGCTTTGACCTTGTTTTTTGCAAAAAAGCACCTAAAAGCATAAAAAGCATGAAAAAGCTAAAAATAGCATATTTTTCCAAAACTGAACCAAACGTCCGTCTAACCTATTGGAACATGGAAACGGCCTTGCTTTTTACTTTAGAACCTTGCAATATTGTCAATCAACCATATGAAATTAAAGTTTGACAAAATAGATATTAAAATCTATTTTTCTTATTTTGAAAAGAGACCCAAAAATTGGGGATCTTACACAAATATGCATCATGGAGAGAAGGATCATAAGTGCACTCTATACTAAAAGCCCATTCTACATCAACATCAGCATCATAGTATCCTTTCACAAAAGACTGAACAATAGCTGCAATTGTAGTGGAACCAACATTAGTAGTGGAACCAACCTCTTTCTTCTTAGCCTCTTTGGCCTTCAACTTAGGATGCTGCTTGATCAAATGATCATTAGCTTTACAATAATGGCAACGCATATTCTTTTTGCCCTTTTCACCAGAATTCTTAGACAAATCACTCCCAGCAGAAGCATTAGGAATAGGCATTTTACCAATCGTAGAAGAACCATGAGAAGTGACTACATTGTTGTTACCACCTTTTCTTTGAGCAACAATAAAGGCTTGTTCAACTGCACACTGTCTAGTCCTATCTTTTTTGGAAAGTGACTCTTGCAACAATGTATGTATCAAACTTGAAAAATTTAGGATTTCCTTGGGTCATAAGTCTCCAAATACTAGCAAAAGTTTGGTAAGAATCTGGCAAGGCATCAAGAACAGTTTGCACAAAGGAACTGTTTAAAATGACTTCATCTACATAAATAAGTTACTGATTGATATCCTTGATACCAGCAAGGAAAGTTTCCATGTCATCTTCCTCATGCATAATCTTCGACTCCAACTCTTTACGCAACAATGCAATTTTTGCCTCATTACGACTTGCATAAAGACCAGCCAGAATATCCCAAGCCTATTTTGCAGATTTTGTTGAGCGAATGTGGGGAGTAATAGAGTGCTTTACAGACAACGCAATCAATGCATGAGCCTACTCATATTTTACATCCTAATGAGCTTGCTCAACCGTAGGCATAACAGCTCTGGCAACAAAAATCATGCCACCAAAACTTGCAACATCCTCAACATCGCCTACATCCTCATAACCAAGACGTACATCAATGCCCTGCACAATGTTCCAAACTCCCTTTGACACAAGGATATGTTGCATCATGTAAGCCCGCATAGGGTAATTGTCCCCATCCAATCTGTCCTCAACAGCAAACATCTTGAACACATCTGTGTTGTTGTCAGCCATGGCGAATTCTGCACCCGATGTGAAAACTGCCCAAAAAGAGGAGAAACAAGGCAAGAACAACACGTGCTATATAGCACAAATTGTAGAATATTTAAAGAGACCTGTTATGCAAAAAATGACACGGAAAAAAATTATGCACAGAATGATAAAATTGCCTGTGCAGTATTGCATGTAGTGGAAACAAAGGCCAAAATGAGCCCGAATCAAAAATCTGAGTAGACCTAGCTCTATGAGCTTTCCCAAAATATTTGTCAACCTATTGACGCTTGTCAAAGCTCACAAAAACTAGAGAAAGTGAGCAAGCGCGTGTTGGAGTTGTTGGTGACTAAGCCCGGGAGGACGCAACCTGCTCTGATGCTAATTGTTGAAATTAGGGTTGCAAGAAAATACACACAACTTGTAGAAGAAAAAGGAAGCTCAAGGCACTCAATAGATACTTAGTGTGCAATGGAAAGATAAGATAGCCCTAGAGTGATGGGCGTATATACAATGCATGAGGGAAAAAACCTCCTAGTGAGGGAAAAAATGCCTCGACGGTCCTAAGTGTGTTCACACGCATCTCTACCACATGTATATGGTAACAAAAGAGGGATAGCTCACAATAAAGTCTCGCAAATCCATAAGTTCAAGAAAAATAAAGGAGAATCTGTTAAAAAAAAGGCAGCTTTAAGGCTAAAACGCTACATAAAATGCTTCCATGTGGAAGAGTTACCAATGCAACCTAGACTCCTGTTGATATTTATCCAAGGACTGAGGAATGTGGACCTTCAAAAGGACCTTCATATGAAGAAGAGCACAACTCTAAACGAGTTGACCAAATAAGCTCTATACCTAGTAGACATCTGTACGGTCTACAAGGAAAGTGACTATAAAGACTTAGATAATGATTCGTTATCATAGCATAGTGGATCAAAGTCCACAAAATCAACACAAAAGAGCGAGGCAGCTGTAAGTCAAGAGAAACTTATTGAAGAAGTGCTTCAAAGGATAAGCCCATTTGCTAAGATATAGGCTAAGCAACCCAAGTGGTGTGTCATCGAGAAAAATTGACAAATCATGTGACGGAAGAGTGTTACTATAACAAGGGATACATGGGAGAGCAACAGTATGTCCCACTAGCCCGGGTAGCACCCCCTCAAGTACCACCAATGCCTAGGTATACATCAGGGAATTTGCCAAAACTAGTAGGGATTGAACGACCACAACCAGTTTTGGGGCAACAACCACCTCTCCCAAGAGAAAGACCATTAGACATTAGGTATGCACCCACTATAGAAGAACCGTAAGAACAAGACTTAGCGCTTGTGCCCGCATGTTACAAATAGCCAAGTGGATATATGGCTAGTTCAACATACTATCTGCCCAAAGAGCTGAAAGCACCGGAACCTTGGAGCATGATTGGGAACGTTGGACCACCAATAGTAGATCATGCTATAGGATAATACAAATGAGATACAGATACAACTTTGATGAGAGAACATTATTGTTCATAGCCATTGATGGCTTAGCAGGAAGACAAAGGCCTGCCTATCAACAAAGAGCGGCTCCAAGAGCGCCTTGACAACCATTAGGACCGTACTACAAGTGTGGTGGCGACCACCTTATGAAATATTGTCCTCATACAGAGATCATTAGAGTGAATGTATACAGTCTTGATTGTGGCATCACTCATTTGACTAGTGACTACCCCAAAAACCCAAATAAAACAATGAAAACAACATTGAACATGTTAGAGGAAATCCCATCAATTTGTGGTTTGGAAGATGAAATGATGATACCTATACAGGTTGTCACAAAAACGCAAGCTCAAAAAGAATTGGAAGGACCAATAATTGAGGAACCTAGAACAAATGCACCTAGTCTTGAACAGAAAAGTCAACAACACACTTGGAACTCTAGGAAAGCACGCATAAAAGCTAGGAAGGAATAAGAACAAATTTCCTTAGCAGAAGAGCTGAAACAAACCAAGAAAAATTTGAGGAAATTAAAAGGGGAATTGAACAAGGAAAAGGAAACCCCTAAAACAGAGCCTGAGAAGAATGAGGAACCAAAAAGTGCAAGTTCGAGAGGATCTGTACTAGTTGAAAAACTAAATGAGCCTTTATACACACTTCTGAAAGCTTATGAGGCACATCTTAAAGATAACTAGACCAAGGAACAAAGATGGATGACATACCCATATGTAGAGTTGGAAAATAAAAGACTAAGATGTGTCAGAAGATGACCAAACATGCCAAGATTAGTTAGAGCCACCGGAAAGAAAACAAGAGGGTGGGATGCAAGGTCCATTTCCAACACCAGTGGTCCCACCAAGACACAAGCTTGAAAGGATAGCTGAGGTTCCCACAACAACTGAATTAGAATCCATGAAGTTAATAAAAAATCCAAGAGTAGTGATGAATACCACAAACGAGGCATCTAGTGGTTTCCATCCTATCATATCTTAGATATACAGAGAAGATGATGGCTGAGCAAAACATTGGAAAAAAATCCGAGAAGCAAACAAAAAAAAAGAGCTAAGTCCAAGAGTTAACCAGACTAGTAATGAGAGGGATGTGTTTCTTCCTCCTATTGAGGAATTTGAGGTAGGATCTCAATCAAATATGGATATTTGCTCATATTGGGGGGATAGAGTATTTATTAGATCTTTGGATAGCCAACCTCAATCCTTGAGAACCTTACCCTCTTACATGGGAGAGTATGAAGCAAAGTCTGATGTGAAGTTAGTACCATCACAAAGACTCTCCTCAAAAAATGTGATGGACTCTAAAGGATTGATAAAGATATTTTTTGTACCTATGATTTGCACCATTATGCTAGTTGAGCTTCTTTGGATACGACCAAACATGTGGGAGACAATTGTAAATGCTTAGAAAAGTTTGGTGTAAAGGATCCGACTTCACAGATACAAGAAGGGATCACAGAGCTAGAGAAGCCTCATGTAAACATGCAACCAATACCTTTAAATGAGGTATTGGAGTATTGTGAAGGCAAGGATGTCAATACTACACCTCTTGTTGAGTTTCAAGGTGTTACAATCATGGCAATTCTTGACAGTGGAGTAGATGTGGCCATTGCAACCAAAGAGATATGGAAGAAATGGGGAAAACCTGCCGTGAGAGCCACAAGGATGAAATTGCAATTAGTAGATGGTTATATGGAGAAACCCCTAGGGATTTCGGAGCTGGTAATTGTTACTTCTTGCGGCATTGAGTATGAGCATATCTTTGCTATAGTAGATTTTGGCAAGAAGAACAACTACGACATTATACTTGGACGACCATTCATGCAGCAATTGAAGATGGTCCAAGATTAGGGTTATGATCAAATATACCTCAGGAACATGGAAATCACAATTTGCATAAACCTTAAAGACCATAGTTACAAAGATGTGAACCAAACCGCAATTGAGGAGTTTAATTCAGCTACATTAGCAGGGTTCGACATTCCACCTTGGTTAGGTAATCCAAAGGAGCTATGGATGTGTGGAACATTTCATGGCGGAAGCTTGAAGAGTTTATTTTGAAAAGGTCAATTGAAGATAAAAAAATACATTCCTGAACCCTTCCTCGAAGAAACTCTAGAGCCTTTAGAATGGACACATATTCTAAATATCCTAGATGTGTGTGCTATTTTGGATGGTCCCACGATAAAGTTTTGCAACAAAGATGGTTATGACATGGTTCCATACTATATGGTTAATGTGGTAAATGGGAAAGAGGAGGAACCAATCTGTAAAAAACCTTGAAAGGATCAAACGGTGGAAGTAGATGAAGAGGATTTATTTTATGACTCTCTAGATCATCTTGAGCGAGATGAGGACACAGATAATGAATGCTCTAACAACCCTAGTGAACAAGAGGAAACAATACTAGATGTCAGTTTCTACAACTTTCCAAATCAAAAACCTAGACGTTAACAACACTATAAGGAAAAGAGAACTGAGCACAAGGCTAAAGAGAATCCGATGCCTAGAATAAGAGGCAAAACACAATTTTTGATGTTTGCAAAAGCTGAACATTGTGTTAAGGATAAAGTTTCAGGGAGATTCTCTAGATGTCGAGATCCAAAGACACGAGAAATCATAAGAAACCTAAGGAAACAAATTCAAAAGTCTAAACTAGAACAAAACCCAAAGTCTAAACTAGAACAAAACCCAAGGACACAAAAGAACCAGGACTAGATGAGTTCAAAGAAACTAAATGGACCAAAGTTGAGAGAAAGAAGAAATAAAGAGAGCTCAAGAAAAGTCTAAGGGAAGTGTGGACAACAAAAATAGAAAGTGGAGAAGAGAGTGAGAAAAATGATGACAAAATGAGTGTGCCTTCCCACTACAAAAAATTCACGATACAAGACAGAAAGATAGTGATGACACAACCCATACGAGAGCAAAAGGACAAGGAGTCATATGACAAGCCAGAGGACACAAAGAAGATAGACTTGGCAAAGCTAGGAGAAAATCCAAGGCAAGTCTATATAGAAACTGATCTGAGTCCAAAAGAAGAAGAGCAGCTCATAAGTCTTCTTAAGGAGTACAAGGATGTGTTTTCTTAGTCATATAAAGACCTAAAGGAGTAGATCCAACAGTATGCCAGCACGCGATCTCATTAAAACGCGATGCAAAGCCTATCCGATAGAGACCATACACATATAATGATACGTTTGCTAAGCGCATCAAGGAAGAGATTGATAATCTAAAGGAAGGTGAGTTCATCTACAAGATAGAACACACCAACTAGGTATCTCCAATTGTGGTAGTGCTCAAGAAGAATGGTAAAATCCGAGTGTGTGTCAATCTAAAGAAGGTTAATGTAGACATAATTATCCCTTACCTACATTGACCATGGTCTAGAACAAGTGGCAGACAAATGAGCATATTCATTCTTAGATGGATTCTTTGGCTACAACCAGCTTGCAATTGTGCTTGAAGATTAGCTTGCAACCAGCTTACAAAATGGGGTATATATGCATATAGATTCATGCCATTTGGATTGACTAATGCCCCGCCATGGAGTACCGAACACATTGTATGATGGTTTATCATATTGTTGAGTTTGATTTTATAGTAGTGGTTAAACAGGGGAAGACAAATCTTCGAGCAAATCATCTTTCTAGATTGCCAAATGGAGAAGCTCTAGAAGGCATAGATGATGACATCTCTGATGCATATCTTTTCAATGTTGAAATGGTACCCAAGTGGTCTCAAGAGAAAGTGAGTTTACTGTCCTATGGAGGAGATTTTGATGGAACTGAGCAAGAATTTAAATGATAGACAATGCGGCAATTCAAGAATTTTCAATTAATTGGCAGACGTTTGTATCATTTGGGCTCATACAAAAGATTTTATAATTATGCATAAGTCCCCAAGAGTGTGATTGCTATGTTTTAGAAGCACATGTTTAGGACTTGGAATTTCAATGCTCCAAAAAAAAAAAAAGTGCTTGAAACAATTAGAAGTTTGTTAGCCAAATATGTACGATGATGTTCATGAGTATGTTACTAAATGTGCTACATGAAGATCTACATCACTAGTACAACCATGCAATTTTGTTTCACGTAACAATTGCACCTAGGTGGAGTAGATGTATAATTGGATGCCTGACAATGAGAACATTTTTCCAAAAATACCTCTAGATCACGTCAAAGAGATGTAGAAGTAGAGACTAGAGACTTCACACTGATTAAGAGGAGAATCGGATCTATAAGAGAGGAAAGGATAATCAGCTTAGATATGTGCAACAAAAAGCACGTATTTGCCAATCTTGGAGGAGGCACATGGAGGAATAAGCGAAGGCAATTTCTCACGGGATAAGAAACAAAAATTTTCTTAATCGTAAGAATACCATGGCCTACATTACATATGGATGCTGAAGAATATGTTAAAAGATGTGATGCTTGTCAACATACCAAAGTGTCAATAAAGAGGGATAAGATGCCTTTAAGGCCTATGATGGGAGCCATAGCTTTTCTAAGTGCAGTATAGACTTTGTAGGACCAATTTCACCTCCCACTTTTGGGACTCATGTCCAATATATCATTGTTGCTGCGGACTATCTCACTAGATGGACTAAAGCAAAAGTCACACAAAAATCGGCTGCAAGGACCACTACACAATTTCTCTATGAACATTTCTTTGTTAGATATGGTCTACCAATAGAACTTGTCAGTGATCGTGGCACAAATTTCATTAATGAAGTTATTGAAAACCTTCTAGATGAATTCATGGTAATTCATAAGAAATATGCTCCATATCATCCACAAGCAAATGGACGGGCTAAAGCTACAAATAAAACCTTGTGCACTGTATTGACCAAATTAATATCTGATTCAAGGATTGATTATGATCAAAAGTTGCACTCTACATTGTGGGCTTACAGGGTAGCTCATAAGACGTCTATTAGATCGACACTGTGTAACATGGTGTTTGGTCTTAACATTATCTTGCCCATGGAGTTTTTAATCCCAGCACTAAGGGTAGCTAAGCAACTAGAATGGACAGGCCATGAATTGTCTTCAAGAATAGGTGACCTTAAAAAGCTAGATGAGCTCCGCTTGAAAGTCGTAGCTTCTATTTATGCTCAAAAAATAAGGAAAAAGGAGTTTTTTGATAAGCATGTACGTTCGAAATAATTTAAAACAAGAGATTATGTACTAGTTTATACATTAAAACAATATTCCAAGAAACTTAAAAGGCGAGGCATGAACCCTTTATGATCAAAGATTTATCACCAAGCGGAGCTGTCAAGCTTGCTCCATTAGATGGGGAAGAAATGCCCAATTGGATTAGTGGATGTAAGCTTGAAAAGTATCATTTTCCGTTAACCCAAGACATGCTTTCAAAAATCCATGAGGAGAAGGAAAGGACTCAATAAAAACAACGAATAGTCAAATAAGCTCAAGCAAAAGCAAAGGAATGAATGGCAAAGAGGAAGCTTCTACAACAGAGGCAACAACAAGGACCACCACTTTTAATCAATGTACTTAAAGTAACAAATTTTGATGAAAAGGATACGGTTGATTCCACAATCAAAGTCAAGGCTAGAAGTAATCAAGTGGAAGAAAATGCCCTTCTAGATTCAAGAGCTCAAGGAAATATTATTTCCTACAGCTTATAGAAGGATCTTGCACTTGAGGAAAAACTCTAGCCCACACAATAGGACATTCAAAGCTATTCGGAGAATTAAATCAAGGCAATGGGATGGACAATCATACTTGTGCAAATTAACAAATATGTCTATCCGCATAAATTTTATGTGGTTGAAGATAAACCAGCGCAGTATCCATTATTGCTCGGCCAGTCATGGCAGAGAAAGTACAATGTACAGATTGATTGGAGCTCTGATACAATCAACATCCAACATGGAAAGGAAATCCAAGTGGTTCCATTTGTTGCACACAAAGCTAACAAACCATTGGTAGTGGAG
This sequence comes from Adiantum capillus-veneris, assembly GCF_014529385.1. NCBI lineage: Eukaryota > Viridiplantae > Streptophyta > Polypodiopsida > Polypodiales > Pteridaceae > Adiantum > Adiantum capillus-veneris. The sequence goes on from NC_140945.1 coordinate 11,173,540, forward strand.
TCAAGAGATAAGGGAAAACACCCCTTCCTTGCAATAGTTCACAACAATGGAAACCAAAGAGAAATTCAAAGGAGATCACTTCTGCATATCTCTTACCCAAGGTAGTTATGACCAACAAAGGAAAAATATGGGTGCCAAAGAAGTTGATTGCAATCCAAGCCAATCAAGAACATCTTTGGATTCCAAAGAGACAAGGCACGGAACTCCCTTCAGTACAAAACCTAAGATCCAAGCAGGACCGAATCCCAAACAACCAAAACCAAATGAGAAGAGCTTATGGAAAGCTTAAAAGAGTCAACCTCAGATTTGGATTCTTAAAGAAAAGACCAAGCCTACAACATAATCGATCTTTGGATTCAAACAAGTGTGCAACCACACTAAGCAAAACAAACCAGTATGTCAAAGACATCCATTGTTGATTAAACAAGTAATGCCAAACCAAAAAACCTCAACATCGAATGCCAATAAGCATATTGCTTATACCCTAGACTCGCACAACATTAATTTTTTCCATGCATTGGCCAAATATGCATATAGGGCTACACTACATGGCTTGCATTTGCACAATATTGATACCCATGCACAAAAAATACCCTAGGGTGATACACCGAGAGGAATCCAACTAGGAAGAGGTGAGGCATTGCCAATGCGAACCCACAACAATTCTAAAAGAGTGCAAAAATGAGCATTGTTTTCTATGTTTTTGGGCTTTTTGTGTTTGATTGTGGAAATTTTTGGTAACCAAGTACTCATGCCCTTATTTAACTTGATTCTATATATATATGAGGACAAATCCAAAAGTAAGCCTCTAGGTGTGTATATATATATATGTAAAGATAACAATTTTCTGAACTAAAATATGATAAACGGAGTAATTTGGCCAAAAATATTATAAATAAATGTACATAGAAATTTATTGTATTGTTTTTAAATTACTTTGATTTATCGAAATTTTTTGAAATTGATTTTCTATTTTTCTTTATTTTTGTAAATTTTTGAAGAGAAAAACAAAAGAAAATAGAAAAAGCAGGCGAGATGGTGACGTAACAACAAAAGAAAAATACAAGGATGATCAATAAGTTAAGGACAACATATGGTGAAGCTAGGGTTCAATTATGAGAACGTTGTGGAAAGTCCAATTCAACCAATTTTGGGGGAAATGATAAATTTTCTGGAAGTTGGGCAAAGGGAGTCCAAATTAAGAAATTTTGAGCCTGTATAAGAAGCACATTTTCAGACGAGATAGAAGCACTTGTCAAATTTTGTGGCAAGTGTTTTCAAGACCGACGATATAAGATATTTTGACCCCACTTACTAGCTCATTTCACTATTCACACTTAGAGAGAGCTTGAGAGACCTAGAGCGTGCGGAACTTCTACGGATTTGTACGACACCCACGACACACCGATCGATGCCAGATATGAGAGGATCAATGGAAACCAGTAAGTTACCAATAAAGGAGAAAAGGCTCGCCTTGAAAGACATCATTGCAGTGGTAGAGCCCTTCACAATTCCCAATGAAACATTGAAGCCGACAAAAGCATGGATGGATGAAAAAACTCTAGAAGTGGAGGGCATAAAGCTGTACCAAGGGACCTTTCGAGATCCACAAGGCAATACAGTTGATGTGCTAATGATTCCAGGGAAACTCATTGAATATGCAAACAAAGAAGGCATTAGCAATCACCTAGAAAGGGTGGATCTACATGGATATTTTATATCTATGCCGGCAGGTGTTGATTTTCAAAGAATCTATGAGCTGACTACTACAACCAATAAGTATGGCAATGCAGTCATCATTACACTCGAGGGGGAAAGTAAAGAAGTGAAAATTACACCTCAGCTCATAGAAGAATCTTTGGGGCTTACCAATGATGGAAGCTCAGTCAGAAAAAGAAGAGATGGAGTGGAGGTATATTCTCAAAACAAGACCAACCCCATTTTTGACCACATGGTGGATCCAAGAGCCATCAGAATTCACAAATTCTATAATTTTTTTTTCATATTTGCAACAAGCGGCCACAAAAGTACACTACACCACCTCATGCCATTGCCACCATATTCATTTAGGCACTGAGAATCAGTGTGCCAAAAAAGATATTATACTCAGTATATACATGAATAGGTAGTGGGCTTGGAAATTGATAAGCCAAAATACATTGGTGGAGCAGAAATATTAACCAAAATTGCATATGAAGCTATTGGAGTATGAGGACAGTGGCCGAAACCACAAACTCAAAATGAGTGGCTAAGGCTTAAAGAGGATGCAGAAGATGAACCACCAGTGGCACTTACAAGGATCAAAAGAAAGCTAGAGACAATGCAAGAAGAAAAATCTGAAGAGCCAACAAAGAAGAAAGGAAACACTGTAATGACCAGGCAAGAGAAGCCAAAAGAGACCACAAGTCAAAAGGCGTCCCACATTGAGAGAGTGATCGAGCAATTCAAGGCTGAACAAGACGCTAAAGGGTGATTTTGTGGAGTATTGGGTACCAAAACCAAAGAAAATGAGCGGTAGTTCCTCTCGACCCCTAGAGGATCAATTTGATCATTATATCCAAGCATATGAAGAGTTTGAGAGGGTGATAGAACAAAAAATATAGAGCCTTTCATTGTTTATATGTAGGTGTTCCATGATTATAAGTATGTATACCTCCTATGGCATTAAGGACATAGAGTGCTATGTAAAGGGGTTTCATGATGAGTATGTATACACCCTATGTACTTAGGGCCATAGGGTGCTATATGTAGGTGTTTCATGATAAGTATGTATGCACCCTATGGCCTTAGGGCCATAGGGCACTACATGTAGGTGTTTCATGATGAGTATGTATACATCCTATGGACTTAGGTTCATATAATGCTTTATGTAGGTGTTTTGTGTTGAGTAAATATACATCCTATGGACTTAGGGTCATAGGGCACTACATGTGGTTGTGTCGTGATGAGTATATATACATCCTATGGAATTAGGGCCATAGAGCACTATATGTGGTTGTTTCATGATGGATATATATACATCCTACAGACTCAGGCATAGTTGTTTCATGATGGGATATAGAATGTTGTATGTAGGTATTTCATGATGCGTATGTAGACATCCTATGGCCTTAAGGCCATAGGGTTCTATATGTAGGTGGTTCATAATGAGTGTGTATACATCCTATAGCCTTAATGCCATAAGATTCTTTATGTAGGTGTTTTGTGTTGAGTATATATAGATCCTATGGTCTTTAGTCCATATGATGTTTTATGCAGGTGTTTTGTGTTGAGTAAATATACATCCTATGGCTTGAGGGTCATAGGGCACTATATGTAGTTGTTTCAGGATGGGTATATATCATCCTATGGACTTAGGGCCATATGATGCTAGATGTAGGTGTTTCACAATGAGTATGTATACATCCTATGGACTTAGGTCCATAGGATGCTATTTGTAGGTGGTTCACGATGAGTAAATATACATCCTAGGGTCTTAGGGCCATAGGGTCTACATGTAGGTGTTTCACGATGAGTATGTATAAAGACTATGGCCCTAAGGCCATAGGATGCTATATGTAGGTGGTTCATGATGAATAAATATACACCCTATGGCCTTAGAGCCATAGGGTACTACATGTAGGTGTTTCATGGTGAGTATGTATATATCCTTGGACTTAGGGTCATATGATGCTTTATGTAGTGGTTTTTTGTTTAGTAAATACACATCCTATTGCCTTAGGGATACATGCACTACATGGGTTGGGTCATGAGGAGTATATATACATCATATAGCCTCAGGGCCATAGGGCACTATACGTAGGTGTTTCATGATGGATATATATATATACATCCTATGGCTTCAGGGCCATAGGGAACTATATTTAGTTGTTTCATGATGGGTATATAGCATCCTATGGCCTTAGAGCCATATGATGCTATATGTAGATGGTTCACAATGAGTATGTATACATTCTATAGCCTTAGGGGCATAGGATGCTATATGTAGGTGATTCACAAAGAGTATGTATACATCCTATGGCCTTAGGGCCATAGGATGCTTTATGTAGGTGTTTTGTGTTGAGTATATATATTACGTATGGCCTTTAGTCCATATGATGTTTTATGCAAGTTTTTTCTTTTGAGTAAATATACATCCTATGGCCTTAGTGCCATAGGGAGCTATATGTAGTTTATTCATGATAGGTATATAGCAGCCTATGGCCCTAAGGCCATAGGATGCTATATGCAGGCGTCTCACAATGAGTATGTATACATCTTGTGGCCTTAGGTCCATATAGTGCTATATGTAGTTGTGTTGATATGAGTATATATATACATCCTATGGCCTTAGGTCCATAGGGCCCTATATGTAGTTGTTTCATGATGAATATATAAACATCCTACGAACCAAAGGCCATAGGATGCTATATGTTGGTGTTTGTAGCTAAGTATATATAGACCTTATGGATTTAGGACCACATGGTACTATCTATTCGTGTTTTTTGATGAGCTATATATACATCCTATGGCCCTAAGGCCGTAGGGTGCTATATATAGTTGTTTCATGGATGAGCATATATACATCATATGTCCTTAGGGCCCTAGGGTGTTCTATGTAGGTGAAAGAAAGGGCACCAGGCATCTCAAAGATAGACCCTATGGACCTAGGTCCATGTGCTCATGTTGCATGCAAAAATATGCACATGTTTTTTCCCACAATGTTCTATATGTGATTTATGTTTGGATCGCAAATTTAACTTTGCAAAATTTACAAAATGATTTCAGAAAGCGAGAGCGTGCCAACACATAAGGGGGTACATATGAGCCGCACGCTATGCCACATGGTGCATTGACATCCATTGATCTTATGCCATGTGGCACATCCACATCCATTGATCCAATCTAGGACCCTCATCTCAAGTAGTCCTTTGGATGTACATCCATTTGATATGTTTACGTCTTTGAAGGGACAGAAAAATGGCGATATGTGTGTATCGCGTTATTGAATGTGTGACTGCATTGTGTATGTGCACCTTTACAACCCTTTTTGCAAATTTGTGCCAACACCTTTACAACCCATTCTAGAATATGTCCACTCGTTCAAATGCTATTTTTAGAAATGTGAGTATGTTGCATGTATGCTCACACTTTCAAAACACGTACAACTAGTGTGCAATTGCATGTGCAAAAAAAAGATCAAACTTTTAAGAAATATTTTGGTTTTTTTTTTGCCTATCCCAAAATTTTCCAAAATGAGCTTTCAAGTCCCCTGGTCCCGATATTGCACCAAAAAATAGCACACTTTTTTTTGAGAGAAAAAATCTTAAATTTTAGTGTATTTTTTAGTATGGGAAATTGGGTCCTGGGACATCAAAACTAACCATGGGTATCGTTACACTCGCCGGGCAATGAGATATGAACACTGACAAAACCTTGTGCCAAAAGTTTCAAAAAATTATATATAGTTTTTTTTTTTTTGCCGAATCATGATGATATAGGTTTTACCATGAGAAACCCCTCAAGCACCTCAACAACTCAATTTGGAATTCAAACTTAAGTTCTTTTAATTAAAGTTTTAGAGTTTTGATATTATCTCTTTTTTTCTTTCTCTACCACACACACACATGCACTCTCTGTATTTGTCTCTGTCTCGTTAGATCTTATCTCTTTCCTTCTCTCTCTACCACACACACACATGCACTCTCTGTATTTGTCTCTATCTTGTTACTTGCACTCTATCACCACTCTCTCTCTATCATCATTGTCGTTGCCACTGCTGCGCTCTCTCCCACCTACCGCCATCGGCCGCTTGGCTTGCACACTATCTCTTGGCCCGCTGCACACTCCCTCTCAGCTACGACTCTCTATTGGCCTGCATAGTCCATCTCAACCACCACTTTCTCTTGTCCTGTACAGTCCATCTCCGTCGTCACTACCTCTCGGCCCCCTACACACTCCCTCGTCACCGCCTTCCGCTCTTCCTCTTCCCACTCTGGAGGTCCATGTTGCTCTTACGCAGTCGGTGCCACCCCTTCCCTATCCGTGCTACTCTTTTGGCAACAACAAGACACTGTTCTTGCCATCAAATGCAGATATGTTTTCAAAACTTATGTAAACAGATTATTTCAAATCTTTGCAATTAGGTTTTTCTAGTGTAAGTAAACAAGTTTTTGCTTTTGTTTAAAGAACATTTTCTATGTAGACAGGTTTTTGTTTCTATGTAAACAAGTTTTTTCTTTCGTGTAAATAGTTTTCTCATGTAAACAGGTTTTTGTTTATGTGTAAAGAGGTTTCTCTGTCTAAACAGGTTTTTGTTTCAACCTAATTTAGTCTTTCTTTAATTCACCTTTTCTAGTTATTCCATGAAATGAAATTAAAACAAACAACACCAAATAAATTCCTACCTGTGTATTGTTGTTAATGTGAGAGAAGTTGAGGGAGGGAATGTCGTTATAGTGAGAGGTGGTATGAGAGAGTTCGAGCAAGGGGGCGATGTAGCATGAAGGGATGACAATGTAGGCGATGTCTTGGGAGGACAGATACATGAAAGACCTTTCAATCTGTAAGAAAAATGAATGGAAAGAAAAAATCACCATCAAATTACCTTTTTTATGTATACCCATGGGAGCATAAGGTATGGCATGGGCCATTGGGTAGCTTAGGTCCTTATATAGAGCGTCTTTGTTGATAATGCACCTTATGACTGTATGGCCTTAGGGTCATTGGGATTCTAAATAACACAAAGAGCACCATATGGTCTTAGGGACATTGGGACTCTAAATAACAAAATGAGCACCATGTGGCCTTAGGGCCATACCGTTTCTAACTAACCAAAAAAAAAACCATGTGGCCTTAGGTCCACATGGTTACTAACTAACAAAAATAGCATCCTATGGCCTTACGTCCATAGGGTTTATAGATAACAAAAAGAGCAATGTGCGGTATTAAGGACATAGAGTTTATAGCTAACACAAAGAGCACCCTATGGACCTAAGGCCATAGGGTTTATAGCTAACAAAAAGAGAAATGTGTGTCCTTAAGGACTTAGGGTTTATAGCCAACACAAAGAGAACCATGTGTCCTTTGGGCCATAGGGTTTCCTATAAAGAAGATCACCCTTTTTCCTTAGGGCTGCATGGTTTCTAGCTAACACAAAGAGCACCATGTGTCCTTAGGGCCATAGGGTTTCTAGCTTGCACAAAGAGCACCATCTTAGGTCAATAGGGTTTCTAGCTAACAAAAAGAGAAACCTATGGTCTTAGGGCCATAGGGTTTATAGCTAACACAAAAAGCACCCTGTGGCCTTATGGCCATAGGATTTTTAGCTAACAAAAAGAGCACCATGTGACCTTAGGTCCATAGGGTTTCTAGCCATCACAAAGAGCTCCTTATGGCCTTAGGTCCATATGGTTACCAACCATCACAAAGAGCACCATGTGGCTTTAGGGCCATATGATTTCTATATTACAAAAAGAGCACCCTGTGGCCTTAGGTCAATAGGGTTTCTAGCTAACAAAAAGAGCACCCTGTGGCCTTAGGGCCATAGGGTTTCTAGCTAACACAAATCACCCTGCGACCTTATGGCCATAGGTTTCTAGCCAACAAAAAGAGCACCCTTTGGGCTTAGGGCCATACTATACACAAAGAGCACCATATGGCCTTAGTTAGGGCCATAGGGTTTCTAGCATACACACAGAGCACCCCGTGGCCTTAGGGCCATAGATTTTCTTATACAAAGAGCACCATGTAACCTTACAACCATATGGTTTCTAGATTACACAAAGAGAGTCGTGTGGCCTTAGGGCTATAGGGTTTCTAGCTAACACAAAAATCAAAATGTAGCCTTATGGCCATAAGTTTCCTAGCTAACAAAACAAGCAGTCTCTGGCCTTATAGCACAATGTGGCCTTAGGGCCATAGGGTTTCTAGCTAACAAAAAGAGCACCATGTGGCCTTAGGACCATAGGGTTTCTAGCTAATAAAAAGGGCACCATGTGGCCCTAGGGCCATATGGTTTCTAGCTAACAAAAAGAACACCTTGTGGCCCTAGGACCATAGAATTTCTAGCATACACAAAGAGCATACTATGACCTTAGGTCCATAGGGCTACTAGCTAGCACAAAGATCTCGCTATGGCATTACGGTCGTAGGGTTACTAGCCATCACAAAAATCACCCTGTGGACTTATGGCCATAGTGTTTCTAGCTAACAAAAAGAGCACATTGTTGCCTTAGGGCCATAGGGTGCTCTTTGTGATGGATATCATTTCTAGCCTTACAAAGAGCACAATGTGTAGGATTTTTAGCTAAAACAAAGAGCACCATGTGTCCTTAGGGCCATAGGATTCCTAGCTAGCAAAAAGAGCACCATGTGGCCTTAGGGCCATAAGGTTTCTTACTTACACAAAGAGCTCCTTGTGGCCTTAGCGCTATAGGGTTACTAGCTAGCAAAAAGAACACCATGTGGCCTTAGGGCCATAAGGTTTCTTACTTACACAAAGAGCTCCTTGTGGCCTTACCGCCATAGGGTTACTAGCCATCACAAAGAACAATGTGACCTTAGGGACATAGGGTTTCTAGCCATAACAAAGAGCACCCTTTTGGCCTTAGGGTACCCTATGGCCTTAGGGCCATAGAGTTTCTAGCTAACACATAGAGCCCCTTGTGGCCTTATGGCCATAGGGTTTTTAGCTAACACAAAGAGCACCTTGTTGCCTTAGGGCCATAGGATTTCTAGCTAACACAAAAAGCAGCTTGTTGCCTTAGGGCCATAGGGTTTCTAGCTAGCAAAAAGACCATCATGTGGCCTTAGGGAAATAGGGTTTCTAGCTAACACAAAGAGCTCCTTGTGGCCTTAGAGCCATAAAGTTACTAGCCATTACAAAGAACACCATCTGGCTTTATGGCCATAGTGTTTCTAGCTAGCAAAAAGAGCACCATGTGGCCTTTGGGCCATAGGATTTATAGCTTACACAAAGAGCACCCTATGGCCTTAGGTCCATAGGGTTTCTAGCCATCACAAAAAGCACCATGTGGCCTTAGGGCCATAGATCTTCTAGCTTACACAAAGAGCTTCGTGTGGCCTTAGGGCCATAGGGTTACTAGCCATCACCAAGAGAACATTGTGGCCTTAAGTCCATAGGGTTTCTAGCTTACACAAATAGCACCTTGTGGCCTTAGGGCCATAGCATTTATAGCTAGAAAAAAGAGCTCCTTTTGATCTTAGGGACATAGGATTTCTAGCTAACACAAAATCACCTTGTGGCCTTCTAGAAGGCCATAGGATTTCTAGCCATCAGAAAGAGCACCCTATGACCTAAGGGCCATAGGGTTTCTAGCCTTCATAAATAGCACCCTATGTGGTGCTCTTTGTGATGGCTAGAACCCTATGGACCTACGGTCACAGGGTGCTCTTTTTGATGGTGAGAAATCCTAAAATCCTAGCCATCACAAAGAGCACCCTATGGACTTAGGGCCATAGGATTTTTGAGCTAACAAAAAGAGCTCCCTTTGGCCTTAGGGCCACAGGGCTACTAGACATCACAAAGAGAACCTTGTGGCCTTAGGGCCATAGGGTTTGTAGCCACAAAGAACACCCTATGGCCTTAGGGCCATAGAGTTTCTAGCTAACACAAAGAGTACCTTGTGGCCTTAGGGCCATAGGATTTTTAGCTAATACAAAGAGAACCTTGTTGCCTTAGGTCCATAGGGTTTCTAGCTAGCAAAAAGAGCACCATGTGGCCTTAGGGCCATAGGATTTCTAGCTTACACAAAGAGCTCCCTATGGCTTTAATGAAATAGGGTTACTAGCCATCACAAAGAGCACCCTCTGACCTTATGGCCATAGTGTTTCTAGCTAACAAAAAGAGCACGATGTGGCCTTGGGGCCATAGAGTTTCTAGTCATCACAAAGAGCACCATGTGGCCTCAGGGCCATAGGGTACTCTTTGTGATGACTAGAAATCCTATGGCTCTAAAGCCACACGATGCTCTTTGTGATGGCTAGGGTTTCTAGCCATCACAAAGAGCACCTTATGGCCTTAAGGACATAGGGTTTCTAGCTAAAATGAAGAGAACCCTGTGGCCTTAGGGCCATAGGGTTTCTAGCTAACAAATAGAGCACCCTATGTCCATAGGGCCATAGGGTTTTTAGCTAACAAAAAGAAGCACCATGTGGAGTTAGGGCCATAAGATTTCTAGTTGACACAAAGATCACCTTGTGGCATTAGGGCCATAAGGTTTTTATCTAACACAAAGAGAAATGGCCATGGGTTTTCTAGCCATCACAAAGTGCATCATGTGGCCTTTGGGCAACATGATTTCTAGCTTACACAAAGAGCACTCTGTGGCCTGACTAGGGGCATAGGGTTTCTAGCCATCACAAAAATCACCATGTGGCTTAGGGCCATAGTTCTTCTAGCTTACACAAAGAGCTCTGTGTGGCCTTAGGGCCATAGAGTTACTAGTCATTACAAAGAGAACATTGTAGCTTTAGGGAAATAGGTTTTCTAGCTTACAAAAAGAGCACCATGTAGACTTAGGAACATAGGATTTGTAGCTAACAAAAAGAGCACCATGTGGCCTTAGAGACATAGAGTTTCTAGCTAACAAAAAAAGCACCTTGTGGCCTTATAGCTGTAGGGTTTCTAGCTAACAAAAAGAGCACCATGTGGCTTTAGGGCCATAGGGTGCTCTTTGTGATGTCCAAAAACCTTATGGCCCTAAGGTAAAAGGGTGCTCTTTTTTATGGTTAGAAATCCTATAAATCATAGCCATCACAAAGAACACCATGTGGCCTTAGGACCATATGATCTAGCTATCACAAAGAACACCTTATGGCCCTAAGGCACTGTGTGGCCTTAGGGCCATAGGGTTTCTAGCTTATAGAAAGAACACCTTGTGGCCTTAGGGCCATAATGTTTCTAGCTACCAAAGAGATCACCATATGGCCTAAGGGCCATAGGGTTTCTTACACAAAGAGCACCCTGTGGCCTTAGGTCCATAGAGTTCCTAACACACACAAAGAGCACCCTCTGGAATTAGAGGCCTAGGGTTTCTAGCTTAAAAAAAGAGCACTATGTGGCCTTAGGGCCATAGGGTTTCTAGCTAATACAAAAATCACCTTGTGGCCTTATGGCCATAGGGTTTCTAGCTAACAAAAAGAGCTCCATGTGGCCATAGGGTTTCTTACACAAAGAGCACCCTATGGCCTTAGGGCCATAGGGTTTCTAGCATACACAAAAAGCACCATGTGGCCATAGGGCCATAGGGTCTCTTACACAAAGAGCACCCTATGGCCTTATAGCCATATGGTTTATAGATTACACAAAGAGCACCCTACGGCCTTAGGGCCATAGGGTTTCTACCTAACAAAAAGAGCACCATGTGGCCTTAGGGCCATAGGGTTTGTAGCTAATAAAAAAATCACACTGTGGCCTTATGACCATAGGATTTCTACCTAACAAAAATAGCACCATGTGGGCTTATGACACATTGTTCCTGGGGCCGTAGGGTTTGTAGCTAACAAAGAGATCACCATGTGGACCTAGGTCTATAGGGTTTTTAGCTAACAAAAAGAGCACCATGTGGCCATAGGGCCGTAGGGTTTTTATCTAACAAAAAGAGCATCTTGTGGTCCTAGGGCCATAGCGTTTCTAGCATACACAAAGAGCACCCTATGACCTTAGGGCCATATGGCTACTAGCTAACACAAAGAACTCCCAAATGGCCTTAGGGCCATAGGGTTACTAGCCATCACAAAGAGAACCCTGTGGGCTTAGGGCCATAGTGTCTCTAGCTAACAAAAAGATCACGTTGTTACCTTAGGGCCATCGGATTCTCTTTGTGATGGATAGGGTTTGTAGCCCTCACAACGATCACCATCTTTCCTTAGGGCCATAGGGTTTCTAGCCCTCAGAAAGAGCACCCTCTGGCCTTAGGGCCATAGGATATCTAGCTAAAACAAAGAGCACCTTGTGTCCTCATGGACATAGGGTTCCTAGCTAGCAAAAGGAGCACCATTATGCCTTAGGGCCATAGGGTTTCTAGCTTACACAAAGCACTCCTTGTGGGCTTAGGGAAATAGGGTTACTAGCCATCACAAAGAGCACACTATGGCCTTAGGGCCATAGGGTTTCTAGCCATCACAAAGAGAAGCCTGTGGACTTAGGACCATATAGTTTCTACCTTTCTAGATAAAAAAGAAGAGCAGCCTATGGCCTTAGGGCGATATAGTTTCTACCTAACAAAAAGCGCACCCTGTGGCTTTAGGGCCATAGGGTTTCTAGATAACAAAAAGATCTCCATGTGGACTTAGTGCCATTAGGTTACTAGCCATGATTAAGAGCACCTTGTGGCCTTAGGGCCATAGGGTTTCTAGCCATAAAAAAGAGCATCCTATGACCTTAGGGCACCCTATAGCCTTAGGGCTATAGATTTTTTTGCTAACACATAGAGCACATTGTGGCCTTAGGGCCATATGGTTTCTAGCTAACACAAAGTGCACCTTGTGGCCTTAGGGCCATAGGGTTTCTAGCTAGAAATAAAAGCACCATGTGGCCTTTGGACCATAGGGTTTCTAGCTAGAAATAAAAGCACCATGTGGCCTTAGGGCCATAGGGTTTCTAGCTTACACAAAGATCTCCCTATGGACTTAGGGACATAGGGCTACTAGCCATCACAAAGAGCACCCTCTAGCCTTATGGCCATAGTGTTTCTAGCAAGCAAAAAGAGCACCATGTGGCCTTAGGGACATAGATTTTCTAGCCATCACAAAGAGCACCATGTGGCCTTAGAGCAATAGGGTAATCTTTGTGATGGCTAGAAATCCTATGGCCCTAAGGCCACACGATGCTCTCTATGATGGCTATGGTTTCTAGCCATGCCAAAGAGCACTATGTGGCCTTAGGGACATATGGTATCTAGCTAACACAAAGAGAACCATGTGGCCTTAGGGCCATAGGATTTGTAGCTTACACAAAGAGAACCCTATTTCCTTAGTTCCATAGGATTTTTTGATAACAAAAATAGCACCTTGTGGTGTTAGGGCCATAAGGTTTCTGGCTAATAAAAAGAGCACTGTGTGGCATTAGGGCCATAGGGTTTCTAGCTAGCACAGAGAACACCCTCTGGCCTTATTGCCATAGTGTTTCTAGCTAACAAAAAGAGCACCCTGTGGCCTAAGGGTCATAGGGTTTCTATCCATCACATAGTGCACCATATGGCCTTTGGGCAATAGGATTTCTTACACAAAGAGCACCCTATGGCCTTAGGGACATAGGGTTTCTAGCCATCACAAAAAGCACCATGTGGCCTTAGGTCCATATGTCTTCTAGCTTACACAAAGAGATCCATGTGGCCTTAGGGCCATAGGGTTTCTAGAGCCATCACAAAGACCACCCTACCTTGTGACCTTAGGGACATAGGATTTCTAGATGTGGGACAGGTATCTAACCTCACTCCTATCTTATTGCAAACATAGCGAGAACCACGAATATAATTGTCAATCCATGGGACGAAGCTTACTCGACTAGTGCATAGAGGCTACAAGAGGTTTTCAATCTCTTGGAAAACAATAAACAACTCTCATCTAACTCAAGCTACACTCAAATGACTGAAATCACCAAAAGATTCGACAAACAAATCACAGCCATTACAACATTAAATGACATGCAAATGTTATAAAACTTCCAGGACATGTTTATAAGACCTAAGCACACCTGCTTATGGTCTCAAATCTCACTTTAGGTCAATTGAAAAAATCACGATTATTAACGACAGTGAGTTTTTGACCTAGTCGTTGTCAACCCAGAATGCATCTAAATGCTTAGCAATGATGCCCCAATACCCCTCTTATACTTAGTTTTTTATTTTAAAGCTGAAATTCCTACTTATGATGAAATTAGGTCGCGAGTCGGCAACGCCAAAAGCTATGGATTACTATGAAATACTTACATCAATGCATAGAGCTCTTGCCTGCGGTTGCAATGCAACAGATGCGATTGCAATGTGACAACCGAAAAGGGAATAGGAAGCACGAGAAGGAGAGAAGTGAGCGCCATTAGCTCACGCTGTGTTTCTATTATCCAAAACTTATAAAATTTTTATAAAAATTGGCTTTTATACCTTAGCCAAGGTTTTTGGTGGTCAAAACTAATAATCTGGAAGCTCTAACTAAAGATAGGTTGATACAATCTATAAGCTTGTAGCCCCGGCTCATCAGTTACAATCTTTATTTGAAAAGTAGAAGTTACAATATTCCCGATTCATCAAAATAATAAATGTTTTTACAATGAAAGCTCTGAAAAATGATATCCGAGTTAGCTTGCTACTAACATTCCCCCCCTCCTTGACTGTGTCATCCCTTGACATAGCTTCATGGACTGAAGTAGTCTTCGGGTTTACGGTTGGCGAGGTCGTCTTTAAGTGCATGTTTCTCACGTCTCAGTCTTCTCTCTTTGTTAGGAACCTGCAAGAACTGCATGGTGAATCTGTTTTTAAGCTCAATGGTTGAATAGACAACAAATCTGGAGGTTAGGTTGCTTATCACTAGCCCAAATATCTTTGTTTGCCAAGTGAAGAACCCTGTATAAAATTCTTCCTCAAACGCCAATATATTGCTTGAAGGCAAAAACATGCATCGAGCGTAGAAGCCATAAACGACTTCTTCGGAAGGCTGGCCACTTAAGTCATAGCAGAGGTCCTTATTGCCTTCGAGGAATGACATCCATGGTGTCCTTGCTTGCTTTGGTTCATGAAAGGCCTGAATACATGTGAGCAGCATTCAACAGATCTTATATAGCATGGCACATGAGAGGTCAAGCAGGCTTTTGAAGAAAGTCATGGCTCTCGTTAGGGTTTTCACTATGTACTCCTCTGTCAGTGTTCCCTGCTCTGGAACTGGCAATCGTGGGTAGTTCAGCCATGTAGGCTGCTTCTCTCTTAGTGATTCATATGCTTGCCATGTCCTTACTTGTGGTACAGGACCAAAGGTTGTGTCTTTTTGTAGTGCGGCAGGTGCTCTTGTGAACAAAATCAGACATCTTGGATTTTTGTTCAACCAGCTCTTTCTCCACCTGGGGTGGACATCCTCTTCGTCTTCTTCCTGCATATCTTTGTATAATCTTTCCTTGACCTATAATAGATCTACCTTGATCAAAGGATATGGCCTTGATTTGGTTGGGAGTGAGTTGAGTGGCATTGACTGAATGGAGAACTCTCAACTCCCAATCCATCGCAACTTTCCATTCAGCACCTGTCTCCTGGGAAACTTGCTCCTTGAGTGCTTCTTACTCAGCTTTAGATAGCTGGACCATGGGCACTTGCTTAACATCTGTGAGTGGTACTTGAAAGTCTTATTCTCCAACTAGACCTTCTATCGGTTGTGTTTCCATCTCAACAAAAGAGACGAAGGAAATTTTGATAGTTGATTGCTCTGAGGTACCTGCTTTAGATAGCTGGACCATGGGCACTTGCTCAACATCTGTGAGTGGTACTTGAAAGTCTTATTCTCCAACTAGACCTTCTATCGGTTGTGTTTCCATCTCAACAAAAGAGACTGAGGAAATTTTGATAGTTGGTTGCTCTGAGGTACCTGCTTCTTCTTGTGTCTCTGGGTGCCCCTCTCACAGCAGAGCTGATTGACTCTTTTTAGCTCGGCTATATCCTTGAGTGATTGTTCTTCTCGTTGTACCCGCATTATTGCAAGGTCTCTTCTCTGTAATTTCTCTAGCTTTAGCTCTAGCTTGAGATCCTTATTCCTCTTTTTCAAAGCCTTATAGACTTTGTCTGTACCTTTGATCAAGACAACGATAGGATTTTCTCTCATCTGTCTCAAAAAAGCTGCCTGATCATTGATCCTTTACTCAGAGTATTGCAGAGAGGCAATTGCTACGTCGAGCTGCACTTGGATTTTCTGTACTGACAGAGTTGTGGTTAAGAGTTCATTGGTTACCTCTGTTAGTTGTTGGTCTTTGGTCTTGCAAGCATCTGATAACTTGGTGAGAAGTTCGCCTAGCTCCTCTATTTCTTTTGTTGCTTCTCTTTGGCTAGCTGGTGTTGTTCGTCTTTATCTTTCAACTCTTGGACTTGTCTTTGTAGACCTGAGATGACATTCATCCTGTCTTCTAATTCTCCTTGTAGAGCATCGATGACCATTTCTAGCTCTTTAGTCTGAGCACTATAGCTAAGTGCTGCTGTTCGCATTTTCTCGGTCATCACCTGCATCTGCTTGGTATATTCGTTTACTTGCATGATAACTTTGTTGTTTGTCTCCCATTCTTCAGACTCTATAGGCTGTCTGGATGTTTCAGTTGTTTCAGCTTGTAATTCCTTTGGTTATTTTGTGGTGGCTACTTGTGGTTGCGGTGGGGGTTCTACCTCTCCTTGAGGCATTGCAATTGCCTCAATTGTTTTGGTTGCTTGAGGCTTGTGGATGCCTCTGTGGTTTATTGATGGGTGGTTGTAGATGGTATGGCCTATCTCTGTTGCTTTGGGCTACTCAAAACTTGCTGCTTCCTGCGGTTCAGGCTCTTTGTCTTTGGCTTCCTTGCCCTCATTGGGTCTAACTGTTGGTGAAAGGGGAGGGCTTGGCATTGGGTGGTCTTCTTGCTCCGTAGCAGGTGAAGCTCGCTTTGGAGACATTTCTTCTTGTTCGTGTTGTGTCTTGCTTTGTGTCGTAGCCTCCGCTTGTCTTTGTTGCTCTCTTGCTTTTCTTTCAGCTTCTTCAGCTTCTTTTAACTTGAGGGCTTCTGCCTCTGCATACATGCATTCAAGAAAGTCTGTGGGGTCCTTTGCTTCTTTCCTTGCAGGTTCTTAGTTCTGGGACCCCTTATCTCTTTTGGAACCCACCTTTCCGGGTCCTCACCTGGAGCTTGGTGGCTTCTTTTGTAAGTTTGTGTTTTCTCTTTCAAATCTTGCCTTCTTTTGTTGAGGTTCCTCTTGGTGTGCAGCTATAACTTTCTTCTTCATCTCTTCTATTCTGGCCCTTGTCTCTTCATTATCTGAACTCTCAATACTATGAGCTTTGTGGGAGCTTTTTGTCGATTCTTCATCATATTTATAAACTCGCCTTGATGAACACTTAGTTCTTGGAGAAGGTTGTGCAGACACAATCCATGTGTTTTGGTCTGGGGCTTGGTCTGGGGCTAGCCGCAAATTGTTGGCCATGCCAATAGCATGGTATGCTATTCTTGTCAGTACTTTAGGTGCACCCATATAGGTGATTTTTTCTTCTTTCTTGGTGCCCTTCAACGTTGTTAGCACATACTGCGCATGATCAATCGGTTTCCTGGTTGTCGACTTCAACACTTGGGTGAATGTAGTCGCAATGGCATGATTTGGTGTGGTGTACCATGGCGATCTCTTTGCTAGAAAGTGAAAGTGCTGGTGGTACAGACGTGCTGATTCTTCCACTTGCCTTTGGATGAGGTCGACAAAAGTTGCAGCAACAGCAGTCTCCTTGGTGAGGGTGCCTGCTGTCTTTCTGTCCCAAGCCCGCATTTTCATTCCTTTAATTGGCAACTTTAGTGCCTTGGCCACAATTTCCTTTGTGATTACCACTTCAACTTTTTGCCCTTGTTGGTCAGTAATTTGGGCTGATCCATTCTCTTTAATTGTAGACAGTAGCTCATAGGCTTTCTAGAAATCTACTCCACATAGTTCCTGGTCATAGAATTCCCTGAGGCCCAGCCTTCTGTTAGCTTCCTTTGTGTCTGGCTTGGCAGCTACATCATATATCTCTTTCGGTAGCAGTTGCATCTCTACTTGGTGTCCTTCTTCACTCTTAAACCTGCCTGTGAAAATTGTTGTATTGTTTTCCTCAAGCTGTTCTCTTGACGACAATTATGTTGCCTTGGCCGTCTTGACTGAACTTGGGTCAAGTTGGTAGGGTGGAAGCTCTTGTAGCTTCTCTTTTGGGATACCCTTTTCTTGGCCTTCTCCATAGCTTGCATTGCTCCTGTTAGGGGAACTCAGTGCCAAAGTTAGAAATTTTGCAGATTATGCTCTGAAATGCCCTTGAGTCTGAATTGCTGACAAATTGAGTTCAATTTGCTTCAAATCAATTTTGGAATATGCATAGATGCATAAAAACATGTAAAGATCAAAATCATAAAGTTCAAGCAAAAGTTTGCAACAAAAGTAAATAATCGCAATTATTTATAACTGGGAATTTTTTCCAACTTTTTGCATTTTTGACATCATAGGCTTGAAATATATAGCATTTAGGTGCTCTGAGTGAAGTGTGGGCTCAATTGAGTGCACATGGTGGAAATGGTGCCAGATTTAGGCTTTTCGTCTCTGAAACATTAGATACAAAAGGATTTTGACATCCAAATTAGCTCAAATTTGGTTAGTGGGCTTAGGACATCATGTGCTTTGGTCCCATAGGTTCAAAGTTGCAATTTTCCTTCATTTTGGTAAGAAAGTAAATAATCGTGATTACTAATTTTTTCATCAAAATGTACAAAATTTGGTGCAACTTGGTTCCAGTCTTGATGTAGACCCTGTGTATGAGATATATGGTAATTTGGATCAAAAAATGTGACTAATAACTCAGAAATTGGTTTGGAAAGACTCCTTTGTGTTTTTGGACAATTTTCCAAGTTTTTCTTGATCATTTTGGCTCATACTTGAAATGTGGCATGTAATAGGTGTGGACAAGTGATAGGTGAAGTGAAGGTACCATTTTCAAGCCAAAAAAGTACAAAAGTAAATAATCACGATTATTTACAGCAGTCAATTTTTTTGCTAAACTTGACAAATTTTTGACCTAAACATATTCAATACACGTAAAACAAGTTCTAAATTGAATTTGGTAAAGTTTTGTCGTGTCGGCGTCACTTCGTGCTTTGTCGACTCTGAACTCACCGATCTTTGTGACTAAATGGCCTGTGGAGTTGGTTAGTCACTTTTGAGGCTATGGACTTGTCCGCTACATAGTCCTGAAGCTATCCATCCAGTTTTGGCTCATTTGGAGTCAGATTGACTTCATATGTCAAATTTGACGCTTTGTAGCCTTCGAGCTGTTTTCTGCTTTTCGAGAGCTTGCCTTGATTGTTTTCATGAAACCATCCATGTAGATTGTATATAGACCCAGTTGACAAGCTATCTGTGGAGTCAGAATCCAATTCTCTCATCTAGCAAAAACCTAGCTTTTCCACTTGGGACTCCCTTTCGACCACCCTGCCGAATGGTCATCTGGTGATATACAAGTGTTCTATTATATAGGGGCATGCTACAGTTCAAGTCTCGTCCGATTTGGTTGAGCTAACAGGCCGCTATGGTCAATTTTTTAGGACTTCGTGCACTGCTCGATTTCTAAGGTTTTTGCCTTGGGCTTAGACTAGCTACCGACCATATGGAAGTGATCATTGATAAGCATAGAACTTACCCCTCATGTCTTGTGTGAGATGACGCTGTAAAGGGGCGACTGTGAACTTTGAAAATCGCACGCGAAGAAGGTCGAGAGGTCTCTTCTCCAAGGGCAACTAGTGGAAATGAGGTGATTTTAGACTACCTTGGATATCTATACTCGGACTTCCCGAATCATTTTTCCCCAAATTCCCATGTTAGTCCTTCTAGGCCATGAAATCTATGCTAGAATCAAAAATTTCTTCAATCGGATTCCTATAGCTCATTCTGCAAGAATTTGCGAAAGTAGGCCTTGGCCGCCTAATTTAGGCTTCCCGCTTCCATCAGCCGATTTGATTGAATTTTTTTTTGTCTGTCTGCCTTGTCCTTCTGATCATCATCGTATCTTCAATTTTTCCATCTGAGCTCATTTGCTATTTATTATTAATTTTTGACCTGTTTATTGAAAAAATCAAAGAAAATAACAAAATACGCTAAAAACGCAAAGTGAGAATCCAATAATTAGAAAAAGTCATTGAAAAACACAAATTTATTTTTTTTGGTGGATTTCTTGATTTTTAAGTCCCAATATCAAGTAAAATGGTGAAAAATAACCAAAAAGATCACTTTTTTGATGATTTTCTCATAGTATATACACTATTTAAACTAATCTGCGAGATGTTATCAGTTAATTAACCTATTGATGATTTGTAAGGGCATTATTAGGTAATTGTACAAAAAAATCACACGTTAACATAAAACTTTTTCCTCCCTCTTCAAACATTGTCCTGAATTACTTAGTTCCCTTCTACCCCTCATAGATGACGTACTCCGGGACGACTGTGTGCATGGGTTGAACAATTGTGTCTATGCATAGCTTGGTTAGCTCTACCATGCTTTGAAGATCAATGCAGTTAAAACCATTATGTTGTGCAAGTGTTGGGTCTTGAGTAATTAACTCAAGGGTTTCTGATGTTGAGGTTTCTTTTCGATGTCGGTGTTGGGTTCTTTTTGATGTTGGTGTTGGAGCACACAAGATACAAGATTTTATTGTTACCATATACATGTGGTAGTGATGTGTGTGAACACACTAGGACCGCCGGGGCATTTTTTCCCTCTTTAGGAGGTTTTTTCCCCCGTGCATTGTATATACGCCCATCACTCTAGGGCTATCTATCTTTCCATTGCACACTAAGTAAAACACTCTCTATTGTGTGCCTTGAGCTTCCTTCGTCTTCTCCAAGTTGTGTGTGTTTCTCTTCAACCCTAATTCCAACAATTGGTATCAGAGCAGGTCACGTCCTCCCGGGCTTAGTCGCCAGCTGCTCCAGCACACGCCTGCTCACTTTCTCCGATTTCAGTGAGCTTTGGCAAGCGTTCGCAGGTCTGCTCAGAATTTTGATTTGGGCTCATTTCGGCCTCCGTTTCCACTACGGGCAGTACTGCACAGGTTATTTCGTCATTTTGTGCAGATTTTCTGTCAGTGCCGTTTTCTGCATAACAGGTGCCTTATAGTCTTCTACGGTTTGTGCTATATAGCACAAGTTGTTCCCGCTCCATTTCTCCTATTTTCGGGCAGTTTTCACATCAGGTGCAGCATTTACCATGGCTGACAACAACAACACAGATGTGTTCAAGATGTTTGCTGCTGAGGACAGGTTGGATGGGGACAACTACCCTATGTGGGCTTATATGATGCAACACGTTCTTGTGTCAAAAGGTGTCTGGAACATTGTGCAGGGCATTGATGTACGTCCTGGTTCTGAAGATGTAGGCGATATTGAGGATGTTGCAGGTCTTGCTGCAAGGATTGCAGCTGTTAGAGTTGTTTTGCCTACAGCAGAACAAGCTCGTTGGGATGTTAAGGATGCGCAGGCTCATGCATTGATTGCGTTGTCTGTGAAGCGCACCATTATTCCTCACATCCGTTCAGCAAAATCTACAAAACAGGCTTGGGATATTCTAGCAGGTCTTTATGCAAGCCGCAATGAGGCTAAAATTGCTTTGCTGCGTAAAGAGCTAGAGTCGAAGATTATGCATGAGGAAGATGATATGGACACTTTCCTTGCTAGTGTCAAGGATATCAATGAGCAACTCATTTCTGCAGGTGAAGTCATTTCTGACAGTTCCCTTGTGCAGACTGTTCTTGATGCCTTACCAGATTCCTACCAGACTTTTGCTAGTACTTGGAGACTGATGACCCAAGGAAATCCTGAAGTTGTCAAGTTTGATGCATTATGCACATTGCTGTTGCAAGAGTCACTTTCTAGAAAAAACAGGAGTAGGCAGCGTGCAGTTGAACAGGCTTTTATTGCTTCTCAAAGAAAGGGTGGTAACAGTAATGCAGCCACTTCTTATGGTTCTGCTGCGAGTGGCAAAAATTCTGTTCCTAATGCTTCTGCTGGCAGCACTTCGTCTGGCAATTCTGGTGATAAGGGCAAAAAGAAGATGCGTTGCCATTATTGTAAAGCCAATGATCACTTGATCAAGTCGTGTCCTAAGTTGAAGGCCAAAGAGGCTAAGAAGAAAGAGGGTGGTTCCACTGCAAATGCTGGTTCCACTACAAATGCAGCCATTGTTGAGTCTTATGTGAAAGGAGATTGTGATTCTGATGTTGATGCAGAATGGGCTTTTAGCGCAGAGTGCACTTACAATCCTGCTGTCCATGATGCATGCTTGTCAGTTGCTGCAGATTCACATGTGTGGTATTTCGACAGTGGTGCTACAAAGCACATTACCTCACATCGTGAATTGTTTACCTCTCTCGAGTCTGTCCCTCATGGGAATTCAGTCACTTGTGCCAACAACGCCTCTTATCCAGTTCAGGGAGTTGGAAAGATTGTGCTCACTGCTGCTAATGGCAGTTCCTTCACACTTGTTGATGCACTTTATGTGCCTGGGATCAAGAAGAATCTCTTGTCTGTATCCGCACTTGCTAGACTTGGACTTGTAGTCAAATTTGTGGATGACAGATGTACAGTTCATGATCTCAGTTTTGGTGATGAAATTGTTGCATCTGGGCTTTTGTGCCGTGGGCTGTATAAGCTCACTTTGTATGACAAGTGTGGACAAAATTTTGCAAATGCTGTTGCAGATTCAAGGGCTATTTCAGATGCAAAACTTTGGCATGCACGTTTTGGTCATCTGAATTTTGCCAGTTTGCTGCGTTTGCAGAAATCTGATATGGTTGCTTCTTTGCCGCCTCTTGAAGCACCTATCAAACATGTTTGTGAAGGCTGTATTCTGCGTAAAATGCAGCGTTCTAAGTTTCCAAAGGATGGTTCAGTTAGGGCCACATGCAGGTTGCAGCTTGTGCATAGTGACGTTTGTGGGCCCATGCAAACTCCGTCCTTGGGCAATTACCTGTACTTCGTGACTTTCATTGATGATTACTCCAGGCATGCATGGGTATTTCCGCTTAAAGCGAAGTCCGAAGTTTTTATGTGCTTCAAACAATTTTTGGCTATGGCTGAAAATGTCTCAAAATGTACTATGGGCACCCTCCGTTCCGATCGAGGGGGGGAGTATATGTCTCATGAATTTAATGCATTTCTGGCTAGTCGTGGGATAAAACACCAATGTACAGTGCCTTATACACCTCAGCAAAATGGTGTTGCTGAGAGGAAAAACAGGTCACTAACGGAAATGGCACGATGTATGGTCAAAAGTCAAGCTTTGCCGCATTCTTTTTGGCTTGAGGCCATCATGTGTGCCACTTATGTACTTAACAGGTGTCCTACGAAAGCTTTGCAGTCTATTACTCCATATGAAGCATGGCATGATAGAAAACCTTCTATTGAGCACATGCGTGTTTTTGGCTGTTTGGCATATGCTTTGGTGCCACAAGTGCAGCGCAGAAAATTGGATGATAAGGCTGTCAAATGTATTTTTGTTGGTTATAGTGCTGAAAGCAAAGGTTACAGGTTGTATCATCCGCAAACAAAACGTATTTTGGTTTCACGGGATGTAGTGTTTGTGGAAGATTCTGTTCAACCCTTGCTGTCATGTACTAGAGACAGTAATGTAAGCTCACAGGACATTTATGACACTTTGTTGCCTCTTTTCAGTGGTGGAAATACGAATGTAAGTTCCAATGAGGCAAATGTACAGCCTATGGGGGTTTCTGAAAATGTTTTAGAACAGCCTATTACTGATGCAGATGTACATGATGTACTTGATGAGGAAAGGGCTGAAAATGAGCAGGCTAGAGGTATGCCAAAATGGCTGGTGCACACTTTGCATGACAGTAAATTGGATGCACCTTTATCTAGTCGTACTCGTTCAAGCTCTCGCCATGCATCTTATGCATCAGATTGTATAGAAGCACAGAATTCAGAAAATTGGATTGCTGCCATGAAATCAGAATATGATGCACTTATAGAGAATGACACATGGACTTTATGTGATTTGCCTCCTGGCAAAAAGGCCATTGGTACGAAGTGGGTTTACAAGTTGAAACGCAAGCCGGATGGTGAGATCGATCGCCATAAGGCTCGACTTGTTGCAAAGGGTTATGCACAACAAAAAGGCATAGATTATGAAGAGACTTTTGCTCCCACTTGTCGTATGACTACTGTGCGTTTTCTATGTGCATTGGCAGCTCATTTTGGTTGGGATGTACATCAATCAGACATTGTTACTGCTTTCTTGAATGGTGACATATTTGAGGAAGTTTATGTAACGCAGCCTCGCAGTTTTGTCATAAAAGGACAAGAGGACAAAGTGTGCAAATGTAAGAAGGCTTTGTATGGGTTGAAGCAATCTCCTCGTGCTTGGTATGAGAAAGCTGACACTCATTTGGTTAAACGAGGCTTTCGTAACAGTCCAACAGAAAGCACATTGTATGTAAAGCGTGAGGATGATGTATTTCTCATTGTGGTTCTTTATGTTGATGATTTGTTGATCACTGGACCAAATGAGAGACATATTGCTGAATTTAAGGCTGATTTGAATGCTACTTTCAAGATGAAAGATTTGGGGCTGTTGCATCATTACTTGGGTATACAGTTTAAGCAGTGTGATGGTGGTATTGCCTTGTTGTCAGAAAAGTTACATAGAGACATTGCTATGTAAGTTTGGACTTGAGGATTGC
This sequence comes from Adiantum capillus-veneris, assembly GCF_014529385.1. NCBI lineage: Eukaryota > Viridiplantae > Streptophyta > Polypodiopsida > Polypodiales > Pteridaceae > Adiantum > Adiantum capillus-veneris. Next base: position 11,197,963 of record NC_140945.1, read on the forward strand.
AAACCTATTGCCACTCCCATGGAAACAGGTTTGAAGTTGAGTCTACATGATGCTGGCGATCCTGCTGATGTCACTCTTTACCAAACTGCTGTTGGCTGCCTCATTTATGTATGCAACACGAGGCCAGATATTCAGTTTGCAGTCTCGCAGGTCAGCAGATTTATGCATAGCCCAGGGTCTAAGCATTGGCAGGCTGTCAAGAGGATTTTCCGCTACCTTAGTGGCACTTTACATCTTGGCTTGTTTTATCCCAAGGGGGGATCATTGCCGCCAGACTTACATGCTTTTTCGGACTCAGATTGGGCTGGTTGTTTTGACACGCGAGTGTCCACAAGTGGTTTTTGTTTCATGCTTGGCAGTTCATGTATATCATGGTTGAGCAAGAAGCAACCTACTGTGGCCACTTCGAGTTGTGAGGCTGAGTACAGGGCAGTCTTCACAGCTACGGTTGAGTGTGTATGGCTCAGACGCCTTATGGCTGACTTGGGTGTTGGACAGGACACTGCCAACACTATCTAAACTGACAGTCAGAGCGCATTGGCAGTTGCGAGGAACCCAGTTTTTCATGCTCGCACAAAGCACATTGAGGTGCATTACCACTATGTCAGGGAGAGGCTCTCAGCAGGAGAGATTAGCTTGGCTTATGTGCCAACACAGGACAACCTTGCAGATCTTTTCACAAAGGCATTGTCTCGTGAGAAGCTTGAAGCTTTCCGCAAAGCTTTGGGCTTACTCCCCTTTGTGGACTGATCCTGTCCTCAGGGCATGGCACTTCCCTTTACTCATGTGCCAGCTCTCGTTCACCGCATCACTCCAGGGGGGATTTGTTACCATATACATGTGGTAGTGATGTGTGTGAACACACTAGGACCGCCGGGGCATTTTTTCCCTCTTTAGGAGGTTTTTTCCCCCGTGCATTGTATATACGCCCATCACTCTAGGGCTATCTATCTTTCCATTGCACACTAAGTAAAACACTCTCTATTGTGTGCCTTGAGCTTCCTTCGTCTTCTCCAAGCTGTGTGTGTTTCTCTTCAACCCTAATTCCAACATTTATTTTTTCTCTCAATGTTGGTGTTGGGTTCTTATTGCATCCTTTAATCGTCAATATTCCTACTGTCAAAGACTAGCTTATTTCTTTCTTGTACGTGGAATAAGTGACTGCATTTACTCGAGCTCATGTATCGACTAATGCATTGATGCTATGATTGTTCAACTGTACTTTTGATGCGAAGGTCCATTCCATCTAACCATTCATCATCCGTTGACACCATCTTTTTGTATTGATGGGAATAGGGATTTATTGATTTTTGAGAGCAGCTTCCCTTTTGAGTACTCAAAGCCGAGCTTCCTCCTGGGCTCATCAATGACCTGCTGTCGTTTTATCTTTCTTTGCTTTGTTGCATGCATCTTTTCTAGCAATTCATTGGTTAGCGGCAAATTGTACTTCTTCAAACGGCATCCACTAATCCAATTAGCCATTGGTTCACCATTTAGAGTGGACAACTTAACTGCTCCACTTGGAGATACATCTTCAATGATAAATGGTCCGTTTCCCTTTTTCTTAAACTTGGAATTGTGTTGCTTAAGGGAATAAACTAAAACTAAGTCCCCTTTTTTGAAGATTTTTGTAATTAGATGGGAATCCAAAAACTGTTTTTGTTTTTGCTTTTGTGCATAGATGTGAGCTCATCAAGCTTTTCTAAATCTTCAAGTCTCTTTGACAGTTCATTTCCTATCCACTCAAGGTCCTTTGCTACCCTTAGTGTCGGCAATAGAAATTCTATCGGCAGTATGGCATCAAAACCATAAATAAGGTTAAAGGGTGTAGCATTTAAAGTTGTCTTGAATGAAACTCTATAAGCCCATAGAGTGCCATGGAGGTTCATTTCCCAATCTGTTCGTCATGAATTAACCACTTTAATTAGTACCGAGCTAGAATTTTATTTGTATTCTCAGCTTGTCCATTTGCTTGTGGGTGATAGGGAGCTGATTTGTTATGGATGACCATAAATTCATTAAGAAGATACTCAATTAACTCGTCGAGAAAATGAGATCCCCTATCACTGACAATTTCTATTGGCAGTCCATATCTTGTGAACAGTACTCATATAAGAATGCAACTCTGGTTCTGGAATCATTCTTTTGAGTTGCTTTAGCCTTGGCCCACTTAGTCAAATAGTATGTAGCTACAATGATATATTGAGCTTGGGTTTTATAGGCAGGTGGTTATATTGGCCCAACAAAGTCTATACTCCATTTTGAGAAATTTCTAGCCCCCATCATTGGTCTTAAGGGCATGCTATCTACATGGGTTGGCATTTTTGCTTGTTGACATGCATCACACCTTCGAACATATTCTTTGGCATCTACAAAAAGTGTTGGCTACCATATGCCTGCCATTAAGATTTCTCTTGCGGTCATCTCACTAGAAAAGTGACCTCCAGCTAATCTAGCATGTGCTTATTTTATAATGGGAATATATTCGTCTTCATTTGTGCAAAGATGCATATGTGATCTTTACCTCTTTGATACAATTGGTTCCCAATAAGAGCATAATCTCTTGCTTTAGTTTCAATTGCTCTTTGGTGGTGTTTACTCATATCCTCAGGGAATGTTTGGATTAATAAGTAAGTAACTAGATAGTTATTTCACTTAGGAACAAGTGATATTTGGAACAATGTCACATGAGATATGTGTGCTTGTTTTGGACATCGAGGACATTGTTTTACAAAAGAATGAACATCCCTCCTCATAGTGGGCCAAAATACTCCAAGTCTCAAGATTCGTCACATAGTTTGATCTTCTGCAAAGTGAAGTCCTACTATGGTAATTTGTGCTTGACTTAGGTATTGGGTTTTCTCCTCAGGATTAATGCACAATAGCAATATTTCATCTCGATTTCTTTTGTACAACCTTCCAGATAGTAATTGATACATAGCCAATTACTCAATTAATTCGATTGTAATAGGAAGTGGTATTTGTGAATCCACTTGAGCTATGGTCATCAATGATACCATGTTTTCCGAACATCGAGGTATCATTTCCACGGAGAACAAATATGAATCTGGTAGATCATCTTCTACTCCCTTAGGTGGTTCTCTTGAAACAATCCTTGACAAATGATCTGCTCTTTGATGAGTGGTGCCCTTTTTCACAACTATAGTGAAATCAAATTCCAATAGAATGATGAACCATCTCACTATTCTTCCTGTGTTGCATGGCTTGTTGACCAAGTATAATAAGGCTTGGTGGTCCACAAAGAACACAAATTTGTTAGAGCTAATAGGTAATGTCTATACTTTTTTACGGCATAGATCATTCCTAATCCTTCCCTTTCTGTGGTTATATAGTTTTTCTGTGTAATATTCAACTGTTTGCTAGCATACAAAATAGGAAAATCACTTTTTCTGTCTCCTCATTGAGCTAGTATCCACCCCCAATGGAAAAATTGGAAGCATCTACATGTATGTGGAATATCTTATTCCAATTTGGTGCTTTCAATATTGGAGCTGAAGTGAAAGCTTGCTTAAGCTTCATGAAGGATTCTTCACACTCATCAGTCCATTCAAAGAGTGTAATCAAGCTGTACATGGGTTTTGCAATTATAGCTTACATGTAGATGAATCGTTTGTAATATCCACAATGTCCCATGAAAGCTTGAACCCCCTTGACTGTTGTCGATCTAGGCAAATCAGCAATAACATGAATTTTATCCATATCAGTAGCTATGCCATTTTTAGACACTATATGTCCAAGAATGTTTCCTTGTCTACCCATAAATGTGCACTTTTCAAGATTTAAGCAAATCCTATAAAGTTTACATTTTTCGAAGAACTTTTTTGAGGTGTTCAAAATGATCAGGTCTGATTGATGAATGTACACATAAATCATCCATATATACTTCCAAGAAATTCCAAAGATATTATTTAAAAGCATGGCTTATCAATCTTTGAAAGGTGGTAGGAACATTAATTAACCAAAAGGCATGACCCAATAGGAAAAAATACCCCATTCAGTTGCAAAGGCAGTTTTATGCTGATCTTTGGGGTCAACCAAAAGTTGATTGTATCCCGAAAAGCCATCTAAAAACCTGTAAGCCTCTTTTCTTACAACTCATTCTAAAACACGCTCACTGAGTTTCCTTTCTTGATATTGGAAGAGGAAAGTTGTCTCTAATGGTAGCTGCACACTTTCTTGATATTGACACGCACTCTTAATTTTCCATTTTTCTTGGGTACTATTATAATTGGAGACACCCAATCTGTGTGTTCAATTTCATAAATGAATTTGGATTCCTTTAGATTTTCTATCTCTTCTTTGATCTTTCTGGCAAATGTCTCATTATAAGTGTATGGCCTTTGTCTACTTGGTTTTGCATCATCTCTCATTGGTATGGTATGTTGATAGATTTCTGGATCAACACCCTTGAGATCCTTATTAGACCAAGCAAATATATCTTGGTATTCTTTCAGTAAGCTTAACAAAAGCTCTTCTTCTTCTTCTGTCAGGTCGTTTGCAATGTAGGCAGGTTTAGGCTCTTCTCTTGGTTCAGCCAGATCTATCTTTTTTGCATTTTCAGGTCCTTCATAAGACTCACCCTGTTTTTGTAGTTCCTTGACAGGTTGTTCGACTATGATTTTTTGGTCTTGGAGAGTATATTTCTTGTAATGGGATGGAACACTCATTACATCATTACCTTCTTCCTCAGTGGTTTCCATTTCAGTTGTATATATCTCCTTTAGAGCTTTTTTCAACTCTTGATATTTCTTTCTTCTTTCAACTCGTGCCATGGTTGAATCCCAGTCCTGGTATTTAGGTTTTGCTTGAGTTTCCTTTCTAATTTTTCTCGATGTTTTCGATATTTCTTGATTTTTGTTTAAAGGATATCTACTAGTGATTTTGTCCTTGACGCAATCATGTGCGTCTATTTGCATCAGAAACTGTGTTTTGCTAGATACTGATGGCATAGGTCTAGATTTTGAATTTCTCGTGTCTCTTTTTCTTCTATACATAGACGTATTTACACATACATCCATTATTGCTAAGATTTGAGTCCACTCAAATGGCTCAAACAAATGCTCTGGAAAGGGTTCAAGTACATAGGCTTCGTCTGTGCAATCCCTTTCTAAGATACATTATCCTCGTTTTAAGCTCCCGTTTTTTGAGTCTCCACACATCCAAATAGGTGTGTCTTTGTGCAACCAAGATGGAAGCTTAGTTTCAGCCTAAGAGACTGAGTCAAATTCTTGTATGGGTGTTTTCATGACATCTCTATAAGTGTGATCTTTGAGATTAACCCTTGTTATCGATCCCACTTGCTTCAAGTACAAATAATTGTTTCCCCAATCTTGGATGAGCTATACTTGTCGCATGAAATGTCTTCCCAAGATGATTTCATAATTGAGTCTCTTTCCAAAGTCCACTATTTCAAAAGTGGGTTAATAATCAATCCCACAGGAATTAACTATCACTTTTTCAAGCATTCCAAAGGGTCTTTTGACGTGTCCAGCAGCCAATTGCAACTTCATTCGAGTTTGTCTAATGGCTGATTGTCCCCAAGATTTCCATAATTCTTTTGTGTCTATGGCTATGCCTACCCCACTATCCAGTATTTCCATGTTTTCTATATCATCATATCTTACTGGAAGGGTTGTGTTTCCTTCTTCCCCTTCGTAGTATTCTTCGACTTTGCTCATTGGAATAGATAGAATCTCTTTGTTATCCAATTTGTGTTTCAATTTTCCCAAATTTGTTAGGATTAACCCTATAATCCCCTCCTTCTCTAGAGTTTTTTGTAGATCATTCCATAAATATGGTCTGATTTTTAACAGTTTTGCTAAAGTAAGAGTTCATTGAATGGGCGTAGACATGATTGAATGGATGTTGTCTACCTCTAGGGTCTGTTCCATTCTCTTTATCTAAGTGGTTTTACACATAATGGATTCATCTTCGTTATCTCCCGAGTAAGAGGGTAGTGTTTTCAAAGTCAATGGTTTAGACATTCCTAAAGCGTCAGATCCACAATCCCCATACAAGGATTGGACATCCATGTCCATATCAGGAGGTAGATTGTCTAACAAAACTTCCTCTATAGGAGCTGACTTCAGAGTTAGGCTCCCATCATTAATATCTCTAACTTTTTTCCATAAGTGTCCTAGCCAGTCTTCTTCTACGAATGGAATTCCATCTAAGGTATCTTCGCTGTCCGAAACTATAAGCTCTGGCTCTTTAGTTTTAAGGTGGGGTTCTACCGCCACTTTGGATTTTTCTTTACTGGTTCCTACCACAAGCTCCACAGGTTTTGCTACACTTTCGAGATTGGTTTTTTGTTTTCTAGCATCTCTTGAGTAATTCTTACCAAATTTTGATAAGCTTCAAGCTTAGCTGCTTCCATGTCTGGAGAAGGATAGTTTTTTCATTTGTTTTCCATGTTTTGACCTGCTTTAAGTCCCGCTTGGTAAGCTGCCAAGGCTGCATTGATTGGCTTAAATTTTTTCTACCAAAATTGATCCTTCAAATTTCACTGTGGTTTCTTTGATTTTGCTTCCAATTTCTTTCACTTTTTCCTAGATTAGTCTTTTGCTTTCTCCTTGATTTCAGCCCTTTGTCTATGTTTTCTCATCTCATACCTTTTGCTTCAGCTTCTTTTGGTCTTCTGAGAGAAAATTTTAGTATTCTCCCAATCATCAAAGAAGTTATGTTTCTTTTTCTTAGCTTGGGCTGTGGTGATTACCTTGATTGGAACAATCGGTTTACTCTCAAATGAGCTACCAGGTATCACTTGGACTACGTTCACTACTGTTTTACCCTTGTTTAAAGGATTTTTTGGACAATCTTCAGGAAGAGTCCTCCCTTTTTGCAACATTGTATAAAATAAGCTTCAACTGGCTTAAGGTTCTTGTCATGATCTGGGTATTCATATTTCCAATGATCATCTGCACCACAGTTGTGACAATTTCCAATTCTTGGCTTAATCATGGGTCTTACCATCAAAGGTCTAACACCTTGATTAGCTACATAGTACATTGGCGCAAGCTCTAGTGTAGTATAAGTCACGGTTTCTTCCATTGGTGGTGGATGTGAATTATACCAATCTCCTTATACCATTACTGTAGATGGACTAGGCTCAGCATAGGGTGTAACAAGCACTAGTGCTTGTTCATCTATGACTCCCCCTGAATGCATGTACTTTACAGGTACTGCATTATGTCCAGGATATGGAGGTTGTTGACCCAACACAGTTTGAGGTCTTTCCATACCCATCGATGGTCTTTGAGCTGGGGCCATATTAAGCTGATATCTGTACATGGGTTGTCCTTGTGGCCTCATAGGCACATATTGAACATTCCCATCATACTTTGGTTGGTAATAGCACTCATTAGTCTCATGGTTGGTCCATTTACCCTCGATTGCACACCATTTTTGTGGCCTAATTGGTTGTCCCTGTTGAGGTATCCCTTGTCCTGGTCCCCTCATAGGTGCTTTTTGCATGTTATTCATACTTTTGAGCATGTCTTCTATGCCGTTCCACTTGTGCTGGTTTGGTTGAAGCTATTTTCTTGCTTTGGTTATCCTTAGGGAAATTTCTTTGTTGAAAATATCACAATTATCTCCTAAGTCAATAGCATCTGACACACACTCTTTGAGGGTCATGTGTTTCTTGCTATACAATATAACATGAAGCTCTTTGTTTAGCAGTCCCTCTAGAAAGAATATTACTGGTATTTTTTTTGTAGGTATCTCTAGTTCTGGGAATCTGGTGATGTATTGCTTCATTCTAGTTGCACAATCCCTAACAAACTCACCTTATTTCTATTTTAAGCTATAGATTTGAGCTATCGTATTGTGTTTGATCCCCGTTTTGGAGCATGCGGCTACAAATCTTTGAGCTAATGTATTTAAGTCCATGATTGACCTTGGTGAAATGTTTTGGAACCATGTCAGTTCTTTTCCTTCTAACGTCATTCTAAACCCCTCGAACTGAGTATGGAAATCAAATATGCATTTTGCTCTTAGCACTTGCTTGAAGCTTGCTAAATGATCATATGGATTCCCAGATTCACTGCATTTTTTGATCCATTTTTGAAAATTGGTTGGTCTGGCACGTCTATTTGGTTCAACTCTCGGTCTCCTAGTAGTTGGTCCTGTTCCGAGTCCTTCAAGCTAGTCCATTGGAAATAGTGACTCATGGAGCCCTGGACTGGCTTTAGTGTCACCCGATTTTCTTTGTAATCTGGTAGTTTTTGGTTTCTTAACATTGCTCTTAAAAGATCTCTCACGGAGTTCATCTCTTGGAATAGTTTCTGGTCCTTGGCCTAATATCCAATTCCTTATGGAGTACCCCTTGTATTTGGTTTGTTCCACCTCCTTTGGAGTCATCATAACAAAGTTATTGTTATAAAAATCCCTAAATAGGTAGGTTGGTAGATCTATTGACCCCTTGTCTTTGATTTTGAAGATATAAATGATCTTCATGGGTGTTAATTGTCCTAATTTGGCATGAGAAGTCCATAGAAGATCTTTGACGTTCCTATCCTCCCAACAGTAGACTCCGATCCTAGCATTATCTGTGCTAAGCCGTTTCAGAGGCTTCAAATCAACTTGATCGTATCTCTTGAATTCTAAAGTTGGTGGTCCTTCTTTTGATGCCATATCTAGAATTATGGTATTTACTTCTAACCCCATTTGTCCATCACGTCAGGGTTTTCAACTTATAAATAGTGAGTTCCATTTTTATCCACGTACATTTGTCCTTGTTTGTTTGCCCTGATTTCCTCTTCAAACTCTATGTCATGGTCATCAATGCAAATGGCATACTCTTCATTAGGATCCAGGTAAACCTGAGATCCATGGCAATTAGTCTTATAAAAGGAGAGTATGTGCTTATATCGCAATGTCGTTCCGGTTTTTGAATGAGTTGAATAAGAAGAAATTTTAGCTGTTGATTCTGAAAAAGTGTCTGAGACTTCTTTGAAGATAGTGTCCAAGTGCCCTCCTTGATTCACACTTTCTTTGGTCGATACTCTACTAGCGGTCTCGCCAAATATGCCTTGATTTGCAAGTATACGATCAGATATAAGGCTCATATAGACTCATGAAGCCCTGGATAGAGTACTTACCATCGGATTGACTTGTTGTCAACTTCTTCCACTTGACTTGATTGCAACTTCTGTCAAGATTTCAATTCCTTGTCTGCAAACTGATTCCTGTATCAATTTTGATCAAGATAGCTATTCTTTCACAAAGACTGTACAAGTTTTGCTAACTATTGTGATAGGTCTATGTGTATCACTTCAATTTGAGCTAAGTGAGTCAGCAATTGAGACTTTCAAATTCTACTTTTGCAAAAAGCCAAAGGACTAATCTACAACCTTTGCAAACTGAGTGAACATGTACCAATTTGGATCCGATTGAACCCAAAATTTCCCGGTGGCCTTGTATTATGCTGTTCTAACATTGTACAAGTTCAAAAGTCAAAAAGTTTGTCTCTTTGTATCAGTAGTAAATAATCACAATTATTGATTTTTCTCAAATTTTTGCACTTTTTGGCTTGATTTTCCAAGTGTGCAACTTGTTAAGGTCTCTGGACAAGTTTCACTAAGTTTGAACAAAATTTGTTCAAGTTATCAACTATTTCGTATCCGCAAACTCGGTTTTCAAGAATCTGGCTTAAGTCTCACTTTTGTGATCCAAATTTCACCATCATTGATTTGTGTGATCTACTTGATATGCTTGATCATGTGGTATACTCAAATGTGCAATAATATCAAATTTTGTAGCAAATGTAAAATAATCGTGATTATTTACTCCTGCTATTTTTGTGCACGTTTTTGCAACAATCTTGACACGGATCTGTTTAAGCAGCTTAACTTAAGCTCCCTAGCCAAGTTTCATCGAGTTTGGATAATTTTTGTTCAAATGGTCAACAATTTTGTGTCTGCAGACTGACTTTGCCAATTTGGCCACAATTGTCAATCCAATGATCCAAATTTCACCAAATTTGGTTTGTGTGTTTAATATAACATGCTAAAACTAGTGGTGTGCTAGTTTGGTCAAAAAAGTTGAAAAATGGGAAAATAATTTCGATTATTTACTTCTAACTAATTTTTGTATCTTTTTGGTCAACTGAGCATGTACACTTGTTTATCACATCAATATAAGCCTATGAGTCAAGTTTCACGGTTTGAACAAAAGTTTCTCAATTTATACTCAAGTTCTAGAAAGTCAAAAATTGAGTTTTTACCAAGTTTTTGGTCAGTTTGCTGATCCAAATTCTATGGGCCTTTACAAAAGATGTTTGTACACATGCATAGAGTCTCTGGTATCAACCTTGGTCACTTTTGAGCTGAAAGTAAATAATCGCAATTATTTACTTGAGGCCGAAAATAAGCACTTTTTTGAACTTTTTCATTGGACAGTCTTTTCATGAGCTATTTTAAGCCTTTGAGTCAAGTCAAAACTTAATTTGGCCTAAAATGTCAAGGAAAAGTAAATAATCTGAGTTTTTGCAAACTCTTGAAATTTTTACCTCAATGAGTCCTTAAGCTTACCCACTGGTTCATACAACTTTTAAAGCATAATCTCTAGTCGGATTGAGTGGTTGGCAGTCTTCTGGTGCTATTTCTAGCCGTAGACCTGAAATTCTGCAACTTCACATAAACAACTCACAATTGATGCTTTTGGAGAGGGCAATGTTCTAAAATTCCACCTCAGATTCTACTTACCCTACTCCTAGATTCTACTGCAATGGGGTTGTGAAAAGTGTCCCCAAACACGTGTTTTCTTGTTTTTTATGATTTTCTGAGCCTTGATCTTAAGACTTGTCTCGTCCATCAATCATTCTCAAAATCCTAATCTAATTCTAAAATCCTACAATCTTAAAGGTACTTAGCAAGTACAACCTAGTTCCAAGCTACCTCTACACAACAGAAGACGACAATCTTAAGCTATACAGTCTTAAAAGAGAAAGTTTTGACTCTAGGTGAACCTAGAGGAAGTTAAAGAATAAATTCACAAAACGTTCGTGTTTTTCCCTAGTTTAGGTCTCTTCTATCCCCGGCAACGGCGCCGAATATGGGACGGGTGTCTAATCTCACTCCTATTTTATTCTAGCTAAAACAAAGAGCACCCTGTGACCTTAGGGCCATAGGATTCCTACCTAGCCAAAAGAGCACCATGTGGCCTTAGGGACATAGGCTTTCTAGCTTACACAAAGAGGTCCTTGTGTCCTTAGGACCATAGGGCTACTAGCCATCACAAAGAGCACCTTGTGGCGTTAGGGCCATAGGGTTTCTAGCCATCACAAAGAGAAGCCTATGGCCTTAGGGCACCTTGTGGCCTTAGGGCCATAGATTTTCTAGATAACAAAAAGTGCACCTTGTCACGTTATGGCCATAGGGTTCTTAGATAACAAAAAGAGCTGCATGTGGCCTTAGTGCCATAGGGTTACTAGCCATCACAAAGAGCACCCTATGGCCTTAGTGCCATAGGATTTCTTGCCATTAAAAAGAGTAGCCTATGGCCTTAGGAACATAGAGTTTCTTGCTAATACAAAGAGCACATTGTGGCCTTAGGTCTATAGGGTTTCTATCCAGCACAAAGATTACCTTGTGGCATTAGGGTCATAGGGTTTCTAGATAGCAAAAAGAGCACCATGTGGCCTTAGAGCCATAGGGTTTCTAACTTACACAAAGAGCTCCCTGTGGCCTTAGAGCCATAGGGTTACTAGCCATCACAAAGAGCTTCCCCTGGGTTTATGGCCATAGTGTTTCTAGCTAGCAAAAAGAGCACCATGTGGCCTTAGGTGCAAAGATATTCTAGCCATCACAAAGAGAACCATGTGGCCTTAGGGCCATAGGGTACTCTTTGTGATTGCTAAAAATCCTATGGTCCTACGGTTACATAATGCTCTTTGTGATGGCTAGGGTTTCTAGAAATCACAAAGAGCACCCTGTGGCCTTAGGGACATAGGGTTTCTAGCTAACATAAAAAGCACCATGTGGCCTTAGGGCCATAGGGTTTTCTAGTAATCACACAGAGCACCCTATGGACTTAGGGCCATAGGGTTTTTAGCTACCCAAAAAAGCACCTTGTGGCGTTAGAGCCATATGGTTTCTAGCTAGCACAAAGAGCACCTTGTGGCATTACAAACACAAAGAGCACCTTGTGGCCTTAGGGCCATAGGGTTTCTAGCTAACAAAAAGAGCACCTTGTGGCCTTAGGTCCATAGGGTTTCTAGCTAACACAAAAAGAACCATGTGGCCTTATGGTCATAGGGTTTCTAGCTAACAAAAAGAGAAAACACCATTTTAGATCATTTGGGAAAATCTCGTTTTCCGAATTCTAAACGTGCATGCTAGGATTGTGTTATTTAACGATTTATAAGCTCTAGTTGCCTTTAATTTAGATAAATTATCATGATTGTATGAGTCAATTTAAATTATATACTATATCATTTATAAATAAACCTCCAATATAGTTCTTTGAAAAAGGATTTGTATGACATCAATGCTTTTCAAACTTCAACAAATGCTTCTAGAAGTAACTTCTCAAAAAATGAGGTGTCAAAAAAACCAATTGATATGATTTTTAAGCAACATATAGATTGATTATAGCAATTAAGAAAGATAATATGTAAAGACAAATACTATTAACACTCATGTCATAAATTTGACGATCTTAATCCACGTATACCAAAATACTTGGTCATGGTTTTGTAGCATGCTATAAAGTTGTACATACATAATAATTTAAATAAAATTCAAACTAACATTTCACAAGATGCGCTATATAGTCTTCACATAACATTGAGTGCACACTCAAGTCATCCGTATAGATTTATAAAAATATACACAAGTATTCTTTGAAAGCATGAGCCGTGAGTCTTTGAAGGTGGTTGGCACATTTGTCAACCCAAAAGGCATCATCCAGTATGTAAACATACCCCATTCAATAGCAAAGGCTGTTTTGTGCTGATTTTTACATTCAATAGCCAATTGATTATAACCAAAAAATCCATCCAAAAAGCTATATACACGTTTCCCCGCTACTCTTTCCAAGACATGGTCAGTAATAAACAAAGGGTAATTGTCGTGGACAGTAGCTACATTTAATTTTTTGAGATTGAGACACACTCTTAGCTTCCCATTCTTCTTAGGTACCACCACAATTGGGGACACCCAACCCGTGTGTTCAATTTTGTAAATGAATTCAGCTTCCTTTAGCTTATCAATCTCCTCTTTGATTTTCTTTGCAAAGGTTTTGTTGTAAGTGTAATGGCGTTGTCAACTTGGCTAAACATCAGGCTTTAGAGGAATCATATGTTGACAGATGGTAAGTTCAACCCCCTTCAAGTCCTTTAAAGACCAACTGAACACATCCAATATACTCCTTGAGCGTATAAATCAATAATTCTTCCTCATCTAGATATAGATCTATAACAATATAATTAGGTGTGGGTTCTTCTCTCGGCTCTACTAGATCTATTTTTTAGCATCCTCGGAGCGATCATAAGGTTTTTTTTTTTAGCTTTCTCCCTAATCATCTGTTTGATAATGATTTTGCCATCTTGAAAAGTGTACTTCTTGTTATGAGAAGATACACTCATTTTGTCTTTTTTTTTTACTCTTTATCATTTTTGTTTTTCACTCTCCATTTTTGTTGTCCACACCTCTTTCAGTGTTTGTTTTAGTTTACTATATTTTGTTTTTTACTCAACCTTTGTCCATCTAGGCTTGTTGGCAGGGTCCACTTACTTCAATGCATCCTTGGGAGATTTTGTTGTTTGTCTTTTTTTTTGGTTTTTCACTCTGTTTGTTGAGAAGGTGTTGAGGGTTTTCCAGTTACCCACAAGAAACCATTATCAATTGTTCCAAGGTACCAATAGGTTTTGCAATATAGCCATCCTCTAGCTACAATTTCATCCGTGTTCTTCTAGGGCAGGTTTTTCCCATTTCTTCCAAATCAGTTTAGTAGCAATGGTGATCACACTCCACTATCCAAGGTTGCAATAATGGATGATGCCTTGATTCTCATCTCTAGCCTTCCTGACTATATCTCAAAGTTCTTTGGCTCAATCGTCTTTGACCTTTGGCACATTAGGCGGTATCTGGTAAACATAGTTATCCGTAGTGTTCTAACTTCTTAGCCACTTGAATTGTCACATCTTTTTGACATGTGTCTGCTTGTTCTCCCCCTTAAAATTGTTTCAACTTGTTTTCCTTGTCTGGTTCATTGGTTGTCTCCTGTCAATTTTCACTTGCAGCTAAAAGTTCATGAGCTCGTTCTCATTCACTCTCTTCTTTCCCTTTGTTGGGGACCCTAAGGTCTACAGATGGGTGAGGATTATCCTCTCTTGAGCAGGAATAGCTGGTGGAGGCTCCATGAGGGCTTGAGCAGTCTCAATCAACTTTTTGCACATCACCAGTCGAAGATTTTCCCACTCCACATTAGGATATGTCAGCTGTTTGGTGGACACAGCGGACTGACACGTAAAAGGCGGCTCGTTTTTCAAAAGAAGCGATGTAATTTAGCTAATGAGGATTCTCAATTGTAATATATTATGTCATCCTCTCTTAGCCTCTTTGAGCCTACACACCATGTAAGTGGCCGAATGGCCGTGGAAAAGTCTCCCTAGCTCTTAAGTCAAAACCCTTAGTTTTGAAAAACACACAATCATTATCTTTGAGAAGAATTGGATGTTCAGTGTGAGGGCTTCTTGCTGCTACAAATTGTAATCCGCTTTTCTCCTTGTCTGGTAATCAGAATTCGATTCTGAATAGCAAATTGTGTTCCTTGTCTCTTGCTTTATAATCTAAGTGTAAGCATTCTCAATTCTGTTGTGGTTTGCGACATCTTGTCTGTGAGCCAAATGCATTGATATGAGGTCTTAAATGGTTTTTTTTTTATGTTTTGACCTTGGATAAGTGTTTCTATGCTTAAGAGGGACCTTTCTGTATAGTTCTGTTTCAATTTTTTGCACATTGTTTTGTGACGGATCGTGATTTATGTGCCTTCCTAGATGATTGCAGGACTTGGTATGATTGTGCCCTTAGGTGTTGTAATACCTCTCCTTAAGTTTCATTGCATTCCAAATTTGTTTGGATGCCGAAAAGGCGTGATAACCTAGAGCAGTGAGATTGGACGTAGACTAATTTCTGACTAGGAAGTGGTTGATTTGCCTTTTTTGTGGTATGAATAGCCCTTTGAGTTCACTTTGGTGATATTTGACACTGTCATTAAGTATGCATGCCTCATCCCGAGTCGCTTCCTTGCATATTGACATTGTGTTAGTACAAAAAGCTATACTATAGACGTCCTTCGTAGTGACTTGCTAACATTGGCACCGTTGCCGGGGAAGTTGATTCTTAGGTGTGGTGAGTGACTCACTTGTACAAAAATCCCTTCCAAAGATTTTGGCAACCATTCCGTTTACACATAGACAGTAAAGCAACTAGGCGTAGGTTTAGTGCTTAGTAGAGACTGGAGTCCGAGACTAGCCAGTGCTACTCCTTATGAGCAAAGAAATCTGTGAGTGAAGTACAAAAGAGTATTTCGTTCTTTGATTTTCCCATACTTAGAAAGGACTGTTTCACCATATGCTTTGTTGTCATTTCTGTATTTTTTAGTTCATTTATGTTTGTCATCTATTTCACGTTATAAGAGTAGGTTAACTAACAATTTCCACCATCAATTGGGGCCAAAACGATCAAGGTAAAAACTGTCCAAAACCTTATTTTGGTGCCAAAGACCATAACTCTGAAAAGCTATAAAATTGATGGTCAGAGATCAAAGCTGAACTAAACCCAACAAAACTTGGAAAAAGGGGATATACAAGCTTGCTAGAGATAGATTCTGCAAAATTCTTCCAGCTTACCTGTCCAACATGAATCGCGATCCATGTATCTTTCATGCCAAGTAAGGAGAAATTGTTTCCTTTGCTTAGAACAGACTCTTAGACATCAAAATCTTGAGTTTGGCCAAAAATAGAGTGCTAAAAGAACATCCAAATCAAGAAATTGGGTTAAAAAAAGAAAACCTTGAAAATTGAGAAAATCTGGGGAAAATTGAGCTTTTATTTGTCCAAATTCAAAAAGAGGTGAGAATTGGGTTCAACTAAAAGCAAGGAACAAACAGGACAAAAAATCATGACCAGATGCTGCCAAACATGGATCGCAATCCATGTTCCTGGTAACATTTGTAAGAGAAATTTGACCAGTGCACTCCTGAGAACTAAGGGAACAACGTTTCCAAAAGGATCCACAACAAAAAAGTGAAAAAAACCTGATCAAAATACCAAAAAAGAAGTTGTTTGCAAAAAACCGCAAACCAGACACAAGATCTTGCTTTTGACTTGGAAAAAGTGGGTCAAATCCAAAAAGATTTGGGAAAGAGCATCACCACACCCTATTTCACAAGTTCACAAAAGGTCATGCCAAAATCTTGCCAAACACGGATTGCGATCCATGTACCTTTTTGGAATTTTGAGCTGATATTTGACAGGTAGAAAAGTGATAACACTTGAAGTACTTTCTCCTAAACCACTCTTATCAGAAAAGGTCAAAAGGTGGGCCAAAAGTGCATCAAACAGATCAAGGGGTAAACCACTGAAACAAACCCTAAAATTGAATTTTGAATGACCTAAAAAACTCCAAATCACACAAAAACCATATAGCTAGCATCAATAGAAGCTGTGTGCCAAGTTCTAGATGGCATTGAGGTACATGGATCGTGATACATGTTCCTCTAACACAATTTGATACAAAACTTGCACCATAGCTATAGGATATCACAGGGAGTCTAATGGTCTTTTCAAAACTGAATTTGGATATTAAAAACCAGATCAAAAGCTCACAATTGCCAAGTATTCTAGTAAAGTATCTTGTATTTAAAGTTTCAATTAGAAAATGTGCTTAAGACCAAAACCTATAAGGATGAAATGGACCGCTACTGTGTTAAGTTGGAAAATGATCCAAGCAAGTTCAAAGACCTTGTAGATGTGGATTATGACGGAGACAAATACTCTGACAGAGAGGGAATGATGTATCAAGTGGTTCACAACCCCTTTATTGTGGAAAAATGGGGGATGACTGGCACCAAGGACAAGGTAGATGAAGAGCTAGCAGATGAACCACCCAAAATGGATAAGCAAACATGGTGCTCAGACGCACCAATGAGACAGAGTGTCTTAATACAGACAACACTTACGTGGGGCTATATAAATTCAATAATGGAGAACAAACACTCTATTATAGATGTGATGAAACCCGCATCAAGGAACTAACTGACCACAAAAAACTATACGTTTTTACTTACACAAAGGGAAGAAGTATTCAGGTGCTCATAATGGATAAGTATGGCCAAAAATACTCTTCTATGAACCGTAAGGAGCTAGAACAATATACATATTTTGGGAGACCACTCCACCAATACTATGTTTATTCAAATGAAGGAAAACCATGACTACTCACACGAGACCAGAAACTAGGAATGTAAGTTTGGTAAGGACCGGAGTGGAAGATTCTTTTGGACATCAACAATTTTCGAACACAGGGCCTATGGGATAAGCAGGGTCTAGGGTTTCTATGAATACACAAAGGGACAATGTGGCACCTGACGTGACTTACACAACTAGAATCCCTCCGACTATTACACGAGATTGACTTGATGAATGTATGGCGGATAGGATACCAATTGTAGTTCTAAGAGGAGAATATGAACCTAGAGAGACCACACCAGGAGGACTAGGGGTGGTGAGGCTGGTTGCAGAGTTCAGACGCATGCGACAATCTCAAGTGGAAAAGTGTGTACCCAAAAAGTATAGTGGGTCGGGAGATCTCTATGCTCATGTTTTGATCTTCAAACAAGTGTTGAGGGAAAAACAGGCAACCTATTTCCATATGCAATATGAAGGCTTTGGGTTGACTCTAGAAGGAACTTCTTTGACGTGGTTTCAACCTCTAAACAGCCTGTAGTTCCCACTTCTCCAAGAATTCGCTGAGGAATTCTCAAAGAGAGAAATTAAGCATAATATTGTCTCCCAGATCTATGCATTTAGACAAAAGAAGGAAAAGGTGAAGGAAGCCTTGCTTTGATTCAAGCAATACATAGAACGATGCCATGCTAGAGAACTCCCTCAGAATGAGAGATTGTCAGTCCTTTCTATAGAAGGATTGCAAAATGACACTCTCAAAAAAGACTTGCACTTAAAGGCATGTGTTACTTTTGAGCAAGTCATGAAAGAGGCATTGTATATGGTAGACAATTGCCAGGCATATGGAGAGGTGACAGAAGACACAGACTAAGGGATGGGTAGCACCTCTTCCACCACTAGTGAGTCCACAATGAAACTGGGCGGGCAAAACCCAATTGTGATGGACGTTGATCAAATGATCGAGGAAGTGATCAAATCAAGGATGATGAACCAAGGAAACAGGACAAACCCAAACACACGACAATGGCCCACCCAAAAATGTGACACTTGTGGAGGAGATCATCCAACTCAGTGGTGGTGCAACCTTCAACAAAGGCAAGGAGTAAACGTACCATGTGTACTGAAGTGGTGTGTACAAAAATGGACAAACCATGAAACCCACGACTGTTTCTATACTAGAAACTGTTAGAGAGAGACAATACGGGCCACATGGAGGGAAACAACTACCACCCCCTCCAAGTTACCAAGTAGGTCCAAATAATGCAATCCAAAGGCAGGAAAAACGTCAACCTATGTTGGGATATCAGCCTCCTTTAACACAGGAAAACAGGGCCATGGTAAGGATTTCTCAACCTATCGAAGCACCTTCTGATTAGAGTATGGTCCAGGTAGTTTCATATCAAGAAGATTTAGACAATAACTATGAGAGGGGGTTTGAGGGAAATGCATATTCTTTGGAGGGACAAATTCCATGGATGGTTCCTAAAGAGATTCCAGAGCCCTCATACATAACCCAACCAACAAAAAAACATTACTTGGTCGATGAAATTATGCTTATGTTCATGGCAAACCAGAACTACAAACCTAGGGGATATCCTCCTAGAACAGGACAACCGACGGAGGATCCACAAGCTTCTCCACCACTTGTAGGACCATGCTATGAATGCGACGGTGATCATTAGGCAAGGAGATGTCCACACAAAGAAGAACAAATCAAAAAATTTGGGTTCTGTGAGGGGTGTACAAATGACCATCTCATTCCACATTGTCCAAAAAACCCTGATAACAAAGGGAAGGCAACCATAAACAAAATCAAAATGTACCAAGATCAAGTGGATCAAAAACAGAACCAACCATTCCAATAAATGCGGTAACAAGAGCCCAAGCACATGAGGTTATAAGGAACACCCCAACCAACCAAACAGAGATAGAAAATTTATCTGTCAGAACCCCTAGGAAATCCTGGAAGGCAAAATGAGACAAGATAAAAGCCAAAAGAGAGAAAGAAAAAACGGCTTTGGAAACCAAATTACTACAAACAAAGGAAAAATTGAGGATGGAAAGAGACCTTAAGGAAAAAGGCTATGTAGCAAATCCATCAGCAATACCATCGGGAGGATCTCTCTTGGTAGACAAGGCTTTTGAACCCTTAGACGCGATCTTAAAATCTTACGATGCTAGGTTCTAGCCTAACCAAACCCAGGAGGATAGACGGTTAATGTACCCTCACCCGAGGTATGACAAAGAGAGGTCAAAGATGCGCAAAGAGCTCATCCAAGCCGCTCAAGCTCTTATGGAACCACCAGTTTTGACTGCTCCAACAACAAAGGTTTTAATCCATTAAAAAATCCAAGATTTAAAGGAGTGAGGGATCGGAGACGGAGACGGAGACCAAAAAGATTATGAAAAGGAAACGCCCTTGGATAAGAGGATGGCAGCCAATACGACAAATGGAATGTATTCACAAGCACCTGTGGCAATTCTTGAGGTGGAAGAACAATGGCCACAGGATTTGTGGGAGCATATCTGAAACAGAAAACACTACAAGAGGTTATGTATACTTGTGACATTTTTAGCGACGAAAATACATTGGGTTTTTATACTCCCCGGCATCGCTAAGACCGTCGATAACAGCGTCACTACGGGAAAGTCGCTATAATCGTCGCAACAAGAACGTTGTTATGAGCTTCGCTATAATCGTTGCTATATGCGTCGCTATATATAGCGATGCTTATAGCGACGGTTACAATCCTTCTGTAGCGACGCTTATAGCGACGTAGCAGAACCTTATATAGAGACGCTTACAGCGACGCCCGAGAGTAAATTTTTTTAGGTGGCAAGCATTGAATGCCCTACCACCCATCAACCATATTGAAAGTTTCCAAAATAGAGTAAACCTAAATGAATCCAAGATAGCCCAGATTCACCTTTGAAAAAAAGTGCAAGGTATAGACCCAAAGTAGTCACCCACGAGACAATATAACCATTAACTCCATCACGCATTTATAATGTTTGCAGAATAAAGATACAAAACTAGCAAAAGTAATTGGACGAAAGTAAATTGACAAAAGTAAATCAATGACAAAAATATACCTAATAGGCAAAATCACTTGATTGTTAAGCTTTGCAAATGTAATAGTTACAACGCAATTGTCATTATTGATAAAATACATGGTTTTCCAATAGTTATAAAAAGATGTATACACGTCATCTCATTATACATGCTATGTCGAAAGGAAACTAGTGCTATCTGGCTACTGCTAGACTAACGTCTAATCAAACGTCTCATCACGTCCAAGCGGCGTATCTGTCGGATTCTGCAAAAAAAAACAATAAGACGTACTTTTTGCAAGTATAAACAACAAAACAATCTACCATATCATTAAAATACAACAAATGTAAAAGAGTAAACTAAAATACTAACCATGCCGCCTTGAGAACTCAGAATGTCCATTGGGGCGTTTAAGCCCTTTCTGCCTGCGTACTCGCGCTCATACGGTGTGGGGTCACGTTCTGTCATCGACCACTATTCAAAACATACAAAAAATCAATTATGTTAGAATTTAAAAGTACAAATAGACGTAACTACCAAACCTAAAGAGCAATGCAAAAACACTTACAAAATCGGTCTCAAATGATGTCCACTCGCCGCTCCCCAAGTGGTGTGAGCTCCCTGTCTCTACTCGCGATTTGGTTGCCTCCTTTTGTTGCTTCCACTTGTCACGATTCTCACATGCTACTCACTTCACATTCTTCCAGTCTTCTTTGGTAGTCAATCTGGTCTGTTCCACCCATGATTTATTGCTTTTTGTACTTCTGGACACTTGTGCTTGCAGTATTCGCGCATTTAAACCCTCATTAGGTCTTCTTTGAGGCACTCATCCCAACTCGACACGAGAAACTCGTCATGCAGCATGCTGATGACTCTGTCTTTTAATTCATTTGGCACTTCACTCTAGGTGTTTAGTATGTAGTGTCTAAACACCTAAGAGCAAAGACCATGCATGCGCGAGATCACCTTCTTGCCTTCGTCATCCATGATGATGCCGCTGTTGATGTTGATCGAGTACGGCAAGCCCTCTCGCCTGTGACGCGTGAACCTAGCTGTCTTGGTAGGGGTCTCTAGCGGCGTCTCGATGGGGGTATGGACGTCAGGTGTTTCCACTGGAGTTTGGGTCCCGAAGCGAGGAGTGTCAATTGGGGTGACTCCCGGAGGAGTAGCTAGTGGTGTGTAGGCAGGAATGGCCGATAGCCGCGCAAAACTTGGCGTAGATGGTGATGCCGTGGCTGGTGTGGGGGCGGTCAAATAAGCGAAAGATAATGAGACTCATCAAACACAAGGTGGTGTCAAGGCATCAGCGGCGCCATCCCCACAGCAACCACCACCGCTACCACTAGAGAGTCACTACCTAGACGAGTGTGAAGATCATCTCGTCGACACCGAAGCTTTGGAGTGCGCTGAATGCCTTAAAACAGAGGGAGATGCTGAAGGAGTGGAATGATGTGATGGTGGTTCAGAGCGATGACGCTCCTTGTGCCACCTCCTCTGTTGGGCTCATAAAGAAGAAAGAAACTCATCATCATCCAGACCTGCATTAAACACACAAACATTTCATCTTAATATTTAATGGAGAAGAAAACATGGACTAGTTATAATCTATACTATAGATAATATGTGTAGAGAGAGAGAGAGAGAGAGGACTCATAAAGGGGGAGGGATTCCTCCAGGGAGATTCACTAGTAGTACTAGGAAGACGTCACCTGCGTGCACCAAAACTATCATTTTACCCCCTATATATGGGACCCTCCTTTGTAAAATCTTCCTTTTTGGCCTTATAAACCCCCCCTATCATGTACACTCACGTGACATCATACGGTAATCTTTAGTGAAGACCCCGAGGGATTCCTGTGTAGAGAGATTCTTGTGAAGTTCTTGGAAATTTGTCTCCCGTGTGCATTCTACGTATCTTGTAAAAGCACTGCGTTTCGAGTGCAATGGAGACTGAGGCTGCAATTGTGAAAAAGGTGATCCGTCTCTGCTCATAGATGCTGCTTGTCCCTCCACTAGATCTAGTTGATCGGGTGAAAGAGACGCTAAGAAGCACTACTATGGCCCCAGCAGTAGTGCTTCTTAGCGTCTCTTTCACCCGATCAACTAGATCTAGTAGAGGGATGAGCAACATCTATGAGCAGAGACGGATCACGTCCTTTGCGATTGCAGCCTCAGTCTTTATCGCACTCGGAGCGCAGTGCTATGTCGGAATATCAAACTTTCACGACACATCGAGGAGTGTCTCCGCTTGTGAGAACATACCTGGAGTGGACGCAATGACGATTAAACACAATTTAAATTTCTCAAGTATAACATATAGACAGGAATGGACAAAAAATCCACGTGAATACAATATATATTATAAAATGGAGCAAAATTTTTCAAATACAATGTTTATGGCTTTAAGAGGTCTCTCTCTCATCCTCACATAGCTTAGCATAACTGCCTATATCTATATAGAGTTCTCTGTTTAGGCAGACGTCCTCCGTTTCATTTTGTAGATCCTTTATATGCATCTCATAGAGAGTAGCATCTTGATGCTCGTTTGGCACCACCTCAGCGGCTTCTGACTGAGCATCTTCTTCGATCTCCTCCATTGATTCCGATATGATTGGCACATGGTAGCCCTCATACATCTGTACACTACAAGGTGCTTAGAAACAAGTACCCCTTCTTGGTAGTCAACCACGGGGGAACATTGTAGTTGACGATGACAACAGGCCATACATTGTAAGATGTTGATCTCTGACCAAATGGATTTATGCCATCCATAGCCAAGCCTATGCAAAAATTTTGAGCTTTCCTGGAAAATCCGGCCATGTATTGTCTATATGTTTCCATGCTGTGCAATGTGCAGGAATCCGTAGCACACCATTCGAAGATCTATTCTCTTTGTGCCATGATGCTAGGGCGGCCATGGACTTACATTTAAAGAAATGCTTGATGCAATGAAGCAAAGGAAAATGTTGCAAAACCTTTTGTGGAGTTTTTTGTCCGTGGAGATCTACTCGGTATCTCTCGGAATCCCATTTGGACATTTCTCCATGTCTATGTATTCCCCTCTAAAAAGAATGCAGTCGTTAGGACAAGCATGAATAGAATTGTAATCCATCCCCAAGTTTTGCAAGATCTTTCTTGCTTCCTCTCTGGAATCTGGCATCACATTATTAGCTGGCAGTATGTGCTCCTTGAGAAATCTACATAGCAAAAAAAATGTGGTACACTTGTGTAAGTAATCTATCAGATCATTATACATATAGAGTTGTTTATTGAAGTAAACACATTGTAATAATTCACCTGAAAAGCGTTGAGACGCTAGTGTCACTCCATCCAAACTTTGCGTGCATGTTGAGAAGAACCAAGAGTGCCTTCAATCTAGATACACGTGCTCCATCATACAATGGCGTATCGGCTTCACTTTTCGTATCATCATAGATAAGCCTTTCTAAATCCACGATCCTCTCGATCATTTCATCAATCTCGGGCTCAAACATTGCCTCATTGGGAATGTGGTTTGCATGATCATCCTCTGAGCTATCATAGGCTACATCTTGTGGCCTCACGTATGCTGCTTGACCAAAGCACCTGCGAACACGTCTATTGGGTTGCAAGATTGGTACATGTTGGCCAGCGTCAGAGTCCGACGAGTTATAATTGGCAACAACTCGATCTATAATAGATGGATCAAACTCGCCAAATTCGTAAATGTGCTGCAAAGAAAGGCATCTTGTCCATTGCACAGCATGCTTGCATTGATTACAAGGACTTAAGATCCTTGTTGAGAGATAGGTGTTTTGGTTGGACGGCCCCACATCCTCTTCACTACTCATAGTGAATGTAAAAACCTTATAACCTAGACATAAGTTTAATCTTCTATTGGCAGCCTCCGTCTTATCTCTCTCTCTCTCTCTCTCTCTCTCTCTCTCTCTCTCTCTCTCTCTCTCTCTCTCTCTCTCTCTCTCTCTCTCTCTCTCTCTCTCTCTCTCTCTCTCTCTCTCTCTCTCTCTTTGTTCGCACTGTAAACTACCTCACATTCTCTAGTCATGTCCGAGCACCGCACACCTCGATCTAGAGGTGTACGGACATCAGAACCACCAGGTTATAATCTCGTCTTTATTGGTCAATGCCTATATTTATGGGTACGAGAGATCGACATACCCACGTCTACATCATAGTGCATGTAGTAACCTCTTTGCCTCTTCTCTAGCTATAGCAATTCGCAGCATCTTAACATCTCTTCATAGTAGATCCTTGTTCAAGGGATTACTTAGCACATTACATGTTGGCTTCCAATCTGAGTATCATACCATTGAAAGCTTTCCAACTTAAGGTCGTATCCGTAGAGAGGAAGAGAGGGTCACCGTTCACCTAACTCTAATTTTCTTCTGTAATCCCGAAAGTACACTTTATTATAAAAACTAAGTCCAAAATCTAATCTTAAATCTAACCTAATTGAACATATGGTGATTCTCAGCTAATTGAACATGGTTAGTGGGTGAGTTAATAGCTGTCAGATTCTGATGGGAATATACATATTGTTGTCTACCTAGTGTTTGCTCTTTGGACAAAGCCTTCATTGACATGCCCTAAAATATAATCTAATCCAATCTAATCTAACATAAATCTAGATCTAATCTAATCTTAAACTCAACATAAACCTAAATATAAGTTGATCTTAAATCTAACCTAAACCTAAATGTAATCTAACTTAAATCTAACCTAACTAATCTTAAATCTTGCCATAATTTTAAATCTAACCTAATCTTAAAATCAACATAAACCTAAATTTAACCTAAACCTAAATGTAAGATAACCTAATCTTAAGTCTAATTTAAATCTTAACATAATCTTAAGTCTAGCCTAATTTTAAATTTAGCGTAAATTCTAAATATAAATTAAATGTAATCTAACTTAATCTTAGATCTTAATCTAACCTAATTTTAAATGTAATTCTAAATCTAATCTAACTCTAAATCTTAGTAGAACATTTCATTTCATATTTTCTCTACTCTCTCTCTCTCTCTTTGTTTTCTCCCTTTATCTCTCTCTTTTCGTCTTCTCCCCCCCCCCCCCTCTCTCTCTCTCTCTCTCTCTCTCTCTCTCTCTCTTTTTCTCTTTGTTTTCTCCTCTCTCTCTGTCTCTCTCTCTCTTTGCTTTATATCTCTCTCTCATTCTCTCTCTTTACTCTCTCTCTCTCTCTCTCTCTCTCTCTCTTTTCCTCTCTCGATGTGTGTGTGTGTATGCATTCTTTGTTTATGCATGTGTATGTGTGTGTTTTTTGTTTATGCATGTGTGTACTCTCTCTCTCTCTCTCTCTCTCTCTCTCTCTCTCTCTCTCTGTCACACACACACACACACACACACACAAAGACACAATGTGTTTGTGTGTGTGTGTGTGTGTGTGTGTGTGTGTGTGAGAGAGAGAGAGAGAGAGAGAGAGAAAGAGAGGAAGGGAACATGAGAGAGAGGAGAGGGAAGGAGCATACCTGGCTCTCCTTCCTCTCCTTGTGGGAAAGAAAGAGAGAGAGAGGGAAAGCACGGGTTTACCTCTTTCACTTGAGCGCCGAAACTCAGATCTAAGATCTGAGTTTTGGGCACTCTCAATTTATTTTTTACCCTTGTTGGCGTCGTTATGAAACAAAGAAAATAGCGACGCTCATAGCAACGCTCACAGTGACGCCGTGGATTTTCACTTTTGAGCGTCGTAGTGCGAGCTCGCTAATGTGAAGTACCTCTTGTAGTGAAAGATGGAAGTGCAACACTTCATTCAGCCCCTATTACGGAGATCCACCTCGAGCATGAGATCTACCCAAATGATATCCGATCACTATATGGTGATGCAGGTACGCAGATATCGGGAGACAGCAAACCTCGGTTGTTGAAGACGTTACCTTCATTTATTGGCAACCGTGAAACCAAATCAGAGGTAAAGAAAATGTCATCTCAATAGAAGGCGAATCCTAAGATGATGGATACCAAAACTCTTCATGAATTGATGTCATCCCCTATCCGTTGTATGCTAACTCTATCAGAGTTATTGCATATAAGACCTCATCTTTGAGAAGAGGTGGGAAAAAATTTGGAGAAAATAGGGTTGGTAATTTCGCCACCAAATGCTTCTCCAAAAACACTGAATACCCAAACCTTAAAAAAAATTAAACATGAGCTAGTAATAGAACAAGGTAGGAGACTATTGTGAAGGTGAGGAAGTAAATACGACCTTGCTTGTGGAGTACAAAGATGTAAAATTCATAGCAATATTGGATAGTGGAGCCGGAATTTCCATAGCCACCAAAGTAATGTGGGAGAAATGGGAAAAACTTGCCCTCCAAAAAACTAGAATGAAACTTCAATTAACGGATGGGTATCTAGAGAGACCTATTGGCATTTTCGAGCAGATCATAGTAACCTCTTGCGGAATTGCGTATGAACACACATTCGCTATTATGAATTTCGATGAAAGCAGCAATTTTGATAACATATTGGCCAAACCATTTATATGTCAACTCAAAATGGTACAAGATTGGGGTTATGACTATATCTACCTAAGAAACAAGGATGTCACTACGAAAATCAGTGTCACAGACCATAGTAACCTCTTGCGGAATTGCGTATGAACACACATTCGCTATTATGAATTTCGATGAAAGCAGCAATTTTGATAACATATTGGCCAAACCATTTATATGTCAACTCAAAATGGTACAAGATTGGGGTTATGACTATATCTACCTAAGAAACAAGGATGTCACTACGAAAATCAGTGTCACAGACCATAGTAACCTCTTGCGGAATTGCGTATGAACACACATTCGCTATTATGAATTTCGATGAAAGCAGCAATTTCGATAACATATTGGCCAAACCATTTATATGTCAACTCAAAATGGTACAAGATTGGGGTTATGACTATATCTACCTAAGAAACAAGGATGTCACTACGAAAATCAGTGTCACAGACCATAGTTATAGAGTGGAACGAACCCCGGGGGAGGAATTAAACTCCACAACTGACCAAGAAGGAGAAATATCGGCCTGGCTACAAAACAAAGCTCACAATTGGACATGTGAAGCTTCTTAGAGTGGTAGTTTAAAAAAGAGGATTGCATTCATGATAGGCCAACACAAGACAAGACATACCAGAGCTGTTTCCAAAAGAGAGGTTTGAACCTTTTTGATGGCAGCAGATACTGGCCACTCTTGATGTGTGCGTGAATGAGGCGACCCTAACCTAATTTTGTGATGAGGAGGGATATGATATCATTCCATTACAAATGATGACTATCATCCTGAATTCAAAATCAAAATTGGAAGTCCCGGACAGGGAAGGGGTTGCAAATTGCCGACGCATAGTGGATGACATCTCGGTAAGAGACCTTGACCAAACTGATGAGGAATCTTTCTAGGACTCCAAGGATAAGCTATTAGAGGACATCACAGACGGTGAGCTTTCTAGTAGTTCAGATCAGGACATCAAACGGAAGGATTGACAAGTGATCTACTATGATTTTTCAAACCAAAATCCTCAAAGACTGCGTAGGTATTGGAATAAATGCATGAACAAATGAAACAAAACGAAAGAATATTTACTACCTATGTTAATCGACAAAATAAAATACTTAAGTTTGGTTGAAGCAACCGATCGCCTTAAAAATCGAATATCAAATAGGTACATGAAACCCGAGTCGATCAAAAGAAAATTGAAAAAGAAGAACAAACAAAAACCACAGCCGGAAAGTATTTCTAAAAAAGCAACAAAGTTGTCCAAAATTGAGCGCAAAAACAAGTACAATGAAATGAAATGAGCTTTGAAAGAAGTTTGGACAACAGAGTTGGAAACCGGATGATGAGAATCAAACGATGATATGTTTGATGCACCTTCCCACTACAAAAAGTACACTATTCAAGATAGAAAAATTGTGGTGCAAAAACCCAAACGAGACCCAAAAGAGCCTGGAACTTCATATGATGGGCTTGAAAAAGCCAAATGTATAAACTTAGCAAAACCAGGTGAGGAACCTAAACCGCCATGGACCTGACGGAACAAGAAGAGCGACTTCTAATAGATACACTCAGACAGTATAAAGATGTGTTTGCTTGCTCATACAAAGACCTAAAGGGGATAGACCCAGATGTCTATCAGGACACGATACCCTTTAAAAGCAATGCCAAACCATGTAGACAACGTCCTTGTACGTACAATGAGACTTTTGCCAAGAAAATTAAGGAGGAGATAGACAAACTGAAGGATGTTGAGTTTATCTACGAGGTTGAACACACCAATCGGGTGTCCCTAATTGTGGTACTACCCAAAAAGAATGGCAAATTGAATGTTTGTGTAAACCTCGAACAGGTAAATGCTGCCACCATTAGGGAAAACTATCCACTACCAATCACAAATCATGTTATTCAAAGAGTTGCGAGGAAGGAGGCCTATAGTTTTCTAGATGGGTTCACAGGCTACAACCAGTTAACGAGGATCAAAGTAGAAGATCCGCATAAGATAGCTTTCGCAACAGAGAGGGGCATATTTGCATACAGGGTAATGCCTTTTGGCCTACCAATGCACGTGCCACTTTCCAAAGACTAATGAGTCATGCATTCAAGGAATATCTTAGATAATTTTTAGAGATATACATGGATGATCTTTGTGTTCATTCTCACCTGAGAAGTGATCACATAACGCATCTAGAGAAAGTATTTGAAAAGTGCATAGCTTATCATATTTTCTTAAACCCTGAAAAAGGTGTCTTCATGGTAAGACAAGGTAAAATTTTGGGCCACATTGTTTCCAAAAATGAGATTTCAACTGATCAAGAAGAGATACAAATAATTGTTGCATTAC
Organism: Adiantum capillus-veneris; assembly: GCF_014529385.1. Classification (NCBI taxonomy): domain Eukaryota; kingdom Viridiplantae; phylum Streptophyta; class Polypodiopsida; order Polypodiales; family Pteridaceae; genus Adiantum; species Adiantum capillus-veneris. The sequence continues at coordinate 11,227,294 of NC_140945.1, forward strand.
CAAGACCAACGAAAATGAAAGAAGTGCAGGTATTTATGGGACATTGTGGGTACTACAGGCTCTTCATATACATGTATGTTGTAATAGGTAAGCCATTGTGTGCCATCATTGCTAAATTTGAATGGACAGAAGAATGTGAGCAAGCCTTTCACAAATTGAAGCAACAATTAATTTTTGCTCCAATTTTACAAGCACCTGACTGCAAGATCTTTCACATTCATGTTGATGCATCAGCCTATGCCATAGGATGCATATTAGCCTAGCCAGGACAGAAGAAAATGGATTTTCCCATTTGCTACTCTAGTAGGCAGCTGAACAATGCGGAGAAAAATTATACCACTACAGAAAGAGAAGGTCTAGGAATGATATATGCTGTCAAAAAATTTAGACACTACCTTCTTGCAAACAAGTTTGTTTTCTTCGTAGATCACCAAGCACTTTTATATCTGGTAAACAAACCTTTCAACACTAGAAGGATTGTTTGTTGGTTTATACTATTGCTCGACTTTGATTTCCCAGTAGTCGTAAAAAAGGGGACTACACAGACACACACAAGCAGATCATCTTTCAAGATTGTTCCATGAGAAATCACCTGAAGGTATTGATGATGATCTTCCAGACTCTTACCTATTTAACATTGAAATGGTTCGGAGGTGGAGTGAAGAGGTCATCCCTCTGCTCACAATCGGATCATTACAGGTGGAAATACAACCATCAATAATACATCAAGCAAGAAATCTCCAGCTTTTAGCAAGATAACTATACAAGCACACAAGGGATGGGATTTTGAGACTATGTGTACAACCATATGAATATGAATACTACCTCAAATAGGCTCATATACAAAATATGGGGTTTCACAATGGAGAAACGCAAACCTACCAAAAACTAAAGAGACTAGGAGTCTACTGGAAAAACATGGAAAATAATGTCCATACTTATGTAAAATTATGTGATATCTGTACAAAGAAACCTCCACCAGTGGAACACGCCACCCTGTTGCGAGTAGTACAAGCACCCAAATGGAGTACTCACATAACTGAGTACTTAAAAATCAAGACCTTCCCAGAGGGATGAGGTAACGCAAGAATCAGAACTATAGCAGAAGAAGTAAAACATTATTTTCTAATTGCAAACCAACTGTACCGGCAAGGCAAAGACGAACAATTACGATTGTGTGCTACAGCAAGCGAATATTTCTTTATCCTAGAACAAGCACACTCAGACCAGTCAGGGGGACATTTCTCTGCTGATAAAACTGCAAAACTAATGCTTCACTCAGGCATATGGTGGCCAACCTTGTTCAAGGATGCAGAGGTCTATGTCAAACAATGTGATGAATGTCAATGCACAATGTGATGAATGTCAATGCACAAAACCACCCGTACGGAGATATGAAATTCCATTACGGCAAATGATGGGAGTACACGGCATATTTATTGGCCTCATCGTACCTCATGCATATAGGTTGCATGCACAATACATCATAGTAGCAACAGCTTACATGACTAAATGAGTGGAAGCAAAGGAAACACAGAAAAATGATGCACGAACTACGGCTCAGTTCCTTTTCAAACATATATTTACCAGATATGGTCTACCCATTGAAATAGTGAGTGATAGAGGAACACACTTTTGGAACATCATCATTGAAAGATTACTTGAGGAATTTGTGGTATAAATCAGCACCCTATTGCCCACAAGCTAACGGACAAGCCAAGAGCACCAATAAAATATTATGCACGGTGCTCGCCAAAATAGTCAGTGACTCAAGGAATGATTGGGATCAAAAGCTATACACACTGCATTATGGGCTTACAAAGTAGCTTTTAAAACTTCCATCGGGACTACTCCTTTTAACACTACGGGTTGCAACACAATTAGGATGGACGGGACACGAGCTATCAGAGAGACTAGACCAGCAATTAGATGAAACCAGAGTGAGTGCGGTAGCTGGGATATGTGCTCAAAAAAGACAAATGAAAGCTTTCCATGATCAACATGTGATTAGTAAGGAGTTCGAAAAAGGGGATTACGTCTTGGTGTATACCTTAAACAACACTCAAAAAAACTCAAAAAGCGAGGGATGGGGCCTTTTGTAATACATTATATATCACAAAGTGGCAGCATCAAGCTTGCAACATTGGCAGGTGAGGAGATGCCTAATTGGATGAGTGGCTGCAGATTAAAGAAATATCTTCTTCCGTTGACACCAGAAGAACTCCAAACAATATATGTCGTTGTTCAGCGCAGAAGTCGAGCCCATGACATTCGAGAATAGGCACAACAAGAAGTCAAAATCAGAATATTAAAGCGGAAGGAGCAGGAAAACCTTCAGAGAAAAAACCAACATAACAATTGTACCAATTCCTCTCCAATAGCATCCATACAAATGGAGGCTACATGGTTAGGTGGCATAGATCTATGCATTATGTTGCAACTTGCGGATGGGACCACTGAACGGGAATTAGTGGACATGGGGGCAAGAGCAAATTTTTTCAACTACTCCACTTTCATGAAATTAACAAAGGAACCTCTAATGCCAAATACTATGGGGTTCAAAGTGGCAAACAAAGGCACAATGAACAGCCTAGGACATGTGAGTTTGCCAATAACTGTTGATGGAACAGTTTATCCTCACCAATTTCATGTAGTCGAGGATAATAATCTTAATGAAGCAGTTATTCTGGGAGTTCCATGGATGCACACTTATCAAGCCACACCAAATTAGTGCGATAATACCTTGCGGCTAAGACAAGATGACGAATCTTTCACCACACCATTTGTACAAGTTCTATTATGCAAACCAATCCGAAGACATTATGAATACCCAAAGGACATGGCAATGCAAGTCCACCCACTATGCATCAATAGAAACCCACCCTCGACAAACCACCCAAGGCTTTTGTCAATCAACCTAGGCCAATCCAATCTCAACATCGACAACCAAAAGGAGTCCAGTGGGTATGGAAATCGAAACCGCCTCACTCACTTGATGCCTTGACCATGGAGTCCACATCAAAGCAATTTCAGTGGCGGCCAAAACAGAGCCCTCAATCACCAGACAATGCAGTGTCACAACTTCTAGAGGCCACTGTCAAACAAAGAGCGCGTCTTCTACAATTACTTTTGTTTGAACCACACAGCTTCAACCTAACCTCACCATCGAAAGCCACTGAACTTAGTATTCAGAACCCATATCTTGCACAGCACTTTGTTACCCCATGCATATCCTCAATTTGCATCATAGAGCCACAATATCCGGCTATGCATAGACACATACCTCATACCCATGCACTTTGACACATATTTTCCTGGGACAACTCACTCTAGGAAGGGGGAAAATGCAACAAGATACTCATCATTTTATATATATTGTCTTCTTTTTCTTTTCTTTTTCTTTTCTTTTTCCTTTCCTTTAACAATTTTTAGAGCTTTTAAACTCTTAGCAGGCATAACCATGAGCCATATTGAAACCATCTAAATGCCGGGTTAAGAATATGTATGAGTAATTACACTAATTTTGGCCAACTAATAATAATTATAAGTAATTTTCCTTCACTAAAAAGCTACAAACACCAGTTAATCAACAAAAATTAATAAGTTGAGCCAAGAAGGTCGGAATTGACTTTGAAAGAAAACGCCAAAACTTCAAAGCAAGGGCTTCAAACGTGGCAAATATGGAAAGGTTTGGCACACGACGGATTTTGTGCCAGCTTCTACAGGATCAAAATTGATGATTAAAGGCCATTTCTTGACCGAATATCAAAATGAAGAACGATTCAAACTGCAGATGATATGAACAGCAAGATATGATCAATGGATGTAACTATGAATGGGGCATTCCGGGTAGATTGGTAACATATAGCCAAATGGGGCAACATAAGCTCATTTGCATTCACAGAGAGAGAGAGAGAGAGAGAGAGAGAGAGAGAGAGAGAGAGAGAGAGAGAGAGAGAGAGAGAGAGAGAGAGAGCCACAGAAGCATAGGATTTTCCACTTTGTTTTTGCCTGCTGTAACTACCTTGGTAGCTCTTACTCCACCAGATTTTGAAGGTATGATCATTAACCCTACAAGAACATTTGTGTATGCTCCACACTACACCAACATTACCAAAACAACAGATTAGAGCATATCAAAGTCACAAAATCTGCAAGTTGTCAAGGCTAATGGGGAAGTTCAAAACTTCCCCAAACCCAAAACCTTTTCATCAGCAAACCCCTGGTAACAAGCAAAATCACTGGGTGCAAAAATAGTTGCAAAAGGTGGTGGAACATGGATCACGATCCATGTTTCTCAAACCCTAAAATCAGAGAAATTTCCACAGTAGGTTCCCCATATGCCAAGGAACAACCTCCACTAGTTGGAATTTCAAAATTCATCCCAACATGGATCGCGATCCATGTACCTTGATGACAAAATCAGGGCAGGAGTTGTTCACTAGCTGGGGAATACAAAAGTATAACTAACCATGCAAAAATAGTCACAAGAAGGGGTTTTATATCATCAAATCCTGATGGTTTGTTACCTTCATTCTAGAATGGTCATTTGGCAAAAATCAAAGGAAAATTTGTTAGTTTCCAGCAAAAACATTATGGAGTAGCGTTAAGAAGAGGGTATGAAGCTACCCCACTAGCCAGAATAGCAATTTAAACATCTTGGGGCTTTATTCCAAAGCCAACTGAAACAAAAGGGAGTCCGAAAGAGGGTGAAACACAAGCATCAAGGAGATGTAACATTAAGGGTCTAATTATGGTCAAAGCAAAGCAAAAGAGTACTTGCAAAGTTGTGCAGATTTCCTGGATCAATTTACCCCTTCAATTTCTCGAAGTTTGAGGATGATGTCAAAAAATTGACCTAAGTACCAAACCAATGATCCAAATCCCAAAAAATTTGGACCAAGGTACCATGTTGATGAGACCTACCAGCTGGTATCATCAAATCTTCAATATGTTTCCCAACATGGATCACGATCCATGTTCCTCAAGCCCTAAAATTAGAGCAATTTGCATAGTAGGTCCCCCATATGCCCAGGAACAACCTCCACTAGTTAAAAATTGCAAGATGCTTCCCAACATGGATCGCGATCCATGTAGCTTTGTGCCAGAATTCATCTGTTACCTTATGCCCTTGTGCCTATAGTAATCCTAGATGCACTTGTGAAATTTGGTCAAATTTGGGGTAGTTTTGACAAAGTTATGCTGATTTTTTATTTTATGTTCAAAGTTTGTGCTTTCTTCAACTTTCTGACAGTTTTGATCAATTGCTAAATCCTATTTCCAATTTAAAACTGACCTCAAGATGCCTCAAAGAAAAGCAGAAAGGGAGTAGGGAACAGCTCCATATGAGATCACACATATATCCTCAAATGAGAGGCCCATATCACAGAACATGTGCTCGAAGCAATACGTGCCAATATATTCATCAAAAGATTTCAAGCAGCAAACGGAGAGATAGTTAAAACCACCACTTTTTCAAGGGAATAGTGGGCACTACACCAAAAGTCCAAAGTGCAAGCTGGGGCCAGGTGTTCACAATTGGACAATTTTCTATGACTACCGCCATCGGGAACAGATTTTAGAAGAGCTCATGAACTCATAAGCTCAATTCACTACAATGGGTAAGCCGCCCTTACGGACAAAGATGGAGCGACATCCAAAGGTAAAATCACTGCAGAGATAATCAATGAAGCTCTCCATCTGCAGCAGCGGGGAACACACAATCTCTTGCAAAAGACAAAAGCAATAGATAATGACAAAGCCTTTCTGAAGCAAAGAGGACACAAGCTAACATATCAAGATTTGATCCACTTGGATGCCATTGCACCTCATATCACAACACTTCAAAGTATAGAGGCCACCAAGATACATTGAACCACTATTGCACATGGCAATGGTAATGGCAATGGGATTAGCAGAAAGAAGAGTGGTCAGCTATGACTTTGGCAACTACCTACTCAAAAATATAGTGGAAGCAAATCTTAAGGGTAGCCAAAAGAGCAAGACGTACATGAACGTTGGACCAGTGCTGACATGAATCGCCTACCAAGCACTGGGAATGATTGATGATCCACCACCAGCAGAAGCACAGCTAGATTTGATCCACAAATCCAAAAGAGAAGTAAAGTTGATAGCAAGACCATCCACGAGGCCAAAACCAGAGGTCAAACAAACAAGGCAGAGTTCAACAAGAACTGACTCTGACAATGAGAAGATGGAGTTGGATGCACCAAACAGCGAGGAAGCAAGGGCAAAAGAAAGAGATGTTCCTTCTGAATACCAATCTTTAGACGAGGAACATGGGAGTGATTTTTCAATTAGATACACAAGATTGAAGAAGAGAACAACCCACGTGATAGAGGCCATCCCAATAACCCAAGCCAAAAGAACAATGGAAGAAGCGTAGGTGCAAAGAGAGAAAATCCGCCAACAAAAACATGAGGAAGAAAGAAGAAAGGGAACAGAAGTGGATGATGAAAAAGAAGAATAAGATGTACCTTTACAACACAGAAAATAAGCAGCCCTAGAAAAAATCAAGCAATGCAAAAGCCAGGAAGCAGAGGAGAATATGAACATTGTTAGCAATATGCAGAACGGGTTCAAAATGAGCTCAAACAAAAAATGGAGCAAAGAGAAAGAGAGGATGCAAAGCGGCCATGCGTCGATGATCTCGAATCATCTAAAAAATCCACCAAGGCCGAGGGAAAAGATGAAAATCTAGAAGAGAAGGGTGAGCAGGACACACTTGACCAGCAAGAATATGATTTTGAATCACCAAAAGACAAAGAGTTACCTTTAGATACTGGAACCAAAACAAAAAAGTTGTAGATCTTCCAAAACAAGTGGCAGACAAAGTGTTGTCACAAAAGAAGGCAGATCAAGAGAAAGAGACAACACCACTAGAAACCACTATAGCTTCAATGGCTGTTGAAGTACTGAAAACAAAGGAAAGAACAACGGATGAGGCTGTAACCTCGGATCAGGGCCAAACTAGTAAAAAAAACCAAGATCTCCTCGTTCGCAAGTGGTGATAGAGGAGGCAGCCAAAATGATCAGGTTGTTTGACATTGATGCATATTTAGACCAAATCAAGCTCTAATTCCAATGCCAAAGAGCTCTCTACAACTTGCAAGAACTAGAGCTGGAGGACACTAAGAAAGAGGCAACAAAAGCAGCTGAAAACACACTCCAGCTACAAAACAAAATAGAGGAGTTGCAAAAAGTCCCAGCTGCAACTCCAATCGAAGTTACAAAGGGAACAAGAAAACGCTACCTATTACTACAAGGAGGTCCAGTAGTTTAATGAGGCCAACACTAGTCTGCAGGTTGAGCAACAACGACTAGAGGAAGAGCTAGTCAGGGAAAGAGAGTAGAGTGAAAAGTTGCAAGAGTCCTACGTTGTGGTCAACAAGACTCTGACCTAGATTTTAGCCTTGCAGGAGACGCCGAGCTCCTCAAGCATGACAACTAGATCGACCTCGCTAAACAAAGAGGTCCAAGATCTAAAGGAGGCCCTTGCTCAAGAGAAATATGACAGAAAAATCATGACAGCAGGGCATAGAGCATTGCAAAAAACCAAAGACGAAAAGATTGAAAATTTGAGAAAGCAGTTGGCAGAGGCACAGGGAGATTTGGATGCTCTAAGGGCAACACAAGCAAAGGCCAAACAAACATCCTAGTAAAGTTTGAGCAAATAGGAGGACTTGAGAAATTCACTTTTGAAGCTCACCAAACGGATATGCCAGGTACAAGCACAGGAAAAGCAATGCAGGAATCTAAAGATCCAGCCACAACATCCATTCCGGATACGGAAAAAGAAGAAATTCAGTGCTGGATCTCAGAAGTCAAAGACCCTTCACACAAGGAGTATCTGCAATATGAGCTCAAAGTGTTGGAGTCAGCAGCCCTGCTGATGATCACTCCAGATGAAGTGGTGAAGAATCTCGGGCATGAGATGATCGCCCTACCACTGATAAGGTAGGAGGCCCTACTATGGAAACAGAAAATGCTACCTGCACTTGACCCAAACAAACGAGGGGATTACAGGGATGTTCCTGTCACCGTGCTACAAATTTAGACTATCATTGACACGCAACCCTTTGGCAAAAGAAATGGTTTGAGCAGCGACCAACAGATGAAACATACTATAGAAATGCTCCGCAGCATCTCAAGATCGACCCAACTTATTGTCCCATCAATAAACAACGATCCTGGGAAATCTTTTACTCATGGCAAAGCAAAAGACCGGTAGTGTTGAATTACTCGGTCATAAGAAAGCCAAGCAATAACAATCCCCCATCAAAAAAGTATATGGTTCAGACGCTCAAGGGGGTCATCAACATGATGAAGGAGATATCAGATCTCGCATGCCAGATGCTCGTGAAAATTACCAAGATGCTAATCACCTGCATAATGGAATTCAATGATATAGAGGCAGTGGAGCATCCTAGCAAGTTTTTGTTGAAGGCACAAGAGGGCTCTGCTGGAATATGGAGACAGAAATCCCAAACAAAAATGTCATCATGGGATTATATGTGAGACTCATGTTCCTATCCTCCCAATACATGCAGACCTTTGAGGAGGCGTACATGACCGGATTCTTTGAGGTAGACTCCTCCATATTTAATCCCGTGACCAAAGATCTGTCAACCCAACACATAGCCTATAAGAGCACTCTCCGCAATAATCCTTTCAAAGAGTTGGCAACAAAAGTGGAGATAGAGTCAAGGGTGCAAAAGTTTAGGCACCTCACTAGGATGCTAGAAAAGAGACTAATCAAGTGCTAGAAGACAGTCAACAACCGATTGCACGAGGATGTGCAATGAATAGGAAGGGGGAATTTTTGGTGGAACAGCGAACGGACATGTAAACGGTGACTCATTTTTCAAAAAAAGCGATGTAATTCAACTAATGAGGATTCTCAATTGTAATATATTATGTCATCCCCTCTTAGCCTCTCTGAGCCTACACACCATGTAAGTGGCCGAATGGCCATGGAAAAGTCCCCCTAGCTCTTAAGTCAAAACCCTTAGTTTTGAAAAACACATAATCATTATCTTTGAGAAGGATTGGACGTCGACTGTGAGAGCTTCTTGCTGTTACAAGTTGTAATCCGCTTTTCTCCTTGTCTAGTAATCAGAATTCGATTCCGAATAGCAAATTGTGTTCCTTGTCTCTTGCTCTACAATTTAAGTGTAAACATTCTCAGTTCTGTTGTGGTTTGCGACGTCTTGTCTGTGAGCCAAATGCATTGATTTGAGGTCTTAAATGGTTTTCTTTTTCTATGTTTTGACCTTGGATAAGTGTTTCTATGCTTTTGAACTAATATCTAATTCTCCTAAATGATTTTATCATGTTAAACTGATCATTTATTATGGAGAAGTACAAGGGGAGAAAAAGCTACAATTGGTAAGGCTAGCAGACTGGTCATATTAGGGATCCAAAGGGGGTCCATCTTCAAAAGACCAATGTGCATAAATGGTGCTTCAAAGACCTTAGGGTTTAGCCCATTAAGACTTCCAAAATGCTAAGGTTCCAAAATGCAAAGGTAAAGTCCAAATGGTCAAGCTTAAGAGAATTGGATCCTTTTGTGAAGACCATAAAGTTTTCACATATCAGGGGGTGAGGTAGGGGAAGAGAGAGCAGAGGTAAGAAAACAAATACACACACACACACACACACACACACACACACACACACACACACACACACACACAAGGCTTCCCTTTACACAAATGGCATAGTGGACACATGTCAGGTTCCTAGCCCAGTTGCCCCCAAAGTGCATTCAAATCCTATTGGATGGCCATGTAGGTGGACCAATGATAATTAGGCTAGAGTAAGTTTAGTTTAATTCATTTAAAAACACTTGATAAAAGAACCAATAGAAATTAAGCTCTTTAGAAGACTATTGGGCAGTCTACCAAGGGGTCCAATAAAAATCAAGCAGTCCAATGGCTTGCCTGATTCCTATTGGCCAAAAGACTAAGACGTTCAATGAGAGTTTAATTGAATTATTTAAATACCTAAAGCTCTCACAAAAGGGGAAAGGGGGACACATGTCACAAGGCTAGAAACTATGCTTCTAATTTCCTATTGGCTAAGCTTGGCATTAGCCAATGAGGGGCCAGCAAGAGGAAATAGCAAGAGGGGTCGACCAAGAGAAAGAGGGGGCTGATTTTTGCAAGGCATTATACACACACACACTCACACAAGCTCATGTGTAAAGTAAAGAAGACTATCTCCTTCTCAAGCTTTAATGTAAAGCTCGGCATCTACTCCAAGCTTGTGAGAAGGGAGGCCTACACCAACAACTCTTGGCTTTGTGATGCAAATCCAACCAAGAGCCAAGCTCCAATGCATGCTCATCTCCTCTACCATGCTAATTACTAAGGGTATGCTAAGCTATTAAGAGTGATTATGTGAGGAGAAATTCTACTTTCTCATAAGAATACTTCTTCTTCCTCTAGATCTACTCTCATACCCCGTTAGCTCTCACCATCTTCGAAGGTGTGTGAGGTCTTAGGTCTAAGACCGTGAGGGAATTTATGTTGTGTTTTTCATGTGTAAGCTTGGTGCTTGAAGCTTCCATCATAATTGCACCAACAAGTTATTGAAGGAATACAAAGTATTATATTGTAAAATGTCTCCCTTGATGGGGGAAACCTATAATACAAAGCCTTTTGGAGGGGGGACTGGCTCCATGTAAATCAGGTCCTCAACTATTGCCAATAGATTAATTTCTCTCTCTTTTTGAAGTATTGTTCATGCCTATCTAACTAGGTGTCATGCTTTTGTTGCTCTCTCCATCCAAGCACTCTTGCTATGCTCATTAGGAATCTATTCCTTATGAAATTCTCTCTTTGTCCATGTTATTTTCCGCTACACACAAGTTACTAGACCATTAAATGTTACATTGGTATCAGAGCTATTGGGTCTCTTTTCTTGCTCAAAAAGAGAGGTCCTCAATCTGACTATAAATGGTTGATATTATTAATTGCAATTGAGTAAGTAGAATAGGGTTTTTTCAGCCTTATAATACATATTCTTCGTGCAGATAACGGGGTATCACCGTCGAGAGCTATGGTCTTAATAGTGGAGTCCTACGGGGCTTGTACCTATGGCTTAACCATTATTGAGCTATTGAAAGCTTGACACGAGTCGGTGTTGTTTTGGTGGTGAAAGAACCTCTCTTCTATTCCTTATAATTAATGATATTCGAGACACGGGTACAAGAGCTTGAGTTCTTTTCTAAAGGGTTAAGAGGAGTAGCAACTAGGGCTTGAAGTGCCAAATTACACTTAAAAATTTTACACCTAAAATTTGCTAGAATGGCTGACAATAGTAAAGAGAGTGATATTAATGTTAATAGCTTTGATTTTGCTAATGATCAAGCTACTAATGATGCCCCTATGCTTGTTAACTACCTTGTTACTAGTCTTCAACAAGCCATGCGCAATCCATCCCTCCAAGGTGAAGTGCAACGACAACTACGTACTCATGGGATTCTCCAAACTCCCCACCAAGAAGAGAGAGTACCTAGAAATCCTCCTTGTGAGACTTCCAAAAGAGGCCTCTCTCCGATGATGGAAGAGGATCCGTACGAAGGGCTCAAAAATCTACTACTTGACAACGCATCTCCTTCCCAAAGGAGAACTCAAGTTTCAATGGTAGAGCCCCCACCGAAAGAACGAGAAAGAAGTGAGTCTCCTGCCACCTAGGTGGAGATGGCTCCATGAAGACGGTGGGCAAAACGCTCTCCAACACCACCTAAATGGAGAAGACCATCGCATACTTCTCTACACCATAATTCAAAGAGGGACGCGAGAAAACAACAGAAGAAAAAGGCGAGAAAGAGGTTACCCTCTTCTCCATCTTCTTCATCATCTTCCTTTTTTGAAGAAAGTGATGGTGCAGACAAGGAGGAACAAGAAAAGAAAAAGGCAAGAAAGAGGTCATCCTCTTCTCCATCATCCTCATACTCTTCCTCTTATGAAGAAAGTAATGGTGCAGCTCTTGAACCACCTAAAAGAAGAGGCCATAGGAAATCCTATGCCGTGTGGAAGAGGTTGTCTAGGCTCAAAAAGTTCAAAGAGGGAGGAAAGAACATCTCCTTCCTTCCCTACAATGGCACCTTTGGTGCTACGGACAAAGTCTTGGCCTTCATCCAACAATTCGATGCGGCGTTGGAGATGAGGGCTTCACGGAGTCCTCGAAGCTACACCATGTAGCTATGCATTTTCAAAAGTCTGCTAGGAAATGGTGGTCTGGACTACGGGCAAACAATGAAGCTCCACAAACATGAAAAGATTTTAGAGCTTCCATCATGAAGCAGTTTTTGACTACCGATGCCAAAGACAAAGTACTCGCCGAATGGCGAAGCTTGAAGCTCTCTCCCTATGAATTTATTCACAAATATGTAGACAAGTTCTAGGACTTACATCTCAAAGCCATTGTCTTCAAAAAGATGGATTTTGGAGAGCAAAAACAACAATTTGTGCGGATTTAACTAAAGATATGGCAGAGAATATCAACTCCTAAAGGCCACGCACCATATTTGTGGTCATACACCATACCGTGATGGCTTCACGAATCAATTTTCAACAAGGGGCTAAGAGAAATTTTAAGCCCACGAAAAACAAGGATCATAACGAGCCTAAGGGGAAGGACAATGTCCAAAAGTCTCCTAAAGGCAACGCCAACAACAACAAAGCTAAGGAGAAGGGAGTTTATAAAGGCAAAAATAAACTCTCTCCTAAAAATCTAGAGTGTTATCGTAAAGATAACCGTTGTTTCAAGTGTGGGGAGAAAGGGTATGCCTATCGTGTTTGTCCCCACAAGAATACACGAAATGAGCCTCCTAGAGCTACCTTGGTTGAAATCCAAGAAGAGGATGTTCACCACAAATTAGGATATCCTCTATGCCATGCTTGGGGAAAGGTAAGAGAACATGATGCTTTCATTATCTTTGACCCTGGTTCTACTCATAATTTCATATCTAAAGAGTTGGTCACCAAGCTAGGCATCCAAGCCTATGAGATGGGAGATGTCCTACCTGCCGATGGTGCTTTCAAGGGGCAAGAAGCCTCAATCATTCCCTTAATTGGGAAATTGAGGCTCCATGTCCAAAGCTATGTGGACAAGGAGGACTTCTTTATCTCTCCTCTCAAGCATGAGGATGTAATCCTAAGGGCACCATGGTTTGATCGCATGGCTGCTAGTGTTAAATTCCCTAAAAGGAAAATCTACTTTAGGTTTAGGGAAAAAGATATGTACATAGATTCTAAGGAGTTGGGTAACAACATACACATTGTACATACGCAAGCTTTCAATAAGTCAATAAAGAGCTCTATTTCCATGTACATGATTTTTGTTAAAGATTTTCAAAATGAACCTAATGTTTTAGCAAAAGAAAATATAAACAATCACAAGGAGGGTTATCCAATTTTCTCAAGGGATTTCAAGATGTTTTTATTGACAACATCCCTTGTGAACTACCTCTAAACAAGGCAATGATGACCATGCAATTGAACTTCTTCCAAGAAGTTCACCGCCTAATAAACCTCCTTATAGAGTTTCTCAAGCTCAACAAGAGGAGATTATGCGGCAAGTGCATGAGTTAGTTGAGAAGGGCATGGCTAGGCCTAGCTCATCTCCATTTTGTTCACTGGTTTTATTGGTGCAAAAGAAAGACGGCACATATCGTATGTGTGTCGACTATAGAGCACTAAATAGGATCACTATAAAAATAGGTTTCCAGTCCCACGGGTAGAAGACCTATTTCATAAGCTACAAGGGTCGACCTACTTTAGTTAGATTGACCTAAAAAGTGGCTACCATCAAATAAGGATAGTTGGTCAAGACATTGTAAAGACTGCATTTTGTACTACGTTTTGTCTTTACGAGTACATTGTCATGCCTTTTGGCTTGACCAATGCACCGGCCACATTTAACCGCTTGATGGAGAAGCTATTCAGGCCTCACCAAACCTTGACTGGATTATTCTTTGATGATATAATCATCTACTCTAATTCACTAGACGAACACAAGCAACACCTCCAGATAGTACTTCAAGTTTTAACACTAGAATGGTAACCTAACAGGACATAAAAGTGTCCTTTCAGGGTTTTCGGAAAAATTTCCAAAACCATAGTAGATCCACTCATTTTGAAAAATCCTTTCATGAGCGTATAGTTCAATAACTACTACACATGGAAAAAATGAGAAACTTGTAATTTTTCTCATCCCTTGGTCACTACAAGCCTCCAAAGTTGATGGACCGGTGCATTTTGCCCAAAACAATAATTTCTTACGGTTGATTGCATATAAATAAGAGTGGAGATTTTTGTAGGACATGAGATAAAATGCCCCGTTAACTTCAATGGGTTGGTGACCAAAACCTATGGTTGCTTTTACCTCACTAAATTTTTTTTGGGAAAAAAAAATAGGTACAAAAAAGTTGCATTTTTTCCATTCTGCACACTTATCATCAAAGTTTCTATAGTCACGCTCAATCTAGATACTATATACATGTTTTCTTAGTTCCCTTTGGGGCTCTGGATTCAAAAGGATCCATGGAGCATGTCTAAAGGATAATGGATCTCTTACAATTGGAACCTTGGGGGCAATGATAAAGTGCTAAATACAACAAACATGAAAAAACTGGGTTTAGCATTATGACCTATAGAAACTACTCAATATCTAGCCAAGTTTGTAGTCTATGATTAGATATGGTCACTACCTACAAAATACACACAATTGGCCTAAGAAACTAGCAATATTGAGAAAGTTATACTTGCTACTCTAAAATGTATCGTATTCTTCAGCAATCAAAAAACTCAACCATCATCATATACTATGCTATATAGCATATTAGGTCCCCCAAAACTCAAGGAAGATTAGCTTTATGTTATACATTACACTTACACAATCAAAATTGAATTTGGATATCAAGAAAGCCACCAAAAAAATCATAAAAGTGCTAATTTTGGCCAAAAAAACAGGATTATGCAATTCTTGTAAATTGCTCATAACTTTCAATTTTAACACTTAGCTCTCCCTACAAGCATCATAACATGTTGAGAACTATGAAGGCCTAACCTCTAGCCATCTAAACCTCACAAACATGAAGTTTAGAGTGGTATAGTTGCCAAAAATTGAAAAAAAGCCAAAAACAAGACCCGTTTTTTCACACAGTTTTGGTTCAAAAATGTTGTGCAAGAGTAAGGTTAATGGTGAGATCGATACTCAAAAAAAAATGCTAAGTTTTTTTCAGATCATAAGGCAACTTTGTGGATATATATCACCTATAAATTCATTTTCATACTCTTCAAATAATTCAAGCAAAATGGTCACTTAACAGGACACAAAAGTGTCCAAGGACATAAAAGTGTCCCGTTACCATTCTAGTTTTAAGAGAGAATAAACTTTATACTAATCGAAAGAAAAGTGATTTTTTATTACAAGAAATTTTGTATTTAGGTCACATTATCTCTCAAGATGACATCCAAATGGATCCATCAAAGCTAGAGGTAATAAAAGGATGGCCTAATCCAAGAAATCTACATGAACTATGAAGCTTTATAGGTATGTGTGCATACTATAGACGCTTCATAGAAAAGTTCTCAAAAATCGCGGGACCAGTACATGACCTAACAAAGAAAAAAGTTAAGTATATAGTCCACCAAGGAGAATTGAACAATGCTTTCTAAAAGCTTAAAGAACATTAGGAAAAATATGGACTCTCCTTGGGCCTTTTTGATTAGTGAAGGCTTAAGGGAGAACCAATGACAAGGCTCTTGGGATATCACCTAGAGGGGGAGGAATGGTAGGGGTGCAGCCTAATTGTCTCCCTCTTCAATGCTTGGTTCTTAGAGAGAGGTGGGAGGTAGGCTGGGGGGGGAAATAGGAGGAGAGAGGTGTCAGAAAAGAGGGAGGGACCCCCAAAAAAAAAACGCGCATGCTTAAAAACGCTAAAAATTGAAAATTTTTTAAAAGTTCCAAAGTTGACCCATTTGCCTCCAACACTGCCCCAAAACATAAACTAGCTTTAAAAAGTCAATTTCCCCCCCCCCAAAATCCACTTTTCTCTCTCTCCCTCACTACTTTTCTCTCCCACACTCTCCCTCTTCTCCCTCCTCCCATTCTCTCTCTACAGTCAAGGCAGCCATAGCCAAAAGCTTTCCACCACTCTCTTCCTCTCTCTCCATAGCTCCCCCTTCTCTCACACCTCCATCAACCCTCTATAGTCCCACACTCCATAGCCCACAGCTCCACTATCCTCTCTACCTCTCACTCCTCCCCTCTTTCTCTATCTCCACTGTCAAAGCCACCATAGGCAGCTCACCTCACCCTCCCCTCAGCTCCTCCTTCTCTCTCCACAGTACCCAACTCTTTCAAATCCCTTCCTAAGCCCAACTTCTCAAGCATGTCCATGCATAGACGGCCCAAACCAGAGATAGAGGAGATTGTGTTGCACAACACAAAAGATTCAGAGGGGATATGGATCCCACAAGTATTCAAGAAGGGTGCATGGGTCTACATGCAACCGTCACGTGTTGGACCTCATCGCGTACGGTGTCGAGGCATATTGGAACGTCATTGGAAGGCCGGCTATTGGCATTCAAAGAAACCAAGTCCGGAATGGTGGCCATCGTGCAACACGTCTACAGTGCAGTTGAGATCCACCTCAAGAGAGCTTCAACTCAATTTGCACCTCATTGTAAGTTTTCATGGTTTAGCTATCCCATGCATATGTCATGTTTACGTTTATGCGATCATTATGTTTAACTAAGGGCATTTGTAAAGATGTTTTTCCATCCAGCTTAGTTGAGGAGCAGCCGCTTGAGTGCCTCTCAGGCACGTTCATGGTTGTGCATGCTCACATTGGGGAGCTTATGTTTCCTAATGTCTCATCGAAAAAACTTACCGAGCAGCGAATATTCATGTACTCCCACAAGTACGTGGTGCCGAAGTCAAGCCAAAGCTATGGTAGGTTAGAAGCCGTGGAGAAACCCTCATTGCAGAGTGCAAAATGGTCAACTCTAGACCATTGGGCTTTGCTTTCTTTCAAGCGCAAGGTGCTGCAAGATTTCCAAGGGTCCCTAAAGTTCGGTAAGGCAACAAGATCGGTGGGTCTCATTTGGTATTGTCCCATTCATTTGTTAGTTCATGCATTCCGCTCTCTGCCATTTGTAGAAACACCAACAATGTTTGTTTGCAAAGAAGTTGACATAGCTGCAATGGACACCATTCTAGGTTTCAATTGGGGCTATGTTGACAGTTTGCATGATGGTGACCGTTATAAGTGCAATGTGTCCCCCACACAGCTTTGCCTTCGGTATTTGAAAGCAAGGTGCACCTTGTATGCATGGTTTAGCTACGAGAGGTGGATGCACAAACGTGGCAAATGGATACCCTTGTAGCTCTGACAGTCGAAGAGGTTTAATCCTTTGAAATTCGTGTCCGCATGCCCAATAATGAGGTGGAGGTGGTTGCAGTGAATCCGCATTGGACTCTTGCCAATCTTCAGGAACACTTTGTCATAATGGGATTCAAGGATGTCGGCAATGCAAGTTTCAAACTGGAACAGCGCAAGGTCTGCTTTGTGCTTGCTTAGCTACCTTTTCTTATTTTTTGTGGGTATTTGTATTTTGATTGCCCATTTTTTGGTTGTATAGATTGGAAGGCGGATGGAGGCCACTATGCTTGTTTACAAAGATTGGGCTACAGACGAAATTATCTTGTCTAAGTGAATTGGCTTGTAACTTTAATCGTTTATATATTGGATATTTTATTAAAGATTTTGAAAAGTTTTAAGGTGTTGTACTTGATTTTGTACTTGAGTTTTAAGGTGGTGAAACTTTATTTTTTAAATGCATATTTTTTATTTTTTTCGAGATGGAATATGTCTATATAAGGGGGACCGCCTCCTCATTTCACCATTTTCATCCTAGCATTGCAGAGAGACCTAGCATAACCAATCACGCAAAGAGAAGACATGGCTGCTACTAGTGCTTTAGATGCATTCCTTACTGAGGTTGGGCATGCAAATCGCCCTGAGCTTCAAGCATTTTTCACAACCCAACCCGATTTGGAAACCACCTTGACCCTCCACTCTCAATCTCTTGAGCACATTACTTCATACATTTCCACGTGCATGGGGAGATTCATTGTTGAGTTACCAAACCGGCCAGGGCAATGGGTCCTTGAAGGCCTTCTCCACCACATCTACCAAGGGGACAGGACATTTCATCAGCGGCTTGCACGCTTTGCCACCATAGCACAACCCGTCGGACAATATGTGCGGCTTGAAGCTGATGATGTGCAAGCAATGCGTAAGGGAAGGATTGGAAACACTTTTTTCTCTATTCAGGCCATAATGATCTTCCTCCTTCACGAGTGCCCAGCAAGCCCTGAAGTAGTGCTATTGCACTTGCAGATCGGTGGGGTACTGGCTGATGTGAAGGACCCCAAGGCCGCGGCCATTGATTCATCCGCAGAGGAGAGGACGCTTGCCTTGACCTACCCTATAGGTATTCAAGGCCTCTTGGAGGCCTCTCATCTGTCGGTTCATCCTCGGGACCGCCAGAAAGAACCACCACTCAGGATGCCATCCCTGAGGTAGAGATTACCCGCTTCTCCTCCATTGTGGTGGCTGGGGAGGAGTTTGTGTTTATGCATGATCTGGAGAAATCCTTTGAGCTTCGTATGGGATGAGTGTTTTGCCATCCTCGATGCCCATGGCAAGTTTGAGGTTGATACCACCACCTCCCATGACTATGATCACCTACTGCCCATGGGGAATACTTTGGCGGACACAGTGGCGATCGCACAAGCCGAGGTGGCAGCGACGGCCGAGCAGGCCAAGGTTTCTGAGGAGGAGTTTGTGGCTGTGCAATCCATGTGTTTGGCTAAACGTACAAGAGTGGATTCACCACCACCTACTGCATTACCTGTTCTGCTTGATCCAAAGGGGAAGTCAAGTGTGGATCTTTACTTGCACCCGGATGCCGATGAGGAGGATCGTAGACAAGAGGTATAGATGCTCACTTAAATTTGATTGTTACAAATGATTTTGTTAATTTTATATCATAATTCTGTGCCATATCAAATAAAACCTATGTTTTGCAGGATGTTCTGGAGGTTGACGCCTGGGCGCAACGGTCAGGGGGGAGGAGGACGCCGTTCGGACCTCAAGCGGCACTTCCTCACTACCTCGGCACACTTCCGACTGGTGTTGTGGTGTTTGTCCATGCCGACTACTCTCCCAATGGTCGCTACAACATTTTTTCACTCTCCAAGGCGTTGTGTTTAACAACACTTGCCCAAATGGCCAATCTTGTAGTGCTTGTAAAGAAAGATTTTGCAATATCCACTTTCGGTGTTAACTTTCACGGGCGCCTTATTGCCCATGTCGGCATGAACCAAGTAGTAGGGGTTAATGACACCCAAGAAATCACAACCACTTTACTTAACAGGGAGCCACCCCAAAAGGCCAAGCGCCAGAAAATTGTAATTCGAAAGATCCTAAAGCAAAATCCGGATATCATGTAAAGCATTGATTTCTTTAATGAAACTACTTTTTGGTGTCTACGACTCTCTTACTTGCAAGGTTTTGAATTTCTTACATGTTGGGCTTCCATTGTGTATGAGAAGCACCATGATTTTTGATATGACTACTAAAGGTTTTGGCAGGCATTAAAATTAATAAATGCATACTTTGTTATATCTAGGCTTCCAAAGTTATGGATGTGCCTACTGAAGGGCTTGGAAGTCCCTAAAATGGGCTGCCACAAGGGCGTGCATTGGGGCCTTCCATCAGCAAATGAAATGGGAAAATGCGCGCCCTTGTGGCAGATGATTTTGGACCCATATAGGATCATACTCAGGTGCAAAACAGAGAGACAAGACATTAATACCCAGTTGCAAAATAGAAAGACAAGCATACCCAGGTAACCTTAAGCCCATCTTGCCCCAGATACTTAAAGTTGTATTAACAAACCCCAAGAGAAAACTATGTGGCAATATCAAGCCCATTTTGGAGTATAGGACTGACTTCACAGTTGCAACAACCATCCGTCAAAATTTCTATGCTACATGGACTAAGGGGGGATGATTGCCAGAAGCATCTATGCTAATTGAAGCATTGAATCAAACAAAACATACTTATTGCTTGTGAAAATTATCTGGAAACCATTGGAAAGTGTTTGGAATGCACTAGAAAAGGCTGCCACAAGGGTGCGCATTGTGTCAATCCATATGCCTTTGGAAGCCCCAAATGCGCGCCCTTGTGGCAGCCAGTTTGGGGGCATTCTAATCCATTTTCAACACTTTGTAGATGCTTTTGCCATGCAATATAGAGTCACATAGCATGGATGCATCAGGAAGTGCATGCCCCACTTAGCCAAGGTGCTAAACATAGGCAAGTTTTCACAATAACAAGCTAATGGCTACATACATACAATAGAAGGTAGACAATACTTGGACCAGTGCTACATCGCATGGTATAGAATTAAAACAGTACAATGCGCAGTGGGGTATACAATAAAAGACGCTTATATTCAAATTCTTCCCAATACAATGCACAGAGTGGGGTATACAATCAAAAGACGCTTGTATTCAAATTCTTCCCAATCTTGGAAGTTCCGTAAATACAAAAAGGTTTGATGCCTAATTACAAGCTACTCCTCATGGCGCAAACGGCGAGCAAGCTGCATATCCTTGGGCATAATGGTTACACGCTTTGCATGGATGGCACATAGGTTAGAATCCTCGAATATGCTAGTTAAATATTGCTCTGCTTCCTCTTGGACTGCCTCTATGGCCACGGCGCCCATCCGAAATTGAGAGTTGTACAATTGCAAAACCTCCCTGCATAGCCTTGCAAAAGGGGCCCTCCGAATCAAGAGCTCGGTGCTCTTTTGATAGTGTCGAATATCCGCAAAAGCACTGCTACGCTTTCGTACCTTCTAAGGTCAACGTGGAGGTGCATTTTTGGCACGAGTTGGCGCAGCTTGCTTCCTCTTCTTGTAGACAATGCTCTTCCTTTTTTTTTTTGCACAGGCACTTCCAACACCTCATAATCTGATTCCACCCACTCTCCATCTGATTCGTGCTCTTCACTATTGAGCGGATGTGATGGTGTGGGTCCACTCCCTTTAGGAAGTGTCTTACCCCCAATAGACATGTGAGCCTGATAAGTTTGTATTTTGACGCCAACCCATGGGGCATCTTCATCCATTTGCGTCTCTTCGGAGCCTTCTGACGGCTGCTTTTGGTTGTTTGTTTCTTTGCCTTGGTCGCTCTCATCCTCCCTGTTGCCATCAGAATCGTTGGAATCCGATGAATAGAAACAAGGCGATGCTTCCTTCTCTCTTTTGCTGCTGTAGAGGACTGGCCATGCTGATTTGAAGCTCCATCTTCTTCTGTGTGGACTTCACCTTGAGCTTGTGAAGTTCCAGCTTCTGTTGCTGTACCTTTCAGTCATTGGCCATCCAGCCCCACTGGATATGCAATCCTTGCCGTTTGTTTTGTTCTTGCCATGGTAGCACCTAGTAGGGAAAATGACAAAATGAGCGCCTTCAACCTTTAAATAGGTTTTTTTGAGATTTGGGCCCTTTCACACTATGCTGCCAATTGAGTGAAACTCAAATAAACCAATTGAATTTAACAACTAAACCTGGATCATGCAGACGGCTGACGCGACGCCCAAACGCTGCCTTTTCGATACTTAGTTGCACGCCAAGCTTCATGGCCCAGGGACGCTCGCGAGCGTTTCCACTTCTCGGATGCTGCAGTATGGGAGGCGTTGCATAACTACTTTGCTAACATCGACTCTCTTGCTTTCTCAATAGTGCGAGTTCTCCCAAAGGTGTGCCTAAAAAACCAGTTAAACATCTCTTGGAGGTAGTTGGAGTGTGAACTACCACCACCATGCCGAGTATTCTTGAAGTACACTCCTTTTTCTCGATAGTGGGACTTCTCCATGCTTTGTGTACTCCATATATCAAGCGAACCATAGCGGTCCATGAAGTATGCACCATGCACATAGAGAATGTGCTAAGACAACCAAAAGAAGATAAGCCAATAGAAAAGTTGCATTTTCAAACATTGCCTATGTATTAAGTCCGTTAAAACAAACCATGTAGTGTGTAATCTTGCTTTCAGACCATCCGTCCTTAGCGGCCTTTGTGAATTCATAAAGCACCTTCTTGAACTCCTCTCGCTGCTCAATGGTGGTGCTTGAAAGATTCATCAATTGCACAACCTTTTGAAAGGATGACCATACTAGCTTGCGTTGGTTAGCAACCTCCACATTGGGATCTTTGTCCGTCGTGCATGAACACAAATCTTTCCACAACTCCCACCACTTCTCACTTGCTAGATCGATACTTGCCTTGGATACCTGCATTGGAGACTTTGACATCTTCTTGAAAAATCGACGTGCCTTGGCTCCATTCATGGAAACCTTCTGTGCCACCTTATATCTCTTCTCCCTACAAGTCTCTGCTACAATGTTCACCCTTGATCGGTGACATCCAATCTCATTAAGGAGCGTCTCCACCCCCTGCAAGGAGTCCTTTGACCATTGAAGGGGCTTCATTGTGAAAGAATAATCAATGTGATGCTTTAGGATCCTATCAAATATTCGCATAAACACATGCAATGTACAAAAGTGAACATTGTTGAGGGAGAAGGGAATTACGGGGTTCCACCCAGAGCCGAAGTTTGCCACTCCCTATTTATATGGTCATCATTATCTTCATCCTGACCTTCCACTTGAGTTGCTCGACTTGTCTTGTGCCCTTTCACACAGAATGGATAGGGAAGTAAAGAATTTGCACCTTGTTTGCATCCAAGCATGCACTTTATGGTCTTTAGATCACCACCTAAATGCCATTCAACATCAAACTCCCCACGTCCTAGAACCATGAGCTTCTCACCGTTTATTTGAGCTTGCCACCATATATCCTTCTCTGATTGCACACTAAAAGAGGGCTTTGTCGCTTCACTCGAACTGCAAGATTGCTTGGCATAAGCTAGGGCTTCATTCATAAGCGTGATGCTCATTCTCTCCAACTTTCTCCCTTTAACAATTACACACTCATCCAACTTCAACACAAACACAAGCTTGCCTTCAAGAACTGCCAACAATATAAAGCCTCAGAATGCATGTTATGACACATCATAGAGCATGTAGGCAACCCTAAACTAACATGCATCACTCAAATTGTAGAAAACAGCCATGGACTGCTGCAATCGTATCAAGTCCACAAAGATATTGTTGAATTTGGTGTAAACAAACCCTTCGGTCCGCAACACACTGTTAGAAACAGCACCGCTTCCCTTCCCGCGGCCCTTCCTTCCTTGTGATTTGCTACGGAGCGGCTGAAGAGGCATCGTGTCTTCAATATACAAGTAGTCACCTAATCGGTGAACAACATCTTCATTTGACACCTTCTTGAAAATCGCCACTCTGTGAGGAAGTGGGAATAGGTTTTCCGTGACTCCTCAACTTCTTAATGCATCTTTTAACACTTGATGTATTGCTTGATAGCCCTTCGTACTAATCCCAACAGCATCACAAATATCCTGAACATCTAGATCAGTGACAATATTAGAAAAATCACTAAGAACTCTCTTAGTGATTGCGTCTTTCAAGTGTTTTGCCTCTGGAGCATCAAGCATCCCAATAAAATCCTCTTTGTTGAAACAAGAACGAAGTAAAGAAGCCCTAGCTGACGCATTCTCGCCGCCGCACGTTTCTTGGACGAAGTTCCTATTACCCAAAACAACAATGATGAGCGGTATTAGACTTAAACAACATGAGGGACAGAACATCTTACCTCATAGCTGTCACCCTTCGTTTTCTTGCACCTCCACGTGGTGCAAGAGTCTGAATTTCGGACAACTCTCGTTTCCTCACCCTACCTCCCATGGCAGTACTCTTCATGTGTGAAAGAGTATCCTCAAGCTTTTTAATTAAATTTTCCTTGGTTGTGATGGTGCTCTTTGCCTCCTCAAGCGCACTAGTAGCTGTTTGCATCTAATCTTGAAGATTGTGGAAACTCCCATTCAGCAACTGCCAATGACACAAGTAGATCTCGGACCGCACAATCTCGTGTTTGTTGAGTCTCTTGCAGTAGCCCAACAAACCTTGCTCTCCATTTCCAACGTATTGCAACAGTGATGGAATGTTTGTAAAAGACGGATGAACATTGAGAGAAGGATCCTTTGGATACAAGCATCCGTCTGTCCAGAGATCCACATTCTTCTCCCCTTGAGCGCGGCGTTCGTTGGCTAAAGGTAATGTACCCAAGCATGTTTTCTTTGTCGGAACATACTCTTGAGGTAGGCGTAGGAAAAGCCCTGGAGACCTATCGCGTGAACCGCTTGCTGGGACATTGGTCACGTCGTCAAGAGGCATTGTAGGATGGAGAAATGGAGCTTGAAGGATGGAGAGATAGAGCTTGTAGGATGGAGAGATGGAGCTTGAAGGATGGAGAGATGGGTGTGTAGGTGCAGCAGAGCAGGTGCAGGTGCAAGGGGGATGGGTGTAGGAGAGGAGCTTAGATTAGGAGGGAAAGTTTTCAATTTTGGGAGAAATTTCCTAAAAGTTTTGGAGAGAGTCAAAAAATGTTGAATTATGAGTAATTTAACTTAAAAATATTTTTTTTAATATGTATATATGTGGGGGGTACTTTTTAGGGGGGAATAGAGTTTTTTTGAAAGTTTTTGAAAAAAGCTATTTTTTTTAACCTCTTTGAGCCACGGATTTGCTTAGGTGGCATCGGAGAGTTAAGAGGCCACTTACAAGTTGGCCAAAAAGCTAGAGAGAGAAGACCCCCTACCCCCCTACTTTTCAAATGGTTTACCCCTCCCTTCCCTACTTTTTAAATGGTTACCCCCCCCCCCCCCCCCCCCCCCCCCCCCTTCCCCCTACCTTTTTAGGGGTCAAAGGTGGAGGAGACCCTACCAAAATAGCCCCATTCAAAGCCTTTGTCCCCCTTAATCTTGGTAGGCTTCCTTGAAATTAGGGATTCTTACAAGGCCCATGGAGAGTCCATTTTTTTCCTAATGAAATCTTATCTCTCAACCTGTGCTTACACTACTGGATCTCTCAAAGCCATTTGAGGTTCAATGAGACGCTTGTGGTGATTGCCTTGGAGCTATTTTTCTCCAAGAAGGGCACACCATAGCCTATGAAAGTCGAAGGCTCGACCCTGTTCAGCAAGCTCTAGGCATACATGATAAGAAACTCTTAGCAGTTCTACATGCCTTAGACTCGTGGAAGCACTATTATTGGGGACTCCTTTTATTCTACGGACAAATCACCAAAGCCTTAAGTACTTCATGACACAAACCAAGCTCTCCGACAAACAAATGACAAGGACATTTTTTTTCTCCAATTTCATTTTCATATTGCTCTCATTGTTGGCAAGCATAATCAAGTAGCCGATGCACTCTCAAGACGACCGAAAGTGAATGTGGTTTCCATAGCAACTCACAATGATCTATCTTCTATGATAGATGAGTATGCTATTGATCTCGATTTGATTTCGGCTCTTGCACTAGGAAAGAAAGAAGAACCATTTACCCTACAAGATGGTTATCTTCTCTATGGTAATAGACTATGCGTTACTAACTCACTACGTAAGAAAGTAATGTATGAGTCCCATGCTCCTCCTTATGTGGGGCATAGAGGGATTAAGTCTACCCTAAAAGGGATAGAAACATATTTCTATTGGCCTTCCATGAAAGCAAACATACAAGAGTATGTTTCAAAATGTGTGGTATGCCAAAAGACGAAGTTTGTTAGAGGGAAGCAACCTGGATTGCTTCAACCTTTGCCAATCCCTAATTTACCGTGGGAGAGCATATCCATGGAGTTTATCTTTGGATTGCCCAAGTCTGTCTATGGGAATATAGGAATATGGATGATATTAGATAGGTTTAGCAAACAAGCACATTTCATACCTGCCAAAAAGATTATCACAGCCCATCAAATGGCAACCCTCTTTATATAACAAATCTTCAAGTACCATGGTTGCCAATGTCCATAGTGTCAAATAGAGATCCTAGAATGACCAGTAATTTTTGGAAGGGTCTCTTTGAGAATTTAGGGACAAGGCTAAACTTCTCTTCGGCCTATCACCCGCAAACGGATGGCCAAAGTGAAGTAGCTAGCCTAACAATTCTTGATCTACTTAAAGCCTATGTAACAGAAGTAGATGAAAGGTCTCAATGGTAGAAGTACTTACCGTTGGTGGAGTATGCCTACAATAACATTGTACATACCTCCATCAAAAAAGCACCTTTCGAGGTAATTGAGGGAAGATCCAGAAATCTCCTGGTACTTAAGGTACACGGGAAGATCTTTGTTGCAAATGAGTATAGCCGAGACCTACAAGAATTTTTCCCAAAGATTAAGGATGCTACCTCTCTATCTCACAGCAAAGGAAAAAGGTTGCTGCTAATAAGCACAGAAGAGCTCAAGCCTTTAAACAAAATGATTGGATCTTGTTTAAATTTCCCAAGGCTCAATTAAGGCACACAACGGGCAAGAATCCTACGGGACACCAAAAGTACTATGCTAAGTTAGAAAAAAGATACTATGGTCCCATCGAGACTCTTAGAACAATCAATGAGATGGCCTATCAACTCAAGTTGCCCAATCATTGGCTCATACACAGTGCTTTCCACTAAAGCCTTACAAAGGAGAGCCACCTCAAGAACCAACTATTGAAGACCCACCGGAGATCGAGGACCAAGAAGAGGTGTTGTAAGCCGAGTCCATTCTCCGACATGAAGACAAGTTAGAGGCGGTAAGATTATCCCATGGTATCTTATTAAGTTTTAGAACTATCCTTTTGAAGATGCTAGAGGGATGCAAAGCATACAATTAAAGGATAACCTAAACCTTGTCAATGCTTACAATTCTTCCCTAGAGTAATCAAATGTAAAAATGTTTAAATGAACAAAATTTTTTCTTATAAGACTCTCTTTTTCTTTATTGTGCACAAATGTTAAGAAGTATGCATGCTTAGGATCAAGTTTGCGGAGACGACGTCTCCCAAACACCACATAGAGCTTGTCACTCTACTTTGGAAGATTGATAGGACTGATGTGCAGACATGCTTGTGGCAGCTTAGGCTCTCAAGCGCCAAATGGATTAGTCATCCATTCTGGAACGGTGTCGTAGGGTAAAATAGGGATCATCTACCCACTAGCAAAAGGACAAATGACTAGGCTTTATTGTCTCTACCTCATAGTCGAGGACACCTATGATTTCAAGAGAGAGGTAATTTCATAATAACTAATATCTAATTCTCCTAAATGATTTTCTCATGTTAAACTGATCATTTAATATGGGGAAGTACCAGGGGAGAAAAAGCTAGAATATTGGTAAGGCTAGCAGACTAGACACGGTAGGGATCTAAAGGAGGGAAAATAGGGATCCAAAGAGGGGCCATCTGCAAAAGACCAATGTGCATGAATGGTGCTTCAAAGACCTTAGGGTTTAGCCCATTAAGACTTCCAAAATGCTAAGGTTCCAAAATTCAAAGGTAAAGTCCAAATGGTTTAGCTTAACAGAATTGGATGCTTTTGTGAAGACCATAAAGTCTTCACATATCCCTAGATGGGAGGGGGCGAGACCTAAAGGTAGGGGAAGAGAGAGAAGAGGTGAGAGAACACACACACACACATGCTCAAGGCTTCCCTTTACACAAAGGGCATAGTGGACACATGTTAGGTTCCTAGCCCAGTTGCCCCCAAAGTGCATTCAAATCCTATTGGATGGCCATAGAGGTGGACCAATGAGAATTAGGCTAGAGTAAATTTAGTTTGATTCATTTAAAAACACAATAAAAGAACCAATAGAAATTAAGCTCTCTAGAAGACTATTGGGCAGTCTACCAAGGGGTCCAATGATCATTCAACAGCCCAATGGCTTGCCTGATTCCTATTGGCCTGAATACTAAGAGGTCAAATGAGAGTTTAATTGAATTATTTAAATACCTAAAGCTCTCACGAAAGGAGAAAGGGGGACACATGTCACAAGGCTAGCAATTATGCTTCTAATCTCCTATAGGCTAAGTTTGGCATGAGCCAATGAGGGGCTAGCAGGAGGAAATAGCAAGAGGGGTCGATCAAGAGAGAGAGGGGGGGCTGATTTTTGCAAGGCATTATCACACACACACACTCACACAAGCTCATGTGTGAAGTAAATAAGACTATCTCCTTCTCAAGCTTTAATGGAAATCTCATGATCTACTCCAAGCTTGTGGGAAGGGAGGCCTACACCAACAACTCTTGGCTTTGTGATGCAAATCCAACCAAGAGCCAAGCTCCAATGCATGCTCATCTCCTCTACCATGCTAATTACTAAGCTATGATAAGCTATTAAGAGTGATTATGTGAGGAGAAATACTTCTTTCTCGTAAGAATAATTCTTCTTCCTCTAGATCTACTCTCATACCCCGCTAGTTCTCACCATCTTCAAAGGTGTGTGAGGTCTTGGGTCTGAGATCGTGAGGGAATTTATGTTGTGCTTTTCAAGTGTAAGCTTGGAGCTTGAAGCTTCCATATTCATTGCACCAGCAAGTTATTGAAGGAACACAAAGTATTGTATTGTAAAATGTCTCCCTTGATGGGGGATAGCTATAATACAAATACTTTTGGAGGGGGGACCGGCTCCATGTAAATCCGGTCCTCAACTATTGTCAATAGCTTAATTTTTCTCTCTTTTTGAAGTATTTTTCATGCCTATCTAACTAGGTGTTATGCTTTTTTTGCTCTCTCCATCCAAGTACTCTTGCTATGATCATTAGGAATCTATTCTTAATGAAATGCTCACTATGTCTATGTTATTTTCCACTACACACAAGTTACTAGACCATTTAATGTTACATTATGGCTCTATTTCACTCGAGTTTTGTTCAGTTTCAAGTATTTCCTCTAGTATGGCTCTATTTTGCTTGATTTTTGTTCAGTATTAGGTATTTCCTCTAGTATGACACTAATCCTGGGTTTTGTTGGTTGTTGTGATTTCTCTTGAGCTTCTGTAATAGCCTTTGACTTATTATGATACCAGGATCTCACTCTATCTCATGTGGCTTTTCTAACTAATTTTGCACTAGTATTTGTGAGACTTGCATCCCTCTTTCTTGTTTGTCACTTTCTATTTTGCATGCACTCTTGTCACTTCTTTCAATGGTATTTTTGTCTTTGAGTATGACCCACTTGAAGATGGTATAACCTCCACAATGTTCATCGTCACTTTTCCTTTTTTCTATGGGTCTTGAGGGCAATCTGGGTATAAGCGTTCAACTTCGCATCCTCCATAATATCCTCCCTCACCTTTCTTCACATGAGGGGTATTGACTATAGCATAGTCTCTTGCTAAATGGTTTCCACAACACTTGAAACAAGGTCCAAGAGTTCTTTGTTGTTTAGGTTATCGAGCATATGGTCTTTGGGGATATACTTTTGGTTTAGTCTTATCTTGATTAGCTATGAGCATTAGTGTTCCTTGACTTAGGATAAACCCCTCACTCTCATTTACATTGCTTATCATCAACTTTGAAGCTCTAGAGGATGAAATAGCACTCTCGTGCTCATAGGATTCCATGACCCTTGATAGATAAGGATCACCTGGATGGTAGTGCCCGTGGTTTTCCTCTTTGAAATACACTTATACCAGTACTATATAGCATTCTCTTGTGGATATTGATTTGTATTCACATATCTCCCCTGAGGTGTATCTCAGTGGTGGTGGTGGTGGTGGTGGTGCTAGTCTATTTGGTTTATACTAAGGATTTGTTAGCATGTTTTTCTGATTTTGAGGGTTAGATTGATAAGGACTTTCCCTAGCTTGTCCTCGGTTGTAATAGCATTCCTCACTGGTATGGTTTGTCTACTCGTTCTCAATGGCACACCACTTTTGCTTAGGATATGGTTGCAACAACATAGTGCATTTTTGTGTCGGATGGTCCCTTCCACAAGTTAAGCATCACGTCAATGGTGGTACTCTTTGGTTGTGAATTCCCAAATTTTACCCCATTCTCTTGACAAGCTCCTCTACAAGCTGCTCAGTATTCATGGGTGTCTATTGATGTCTAGTGTTTTCATCGTACTTGATCCACTAGTTGTAGAACAAGAATCTGTTGAATTCACATCTACATCTTGAGACACCTCCATAAATTTGGCAGTTGTCCACTAAGTAGATGGCTTCTTTTGTGACCTTGTCCAATGGTGTACACTTTTTTTAAGTGCAAATCCTTCTTGAGGTGCTCATTCTTGAACCCCTCAATGTACAGCACTACTTGGCAATCCTCTTGAGTTTTCTCACGTAGTGGGCATCTCTCAATGTGTTTGTTGAAACGCAATGCGGCCTCTCGGACTTTTTCACCCTCTTTCTAATTGAAGGAATGAATCTGTGACACAGTATTGTGTTTGATTCCTCTCATGAAAAACTCCTCTACAAAATCATGTGGAAATTCTTCTATATTCTCATACTCTTTCTTGTTTAAAGGTTGGAACCAAGTAAAGGTTGTGCCTTCTAGGATTAATCCAAAGCCATCAAACTAGTTGTGAAAGTTTGTGATATATTCAGATCTCAATACCTATTTGAATGATGTTGAATGTGCATGGGGATCATTTGATCCATTTTACTTTGAAGCCATGCATTTTACAATTCGGGACAAATGCATGGGCCTTGGCTAAGCGACATATCTGACATTCTCGGAGCTCTTGTAAAATGTTCCTCATATGGTGATGCTGACATTCTCAATGTAGCTCTTGGTCCTTCTCTTATAGTCACATTTGTCTTTACTCATTCAGCATGGTATGGCATGGATGACCCTGTAATGACTGTACGGACACCTTTGATAGGCTGTGGTTCTGACAAGCAACTCCTTCTCATCCAAGGATCTGGAACTTTTGGTTTTCTTGATCCTATCTTACGAGCACTCTCTAGTACATGGGGTGGAGTCTCTAGTACATGGGGTGGAGTTTCAGTGACTCAATCCATTAAACTTACCTCCTTTTCAATCGTCTTTTGCCGAGCCATCTAATTTAAGTAGATGATAGAAAAGGGTTCTCCCGATAGTAAATCTTCTCCATGTCTACCATGTACACAGACCTAAGGTCGTTTTCTCGTTTCAAACAGGTAGACATACATGTATATCTGCTTGATGTGAGTAAGTTCCATCTTTGGTCATTAACTTATACAATCCCACCGTAGAATTATCTACAAACTCTTTCTAGCTCTTTCATGGCTATGAATCTAGCTCTTGGGTCATTTTCCAATGGAAGTCTCTCAATTCCTTTGTAGAATTTATCCTTGGTTTCGGTCATTCCCATGGCATCTACAAGATAAGGAGTAAGATAGGCAACCCTTCTTTCATCAATATATCGATTTCCATTGTCAACAACCTCAACATGCCCTCAAAACTTAGGGTTTCCCAAGTCTTTGTGAACATAGCACTTATAATGGATGTCCACATAGATTCTTGCCCCCTTACCATTAGTGTAATGGTAGTACAGTTGCATGAGATGGAATTTTTGGTTTTTGTTATGTGCCCTCTCCAATTCCCTCACTATGATAGCTCATCTTTTATGCTTTCTCGTCCATAAAGACAGTGAAGGTTGGTTCAAAAGAAGTGACAAATACCACTTCTTCTTGCACGCTTGATAAGTGTTCTAGGTTAGCTTGATTGACACTCTCTTCAGAAGATTCTCTACTTGCTTGATCTTTGGGTTGTCTGACACCCAACCCGTACCAAGCTCCTGATCTCAATAATTTGAACAACTTAGGAATTTCAAACTTGACCAGTTACCTGGAATTCTTTGGATCCTTTGGAAATTTTCCCGTACTTCTTCCACTCTTCTCATGCATCAACCTCCTTGCATGTACAATATTCAATAAAAACTTGAGCACTGATTATTCCTCTTAACACTCTCCTCACTGGCTCTTTCTCATCTTCTGTAGATTAATTTGCAACAAAAATTCACTCATGTGCTTAAGAAAGATAGTTAAACACACTAGTCAAGTATCAAGCACAAATTTGTTTCCAATCCTCACCTGCAGGAGAAAATCACGATTTTCTGTCATAAATGTTGGTTACTAAAGTTTTTTAGAATTTTGACTATGGCTATGCATTCACACACTCTTGTACATGCATTTCATGCCCAAAATTACCTGCTTTCATAGATGCACTATCCTCCCTTGAGAATTCACTTCTTTTGTTTTCAGGGATATGTAGATCCAGAATGACCATAAGAAAACTTGTCAAACTTGTCTACTTACCCAACTCCTAAAACAAATAAATCAATAGAAAATAGGGTCAAGATACTCAACAAACCACTCCCTAACTAAACTCTAGTTTTTCTTCATTTTCTCACGTTTTTCTTACCTGGTGCAAGCTTTACCACTCTATCAGTCAATCAAGTCTTGCACTAAGCTCTAAACCTATTTAAAATACTTACTCTAGCTGATTAATACTTTTGTAGTGAGATACTAACCACAATCATGCAAAACAAAGATCATGGAAACCCTGATCTTCTTTTCTAGCCTATCTTATCTACTAATCTACTTAAGGAAAATCCGTCATACTCGACCGTGTTCACACTAGTTTAGGTACTCGTTCCTTGGCAATGACGCCAATGTCTCAGGACCATATTGGTCAACACCTATCACATCTCAGAAAGAGACAGAACCAAGACTAAAATATCAATCCTCGAAATCAATTGACTCAACTAGGGCATGGAGGCACGCAAAGAGGTTGTCTAAAAATAGTACACTCTCCTTTGATTCTCAAAGTGCGTTATATCTACCAAAATCTTGAATTCAATTCTCTAATCCTCTCACACAAGCACATGCAAAACTATAAGCAAATCAACTTCAATTGACTCCAAACTCATTAAGCAACTTCTTGATACTATACAAAACAGAACTGGGTCATCAGACTTGCAATTAAAACCTCGGGAGAAAACACAATTTTCTCCAGCAGGCCAAATGCAAGTCGATATTTCGGATTTCACACTTGCCTAGTAGGTTCTCCTACATGCGTAGAATCTCATATAATCGGCGTAGTAGCAATACAACACTAAAGAAGTGAGATATGTCACATGGAAGTTTTTAGAAGTAATTGCTCAATTTTTGCAAAGCGCTTGCAATGCAGTAGGTATCCACACGTAGAGCTCTATGAGACAAACATGATGAAGCCCTCAATTTTTCTATGCGATACTTGTGCGGTGCAGTGCAAAGAAAAGAAATCACATTGGAGAGAAGATAACACATGATGTACAGAAGAACCTTATCTGCTTATTTGTTTCATAATAATGCTAATGTCAAAAACTTTACAAAAAGTGCCTTTTACACCTTGGCTCCGGGTTTTATGGTACAAAGGCTGAATTTTGCCGCAATTATAACAGAAAATTACATCTCAGGCTTCAAAATTACATCATGACAGCCGATACGGATTTTGGAAAAATATTACAATCAATTGGGGTTAAGGTGTAAGACAGCTCCATTGAATACCTAATTCGCCTTGTTTTCAATAGGGATTCATTTATTAAAGTGACACTCAATCTCTCAAGCCTTTGACCTTTCACTATCCTGACACTCATCGAGTTTAAGCATAAAGGAGACCTTTGTACCTATCACTACATAACATATAGAGAGAAGATCCTAGCCATCAAAGTCCATCTTTACAAGAATATAACCATAATAAAAAATTAAGAACATTACCTTTTGGAGGTAACTCATAGAATCAAAGCATGACTTGTTGAAGCATCTTCAGGTACACATATATATTGTTCCACCTTGTGTAGGAAAACGCCTTCTTTATAGATCTTCACTAGTTTTGTTTAGCTTTTCCCCTTGTCTTTGGCATGCATGTAGTGTAGAATGAAGCTAGCATTGTGTCTTCAATGTGTCGGTATTGCCGAATGTGAGAGAGCACATCTTCATTTGAGACCTTCTTTGCAAGGTTGACTTTGCATGGAATGGGAAACAGGTTCTCGACAATGCCTCACTCCCTTAGGGAATTCTTAAGAAGTTGAAAGATAACCTTGTAGGCCTTAGTGTTGATCCCGGCTTTGTTGCAAGCATGTTGCATGTCACCTTCACTAACCCCATTTTCTAACTTATGCATCAACTCCTTGTTGATGACCAAACACTCTCTTGTTCTCTTGTTCTTTTGTCTTTTCTTGATCTTGATTTGCAGGAGCAGGAGATGGTGGTTTGGTAGAGACTTGCTGATATTTCTATATCTACTCTTCCTCCTTCTTTGTTGTTGTATCCATCTCTTTTGTAGAATCCCTTTGCATGGATTACTGGCTTCATTTTTTGTCTCTTTGCATCATCCTCCTCTCTCTAGTAGACCTTCCTCTTCAACACATCATGTATCTTTTGTCTGAAAGATCCCGCCAATTTGACTTCAGTGGTTGGATTTTGGCATCTTTCTTTTTTTATTTTCTCAAAATTCTAGTCAAGCTCAATGTCATATTCATCATCTTTAGAGGGTGGTGGACTTTGCCTAGCTTCATCCATTTTCTTCTTTTATGTAGATATCTTGGCAAGTCGCCCTTCTGGAAGTTGTTGGGCTTCTTCCATGGACCGTTGTGCTTGGGAATTTGGAATCTGATCAACTTGTGTTATGTTTCTGATCAAAGGCACTTGTACATCTGCTTTCTCTTGTGAGGATTGATACTTTGAAGGTACATCCCCTTTTCCTTGATATCTATACCCAGTTTAAAAGTCTGATTTTGTGGCCTTGATATCTTGTGTTTTTGCTCTTGAGCTTTGGCCCCACGTTCTTCTTTTCTTTGGTGTGGTAGACGAGCTCCCCATCAACCTCACTGAATGCTTTTTTTTATGCAAGAGATTCAACTGTGACTCCACTTCTAGCAATTTGTCAATTATACCCAATGCTTGGTAGGAAATCCTTGCAAGCACTAGTCTTGAAGCCATTTATGTACTTTTTGTTGCAGTCGTTTACCTTTAGGTTTTCTTCGACTAGGTTCTCTTGTATGTAATTATTGAGGTCGTACTTTTTGACCCTCCTCTCTGCCAAGCTGATAGCCATGACTACCACGACATGGAGGTTAGGCTTTGTATATCTTGGCAAATTTTGGACCTTAAGGTGATGAGACATCAACCTTAGGGGTAACTCTGTTTTTGGTTCTATTTGAAAGTTGAAACTTCCTGATGAGGATGTTTGCTTTAATTTGTGCCAGCTCTTCATCCGTCCCATGGGTTTTCTCATTTGAAGAGATATTTATGACCTCATAGGGTGCGGCTTTCCTTTCTTTCGGAACCTTTTTGCAAGGCATTGTGCTACCAAAAAGTTAGCTATTTAGGGCCCAAAAACTGATTCAAAGACGATCAAAAAGTTGAAATAATGCTGCAAATTTGACCATAAAATGAAAAATAAGCATAACTTGATCAAAACAATTCCAAATTTGACCAAACTTCACCAGTGTGTCTAGGATAACTATAGGCATTAGGTCAAAATGTTGCAGGTCAATTCTGGATCAAAGGTACATGGATCATAATCCATGTTGGAATACATTTGGAAAATCTCTCTTCACCATTTGATTTAGTATGTTATTAGAATGTTATGGTTGAAAACTTTTGGGATTTGGATCATTGGTTTGGGATCTAAGCCAAAATTTGGAAATTTTTCACCGACCTAAGGAATTTTGGAATGTTTTCAAGGGTTTTGATGTCCAAACGAATTAAAACTTCAGGGCTTTGTTGGGCATTTGGGGGCTGATGGCTTGGTTTTGGTTTTAAAATTTAAAGGTATCGCAATCCATGTTTGGTCACATCTAGAGGTGAAACTTTGGGGATATGTTTCTATAGTCTATCCTATAACACTAGTGGAATCTTTTCAAATTTGGATCTATTTTTCCCAAGTTTACCCATTTTCTTAGTTTATGGCTCCGTTTGGCCAACTTTTACTATACTGGATTTTTGGAGCCCAATTGATTGATACTTGTGGCTAATGTGTGTTGATTTTGGTTGATCTGATGCTTTGAGGTTGTACTTTATTCCCAAGGATACTTGCCTGTCAAGTTTCACTCATATCGAAGTTCCACTAACCATCTTGGCAACGCTGACAAAATTTCCCCACTTGACAAGCATTTTTGGACTTCTTTTTGAAACATTAAGCATACCATGAGTTCATTTTGCTCTCTAAGTCTTTGCTTTTGGAAAACTCTAATTTTGCACTTAACACACTAAAATTGAGCATCTCTTAGACTTCAAACAACTTTGCATCAATTTCTTGACCACTTGATGATTTCTACCCTTGTAAGTATTGTGCACGATGACTTTACTAAACTTGCCCATGAGGTACATGGATCACGATCCATGTTTTGGGTCCAATTTGCACCAAACTTGAGGGGAAGGTTCCTGATAAGTCCCCAAAGCTATAGTTCACACTCTTCTGGAGTTTGGATAAACATTTCATTGCATGGGTCAAAATGACCATTTGCAGATTGAAATCTCAAAATTTTGGGATTTCAGGTCTAAAGGACTCCTATTTACCAAAATTTGCAGGGCTACTCCCCCATGTTGTGGTCTAATTGTAGGTCAAATTTTGCATAAATTTGGCATAGTAGGGTACATGGATCCTGATCCATGTTGGACAAGGATTTTCAATTGTGAAATCTTTTTGCATTTTGAGATGGAGGAACATGGGTCACCATGTTCCTCCATGTTTCACCCCCAATCTTTACTTTGGTGGTATGGTTGGATTATGGAGCCCAATGGTGAAATATTTTAGAAATTGGACTCTTTTTGACCCCTTAAAGGCCCTTGGTAGTTTGCCAACAATCCATCCTTGATTTTGATTTGTGCACTAGATTAGGTGTTTTTCATGCATTGTGGGCAGCATACATTGGTTAAGGGTTACTAGACAAGCATACCTATCAAATGTGGTGAGCATTGGTGGTCGTGAATGCGTGGGTAGGAAAAATGCATCAGCTCTACTCTAGGTCACAAAGTCTCTCTCTCTCTCTCTCTCTCTCTCTCTCTCTCTCTCTCTCTCTCTCTCTCTCTCTCTCTCTCTCTCTCTCTCTCTCTCTCTCTCTGTGTGTGTGTGTGTGTGTGTGTGTGTGTGTGTGTGTGTGTGTGTGTGTGTGGCAAATGGAAATGAGCCCTAATTTGCCCTAACTTGTCTATATGTGCCCAGACTCCCAAGTGCATACTTACCTTTCTTGCCCTGATTTCCCATGGTCTATCACGTGTGATTTAGACAACTCATCATTTGGATGATCAATTGTTGATTGCCCTTGATTTTTCAAATTTGATATCGTGAGTTGGCCAAAAATTTGATGTACCAAATCTGACATGCTTAAAGCTCTTGCTTTTTGGATCCGACATTCACTTTCAAAACTTGATTCCGACTTTGTTAGCTCACTTTATTAATTTTTTATCTTTATTACTAAAAATTAGAAAATTTTAGTGAACATTATTATTATTTGGCCAAAATTACTCAAAATTATTCCACACGCTCATATCTCAGGGGGTTCACCTCTTAGACATGTAAGTTACCACAGGAGTTCAAATGAATGGGTTTTTTATATGCCAAATTTTTAAAATTTTAATAGGATTATATTAACAAAAGGGGGTTTTTTAATTGACTCTAGAGAAAAACCCGTAAGTTTTGAAGAAAAATGGATCATTTTATTACCTAAGTATTTAAGTAAAATACTTAGAGGGGGTTTTTCGTACCGTTTGAACACACATTAGATGGATAGTTTTTTAAAGGTGCACCCTCAGAGACTCACATATGCATACTCTCACTCTATGCATCATATTTGTCAAAAAGTTTTCAGTATGGATCATAATTATGTAGAGATGAGTCCTAATAAAAAGCACCTAAAAAGGACAAAATCAAGTGAAAAGCACACTTTATACACTATACACATGAATTCTCAACATCCTGCAGCTTAAGACCTTGTAATAGGCTACTACAGCTATTGCCACTCCCTCTTCCCATTCTAAGTCATCCCAGATGAAGTTTATGCAATGTGCATGGGCATGTCTATGGAAGGCCATGTATTGTGGGCCTATGATGCCAATGGTGGAAGAGATGCATGGGGTAAAAATATGTTACGCAGCAGGTACTAAACGGATTGTTCAATGGCTTTTGCGGTGAGGCTCCATCTAAATTGTGTAGCCCAAATAAAGCATTTGAAGATGGAGCACTATGTCCTTGATTGTTGGGGTTGGTAAGTACCATGGGCTTGATTTCATATAGCATTGATTTATGATGAATTGCAAAGAACTCATCCAACAAGAACTCAATCACTTCATTCAAGAAGTGAGTCCCTCTATTGCTCACTATCTCGATTGGTAACCCATATCTTGTAAAGACATTTGCATACAAGAACTGCACTATCATTTTTGCATCATTTTTTTGTGTCACTTTGGCTTTAACCCATTTGGTTGGATAGTATGTGGCCACAATGATATATTGAGGATGCTTATGATATGCAAGAGGTTCTATAGGGCCGACAAAGTCAATGCCCCACACCTAGCAAAATCTCGTGCCTCCATCATAGGTCGTGACGACATTTCATCTCTCTGCACAAGTGCTTTGGTACGTTCACATTTGTCACACTCTTCACATATGTTGTTGCATCCATGAACAAGGTTGGCCACCAAATTCCTACCAAAAAAATTATTTCTTTTGAAATTTTATCTACAAAAAAATATTTGTCTACCTATCCAACATCAGCTTGCTCAAGAATTGGAATATATTTGCCTTTCGTGGCACGCATTTGCAAATGATTGTCATTTCTTCTCTAGTAGAGGTGATCCTCCTCAATCAACATTCTCAATCTAGTCAACCCCTCTAGTAAGACCTTCGGTCAAGTAATCTACAATGTACAAACTCCACTTGGGTGCAGCTACGCTTTTAAACAACGTTGCATGTTCTACAGATGCCTTATTTTCACAAATGTCACATGGACTAATATAGTTATGAACACTTTGCTACATTCTAGGACATTATATTCCAAGTCTCATCAATCACTAGAATGTTTGCACTTTTCCATTGTGAATTTGCATGGTTCTCACATGAGCTTGGAGCAACTAGACATTTCTTTCCATGGGCTCTATGCATTTCCTCAATAATCCATCATTCCCATGCTTTGAACAACCTTTCAGCTATTAGCAATTGCGTTTTCTCAATGATTGATGGCTACCTCTCAATCTATAGTGAACCAATGGTGAGAAAAAGTATGACATGTTTGCTCCACCTTAGCACCATCTCAATATTTAATAGGTACGAGACTGGCAAGTCATCATCAACTTCTTTTGGTGCTTCTCCATGAGTCAAGCTAGAAAAATGGTTAGCTCTCTAATGTGTAATTCCCTATTGACCACCACAATGAAATCAAACTCAAGCAATATGATAAACCATCGAGCACTACATCATGTATTGTAGGTTTTTTTCTTACCGAGTATAATAGTGCTTGATGATCCATAAAGAACACAAATTTGTTCTCAAGAAGGTAGTGTCTAAACTTTTTCACTGCATAGACCATGCCTAAGCCTTCTCTCTCAGTGGTCATGTAATTCTTTTCTACACTATTAAGTTGTCTGCTGGAGTAACAAATGAAAAAATCCATGTTGTTCTCCCCAGGCTGTGCTAGGATGCGTCCAATAGCATAATTTGACGCATCGACGTGGACATGAAATATCTTTGTCCAATCAAGAGCTTTCAAAATTGAAGTAGAAATAAATTTCTGCTTCAATTGTTGGAATGCTTCTCACATAGATCAATCTACTCAAACTTTGTGATGAGAGCATAGAGAGGTTTGGCAATGATAGCATACATATAGATGGATTTTCTATAGTAACCACGATGGTCCATGAAGGCTTGTACCTTACCTCCCTAGTTTTTGCGGGTCTTGATAGAGAAACGATCACTTGTATCTTTTGAAGATCAGTGAAAATCTCATTCTTGAACACAATATGTCTCATAATTTTTCTTTGTCTTGCCATGAAGACACATTTCTTTGAATTTAGGCAGATACAATAGGTTCTCATTTCTCAAAGATCTTCTTTCAAATGCTTTATGTGCTTGTTTCTTAGGAGAGAATGCACGCATCTCTAGGGATGCAATGCTTGCAACATATGCCCAACCACATATAAGGCCTCAAAGTTTTGACAATTGTGAGGGCAAGTTTAGCTACACCTACCATCCTCTCTCTCTCTCTCTCTCTCTCTCTCTCTCTCCCCCCCGGCGGCCCCCGCGCTTTGGAAAAGTGTGCCTTAGCTTAGCCTTGAGTCGGTTGCAAAATCAAAACAACAGGTTGAGGGAGCGAGAGAAGGGAAAAATCTGCATGGACAATATAAGAAAATAGAGTTGAATGGCAAAAAATGTCAATTCCTTATGAAACTTTCCTCTTTGAATCTATCCTAAAGGGAAATTTGTATGTTTGTGGAATTGAATTTTCTAGAACATTGCTCCCCTTGCTGCTGTTTGGAGGTGAGTGAAATGCCCAAGCTTTTGTCTACAAAAATTAATTGCAGGAGAGTAATTACAAGTGGGATTTTTCATTTCAAACAAGAGATTTGGAGTGAAGCCCGGATATTTCAGCATGCTCCTAATACCTATGTAATGTGAAGGCTTATGGGAGAGGAGCTACCGACGTGATGTACAAAAAGTCCACTTTATGCGCCATCAAAAAGGGGGGGGGAAAGTTTTGTGAATCCTTCGATTGACAGAAAAGGTAGCTTTCAAGCGAGAAAAAAGGGAGGCACCGTTCTAAACTTGTAGCTAGTTTGTAAGCTTATATAATGGGGTCCATAAAGATAAGGGCATGAAGGTATTATAAATAAGGGGTCCCGGGGAAGGGGGAGGGGGGGGGGGCTAGCTATGTAAGCTCAAATCAAATGTCATGCAAGGGAAGGAGGGAGGCATTTGGCATGAGAATAATTTGGGCTCTTGGTTCAATAGTGAGGGAGGGGACGGGCTGTGCGCGCCTAGCCGGACAATATTGCAAATACCATTTTAGGCTATATCTATCTAGCCTATGTATATGGTGTTGTTGAGCGAATGAAAGAAAAGGTCGGTATAAATGGACAACATGGGAAATATGATTACATGGACACAACAGAGATAGGATATCCTTTGAATGAAGTCAAGATTCGGCAACACGTCAATGGGGGGGGGGGGGGGGGAGAGAGTGGCAGCCAGCCCACCACCTTAGAGAGACAATCTTCAATTTCCTTATTTTTTGGTGTCTAAATGAATGGAAAGTGGAAAGCGTGATTGTTCCACATTGTCTTGTCCAGCTTGCAAATTTTAAGGGGGAAAGCAAGCAGAAAAGGAGGAAAAGAAGGCCTTTTGCTTGCTTGTCAATTCAGATATCTAACCCTCCTCTGGTTAACCCAGCTGGATCCGGGCAATCTATATTGGATAATCAGACTAACCCGCAGGCTCATGTGCCCCCCCACCTACAACCCTCAACACTCTATTTCTCTATTGCTTATTCTAATGGCGCAAATTGCACGCCCCTTAAAATCCCCCTCTTTTTGTGTGAAAGACGTGATGGGACACATCTTGTTGGTGGCTCTCGAGTCTCTCTCCTTTTCCTCCCATTTTGAATGCCTTTCTCTGCTCGCACTTTGTAGGCTCTTAGGAGACAAGACTTCCTCGAACTCTAATAGCCTTTGACTCGACTTCTTGTGGTGCGTGCATTTGTGGCCCCTTTATTATTCTTTGTTAGCCTAAGTTTAACCCTTTTGCCATTCCCCCCATGCCAACTCTTGCCTTTTCTAAAGCTCAATTTGAACCAGTTGATTAGGACCCCATCTCAATATATCTTGCACTCCTATTGTGTCAACAGTAAACCACCCCCACCCCCCCCCCCCCCCCCCCCCCCCCCCCCAAAAACCAAAAAACACACACACACACACAAAAACAATACACACAAGAAAAAGATTTGATTTGGCCCTTTTCAATGATGTTAGGAACCGAACCCCCATACAAATAAAACTCTCCCAGCATGTGAGTTTGTATCATTGTAGAATCCTTTCCAAGTTGTTTTCAATCTCCTTGTACCCTCCTCAACTCTTATTCCATAAGTATTGTGATTGAATCGTATTGTTTTTCCATCATGCAAAACAAGCTAAACAAGCACTCAATTGAATGGATTTACTCATACAAAACTGGCTAACTTCCCCCGATGCCGCTCTTTGTCGTCGTGCAAGTAAGCAAGTGATGTTCTTTGGCTATATTATATGGTAGTAGAAAGAGATGGGTCCTAGCAAAAGAGCTTGAGGCATATATAACTAACCCTTTATGTCCAAGTTGAAAGGAGCTCTTGGCACTTGCTTGTAGTAGATACTTTGACAAAGTTCCTTAGTCAAACTTCTAAAAAGGTAGGCCATTTCTATAAAAGTATGCACAAAATTCCACCAATCCGTTTGAAAGATTCTTTACAATGGTGTGCATGTTCAGCCTCCATCGATTTTTGGAAGAAATTACTAATTATTGCATAAGGTGCCAACCTTTGTTTATAAGGGTTCAATCAGAAATTTTATCTATTGCAAATTTGACTTTTCTCCTCCATGTTGTGATAGGAACCTTGTCAGTATTGTGGAGGTGAGATAGAGATAGCCAAGAGAATAGTAATAACTTATAAGGTACGGTGGAGCAATGAGGGAAAGGATCATTTATCGTAGTTTTTCCTCTTCTGAAGTACATTGCTTGCATGTTTAAGAGATGTAAACTTAAGCATCCAAGAAAAGAACTTGAGCTAGCAAAGATGCATAGTACTCCCTCTATTTTCTAGTGAGAACCAAAGAGTTAACTAATATTGGAATTTGTACATTTTGGGATAATTGTTTGGCATTATATTGTTCTAGTTCAATGGCATGGAATATTTAGACAAGCCATACATATGGTACTCTTTATACAAGTACTGTAGACACATACAGAACTATAGAGTTTGTCACTATGCATAAATATATCTTTGCAAGCTTGTATAAAAACCTTATGTACGTATATGTGAGATACATAGAGAAGCTTGCAAAAGACTTCTACAACCAAAAAGACCTCTTAGAATCAAAGTGAAGAGAGCTAAAACTCACATTTACCAAGCACTTGGTGTGGGCTCAAACCAAGCGCCTGCCAAAGCCGATAATTTGGTCAAATATAGTGGTGTCGAATAAAGGTAGATTGTACAAAGTAGCATTCAATACGAGAGAGAGTTTGAAGTAACATAACTTTGGATTATTGAAGGATAGTACATAAGAATAAGTGTGATTCTTGCATCCAAGGCAAACACACCTAATGAAATCACTTTGAAAGTGGAAAACATTGCCTCACAATCATGGGGAACCTCATTTGCCTCTAACACATCTCTGTAAGCCACATCATCGACATGGATATACATGGTACATGCTCCAAATGGGGGTTCACACAAAATTAACGTCTAGTTGAAAGATCGCCCCAAACAACCCTCTCCTTAAGCCCTGGATTAAACACCAATGAAAACACCGTGCCACCCACAGAGGGTACAGCCACATAGGGTACAAGCCACAAATGCAACCAATGATCTCCCTTGAAACAAGGCTATCATGGTAAGGAACAAAATACAACAACTTATCCTAGATGTAGCTCTTGTAGAAGTAAAGGGTAATTTTTGGTATGTAGAAGATCACTATCATTCACATACTCATGGTTATTGAAATGTTCCTCTATCACCTTGAAGACATACCCTCTCTTCCTTAGAATTTGCTATTGCTTCTCGTTAGTATTTGAAGTGGCATATCTCTAGAGAATAAAATTTCTCCACATTAAATGCAATCCTTGTGAAATCTATTGCGATATGCCCTAATTTGTCACAATCACAAAACCTTTTAGGCATATCACGTGAAGCTGCATAAGTTGTTGACACAATGTAGTGATTTCTTCTACCCTTGAGATTGATGATGCACACTTCCTTTGTTGCTTTTCTTCAAACCGGGAGTGAGCTTGCCTTAGGTGGTGTTTCTTTCTATTGAAGGATGGTGACAAGGTTATCAAACCGGGAGTGAGCTTGCAACACTTCAAATTTAGGTGGTCTTTCTTTCTATTGAAGGATGGTGACAAGGTTATTATAAGCTTCAATATAAGAACTTAAGAGTATTACTCCTTTATTGTCTTCAGGAAAAACACATATGATGTAGCTATTGAGAGGATGGAGAGAGAGAGAGAGAGAGAGAGAGAGAGAAGAGAGACAAACACTAGAACTAAGATGCATTATCTAGAACTCAATAAATGAACTTATTGAACTCAAATTGTACAAGTGAGGACTTATAAAGGCAATATGTAATGCAGGATGAGATTAGCGATTGTGTTAAGTGATAATGACTTCATAGATTAGGTTAACAAGCTAAGGAAACTAGTATAGAAGAGGTTTCCAGTTTAGAAGTGATGCAGCACATGAGATGACATAAAGCTCTACAAAGGTGATTCTATTGCAAAAGGAAAGGTAGGAAAGCTAGCATGGACTCCATAGGCTCAAAGGTTATGATGCACCAACATAACACTAGATAAACCATCCATATATGGCTCAAAGGTTGATCAAAGGCAACCATGGATGAGAGGCTGAGCTAAAGAAACGATGGCTAAGAGGCATATGTCCTGACGTTGAACGGTTAGGCCACGCATAGCCTTGGCACACTCTGAGGTTAGTAACAATTCTCTAAAGTACAAACCTTTGAGAAATAAGATAACAAGACCAAAACCAAAGCAAATGGATCTTTTAACAAATATGAATCTCGATTAGTTGCCAAAGGTTTTTCACAAATTGCAAGAGTTGATTATCATGATACTTTTTCACTTGTTGTTAACATTACTAGTATTCGGGTTTTA
This sequence comes from Adiantum capillus-veneris, assembly GCF_014529385.1. NCBI lineage: Eukaryota > Viridiplantae > Streptophyta > Polypodiopsida > Polypodiales > Pteridaceae > Adiantum > Adiantum capillus-veneris. The sequence continues at coordinate 11,272,185 of NC_140945.1, forward strand.
CTAGTATTTGTTGTTGAGTTTGATTTGGAGGTTCATCAAATGGATGTCAAAATTGCTTTTCTTAATGGAGACATCAAGAAAGAGATATATGGAGAAACCTGAAGATTTTATAGCTAAAGGTAGGAAGATCTGACAATGCCTACTTCATCGAGCACTTTATGATCTCAAACAAGCATCCTAAGCTTTGCATCAAAAGATTAATATTTTCTCACATCTAAAGGTTTTGTCTCTTGTTTGTCAGATCCCAACTTATATATCAAATGGAAAAATGATAGCTTTTTTATTCTTGCACTATATGTGAAAGACACCATACTTGTTGCCAACAATCCCAACTTTCTTCAACAAGTAAAGAAGGGTTTTTCTTCTACATTTGACATGGTGGATCTAGGAGACATACACTCATGTCTTGGTATTCAACTTCAACAGTATCATGAGAAGGGTGTTTTGATACTCCTTCAAACAAAGTTCATTCACGAGAGTATTTAGAAGTTTGGCATGGCCTGCGCACATTCTACTACTACTACTTGTCTTGTAGGTTCTGTCAAAAGCTCTCAGTTTGTGTAACAAGATGGATGATTGGTACCACACCATTAATCTTATGCACTGCTAATCTTGTTGTATGTCTCCAATTTGTTGGTTTGAATCCTGACATTTTCTTCATACAAATTTTCTTGGAAAATATCTTGCTTCTCCATTTTTAAAGCATTTATCTGCAAATTTTGGATGAGTTTATTGACGACATAAATAATCCAATTCTATGAGTTTACTTCATCTTTTGGGATATACAGGTGCATATTGGAAAAGCTCTCACTTATCTATCTATTACTATATTAGAAAGAGAGGGGTGCCCCTCTACATGGCTGCAAATGCCTGTAGCCACGACCTTTTCCCTCCCTTTTTACTAACTCTTCTTCTCCCTCTAGCAAATGTGGCATAGCCAGCATGGGGTAGTGTACAAGCAATGTGGCAGAGTTTGTTTTATGAGTGCGCACTACTCACACGATTCAAGGCTGGCTGGCAAGCAGCCCCTCAAGCTGCGAGTATGTATGACCTCAAGCCTCCAGCTATAATTTATGCTCAGTTTGTGGTTACGCATCAACTCCTCCAGAGTGGCACTCGCAATATTTTAAGATTTTCTCCCCTCATTGCTATCCGCAAGTCAAGATGAGTTGTCCTTGAGTGCCCCTCGCAATTCACGTGGGGCAGCACCAACTCTCTTCCTCTCTTCTCTCAACTTGGACTGTATATCATCCCCATCCTGTGCTGCCCTTTTTTCTCTCCAGTGCTGCCAGCTTTGAGTCTTTGACCTTTCCAGATGTGGACACAGGTATGGACTATGGGCATTTTTAGTTTACTATTTTGTTGTGTGCATGAACTGCAGGCATGGGGAGTCTCTCTCTCTCTCTCTCTCTCTCTCTCTCTCTCTCTCTCTCTCTCTCTCTCTCTCTCTCTCTCTCTCTCTCTCTCTCTCTCTCTCTCTCTCTCTCTCTCTCTCTCTCTCTCATTTACAATCAAGGCTAGCATGCATGCTACCATTTGCAATCTCCTTCTCCTTGCAGTATTCTAGAGTACTAAGCTTAGGGTTGAAGAAGCACACCGCCAAGGTACTTGATATCTTGTTATCTTCTCACCTACACGTAGTGGAACAATCTCCGTTGAGGCAAGTGTGAGGTAGTATCGTGCCATGCAAACACATTCATGATACAAATCTCCCTCGAGATAAGGACCTCAAGGATGAAAGCTAGTTGCCTTCAAATGCTTTGGCCATGTTGACTGCTCCTACAAGTGTAGTTGCCACCAGACACAGCAACCAAGCTCACCCTTGAACAACAAAAAACCTCGATACAACACCTAGGCTTGCCCTCAAGCAATGAAGAGCGATCTTGTCCTCAACCAACGATTACACTTGAATGAGGGCGGGAAAATACCTCAAGCTTCAGGTAGAGCATATCAGCGCACACACTTAAGCTACTGATCATAGAGCATATCGGTGCACACTTAACTTATGCTAAGGATCATAGAGCTTCAGAAGACATAACAGGTGTGTGCTCACAAAAACCCGAGCAACCTAACCCAAAGGGTAACATTGGGGGGTAAAATTTAGAATGGCACCCAACGCTTTGCAAAATGAATGATCAACCCTCATCATTTTCTTGCAAATAGTTTTGGGTGGGCTCACCTAATGTGGATTGTCTTTCTCTTTTCTAGAGCCGTGGCTCAAGCTCTCTCTCTCTCTCTCTCTCTCTCTCTCTCTCTCTCTCTCTCTCTCTCTCTCTCTCTCTGTCTCTCTCCTTCCTTTCCATTGATCCTATGTTGCCTCTCCTTTCTATATTCTAAGGAGAACCAATAGTGGGAGCTGATAGTTGCAAGCAGGTTGAGGCAAGTTGGTGTAGGTAGATAGTAGGATCTTCATGTGTACATGCACGCATTGTGAAGAACAATCACTAACCTAGGCATCACCATTAGTGTGGTAAGCTATGGTATGCAGGCTTATTGACCAACTGATCTGGGCATGTCAACACAAATGGTACGATTATAAGATAGGTGAGATGGCTATAGGATGAAGCTTCCATTAGACACTTCTACATGAATTGATGAGAGACAATAAGATAGGGCTCTAAATTGTTTTAGACGTATCTTCTAGGATTTGGATGTAGTTTCTATGTTCTTGTTACCGAAGGCAGCACCGCCACAGGAGACGGTGGGAGTCCTATTCGATAGAATTTGAAAGTGCCCCATGGAAGAAAAGAGGAGATGAAATATCTATCTATCTACACACACACACACACACACACACACACACAAAAACACATATCTATATATTATATAAAACAGGCTGGACCTCCCATCCATGTGGCTACAAATGCTTCCAGCCACAATTAGATGGTGCTTTCCTTGCCTTGCAGCGCCAACCCCACATGGCATCCCTACGTGCACATCGCTTGCCAACGTGGTGTGTCCATTTCCTCTAGAGTTGCTAGTAGCCTGCCAGTGCACAAGCTTGCCTTGAAGAGCCGGTGTAGCTTGAGAGTCAGTGGAAGTGCCTTGAAGAGCGGGTGCAGCTTGAGAGTCAATGGAAGTGCCTTGAATAGCAGGAGGAATGTCTTGACGAGCGGAAAGGAATTTGGCAACCAAACATGCACTCCTATATACACCCCCAAAAGTCGCTCCACTCTCCCATATCATTGGTGTGTTCATAAGGGTGTGTGAGAGATCTTGCATCGATGATCTTCCTTTTGCGATTCCAAGAATATAGATAGTAGGAGGCAAGCCATCAAAAATAGTTCATCATTGTGTGCGTGCCTTTGTGTGTGTGTGTGTGTGTGTGTGTGTGTGTGTGTGTGTGTGTGTGTGTGTGTGTGTGTGTGTGTGTGTGTGTGTGTGTGTGTGTGTGTGTGTGTGTGTGTGTGTGTGTGTGCCCGCGCGCGCACGTGCTTGAAGAGCAATGTCAACAAATCCGTCACAACAGCCGCATTTCCAAAATTCCTTTGGGCAACCACACATCTCTGGCACCATTTGTAGCATTTAGGAGCCCCTCTGTAGCTAACTCACTGCTCGAACAGTTCCACTCTTTGCCTCTCGAGTCCCTACTCTCTCTCGCAAATCCAACACCCCTGTCAACTCCCGTCGTTCGGTTGCGTCAAATGCCTGTCAAATCCTCTCTGACTTTGTACGCATTTGCCCACTCAATTCTAACTACCTATAGCTCTTTCTTTCTATTACCACAACAGCCTTGCGGCACCCCGTGCCTCAATTGATCTGCTAACTGCCTCATTGCACTACCTACATCAGTGCTCAATGATAGCAATTGCCAAATCAATTGTTACCCAAGGGTGTGGGTAGGTTGTGGGGTTGTTGGGGCATAGGTAAGAGGGAGATAGGGTAGTGTTCCATCTCAATCACCAAGCCAAGGCGTCTGTGGATTCATGTGCCCCACCTCGGCAACTACCGATGGACAGATCTGCAGAGTGACATGTACAGATGGAGACGATACTACGATGCAGTAATATGGAGATAAGGATACACAAAAAAGAGCTATCAACATGTATAAGAACCACCTTCTCACATGGGCATGGGCAAGATGGGATCAATGGTGGAGGACAAAAACGGGGGGGTGAGTCAATCGTGGACCGTTAAAAATTTAAACCTAGAGGTGCAAAAGCCTAAACAAATTTAATTGAAAACCTTTAAATATAGTCAATATACCTCTATAGTTTTCCATCTGAAGATTTTTCAAGTTTTCAAGAAAAAAAAATTCTGGCATTGCCTATACATGCCCCTTTTTGTCACATGGCCACCTAAATTGGGACATTAGTTGGGGATGATCTTAGTGCCTAAATGTGTGGACTAGCTCTAATTGAGCTACACATACGTCAAGTTTAGGGTTAACTCTCCCTAATATCATGCCACTGTTGTAGATGACAACAACGAGATTTTATTACTTTGATAGCCTTTCTGCCGCTACTGCACCGGAGGCAAAAGGAGTCTCACTTGTGTACTCTACAAGTGAAAATTGTTTCTTTATCAACATCGACTATCTTGTGCCTTGGACCGGCAAGAAGAAACTCTATGTAGCAGTTTCCACCATAGAGGTTGAATATGTAGCTGCATCTTTATCAGCTCAAGAGTTAGAATGGCTACGACAAATATTTGTAAATACTGGTCATCCTCCACTATCAAGTACATCAATTCAATGTGATAATTAAAGTGCCATCAACCTTGGTTGAGACTTTACAAATAGAATTAGTTGTTGTACTTTTTTAATGCCAGATGTGGAGGGTCCACTAGAAAATCCAATCAACTAAAGAGATTTAGGCAAAGTGTTGTGTTTATCGATTGCCCATTAGTGGACCCAAAAAGGCCTGTTCAACCCATGTTAATAGTCACCACAGGTCTAAATGTGTGCTTTCTTTCTCAAAATAAGCATTGATCTAGCACACACACTCAAATAGCTGATCACATAATCTAGCTATTTAAGTGGTTCCAAGCTCTTGTTTGTTAGTGGTGTCACATAGACAAAGCTTAAGTGCTCTATTTATCAAGTAAGATTTTAGAGTGTGATTACCTCCATCAAATGATTCGGGCCTCATTTGAGAAGTAAGGTGGTGAGGACTCCACAACAAAGCATATTCATTGGCCTTCGATTGAAAAGAGTGGGCACCAAGATAAACGTTGTAAGAATGCAAAGAGTGTGATGAATGGGTCTAATTGACCCCAAATCAAATGACTCAAGGCTCATTTGAGAGCTAAGGGGTAGAGGACCTCAGCCACATACATCTTTGATTGAAAAGAGTGGACACGGACAATATGTAGATATTACAAGAATTCAAAAACGTAGAAATTGCAACAAAATTAATGTAGAAGTGCTTTAGGAGATGGTTTCAAGCATCAAAAGTTTGTTGGTATACCTAACAAATGGCTGTCTTTTACAAGGGGCTTCATGAGGTGATTAGAGGATCAAGAAGTGTTAATTTGCAATTACTCTAACACCATTCTAGGACTAGGGTATAAGAGAACACAAAGTAGGATTCATAATGAGAGGTGAAACAACATAAATATGCATTATTGAAAGAGCGTACATAAGAGCTCATTACATAGCAGTGGCCCTGCTATCTAGGTCTAATATACTCGTTTTGCTAGGCTCTTCAAGTATAAGCAACTCACCCTACACCTATTGGGATCCCCATTTGACTCTAGCAAATGCTATGAGAGGCACAGTGTAAGCTACGGATATACATAGGCACATAGGAGTTCTCACAAACTTGTTCTAACAAGGTTCTAATCCAAAAACCACACTTAACGATAAGTAGGTGGCTACTATATAGAAACGGTAATCATTCAAGATCAAGAGAATAAAATATTGTCACATAAAGATACAGACATTTAATTATGTATACATATTATATTATATGTACATATATACATACATCTATAGATAGGTCTCTCTTTGCATTGGGAAGTTTAGGAGGCCTTTGTATTCTATAGTTTAAAGAGTCAAACTTTTAGTATCAAAAAAAAATAACTCAATCATAGCATTTGAATTCAAACATGTATACATGACCAAATTATAATTTGAATTCAAATTTCGCCCCAAAGTAAAACTTAAAATCTACCAATTAAAACCGTATATTGTAAAATATCTACAAGCGTCGGGAAGAGGTCTGCATGTAAATTACAAATTCTATAATCTTTGCTCAAGTCGAAGATTGCATGTATAAGTTATGGTAGACCAAAATTCATAAATCATGATCATCCGATCTCTTTTTTTTAGAAGAAAAGTGCATCCTTTGACCAATCTTACACCTCTTAACACGCATGACATGACCTACAGATTTTTGTAAAAAAGAGTCTCATAACAAAGAAAGAGACTCTCTTAACACTAGGTTGGTAATGGGACACTTTTATGTCCTGGGACACTTTTATGTCCTGTTAAGTGACCATTTTCCTTGAATTATGTCAGGAGTTTCAAAATGGATTTTGAGGTGCTATCTATCTAGAAAGTTGTCTCATGAGCTGAAAAAAACTCGACATTTTTTTGGAATATCAATTCCATCTTTAACATTGTCCTTGCACAACATTTCACAACCTAAACTGTGTGAAAAAACGGGTCCTGTTTTTGGCTTTTTTCAACTTTTTGCAACTATACCACTCTAAAATTCATGTTTGTGAGGTCTATAATGCTAGAGAACTATCTTTAGTAGTCCTCAACATGTCTTGATGCTTCTAGGGAGAAATAAATATTAAAGTTGTAAGTTATGACCAAATTACAAAAATTGTCAAATCCTGTTTTTTAGCCAATTTTAGCTCTTCTATGATTTTTTTTGGTGGATTTCATGATATCCAAATGCATTTTGATTTTCTATGTCGCATATTGTAACATAAAGCTAATATTCCTTTGAGTTTTGGGACACCTAATACCCTATTTTGCATAGTACACAACGATGGTTGATTTTTTCAATTATAGAAGAAAACAAAACATTCTAGTATATCAAGCATAGCTTTTTCAATATTGTTAATTTCCTGTGACAACTACATGCATTTTGTAGGTAGTAACCATATCTAGTCATAAGGATCAAATTTTGCTAGATATTGAATAGTTTTTATGGATTCTACAACTCATAATGTTGAACCCACTTTTTTCATGTTTGCTGTATTTAACACTTCATCTTTGTCCCCAAGATTCCCCTTGGTAAGAAATGTATTATTCTTTTGACATGCTCCATGGCTCCTTATGAACATAAAGGACAATAGGGAACTAAGAAAACATGCATATATTATTTGTATTGAGCGTGGCTATAGAAACTTTGATGATAGGTTTGCAGAATGATAAAAATTCAACCTTTTTTGTACCTATTTATTTTGGCAAAACAAAAAATAGTGAGTGAGAAGCAACCATATGTTCTGATCACCAACCCATTGAAATTAACTAGTAAATTTATCTCAAGTCCTAAAAAAATCCCTAGTCTTAACTTTATGCAACAAAACATAAGAAATGACTGTTTTGATGAAAATGCACTGGTCCATTAACTTGGAGGCTTGGTGTGACCAAAAGATGAGAAATTTTACAAGTTTCTTATTTTTTCCATGTGTAGTAGGCCTTGAACTATAACCTCATGAAAGGATTTTACAAAATGAGTGGATCTACTATGGTTTTGGAGGTTTTCTTCAAAACCCTGAAAGGACACTTTTATGTCCTGTTAGGTTACCAACCTAGTGTTAAACTGCATCCTCTTCCTAATGGTGCAATCGAGAACATATATAAAGTTCTATAGTATTGAGTGCCTAGGCCCTATACAGATCTCGACATACATAAATAAAGTTATGTATGCAACATGCACTATCAAAGATTTTATAATTATAATTGCTTGCTATTGAAAATTATCTGCAAAGGCATTTGCATGGCCTATGCAACCAAATCACATTTTTCATGCTTTTTCAATGTTATATAGCCTCCAACCTCTACAATAATAAAAGGAAATTAAGTATTCAAGGTGAAAAAGGAACCATACCATCGACACCCTATCATTGATTACGTGATGACAGATCCCCTATTTTGTGTAATTTATTAATCATTTCTATTTCTGTATAATGCTCGAGATTCAACATTTTTCTGGTCTAAAAAAGTAAACCAAGCTATTATAATTATGCTAACAAAGAAAACAAAAGAAAACAGGTGTCAAATCTTGAAAGAGGAAAACTGGAATGTTGATTGGGATCTATAAAAAGCTTGATAATGTCAGAGCTTCTATTGTCATCGGTTATTTCTTATCGATTACTTTTCCACCTAATAATTATGCCAACAGTTCAAATATTTAATCTTTGCTTTTAAGTGAAGGATCGGAAAACATATAAGAGCTTCTAAGATATTTAGAGATTGAGGTAATTGTATCTAGTAAGAAGTAAAAATCAACTACAGCGCCAAGATCCTTCTTTGCCTTGGATGATACCATGAAGAGCTCGTAGCTTGTCACAACGATTTTCCAACTCACTTGACACCCTCCTTCGCCAACTCGATAACTATTAGGTCTCCCCAATCTCGGAAAAATTAAAAGCCTTTCAAAGACATAAGACATCTTTAAGTGTGTAAGTGAAGGGTGAGTTTATATAGTCCCTAAAATTAATTAAGCCCATGATTTCTTTCTTTGTAAATAAGTTGGTAATGAGGAAGTACTAAGCCAAAGAGCGCCCAAAGACACCATACCATATTTCACATGATACAATCAGTTCTCTAACCTCTTGAGTCTTGTATTTTCAAAGTAGCAATGCGGCACAAATCTTCATATTCTCAATTGGCGCCATAGACAATGGAAGTAGAACTAATGCTAAGTTAATTATAGGACTTGATGGGCAAGTTAAGAAATATTAGTTGTGTTTGTACAGCTTGCCGTAGGGCAGCAGCTACTGATCCCATGAAGCAAAAACAGGGGTAGGGCAAACCGCGAACTGAGTGGGTTTCAAGGCGGAAGACGAATTAGCGTAAGGGCCGGATACCCAGCTGTTGATGGAGCTGGCCAAGCTGCTGGCAGGGTTCACACTGGAGCTGGCCGTCACAATATTACTATCGTCTTGCACGCAGCTACCAATATAATTAGACCTAACCAAGCTTGTGGGGGGCGTTCCTGCGCCATTGTGATGGCGATCATAACGCTGCGCCTCCGCTGACGCGCCAACGAAGGTGCCCATCATACTGCTCTCGTTTGCGGCATGCGCCTGCATATTAGTGGTGTCGTAGGCAGGATGCACAAGGTGCTCATATGCGCAGCTTCTTCCCATATTGGACATCCCTGCAGTACCCTCCTGCACAGCATTAATTTTCACGGAGTTAAGAGTCGGACTTAAAACGTACTGGCCATGTGCGTGTATTAGTTTTTCCATGATTTCTTTAGGGCGAAATGGCAAGGGAAGATAGACAAGGCTCAAGCTATGCTTACATGAAGACGGACAGCTGGGTCTATGAAGCTGTTGGACCCGAATCCAAGGGTCGCACTGTGCTGCGTATTTGAGGATGGGTTCTGCTGATCCAAGCTACTCAGCAAGTTGTGCATTTGCACGTCATGATGGAGCTGCAATCCACTCCCCGTGCTCTGGCAATCCTGCTGCTGCTTCTCATCAACCTCTAGCTCCTCGTCATTGCCGCCCACATCCGTACATTTATGCAGCAGCTGGCCATGGTAGCTTGTATCCGTTTGCTTAGTTGACGTACTGCAGCTCCAATCAGTGGCAATGGTGTTCGCTTCCTCCTGACGAGGATACCCTAGGAGGAGCCGCCAATCCTGAGCACTCCTTGATATGCTCTCGCTCACAGTATGATCATTAGCATGAGAATTAATAGGTGCTCCTTGATTAGTGGCAAAGTTAACATGGTGATTAGCAGTGAGGTTGCTGTAATTAGAGCTGCCCTGCATTAAGCTAAACATAAGGTGGTTGTGATCTGCTGCTGCATTGGCGCCATTGAAGTAGTCGAGATGGTGCAGAGCAGAAGGGACGTGGTGGTGGGCGAAATAGCTAGAGGTGGTAGCGTCGGTGGCCAGGATGTTGTTGCATGTTATTGGCGGCGAGGTGCAGTTGATGTCCTTAAGCATGCGCTTGGCCAGCGTAGTGATGGGCAGGCTGGTGCTGCTACAAATCTTGGCGATGTCGTATCTGCTCATGTCGAAATTTGTGACCGCGTTCACCCCTCGGAACTTGATGGCCGCAATATCATACGCCTCTGCTGCCTCTTCCTGCGTTCCTGTGGGCGAATTTCCATGCATTCAATACTTACATTTTGGCTCAACCTCAAAAAAAAAAAACGATTACCAAACCTATGCACTAGGAAAGAATTTGCGAAGTATATTTGGCCCCTTTTGTATTAGATAAATTTAAGGGAAAGTGATCACAACAAGGTCCACTCCAGATATAACTATAGATGTTCATTTATTTAGCAAAAAATGCTGAAAGCATCCCTTAGAACATGACCCGCCCTATGCCCCTATGTAAATGATCTTAAGTAAAGGGTTCAGTTTGGCATGCATACCTCACTTGAATCTCAAGGAAATTTACATAAAATTAATATAAATAAATAAAATCATAGCTCTCACAAGTTACAACTAGCACCATTGCAAGATGTCAAACTTCATTATACGTTGCAAAACTAGTCACACTATGGAAATAGGGGAACGTCGAAACATGTTTCTCAAGTTTAAAAAAAGGTCTGATTTTCAAATTTCAAAATAGCCATATAGCGTGTGATGTGCAACAAATCAAACAAATTTAGATGTATGTGTATCCACCTACTAGTCGACTCCTAAATACTATGTTTCCTATAGCTTATAGGAACTTATGTGTTTTTTGTCTTGTCATTCTAAAAACGAAACGCTTCGAAACAACAAAACACACGACACGTTTCTTGTTACACTATGAAAGGAGGAAATTGCAGGAATCAACAAAGAATCTCCCTAGATTTTAGAACATTAAATGACAAGCAATTGTAGCAAAAATACACGAAGTAGATAATGGCCATTAAAGAGACTTACCAAAAGTTCCTAGATATAAATCTTTGTTCCCTGCAACGCGACCAATCCGTGCTTGCCATCGTCCATGTTGATGATGCCTACAAAGGAGTTGCAACCAATCAAAATTCCCATCCTAGAGAGAGACACACCTCTTTATTACCAATATCTTGAAATGCACCATCCATATGCACATTCGACATGACATTTCATGTTGTGACCATAAGCATAAAATGATTCAGAATAACAATGTACAATATGTTGACATATATGGACGTGTGAAACAATGATAAACTCCTCTGGTTATAACAAGATAGGGAAGTTTCTAATATGCTTGACTCATAGAAGTGATGGGACATGCTAAGTCATGATGACAGCTAGTGGTAGCTTCAATTGTTGTCTTATGAAAGATGTAATTACGAGACTCACATGCTCCACAAGCACTACAACATGACAAGTCTTTTTAGCTAGCGAGACTAATGCTAACACAATTGGAATGGAGCATAATACCAATTTAGGACCACGAGCAAAATTTTAATGACGATCTTAACTAGGTGTTATGGTATGTAGCAATAACAAGAATGTCTTTGCTTGTTTTGTCAAGAGCTTTCAAGCAAACGTGACGATCTAATTTAATGTAAGCTACAATGTGCTACAAGGGCTACAATGCGCTTTTGATCATGGAAAAGCTTAATATGCCAACATACAAGTTATAACCTAGGCTTTGAGCATCATGTATACACAACCAGCAACCATACTATGTACTTCATGTAGCGAATATAAAAACATGCTCAATTAAACATGCCATTGTGTGATAAGGCAATACATTCTGTGAGTTGGTTGTGTTATGCTAGTCTTGGTCATACACAACCAACAACCATACTATGTACTTCATGTAGCGATTATAAAAACAAGCTCAATTAAACATGCCATTGTATGATAAGGCAATACATTCCGTGAGTTGGTCGTGTTATGCTAGTCTTGGTCACAACACTTCTTTCTTGAGTATCCCTCCAACCATGCATGAGATGCAAACAATAACTTCATGATCAATATTAAAGTTGATCCCCCCTTGAGGAAAATTTGGTGATTTAATGTCAATATTGACTTAAATGTTACTTACTTGTGCCTATTAATTTATAACATATTTTCGAGGTAAAGTGGTACTTCACACTATTGGAAATGGGCTTTAGCCAATGATCCTAACCTAATTCTATGAGCCTCCACCAAGTCTACATGGGCCAAGAGTATATGGTGACTATTCATAAGTAGCCAAAATACATAGTCAGTTATATGAGGTGTCAATATGAGGTCTAAAGAGCCTCCTAAGAAGATGGCATGACCAGCTATGATACAGGCCTTCTTTAGATGCCTTGGTCTTTACATATGTCACTTACGAGGCAACAAACTATGTCACTTGTAGCCTCCTAGCTCTCCTATATATAAGGAACCCATGTGCCCGCGCGCTCGTTACTCTAATCAATTGTTTTAATGCACCCGCAGTCTCGTTAACCTAATCAAGTGTTTTAGCCTAATCTCTCATCATGAGTGCACTTTGTGATTAAGTACTCTTGAATCTTAATTAACATTATAATTAAGTTATGAATATTGGGAGTATAGCTTTTCCTCCATAGTCAACTCTAGATCTCTCATAAGAAACTCAGCTCCCTCTCCACTTATAACTTGGAGGGGATTCCACTGTCAAGGTCGAGAGAAGCCTCTTGAATGAAGAAAGGAAAGGGACGACAGTCGTTTACTATGTATATTGGTCATTCGTGATGTGGAAATGACACCCAAAATTGAACTCCCATACAACTAATAGTCGAGCAAAAGGATGGGACGGGGCCTCACCTTGTAACCCCGCGGTAGATGGATGCACCTCTAGAGAAACCGCTACTTTTCCTGTCAAAACACACACGTAACCAAAAGTCAAAATCGTGTCAAAATCATCCCAATCTTGAATTAGCTCGTCTTTCATGTCAAATTGTTTTCAAAGTATCCTCTCACCTTCTCAATGAGGCCACAAATTCCTGCCTGGTCATGTTCTTCATCTCTTCGAGCTCTTTCTCATAGTCCTCTAGCTGCATGCACCCAACTACTATAAGCAGTAATTATCACTAGTACAATACCAACTCAACCTTACTACATGCATTATGTTGGAAATTTGCAAGATGTTGCTGGCCAGTACTGTCGAGTACTTGAAAAAATCGGCCTTGGAAGAGCACAGAGAGTAAAGAGATCTCCATGTCACTAATTAATCCACTGCCAGCTCTTAGTTTTATTTAGTTTAGTGGATCATGACTTATTAATTACCTGGAAATTAATGGTGGTAGTGGGACCCCAATACTTAAGCGCTGCAAGATCATATGCCCTTGCTGCTTTCTCTTCCTTGTCATATCCACCTGCAAAAACCCTTCTTTTCCTTTGTCAGAAGATCGCCAGACAAGATTTCTATAGTTTTTTGTGTGAAGTATCAAACACAACATGCAGCTATGAGAAGCTATATGTCCTGCTTCTACAATTCCATGCAAATGCAAAGCACTATTAATGTTATTTTGTACCTAAATAGACTGTGGATGGATGCCACATCACCGCAGCACCAGTTCACGAGCATATGCCGATGGACAGACAAAATGTTAGCCTCTCAAAAACTCATATTAGTGCTAACACAATTCTCCATCATTTACATGTTTTAATGGACATTAAACAGGAAAAATCTACCTTGTCGCCCTTTCCTTGTCTGTCCTTCCCTTCTGCAGCTATTGTCCCATAGATGAGCCTCAAATCGACCTGTCCACCGGTGCCTGGAATAATTAACCAATGCAATTAGCAAGTACTACATTTTCTTGCCAGCCAACCTTTGCTTGAAACCTAAAACAAACCCTTTGTTGCACTCTCTTATAGACAGAAATACGTGCTACACTACTACTGAAAAGCATGCTAGCCAAAAGTCAGAAGATCATGATCTATCCACTCTTAGAGAAACAAGTTCAAAATAAAAAGCACACACTTCTTATATAGGCTACACAGGGAGCTTACTTCGTAACTCCTCGATAAATGGATGTCCTCTGTCCAAAAGATTCAATAGATTTTCGAGGAGTAGATTCAGCAACAGCATTAGCACTAGGTGCAGGATCTGGGCTTTGTCGCTTGGAGTCTGTGGTGGTTGAAGAGCTTTCTTGCAAAGCTAATGTTGTCGCAGAAGTTGCATTGTTTGGCTGAGTGATCACATTGCTAGTCATGGGTGTCATGGACAGGGTTAGTTGTGAAGGATCAAACAAGGGCACCATTGCAAAGCTGTTCTCCTTCATAGTGCCATCCATTGCGTCACTTTTGATCATATCATCTTCTCGACTAGAAAAATTTTGGGTTTTCAACCAGGATGCGGAGTTCATCAGTGAGAAGCCAAGAAGATTACTGTTGTTGCTTTGCAACCCTAGATCGCTAGAAAGAGTGGAGTTAGACATGATATTACTGTGATTATCATTGCTAGAGGGGGTGATAAATGTGCTGCCTTTTGAGGTGCATGTGGAGCCGGCACCATTATATGCAAGTGCAGAAGACAGAAAGCGGTCACTCGGATAAGGCATTGAGTGATTAGGGTTAGCCAACACTGGATGTACGGTATCTTGTTGATGCAACCTTCCCTCATCTTGCAAACTTGCTGGGCTGTAGCTTCCATTAAACATGTCAAAACTCTTGAACGATTGCACGCCCGTTGATGTTGCACATTGATGTTGCTCCAAGGTTGTGGTGGTACTATTGCAGAACATGGAGCTTTCTGAGTCAAGCTGCAATGGATTCTCTTTCATGTTGTAATGTGATAGAAAGTTTTCAAGCTTCACAGCGCGCGGTTGGGCTGCAGCATTGTCATCTTCAGTACTGCCAATGCAGCCGTGGGGAAGAGCTACAAAAGAAGTAGCTGTAGCAGGGTTGTGGTCTGCATCTTCCTGCATGATACTGCGGGTGTAGTGGCCATCAAGGTCACGCATGTGTGACCAATCTACAAAACAGACCGTTATGTTGTAAGATCCGTAAGCGTATGGTTTGTTGTTTTTTTTTTTTTGTTTTTGGGGGGGGGGGGGGGGGGGCGGTGGTTTAAAAGGGTTACCTAGTGCCGAGGGATCCATATTGTGCAAGGTGCCGACGGCCAGTGCAGACTGGACGATGCCGCAGAGGGAGTGGTGAGGGGGCAACAAGACATGGTCCATGTGGGAGGCAGCTGGCGCTGCAGCAGGAGGAGGGGGTGCAGCACCAGCAGGAGCTGCAGTACAAGAGCTGTTAGTAGTAGAGGAGGTTGCTGTAGTTGGGCAACTAGCATTAGAGGAGTCGTGTAGTGGGCTGCTGGCCGAGGGCTGTTGGTTGTCCTGGTACTTCTGCACATGAGATGAGCGAAGAGCTCTATTAATGAAGCTGGGGAACGTATGCAAAGCATGAGCAGGAGCAGTATTAGCAGCAAATGGAGCTGTGCATGCAGGACGACTAGGCGATGTGGCGGTAATATGGTCCGCGAGGGGGTCAGAGCAGGAAAGATCCATAGCTGAAGGCGTACTATAATGACTGTTAAATTTATTAGCAAGAGAGAAGCCGAACCACTTGCTATCGATACTAGGTGCAGCAGCTGTGGTAGTACCCTGCATTTCTAGCTGGATCAGACTCGTTTCTATAATGTTGTGCAGGCGCTGACCTCGATCTTACGCTCTGCGAGCTTGCCTCATGACGATTCACCAAGGGCTGAGCCTGCAGATTCTATATTAATTAACAGGCAATACCTAATTGTTGTATAAGCAGAGTAGTACGCCAATGGATTATGGGGCAGCTGCCTTCGACTTCCAGGGGTGATTCTCTCGAGTCTCGCGGTCTCCACTTCTAAAAAGGGGGGCCTCTGCCAGAGCTAATTCTACCAGTTTGTTGGCGCTGACGCTCCTGATCCTATATAACCACCCCTGTACCAGCACTACTCTCGCCTCTGATCCACACTTAAATGGGCACCCCTGCCACGCGGTAATAATTTAGGGTAATATTAGGGAGTAATGGGCCTGCTACACCCGGGGGATCAATTTTCTGATTGCCTTTCTTTTCCCTGCTTGAAAGTCCCCCCTCACCCTTCTCTCTTTTGCGGTTTCTTCTTGCAGGCCAGGGGCAGCGGCAATAAGAAGAGAGATGCACTCACTCTTTATATAACCGTCGTGTCTCTCTCTCTCTCTCTCTCTCTCTCCGCTGTGCTCTATGTATCTCTCACATGAACACATGTGTCGACTTATAAAAGGGGCCTCAGAATCTGCGCATTCTCATGCACTCTTCACCCAGACGTCTCCCTCTCCTAAAAGCTAAACAGAATGCTATGGACGTCTGTAAAAGGACACTGCTACGCTCTTCACTCTCAGGATCAATATCGACCCTCACAGTTTCCCCCCCCCCCCCCCCCCCCCCCCCGTGTCTGTGCTTTAATCCGGCAATTCTAAGATCTCGGTTTCAATTTTGATCCACCTAGTCTAGAACCTGCGCAGGAATTGTTCCACGATTTAATTAAATGGCCCGTCGCATTGATAAGACCACACTCAAAGAGACAGTGAACCTAGGACACATCACACCCAGCTGAAAACCAACGCTCTAATGCCGTGCTTGAATGCCTCTTGTCGACCTGGCCCATCACCTTCTTGTTCTGCGCCTTCAGCGGCCAGCCTTTTGAGCGCTCTCTCTCTCTCTCTCTCTCTCTCTCTCTCACACTGTGACACCGTGAGCAAATCATCTCTCTTAATAAATCAATTTTCAGATCGAGAGCCCTGTCACTTAGAATCTAGCCAATTCATGATCTTAACCCTTAGCCCTACACTCTCTTAGCTCATCCTAAAGCTGATTTTGGCAATGGATCAGCATAGGGCACTATCATAATAGATGCGCATGCCAGCTGGTCCAAGCATCTGTCGAAGGTTCTTCTTTACCTTGATTTTTTAAGAACCTTTCCAGGCAATCTGAATGATGGAATTGTTCATGTGTGTCCAATTAGATGATTATTACAAGTGTTTAAAGTAGACTCATAAGAGAGCCAAATTCCAATGTTATGGAGATTTTGCATTGTCATTCTTCTTCGCAAGGACTACAGGGCCAATTATGTTGTGCAGATTTGCATTGTCGTTTTCTTCACGAAGACTATGGAGCCAACGTTCTGGAGTTTTGCATTGCCATTCTTCTTCGCAAGGACTTGTTCTCTTCGTAGGAAAAACTTCCCTTGGTTTTGTGTTAGCCAGAGGAAAAAATTTGATTGACATGCAAGCCAATCATCATGGTGTGCTTGCTAATTTGATGCAAAGTAAGGAAATCTATCCAAATGCAATCAAAATATTTTGCTGATCTGGTGCAAGGTAAAAGAGTCTATCCAAATGCCATCAAGCCTTGAAGACATGTGACATTATGTAAGGGGGCTAGAGAAAAAAATCATGTTGAGATTGTTAGTCCTAATCCTAATCAAAGTTTCACTTGGCAAAGCTTTCATTGGCATGCAAGGCAAGCATGGTGTGCTTTTGAAGGCATAAAAAGGGTGTCGTCTCCAATAGTTGCACTTATTGCAAGGTATGTCCAACATGGGTAGAGAGAGGAAGTTTTTGTCAGTGTGTATGCCAAGTGTGGTTAACTTTTCAGATTGGGAAAGTCCGAGCGGGGCAAAGAATCTTTGGGTTTGCAAATGCGATCATTGATGCTTGCATCTTCTATACTACTTCTTTATACAGCTTGAGAACTTCTCAAGCGCTAAGCCATGCCACGCGTCGCCAAATTGGAGCGGACTCTCAAATATATTGTGCATGTACTACTTCTTTATGCAGCTTGAGAAATTCTCAAGCCCTGAGCCATGCACGCGTCATCAAATTGGAGCGAACTCTCAAATATTGTGCACGCAGCCCAAGAATCGTGCCAGCAAGATCGTCAACCTCGCCTCATGGGCGAATATTAGGTGCTAGTATCTTACCTGTGCACGCACGTGCTGGACGTTTTGCCGAAGAGCCTCCGACATTGGTAGTCCGCACTCATAGTCGTGTGTGTGTGTGTGTGTGTGTGTGTGTGTGTGTGTGTGTGTGTGTGTGTGTGTGTGTGTGTGAGAGAGAGAGAGAGAGAGAGAGAGAGCATCGCCAATGCACGAGCCCTACAAAGAGAGAGTGAATGTGTGTGTGCGCACGTGTGTGTGTAGCTGTTTTAACCTAAATAATAAGAAATAATTGAATTTTTACATTCGAAAGACAGTTGGCTCTAGAGAGAAGGAATGATAATTACAAAAACAACTCAGTCTTAGAATTATCTTTGTTAATGTTTATATGAATGAAGCCTCATTCCAGTATACAGATATCAAAAGTACTTCCCTTGTCGTAGGTGTATGTGTAATCATGTATGGACAATTGCTTAAAGCCAAAAAAACCTTCCAAGAGAAGATAAAGTCCTTTCCTGCATCCATCCAAACAAAACAACAGATATGTTAGCTTTGGATGTGTTTTGTAGGTATCAAATGGACTATAATAGTTTTTATCCATGTCTATCTTTAAATAAAAAATAAAAAAACTTTCAAGCCTAGTGCAAAGTATTTATATTCCAGAAAAAGTTTTAATCATCCAAAGTTTAAGGTATTTATTATGTTTAGGAGGCCATTCCACATTCTAATCCAAGTGAATCATCACCTCATTTATATCAATTAACCCTGAGTTGCTTTTTTATGAAGCTCCATTTTCACTTACCATAATGCAAACAGAGCCTAAAGAAAATTTCCAATATCAAACAATTTTTTGATTATTTACGACAGATAAAGTTTATCCCCAATTAGGGTTTTTATGGCAATCTCCTTCCTCAAGTTTGTATGTCAAGTACTTACCTTCCTTACCTCTTGAGTAAGCCAAGTAGCAAAGAACTTTAACTATAAACACGGTATCTAGCCAAACATCAAGAAAGAGATATATGGAGCAACCTGAAGATTTCAGTATTCGGGTTTTATTGGTATTTGCTGTTGAGTTTGATTTGGAGGTTCATCAAATTGATGTCAAAATTGCTTTTCTTAATGGAGACATCAGGAAGAGATATATGGAGCAACCTGAAGATTTTATAGTTAATGGTAGGAAGATCTGACAGTGTCTACTTCATCGAGCACTTTATGATCTCAAACAAGCATCCCAAGCTTTGCATCAAAAGATTGATCTTTTTCTCACATCTAAAGGTTTTGTCTCTTGTTTGTCGGATCCCAACTTATATATCAAATAGAAAAATGATAGTTTTTTTATTCTTGCACTATATGTGAAAGACACCATACTTGTTTCCAACAATCTCAACTTTCTTCAACAAGTAAAGAAGGGTTTTTCTTCTACATTTGATATGGTGGATCTAGGAGACATACACTCATGTCTTGGTATTCAAATTCAACGGTATCAAGAGAAGGGTGTTTTGATACTCCTTCAAACAAAGTTCATTCAGGACATTATTTAGAAGTTTGGCATGGCCTGCGCACATTCTACTACTACAACTTGTCTTGTAGGTTCTGCCAAAAGCTCTCAATTTGTGTAACAAGATGGATGATTGGTACCACACCAATCTTATGCTAATCTTGTTGTACGTCTCCAATTTGTTGGTTTGAATACTCATCCTGACATTTTCTTCATACAAATTTTCTTGGAAAATATCTTGCTTCTCCATTTTTAAAGCATTGGTCTGCAATTGAGCGGGTTTTAAATTGCCTCAAAGTCACTGCAAATTTTGGATAAGTTTATTGACAACATAAATAATCCAATTCTATGAGTTTACTTCATCTTTTGGGATATACAGGTGCATATTGGAAAATCTCTCACTTATCTATCTATTACTATATTAGAAACCGTGAGGGGTGGCCCTCTACATGGCAGCAAATGCCTACAACCATGAAGAGAGAGGTGGCCCTCTATGTGGCTGCAAATGCCTATAGCCACGACCTTTTCCCTCCCTTTTTACTAACTCTTCTCCTCCCTCTAGCAAAGGTGGCATAGCCAGCATGGAGTAGGTTCCCAATGTACAAGCAATGTGGCAGAGTTTGTTTTGTGAGTGCGTGCTACTCACACGATTCAAGGCTGGCTGGCTAGCAACCCCTCGAGCTGCGAGTATTCATGACCTCAAGCCTCCAGCTACGATTTATGCTCAGTTTGTGGTTACGCATCAACTCCTCCACAGTGGCACCCGCAATATTTTAATATTTGCTCCCCTCATTGCTATTCGCAAGTCAAGACAAGTTGTCCTTGAGTGCCCCTCGCAATTCACGTGGGGCAGCACCAACCCTCTTCCTCTCTTTCTCAACTTGGATTGTATATCATCCCCATCCAGTGCTACCCTTTTTTCTCTCCAGTGTTGCCAACTTTAAGTCTTTGACCTTTCCAGATGTGGACACAGGTATGGACGATGGGCATTTTTAGTTTACTATTTTGTTGTGTGCACGAACTACAGGCATGGGGAGTCTCTCTCTCTCTCTCTCTCTCTCTCTCTCTCTCTCTCTCTCTCTCTCTCTCTCTCTCTCTCTCTCTCTCTCTCTCTCTCTTACAATCAAGGCTAGCATGCATGCTACCATTTGCAATCTCCTTCTCCTTGCAGTATTCTAGAGTACTAAGCTTAGGGTTGAAGAAGCACACTGCCAAGGTACTTGATCTCTTGCCATCTTCTCACCTACACGTAGTGGAACAATCTCTGTTGAGGCAGGTGTGAGGTAGTATCGTACCATGCAAACACATTCATGATACAAATGTCCCTCAACATAAGGACCTCAAGGATGCAAGCTACCTGCCTTCAACTCCTTTGGCCATGTTGACTGCTCCTACAAGCGTAGTTGCCACCCGACACAGCAACCAAGCTCGCCCTTGAACAATAAAAAACCTCAATACAGCACCTAGGCTTGCCCTCAAGCTTCAGGTAGATCATATCAGCGCACACACTTAAGCTACTGATCATAGAGCATATCGGTGCACACTTAACTTATGCTAAGGATCATAGAGCTTCAGAAGACATAGCAGGTGTGTGCTCACAAAAACCCAAGCAACCTAACCCAAAAGGGTGCATACCATCTTTCAACTTTTCTTGAATATAGTATGCGACCCCCTATAAAAAATAGGGCACTGATTGAGGTGAGGTCCTCAACCCTTCCTCTAGCTATTGACATTGGGGGGTAAAATTTAGAATGGCACCCAACGCTTTGCAAAATGAATGATCAACCCTCATCATTTTCTTGCAAATAGTTATGAGTGGGCTCGCCTAATGTGGATTCTCTTTCTCTTTTCTAGAGATGTGGCTCTCTCTCTCTCTCTCTCTCTCTCTCTCTCTCTCTCTCTCTCTCTCTCTCTCTCTCTCTCTGACCTTTTCATTGAGCCTATGTTGCCTCTCCTCACTACAAGAGGTACTTCACATTAGCGACGCTTACACTGCTATGCTCAAAAGTGAAAATCCACGGTGTCGCTATGAGCGTCGTCATGGGTGTCTCTATGAGCATCGCCATTTTCTTTCAACGAGACAATCTTCACACTCGTCTAGGCACCGACGCTCTAGTGGTGGCGGCGACGGTTGCTGTGGGGATGCCGCCGCTAATGCCTCGACATTGTCTCGTGTTTGATGAGGTTCCTTACCTTTCCCTTCTTTGCTCGCCCCCGCACCAGCCACGACATCGCCATCTACATCAGGTTTTGCGCGGCTATCAGCCGCTCCTGGCTACACACCACTAGCTACTCCTCCGGGAGTCACCCCAGTCGACACTCCTCGCTTCGGGGCCCAGACTCCAGTGAAGACACTTGACGTCTATACCCCCATCGAGACGCCGCTAGAGACCCCTGCCGAGACACCCAGTTTCATGCATCACAGGCGAGAGGGCTTACTGTAGTCGATCGACATCAGCAATGGCATCATCATGGATGACAAAGGCAAGAAGGTGATCTCGCGCATGCGCGGTCTTTGCTCTCAGGTGTTTAGACTCTATACTAAACACATGGAGTGAAGTGCCAAATGAAGTAAATGATAGAGTCATCAGCATGCTGCATGATGAGTTTCTCGTGCCAAGTCGGGATGAGCACTTCAATGAAGACCTGATGAAGGTTCAAATGCGCGAATATTGCAAGCACAAGCGTTTTGAAGTACAAAAAGCAATAAAGCATGGGTGGAACAGATCAGATTGGCTGGCCAAAGAAGATTGAAAGAATGCGAAGCGAGCAGCACGTGAGAATCCTTACAAGTGGAAGCAACAAAAGGAGGCATCCAAAGCGCGAGTAGAGGCAGGGAGCTCGCACCACTTGGGGAGTGGCGGGTGGGCATCATTTGACACCGATTTTGTAATTGTTTTGCATTGCTCTTTAGGTTTGGTAGTTACATCTATTTGTACTTTTAAATTCTAACATAATGGATTCTTTGTATGTTTTGAACAGTGGTCGATGAGACAGGACGTGATACCACACCGTACGAGCACGAGTCCGCAGGCAGAAAGGGCTTGAACGCCCTAATGGACATTCTGAGTTCTCGCGGCGGCATGGTTAGTATTTCACTTTACTCTTTTACATTTGTTGTATTTTAATGATAAGCTAAGAAAATATATTATTTTGTAATTATATGTTTATACTTACAGAAAGTAGGTCTTATTATTTTTTTCTGTAGAATCCGACAAATACATCGCTTGGACGTGATGAGACATCTGATTAGACGTCAGTCCAGCCGTAGCCAGATAGCATTAGTTTCCTTTTGTCATAGAATGTATAATGAGATGACGTGTATACGTCTTTTTGTAACTATTGGAACTTGTAACTATTGGAAAACCATGTATTCTCTCAATATTGACAATTGTGTTGTAACTATTACATTTGCAAAACTTAACAATCAAGTGATTTTGCCTCTAATGTGTATAATTGTCATTGATTTACTTTCGTCAATTTTACTTTCATCCAATTACTTTTGTCAGTTTTGTATCTTTATTCTGCAAACATTATTATGCATGATGGAGTTAATGGTTATATTGTCATATGGGTGACTACTTTGGGTCTATACCTTGTACTTTTTTTCAAAGGTGAATATGGGCTTATCTTGGATTCATTTAGGTTTACTCTATTCTGGAAACATTCAATATGGTTGATGGGTGGCAAGGCATTCAATGCCCTGCCACCCAAAAAATTTTACTCTCGGGCATCGCTATAAGCGTCTCTATATAAGGTTCTACTACATCGCTATAAGCGTCACTACAGAAGGATTGTAATTGTCGCTATATAGCGATGTGTATAGCGACGCATATAGCGACGTTCATAGCGACGGTCTTAGCGACGCTGGGGAGTATAAAAACCCAATGTATTTTCGTCGCTAAAAACATCACAAGTGCACATAACCTCTTGTAGTGCCTTTCTCTATTGGTGGTCTAAGGAGAACCAATAGTGGGAGCTGAGAGTTGCAAGAAGCAGGTCGAGGCAAGTTGGTGTAGGTAGATGGTAGGATCTTCATGTGTACATGCACGCATTGTGAAGAACAATCACAGACCTAGGCATCACCATTAGTGTGGTAAGCTATGGTATGCATGCTTATTGACCAACTAATCTAGGCATGTCAACACAAATGGTACGATTATAAGATAGGTGAGATGGCTATAGGATGAAGCCTGCATTAGACACTTCTACATGAACCGATGAGAGACAATACGATAGGGCTCTAAATTGTTTTAGACATATGTTCTAGGATTTGTATGTAATTTCTACGTTCTTGCCACCGAAGGCAGCACCGCCGCAGGAGGCAGTGGGAGTCCTATTCGATAAAAATTTGAAAGTGCCCCATGGAAGAAAAAAGGAGATGAATATCTATCTATCCACACACACACACATTAAAAAAACACATATCTATATATTATATAAAAAAGCTGGACCTCCCATCCATGTGGCTACAAATGCTTGCAGCCACAACTGGATGGTGCTTTCCATGCCTTGCATCCAGCCCCACATGGCATCCCTACGTGCACATCGCTTGCCAACGTGGTGTGCCCATTCCCTCCAGGGTTGCTAGCAGCCTGCCATTGCACAAGCTTGCCTTGAAGAGCGGGTGTAGCTTGAGAGTCAGTGGAAGTGCCTTGAACAGCGGGTGTAGCTTGAGAGTCAATGGAAGTTCCTTGAATAGCGGGAGGAATGTCTTGACGAGCGAAAAGGTATTTGGCAACCAAACATGCACTCCTATATACACCCCCAAAAGTTGCTCCACTCTCCCCTCTTAGCATGAGCCCACGCTCTTGCGCTATATCATTGGTGTGTTCATGGGGGTGTGTGAGAGATCTTGCATCGATGATTTGCCTTTTGCGATTCCACGATAGATAGATAGACTCCTTGCATGCTTGGAAGTAGGAGGCAAGCCATCAAAAATAGTTCATCATTGTGTGTGTGTGTGTGTGTGTGTGTCTTTGTGTGTGTGTGTGTGTGTGTGTGTGTGTGCACGCACGCGCGCATACGTGAAGAGAAACTCAATAAATCCATTAGCAGGCGCATTTCTAAAACGCCTTTTGGCAACCACACATCTCAAGCACCATTTGTAACATTTAGGAGCCCCTCTAGCTGATTCACTGCTCGAACAGTTCCACTCTTTGCCTCTTCAGTCCCTACTCTCTCGCAAATCCAACACCCCTATCAACTCCCGTCGTTCGGCTGCGTCAAATGCCTGTCAACTCCTCTCTGACTCTTGTACGCATCTGCCCTAGCTACCTACAGCTCTTTCTTTCCGTTACCACAACAGCCTTGCAGCACTCCTTGACTCAATTTTGTTGACTGCCTCCATTGCACTACCTACATTAGTGCTCAATGAAAGAAATTGCCAAATCAGTTGTTACCCAAGGGTATGGGTAGGTTGTGGGGTTGTCGGGGCATAGGTAAGAGGGAGATAGGGTAGTGTTCCATCTCAATTACCAAGCCAAAGCGTCTGTGGATTCATGTGCCCACCTCGGCAACTGTCAATGGACAGATTTGTAGAGTGATGTGTACAGATGGAGAGAGAGAGAGAGAGAGAGAGAGAGAGAGAGAGAGAGAGAGAGAGAGAGAGAGAGAGAGAGAGAAATGAAATGTTGTATTAAACGTCTTTAAAAGGCCAAAATGACCTATGAGACCAAATTGATACGATGCTGGTGGATCTAATAGTGTCCAAGCCATTGTTGTGTGTGTGTGTGTGTGTGTGTGTGTGTGTGTGTGTGTGTGTGTGTGTGTGTGTGTGTGTGTGTGTGTGTGTGTGTGTGTGTGTGTGTGTGTGTGAGAGAGAGAGAGAGAGAGAGAGAGAGAGAAATGACATGAAATTCTATATTAAATGACTTTAAAAGACCAAAAGGACTTATGACACCCAAGCACCAAACGGGCAGAGAGAGAGAGAGAGAGAGAGAGAGAGAGAGAGAGAGAGAGAGAGAGAGAGAGAGAGAGAGAGAGAGAGAGAGAGAGAGAGAGAGAGAGATGAAATGAAATGCTACATTAAACGTCTTTAAAAGTCCAAAATGACATATAAGACCCAGGCACCAAACGGCCCAAGAGAGAGACCCGGGAACCAAACGGGCACAGAGAGAGAGAGAGAGAGAGAGAGAGAGAAATGAAATGAAAATTTATAGTAAACGTCTTTAAAAGGCCAAAATGACCCATGGGACCAAATTGATACGATGATGGTAGATCTAATAGTGTCGACTCCATTATTGTGTGTGTGTGTGTGTGTGTGTGTGTGTGTGTGTGTGTGTGTGTGTGTGTGTGTGTGTGTGTGTGTGTGTGTGTGTGTGTGTGTGTGTGTGTGTGTGCACGCGCACGCGCGTGTGTGTGTGTAGCTGATTTAACATAAATAATAAGAAATAATTGAATTTTTACATTCAAAAGACAGCTGGCTCTAGAGAGAAGGAATGATAAGTACAAAAACAACTCAGTCTTAGAATTATCTTTGTACAATGTTTATATGAATGAAGCCTCATTCTAGTATACAGATATCAAAAGTACTTCCCTTACTATAGGTGTATGTGTAATCATGTATGGACAATAGCTTAAAGCCAAAAAAAACATTCCAAGATAAGATAAAGTCCTTTCTTGCATCCATCCAAACAAGACAACAGATATGTTAGCCTTGGATGTGTTTTACAGGTATCAAATGGACTATACTTGTTGTTATCCATGTCCATCTTGAAAAGTGTTTGTTTTTTTAATTTCAAGCCTAGTCCAAAGTATTTATATTCCAGAAAAAGTTTTAATCATCCAAATTTTAAGGTGTTTATCATGTTTAGGAGGCCATTCCACATTTTAATCCAAGTGAACCATCACCTCATTTATATGAGTTAACCCTGAGCTGTTTTTTGATGAAGCTCCATTTTCACTTACCATAATGCAAAAGGAGCCTAAAGAAAATTTCCAATGTCAAACAATTATTTATGACAGATAAAGTTTATCCCCAATTAGGGTTAATGGCAATCTCCTTCCTCAAGTTTGTATGTCACTTACCTTCCGTACCTCTTGAGTAAGCCA
Source organism: Adiantum capillus-veneris (assembly GCF_014529385.1). Lineage (NCBI taxonomy): Eukaryota > Viridiplantae > Streptophyta > Polypodiopsida > Polypodiales > Pteridaceae > Adiantum > Adiantum capillus-veneris. The sequence continues at coordinate 11,298,649 of NC_140945.1, forward strand.
AGTAGCAAAAAACTTTAACAATAAACACGCTATCTAGCCAGATCAGGTGCTCAAAAATATAAAAGAAATAAATGTTTTTGTGTGCATTTTTTCAAGTCCGTCCATATGAATGCTAAAATAGCATATCATTACCCAAAAAAAACCAGTAAACCACCAAGTCTAGAGGCAATATGCAGTCGGGGAGACCCCACCCAAAATAATCCATCAAACAACTATTATCCAGAAAGTCATTACGCAATCGATCCAAAAACCCCCATATTTTGCCTGTAATTTATGTGCTAAGCGAAAGAAAAACAACTAGTACCATTATCAAGTCAAAAAACTAGTAAGCAGTATGTTCCAATCAAAAAAAATCTACAATCTGTTCCAGTATTTTTTCCAAAGAAATAACGGGTTACAGTATCCAACAAGCCAAGCGGCAGTACTCAATAACCTCCAACCAATGGTCAATTTTATGCAAAGCCACCGAAAGCAGTTGCAGGATCATATCCTAGCACATGTTTGCTAGCCCATACAACTATTTCCTTATACCATCAAACCTAGTCAACCTACATAGTGGGCCTTACCCGGCTAAGCAATAAGGAACAACAATCCATAGTAGTGCCACTATCTGTTAAGCAAAGCCATCCATACAGTGGTTCTTACCAGGCTAAGCGGCAGGTTATGCCACCCAATACTTTTTCCAACATGTGCTTATGAACCGTCATCATTAGCAAGTAAAAAACAGTAAATACCGGGTTAAAAACCCCTTTATCCCTGTGAGGGCCATACCCAAACTTGACCCTACTCACCTCCCTTAGTCCTCCAGACCGTTCCAGGGAATGACGTAGATCTATCTGCAGGTATCCCTCCCACTTGGGACCGACACTCAGACAGGACTCCGGTGTATCTCGAATACCAACCCAAGGGGGTACATCCCTTCATTCAACGATTCTATCCGCTTCTTAATCAATCTGTCCTTGACAGCTTTCCGCACCCAAAATCGTGGTCCTTAGTCTTGATTCTCTTGATCTTTAACTTGAGGATCTGCTCTTGCTTTCTTGTTCTCCCTTGGTTCATAGCGATAACCCATTTTTCCTGACAAGCAGGCATGACAGTTATCACTTTCCCCTAAGAAGAGGGATCTTGCAATCCTACCTGGTCTCGCTCGTCCCTGATTACCTATTTTTATCCTACGTAGTCCTAGCGTTTAACATAAAAATTTTAAATCAACATCTGGCCATCTGACCCTCCGGATCCGCCACCCATCGAACCATTTCATGAAAATCCCTTTCCGAGGTAGTACTTAACTACTACAAAATTAGGAAGACAGCAGTCTATCAGACATCATCAAACAACAAGCAGCATGCAATCTGTTGCATACCCTCATTCAGGAAAATTCATCTGGTTGTTCTCACCAGATCTTTATTTAGAAACTTTTAATTCATTTCCTTTCCTTTATCTGCTATACTTAGCTTGTAACTAGTTTCCTAACTAATCAGGCAACACATTTAGTTTCAACCGATTCATCTTGCTTCCCCATTCGGGCCAAGATAATCAGTTACAAGCCATCAAAATGGCAACACCTTCACAATATTTTCCAGAATCAAGTGTTTGGGAAAGGCTCATCAAGTAATTTAATCATTCCTTCCTAAGTATTTTATTTCTAGAGGTATAGCACCATCTGGTGACAGATGCACAGGATAGCCCCTACATTCCTAGCCTTTCCAGTTCCTTTTTAAGCAACCAAGTCGAACAAATTTCCTTAATTAAATTCACATCATCCTCCCTGAGTATGACCTTCTCATCCAACTATTGGCATCAAGCCATACCTGGATTATGGCCGATTTTCAATAAGACTCCTAAGAGGTATGGCTTGAAATGAAGTCTAAGTTCATTCCAAATCCCTCAAATTGAGGATGGAAGTCAAAACACCTCTCCACTCTTAGCACTTGCAAAAAGCTTGCTAAGTGATCATATATATCCCCAGATTCATTGTAGTTTTTTATCAGTTTTTGAATAGTATGACTCTTCTATTATGCTCAACACCTTCTCTCCTGGCTAGTGATTCTCCATCTAAAACTTCAGATCAATTTCTTAGTAGTGGTGACTCATGTAGCCCTTTACTGGCTCTAGTGTCACGTGGTTTTCCTCCGTTTAAGGTGGTTTTTGCTCCTCTCGCACATTTTTCATCACTAAGGTGAGTTCCATGGGCCATGCTGCCTCATTGGTTGGCTATACTACCAAATGATCTTTCCATTGGCCCATATTTTTTATTTTCTTTAGGTTCCATTTCCACGATAATATCTTTAATCAAATAGACCTGATATTTGGCATGTTCTACTACCTCTTTAGGAGTCACCATAATAAAAATTATTGTTAATAACAATCCCTACAGAGGTGCATAAGAATGTTTTTTAATTCATTCTCCCTAATCAAGAAAATATATATGATCGTCTATGGTGCTTATTGTCTTGGTTTGGCATGAGCTATCCATAGTAGGTCTCTAGCATTATTTTTCTCCCAACAATAGACTCCTCATCATGGTTTATCAATCGGGACACACTTTAGAGGCTTAGTGTCTACTTAATCACAACCTTCCAACTCAAGTACCAGTGGTCCCTCCTTGATGGTCATGTCTGGAATCAGTGTATTGACTTCCAATCCCTATTTATCCACAATGTTGGATTTGCAATTTCCAAGTATTACGTTCCATTTTTATCCATGTAGAAGCTAGTTTTTCTTATTTTTCTCCATGAAATGAGTGTCAACCCTCAAACTTTGACATAGCCTAAGTCATCAACCACTTGAAACCAACCTAATCTAAGCGTAAAGGTACTCAACAAGTACAACTACTCCCAAGACACCTCTACACATATGAAGTAGACTCACCTCATCTATGCGGTTTCTAAAAGTTAATTTTTGACTCTAGGTAAACTAGAGGAAGTTTTGAACAATACTACATGAGTACTAAATTCTTCCCTAATTTAGGTCACCTTGTCCCTTACAACGATGCCAAAATGTAAGCTTGTTGTTGGCTGCCAAGGCTTTCTTATTGCAGAGACATGGAGAACCACATACATAAATGTCATACAATGGAACAGAGTCGACTCGACTAGTGGGTGGAGGCTAGAAGAGGTTATCATGCTCTTAGAAAACACATTCAAATCTTATCTACTCAAAGCTACACTCAACTGCATGTCAAGCATCAAAAACTAATTAAGATATCTGCAAGAAAATCTCATCAATTCACTAAGCATACGAAGTCCAAACGCAACCAAACTTGTAGGATGGATAGGAAATGACTAAAGAAACATGCCTATGGCCTCAAATCCCCCTTTTTATCACTTGCCAAAATTGCACTTATTATCTATAGGGAAGATTTGACCTAACTTTTTTTGGTCTGTCCTAATACACCTCCTATGCATAAAATGCAATTTAGATGTGTAAAACTTGAGTTATGAGTAGATTTAGAAGATGATTAGCAAAAAAAAAAATCATAGACTTATCGCAAGAAACTTACAAAGTCACATGGAGCTTTCACCTGCGAATGCAATGGAACAGACGATGCTCCAAACGGACCATTCGAGAGAGAGTTACGATCTTGAGAAGGAAGAAGGAGAGTACACATCACTCATAATTTCTTCATGTGCTTATTATCCAATATAACTTACAAGTCTTGTATAGAAATTGACTTTTATACCTTAGCCATAAGGTTTTAAAATGTGAAAAAAGCTCAAATTTGGGTAAGTCAAGGCTGGAGATAACATATGAATAATTAGAAACTAGAAGCTCTTAGCCTCAACTACCAACTTTACATCCTCATAATAATAATAAAAATTACATCTTTGATCATGACAGGATTTTTATATCAAAATTACAAAAATTACAAAATTGAGCTAAAAAATGTGTTGCTGTGTTAACCTGCTGCTAACACTCGAGGTACTAGAAAAAGCACGGTAAGAGTCTGGAAACAGTACATTGATAATAGTCTGTACAAGTGAATTGATAGAAATAACTTCACCTGCAAAAATGAGTTGCTCTTTTATATCCTTGATACTCGCAAGAAAAGTGTCCATGTCATCTTCCTCTTGCATAATTTTTGACTCTAGCTCTTTTTGTAGCAACATAATTTTTTCCTCATTGCAAATTTCATAAAGACCAACCAAAGTATCGTAAGCCTATTTTACTGATTTTTCTTAGTGAATGTGAGGAGTAATAGTGCAGTTCACAAATAATGCAATCAATGCAGACCAACCCTAGAAAATGTGAGACGCTTCACATAAATCAATGCATGAGACTATTATTGCTCCAAGGTAAATCAAAATTTCCAGATATCTAAGAATGCAAAACAAAATCTTTTTTAGAATTTTTGAAGTTGCGAGTGTGTACTCTATGCATGACCTATACTTGGCAAGAAAAATCAAATTTTATATCTGAAATTCGTAAAAATGTGTGCTAGGTCTCTAAAGATTGTTTTACTTATAACTTGGTCTTTGGTAGGTTTTTTTGACCCTATCAAGTCAAAAGTATCCACTATGAATGATTGTTAAGAATCATGATTTTTAACTTTCTTCAGCAATGAGGCTTTTGACAATTCATAGTTGCTCTCAGTGATAAGTTATAATACCCTACGACAAGATTGGGTTCAATTTGAAACACTTTTGGATTGTCAAAATGCTTGTTTTTTGTGGTATCAGATACTTTGGTGCCAATACCTAAGTTGAGACTTGGTTTTATGATCCAAAATTAAACAAACTTCACAACCTAAGTTTGGGATTGTCAAAATGCTACTTTCTATGGTTCAGATACTTTGGTGCCAGTACCTAAGTTGAAACTTGGTTTTATGATCCAAAATTAAACAAACTTCACAAGCACACTCTAAATAGCATTTTTATACACAATGTGTCAAATCTCATACAATAGGTCAAATTTTGCCCAAATGTTAAGATTGATGAATTTTCACTTTCTCTCAGATTCGATCAAATTTGCACCCAATGTTCCCCAGAGTGTTGTGATCCCAATGGTTTTGACTTTGGTCAAATCCCAAGAAATTCAAGTAGTTATACTATGCTTTTAAGAATAGTATGGGGCTTTGTGCTCTATTTTGTGGTCCAAACACACTCAAACTTCATGTTGTGAAACCTTTAGACTTCATGTACAAGCAGACTATATGGTCATAGTCACCCGCTACCCATAGCTATCATAACACAAACCACAGTCTAATCTAACTACAAATAATGAGGTTTTTGGCAAGTATCCAATACTACCAAAATATCCCAACACAGCTAGTAGAAACCAATCTCCAATTATGTGCTTGATGAAAATAAAGGTTGACTACTCTAGAGTGATCTAGAGAAAGCTCTTGACCAAAAAAAAAAGGTTTTTCTAAACTCGGTTGCCTCGTACACACAATGACACCAAATGTTAAGGGTTTTTTTCAACCTACCTATATCTTATTACAGTAAAGTGAGAATCACAAACATAATTATGAATCCATGGGACATAACTAACCCAATTAGTGCATGGAGGCAACAAGAGTTTGTCAATGCCTTGGAAAACCCAATCATGGATGATTTTATCAATCTCTAATGAGTGTCACTCACAAAAGCTACTCATAGATGAAAATCTTATATGCACATTTCATTGAGCTGAAGTGCTTCAAATGGAACCAAGATCACTAGGAAGGTAGACAAGACCTAATAAAACATCATCTCAAACCCCCTATCCAATGCTTGGATTGAAAGAAAAATTTAAGAATAAGCCTATTTTAACAAGCTGGTTTGATGTTTGATACACTCAATAGTGCCATTTAGGAGAGATTTAACTTTTCCTATGCTCAAAATTCAAAATAAGCACATAAGTCAAGCAAAATGAGCAAAAATAGCAAGAGGATGGCCACACCAAAAACTTGGAAACTTTACAAGAGTCCTATACTGATGTGGAGAATTTTCACCAATGAACACAATGCCGATCGTCGAATCATAGTCACACTTAGCATGACGAGGAAAATACAATTAAATGAAGCAAGAGGGGAGACAAGTGCTCAAGGTGACAATGTGCTCATATTGATTATCCAAAGACTTGAGTGAATGCTACAAAAATTGGCTTATATACCTTAGTTGAAAGGACAAAATGGGGGTTTTGAATCAAAATAACTCTCTAATTAGGGAATCTAAGAGTAGATGATAAATTAGATACAATCTTGAAGCTCATGGACTCACTCTAGTCAATCTTCACCTAAAAGACCATACTCCAAAAAATGGCTTAGCAGTTAGAACCCGACCTTTTCTGGCACGAAAGGCCAAATATTGTATTTCCTACTACAATAAGTAGTCATAGCCTCATTAAATTTTTTTGCATATTGTAGACCCTTGCTCTCTCGCAAGGCTTGGAAGTATCCTCTGAACCTCTCTCTGTGGAAACATCTCTTGTCCTCAGATGTATTAGCAGCTTGGATTCTTCTCAACCAATTGTGACTTGGCTCTTGCCTCACACAAAAAGATGTCTTACACATCTTTTAATGATTGGGTCAAAATTTTGGCTACCTTGGACAAGGATATGATTTTCCAGTACATAGCCCAACGTACTTCCTATACTCTCTGTACAATATCAACAACAGGAGCTTGCCCTATTCTCATCCTCTGGGGATGATCTGTCTAACTTTTTGAAAAAACTATGCGGCATCAATCCTTCTTTTATAAGTACCCTAACTACTCCAACTATCCCTCAAACCGATGGTATCTTTTGTAGGGATAATGCTACTCTGGAAGCTGTCAAAGAATTTCAGAGTAGTCTTTGCTCCCTATCTGTTAGGTAGATTGAAATGGTACCAAAAATCTCCAAAGTCTTTCCTTTCCTACCTGTTAGGTAGATTGAAATTGAATCTTTTGGGGTGGACCATCAGCTCTGGGTCTTACCTAACAAAGCCTTTTTAGCACCAATTCTAAGTGAAACCTGGGTTTACCTTGCCAACCTCCCTGCCTCTACTATTGAAGATTGCAGACTCAAAATCTTGAAGGCTAGATAGTTTGATCATGCCATTTGGTTTATTCTCAACCATCTAAACCTACTCTTCTCGGAAAAACCCGTGGAATTTCATCTCTCCCTTATTTGCTCTTGGTTAGGTGGCCAAACAAAATAGACAGTAGTTGCTCAAATTGCTTTTAACATATTTGGTGGGCTAATGCTGGATATTTTGAAGGAACCTATCTAACCACTTATGCCAATTACAAAGGTGTAAAGATTATCACTAGCTTACTCAAGCCTTGTATTGATGAAGATAACTCCTCTTCTCTAAAAAGACCCAATTCTCTCGCTACTCCCAACTCTTTAACTTCTTTTCTGACACCTAGCTCTTCATCTAATCAAGGAAAATCTTGTAGCTACACTAGGGGAAGAGGCAAAAACACCCCAATCAGGAACTTTCTTGAATTATAATCATTGATGAACATGCACGTTGCTGTGAGTCCATGTGGAAGGAGGTTTCTCAACAAAAAAGTTCCAAGCCAGGACTTTATTTACGTACACTGTCTCTTTCAGAATGAGCTTCTCGACTAGATACACCCTAAATCACTTTTTTTGTGAGTGCTTTGACCTACTTTTTGGCAATCACAAACTACTGGACAATGTACTTATTGGCTGGAAAGATAAAAAACCCATTAAAAATTTGGTCTACAGTAATGATTTTCTTCGACATAACTCAGTCCCTAAATGTATCTGCAATCAGTTTATCACATTTTGCAAAGACTTTGATACATATGGTATGCATGTTTGTACTTGTGATCTTAGAATCATCGAAAATATCAAAGTCCGGAAAATCTTGGCTAATGGGCTTAATCACATACCTAACTTTCTTAAGAACCCATATCTCACTCTATCAGCTTTACTTAGCTGCTTAACTGACCTTGTCAGCTCTCTCCAACTGGTGAAGACAGTCCTACTGGACTTAACCAAAGTGGTGGAAGAATGTTTTTTCCAAAAAATCTCACAAGTACCTAGGAAATGGCTATCTACAGATAACTCCTAGATAACACCACAATTTGCTTATAAATTTCAAAGAGTATCAAAGAAGTGGTTCATAGTTGGTTTGGATAAAAGCTCTAATTGTCCCACTCTTATTGCAAAAAACTTAGCTTGGAAAGCTGCTCATTCTCGGGTATCTAGGAAGGAATTCACAAGAATTAATACATCTCTACAAACAGTTACCAATAACATCTCGAGACACTTAGAGAATTTGGGATATTCTCTTCACGACACTAAACTGCCATTAATTTTTCTTACCTATAAGATTCACAAACATAAATTCAAATGAATATCGGATGCTTTGAATGGAATCTTTACAGATGTCACCAAAGATCACTCTTTGTCTTGACCTTATCTTAGCAAAATTTGAACTTATCTGTGCCTCTAAACAAAAAATCTGCCATAACTTTCTACAAATACAATACAACCCCTTCTGCATAACAAAAAACTCTACCGAGGTTTCTCTTAGCCTCCCTAAACAAATTTTCCATCTTTTTACAGTAGATATTACTCAATGTTATGAGAATATTCCAATAGAAGGTGATCTTCGGCTTAAAGATGTACTATCACAGGTTATCAAACTAGCTTTTATTAATGCTAGAAAGTGGGGTTTTTTCTACATATCTCTTTCCAAAGAACCTAGATGGTTAAAAAAGACATACTCATCCACCCCTTGCACTCTTCAATGAAGAGAAGTTATGTCTCTACATATCATGGTTACTTGATAATTGTACCATTCTCTCTAGAGGACATTGTTTTAACCAAAGCCTTGGCATCCCCATGGGGGTCTCCTACTCCCCGCCGCTTATGTGTAATATATACCTTGCCTTCTTTGAATACAAGTGGTTTCTCAGAGCCATGGCAGATAAAAGTGATAAACTTTCACCATTCAGACACACTTACAGGTATACGGATGACTTACTGAGCATCAAAAACAAGGTTTTTTTTGAAGAGATCTACCATCTATATCCTAATTGCTTAAAAATTGAACCAACTTCTTTACAAGGGTTTACAACACCTAATGGATTTTTTTGCACTTCAGTACAATTCCTTAACTTTTCTATTTCTCTTCATATACCCTGTGTCGGAGAGTATGACAGAAAATTTATATGGAAGAGAAATCTTCTAAACCTTCCACCTTTTTAGCTCATAAAAAGGAATAGTAATAGGCCCCACAAAGCGACTCTTAGCACTTGTATCAACCTACTTTACCTAACTATCTACTCTTCCTCCGACTACCTCCTTGCTTGGGAAGATATTAAGGTACTTATAAAAAAGTGATGCCTTAATGGCTTCAATAGATACGGCATAATTGATAAAATTATACTACCACTTACTCAATATGACTGGCCTGAATTACACTTTAACCTTTATATTCTCATCTCTCTACTAAGGTAGTAGGCCCATTCACAATGGGCCTACTATCAACCCATTATGTTTGGTGCCTAGGACAGGGCAGGTACACACACACACACACACACACACACACACACACACATCATTACTTGCGTGCAATTTTTCAACATAAAATTAGGCTATTATAAACCATAGATTGTCGAAACTATGGCTTTGAAAAGTCCCACACCTTTTTATTGGATGGGTATCCATTGTGGGATAGAACCCTTAAAATGTTATGATAGTTACAAAGACCTTAGCTGGCAAACAAAAGTGGCTAAAATATTACTTATTGCCCTCATTTACTATGCCATGAGGCGCTATGGTGGCTATGCTGTGCCAGATCGCATCACAGGCGGCTACTCATCCTCGAGTCCCTAGGAGGTGCTCGTTCTACTCAGTACGCTCTGCAAGCAACTAGCCATGAGTGATGGCAGCCTTCCTTCCTCTATTTAAGAGGTGAGGGCGCATTCTACCCCTTACTTAGCTTTATGTGTATTCTACTTGTGTTAAGTGTGAGGACTGTGTGTTTTATCTCTGCTACACCAAACATGGAGTAACTCAGGTTGGCCACTAAGCTTAGCATCAAGGGTCTCGTTTTTGTCTTTTTTTGCTTGACATAAATGGTAAGCACTGTCGTGTAAAAAGCCTGATAAAGGTTAATGTTCATGTTGGCTATGGTTAGCTTGGTTTGACAGTGAGAAACATTAATGAGGGGTGTTGTTCCTCATCCCTTAGCCTGGTAAGGCCCATTATGGTGGTTGGCTATGATTAACATCATATGGTAATAGTTGAAAGGTTTTTTTGGGGGCACGACTATGTTCTTGCTACTGGTTTTTTAGCTGCTCCGTATAAAATGTTCATTTTATTGTTCATAACAAGTTGCAGGTACATATTGTTCAAAAAATTCTTTGGGGTTTGCAAGGTCCCTCCCTAAACCCTAGAGCCATTCATAACGTTTTCAGCCTAGAAAATAATTTAGAAAAACCAAGACTAACAAAGAAGTCATGTGGACAACGAGACTTTACTCTAGAATGAAAAGACAAGGATATTTTGGATAAGAAATTACGTCATCCCTATATTTTTCCAAAAAGATTAAGATTATTTTTATACTTCTTCGTGAAGATCCACGTGGGAACTGATCTAGATCGGGAACTGGGAAAAAAAGGGACCAACTTGATTGAAAGATAAAGTTAAGAGATAAGAACTAAGAAGAAAATTCGGGTCCAATAGGAATTAAGAAGAGAATTGGGGTCCAATAGCATTTGAAAAGAGAAATGGGGTCCAATAGCAATTGAGAGGAGAATTGGGGACCAATAGGATTTGAGAAGAGAATTGGGATCCAATAGGAATTGAGAAAAGAATACCACCATTTCCTATATAAGCACCCCCTCTCCTTTGTAATTTTACACACACATATTGCTAAGCTACTTGCATACTTGCCATGCTCAAGATTATGCTTAAGTAAATCAAGGTTTCCATTAAACCTTGCTCTTGCTCTCTCCCTCTCTTGAAGGCCAAACCCTTGAGGGTTTTGTGAAGAAGCTCCTCTCTCCTTCCTCTTCATCCTAAATCCCTTTCCTTCCTCCTTGAGCTTCACAGCTCTTCAAGAAGGACTTCAACCCCACTTCCCTCTTGTTTAGAGGAGTTAATCTTCATTTCTAGTAGGATTAATTAATCCATGTGTTTTAATACTAAGAAGGTTTATGTGCATCATTTTAGGTTTAAGGTTTAATGGTAACCTTGGAATTAGGGTTAAGTATTAATGATAGTTATGCATCATTAAGTTAAGCTTCTAAGGTAGATTTGCACTCGTAAGCTAAGCTTTAATGGTAACTTTGCACTTAGATGTAAGCTTTAGTACTACCTTGCATTTTTAGGTTTAAGCTTTAATGGAAACCTCGCAATTAAGATCAAGTGATAAGAGTATCTATGCATCATAAAGTTAAGCTGCAAAGGTAGATTTGCTCTCATAAGCTAAGCTTTAATGGTAACTTTGCACTTAGATGTAAGCTTTAGTGACTACCTTGTATTTTAAGTTTAAGCTTTAATAGAAATCTCGCAATTAGGGTTAAGTGCTAAGAGTATCTATGCATCATTAAGCTAAGCTTCCAAGGTAGATTTGCACTCTAAGCTAAGCTTTAATGGTAACTTTGCACTTAGGTGTAAGCTTTAGTGACTACCTTGTATTTTTAGGTTTAAGCTTTAATGGAAACCTCATAATTAGGGTTAAGTGCTAAGAGTATCTATGCATCATTAAGTTTCAAAGGTAGGTTTGCACTCTTAAGCTAAGCATTAATGGTAACTTTGCATTTAGGTGTAAGTTTTAGTGACTACTTTGTATTTAGGTTTAAGCTTTAGTGGAAAGTTTGAAGACTCATAAATTATAGAACGACCTTCTAGCTTCCTAAAATGGAAAGCTAGGCACCATAAGAAAAGAGTAGTTGTCTAAACTCGATAGACGTAGTTCAATTTTTGGTATTGAAGAGTATTTCTAAAGTTATCAATTTCAAGTTTGTTTGCAAATACGGAATGGGGGAGATAGGGGATAACTTCGCGGAATTGACCTCCGTGTTGTTTTGAACCGAAAACTCTACAAGATTCCATGGAGATGTCCCATGGATGGCAAAGGACTGCAAAACCTAGGAATCGACAAAATGGGGATTAAACTTAAAAAGTTGGCATTTCCGAAGAGACATTAACCATCAAATGCCTATATGGCAAAAACTCACTTGTATTTTCTAAATAAACTTGGCTGGTAGATAATTAATGAAAGTAGGAATTAAGGTTGATAAATGAATGAACTTGGAAATTACCAACTACGAGTTAAAAAGGAATCTCGAGAGATAATAGGGATAGCCCATTGCAAAACATAGATTTAACTAGAAGTTTTGAAGATCGTCTGGAAATGACCGGAAACCAAGATGGATCTTCTTGGGGTCAATTTGATTGAAAGGCCGGCCCATTGAGAGGATTCTCTTGGGGAACTTGACGGAGATTGGCCCTTTTCGGCTAGGGCAGCGTAACCAACAAGTTGTTATACCTAGGTCATTCATGCCCGAGGGATAAGAGATGAATGGGTTTGTTTTAATTTTGCCTGGCCGGGTGAAGTACTCACGGTGAGTCAATTGTAAACTTGAAAACATTGGCTAAGAGATTTGTGGCTACTTGTTCAAAAATGGGAACTAAACATTGCATGGTAGCACAAAGCTGTAGCTTTTAAAAAAAACAAGGTGAGTCTGTGAGAGATTGTGTGAGTAGATGAGACAATACATTGATAGATGCCCAGAGTTGGAAGCTCCAACCAAGTTAATACTTGTCTCACTATTTCTTGAAGTTCTACTTAATAGAGAGATGCATGCTATGCTTTATAGCAAAAAACGCACAACCTTGGAAGTGTGCATTCTTGATGCAATAGACTTACAAGACAACTACAAAATCTTCAACAAAGAAAGCACTATGAGATACACTCAAAGTGAGAGGACTACATTCATTGTACCAGCAGAAGTATGACTGAATGTAGCAGCTGCTCTAAATGCCATAGAGGATATGCCCAAGCCAATGAATGACATGATAAGCAATTTGTAAAGGATGCCAGTGAGAGGTCCAGGGCAAGGTCCACCACAAGGGTAACCCATGGGACCGACAAGGCCACCTAAATGATGTGCTATCAAGGGAAAGTGGACAAATCATGAGGCAAACAAGTATACACAGGGACAACCTATGTATAGGTATCCACTTAACATGGCCCAATCGCAAAAACACCCATGGCTATGGAGAGACCACAAGCCATAGCAAGTCAACAACCACCATTGCCAAGAAACATTGCAATACCAATTAATTACATGCATAAAAAGGTCAAAAACCACTAGAAAACATTGCAATACCAACCTATGTATAGGTATCCACCTAACATGGCCCAACCGCAAAAGCCACCCCATGGCACCTAACATGACCACAACCAATACTAGGTCAGCAAACACCACTGCCAAGAATCATGGCAATACCAATTAAGTATATGCATCCTAATGGATGAGAAGGCCTTGGTACCAGTTACACCACACAATGAAGCTAGTTCATTGACTATGGTAGTTGAGGAAGATCAGTATAATCAACTACAACCTCACATGGATAAACCATTTATCAGGCATACCCAAAAGCAACACCTATGTACTTCATTGACTATGGTAGTTGAGGAAGATCAGTATAATCAACTACAACCTCACATGGATAAACCATTTATCAGGCATACCCAAAAGCAACACCTATGTACTTCAATGCAAACCAAGGGTCTTGTTAAGTAAGGAGATTAAGGAGGATTTATTAGGCTTGCATTCATGTGATGATGATGAAAGCATCATGTGCAACCAAGCTAAGCACAATTAGAAGACTCAATACACAATAGAGATGAACACAAATTGGATTGATTATTGAACTAGCAAGCTAGTACATAGTGAGCCATTATATAGGCATGTAGAGGAGGCTTCAAGTGACATCATGGATGATGGAATGAGTGGGCATCATACCAAAGGGCTTCTTGGTCTTCCATACCCCCCAGGGGTGTGGGTGTGGGTGTATGTATCATGGGAAACAATGCAAGCATCTACTAAAGGTGCTAGGCAAGTCTAGTGGGAAAATACAATTTATCTGGTCAAGTGTGGTAAGAAGAAATCTCCATGGTGTGAGCTTAGGCACATAACCAAAAAGTACTCCTATTTTTGTGTCAAAAAACACCAAAAAGGTCAAAATACTTCTAGTAGGTTCTTAGTCTCTCATCTAGATATACATAAAAAATGATTTCCTCCCTAGAGAGTTGTGATAGTAGGGTGTAGGCCAAAATCATTGCCTCCCCTAGAGAATTGTGGTAGTAGGGTGTAGAACAAAGACTTCTTCCCTGGAGAGTAGTAGGCAACAAGGGTGTAAGAGCACAAAAAATAGAGTGTGTGTCTCAGAGTACATCTACAAAGCATATTGTTATGTTGTCTTCATCACTTGATTCTTCAACTCTATTGACTTTGCATTTGTCTTTATCTTGCACAAACACCAATTAGAGCCATGGTTATTTTTTCACAATGCACACAAATTTTGTAACATTTTGTTACATGAGTGGTTGGTGTGGTTGCAATGTTTGCATCTCTTTATTGTTAGGTTCCTTGATGATGTAGCAATGGAAGCCCCTCCTAATGTCCTCGTGTCTTTGATTTTCTTCTCATGATAGTGTAGCAAGTTGATAACATTTTCAATGCTAGGTATAGGCTCCTTCTCTTTGAGTATGGTGACAATTTGATCATAGTCTGTATCAAATATGGATTTAAGCAAAACAACTACTTGGTCTTCATCATCCATTGGACACTTTATGTATGCAAATTGGGTGCAAATTCTCTTCCTCCAATTTACAAGAGAAGGAAAATCTTCTCCTAGTTCCATGGTGAGACCATAGAGCTGTATTTTTAGAGATATTTTGGAGTGTTTGGCTATGTCTCCAAAATGTCTCTCTAAAGTGATTGATGCATCATAGGAAGTGGTACATTCTGTTGGGGTATAAAGCCCAATGTGGTCGCCCAGGTAAGTGGGCGGGCCGCCAGGTATGTACACATATTCTTTTGTAAAAACCTAATAAGAACTCACTATGCTCTACACATTACAGTAGAGCGAGTTCACCATATCGTCGTTCTCTTCTTCTCGCACTCTCTCTCGCGTCGCACTTCCACTCGTAATCCTTCAACTGGTATCAGAGCTCAGATCGAGGCTCGAGGCAACACTGCAGGAGGCTAGAGTCACCAGCTCAGATTGGAGTGAAATTCGACAGGCGAAGACATGGCCCCAAGTCCTGTGGGAAAGCTCGATGGGCTTGGTGTTGTCAGAATTTCATTTTGAGGTCATCTCGGCCACCGTTCGGCTTCGACAAAGGTCTGCGCAGGCCATTTTCGACTACGTGGTCTCGATGGGTGCAGATCCGACTCTGCAAATTTGGGGTTTTCGGCCTACGACTACAGGTGCTGAGGATATCGACACTCCCAGAGTGTTGATTTGTGGCTGTCTACACATTGAAGGACGGCTCATAGTTCTTGGAGGCGTGTCACATACGACACGGGCGCATCTACACAAAGACTGTAGGCGACATCCACTAGTTCATCAGGTAGCTTGTGTTTGCTGCTTGATATTCCAGATTTCATCCTGACATTGCAGGTACTTCCACATGGGATGTATTGTCAGAGATGATGTATGTCTGTTGAGGGTTTGATGGCTGTGAGTCACGCAGCAAACAACCGCCGCAGCGGTTACAGCATACAGTGGGAAATTTGTGGATGGGAAGTCTATGTACTGTCATATTTACTGCAGCCTTTGTCGAGGGTCGAGTGAGGTTTTATTGAGTTGGGGGATTCTCGAATGTTGAGATCCTTTCGGTGATACAGGTCTTGGAGCGATCCCTCGAGCACCCTTAGATAGGCAGCTAGGATGTATTGACTGTGAGTTAGATAGTTGGGATTGCATCTTTGCTTTACTGCCGTTGAGGCATTGTCGCAGTCTATGCTTACAGGACAGTGACAGAACAGTCAGAGACAGTACAGGTGCAGGACAGGTTTACCCACAGCTTACAGTGTTAGAGAGACAGTGGTTTTTTGAGCTGTTTTTTGGTCTGTTTTTAGTACACCGGATCCATTTTACAAAGGAGACTCTGCCAAAATTTCTGCAGAATCTGAAGCTTTCTTGGTTCATTTGACAGGTTGATATTGGTTCAGAGGTCATTTTACAGGGGAAACTCTGCCGAATTTTTCCCAGGAAAGTAAACTACTGTGAAGCGTAGCTATGGCTGGATCACAGGACATTGCTCTTTACAATATCAAGAAGCTGGATGGAACCAATTTCCCATTGTGGAAGAAGCAGATTTGGCACGTGTTGGTACAAAAGAAGCAGATAAAGAAGCTCAAGGGGATAAAACCAGAAGATATGGACGAAGATGAATGGAGCGAAATGGATGAATTGGCACTTTCTACCATTATGCTGACTTTGGCAGAAAGCGTTTACTTCAATGTAGCAGACGAGATGTCGGCTTATCAAGCATGGTTAAAGCTGACTGATCTTTATGAGAAGCAGAGTGCAGCTTCACAGGTATACTGGCTTAAGAAGCTTGTTGACTTGAAGATGAAAGAAGGGACACCTATGTCCAATCATCTGAATGAATTCAACACAATCTATAGTCAGTTGTTAGCTCAAGGTGTCAAGTTTGATGAACTTGTTAGAGCTATGTTCCTGTTGATCACATTGCCGGAAAGTTGGGACACTTTTCGCACAGCTTTGAGTAATTCTGCACCTCTAGATGGTTTGAACATAGCAGGTGTAGAAGGAAGTCTGCTTACTGAAGAAACCAACAGAAAGACAATGGACAAAGGCAAAGGAACAGCCTTATTTGTCATGGGAAGGACCAAAGAAAAGTACAAAGGTGGAAAGAGGAATCAGTCTCGTAGCAAGTCCCGCAGTGCTAAAGGCAAGAGTGACACAGAATGCTACCATTGTGGCAAGAAGGGTCACATGAAAAGAGACTGCAGAGAATGGAAAGCAGAAAAAGGCAAAGAGAAAGCTGAAGACCATGGTGAGAAGAACAAGTCCTCAGTGAAGATTCAAGAAATAAATGTGACAAACACTGTTGCAGAGGATGACAATCTAGTGTCAGGAGACATCTACTTCTTGAAGAATACAATGGACTCAGCTCTTCTTACAGCATCTGATGGAAATGCACTGAGTGACTGGATTATAGACTCAGGGGCATCACTTCATGTGTCTCCAAACAAGGAGTGGTTTACTTCTTATGTGACCACTAAAGATCATGTTCAGCTAGGCAATGGGCAAACATGTAAGATCTTAGGTGTTGGAGATGTTCAATTGAAGTTTCAGAATGGCTCTTCTTTCACGCTGAAGAATGTGAGACATGTTCCCGCAATTACATAGAGCTTGATCAACGCAGGTTTACTTGATGATGCTGGCTACGTCACCGCTTTTGGACAGAACATGTGGAAGATATCCAAGGGTTCTATGACAGTAGCACATGGAGTAAAGTCTGGAGGACTTTACATGATTTATGTATCAAATGTCTCTAAAAATGTAATCAATGTAACCGAGCAGCCGAACGTTTCTTTGTGGCATAGCCGGTTAGGACATATGTCCAAGAAGGGAATGGAAATCTTGTCTCGTTCTGGTTATTTACCTGGCTTTTCATTTAATGATTTTGAATTCTGTGAACATTGTCTGTATGGTAAGCAAACACATCAGCCACATAAGCATAGAAGCAGTAGAAGAGATACACAGTTGGCACTTGTTCATAGTGATTTGTGTGGACCTATGCCTAACCTATCTCTAGGGGGAGCTTCTTACTTTATGACATTTATAGATGATTACTCGAGGAAAGTATGGGTTTACTTTCTCAAGCACAAGGATGAAGCGTTTAGTGTTTTCAAAACGTTTGTGACACTTGTGGAGAATCAGAGTGGCAAGAAGCTTAAATGCTTACGCACTGACAATGGTGGAGAGTATGTTTCAAAGGCCTTTCAGGACTTTTGTGAGTCAAAAGGTATAAAACGTGAACTTACTGCTCCTTACAATCCTCCTCAAAATGGTGTTGCTGAGAGGATGAATAGGACCGTACAAGAGAAGGTCAGAAGTATGTTGTCTAATGCACAGCTGCCAAATGGGTTTTGGGCTGAAGCTGTATCAACAGCTATTCATCTTGTAAATAGATCTCCTAGCAAGGTTTTGCAGAAGGATTCAGTGCTAGAGATGGTATGGTCAGGCAAAATGCCCTCATACAAACATCTCAGAGTCTTTGGCTGTGAGGCATATACTCACGTTCCAAAGGAATTTAGGAACAAACTTGAGCCAAAGAGTAGAAAGTGCATCTTTCTAAGCTATGGTAATTCTGGTGAGATGGGGTACAGACTTTGGGAACCCGAATCCAGAAAGGTTGTCCGCAGCAATGATGTTCACTTTAATGAATCCAAATATCATTCTAAACCAGAGAGGGTTGAGGAGATTAGAAGAGTTGTCTTCCAAGAAGATGGACCTGCACGTGCAAGACAAAATGTCAGGGCTCAAGAGGAGCAAGGACAGGATAGAGTGGAGCCACAGGTTGTGGCTGAGCCTGAGCCACCTATTGTGCGTAGATCTGGACGTGTCACGCGACCTCCTGATAGGTTTGTTCCATCTATGAACTATGTCATGTTGACTGATTGCAATGAGCCTTCATGTTACAAGGAAGCAGTGCAAATGAAGGACTCCGGGAATTGGCAATTGGCCATGCAGTCAGAAATGACAGCTCTGCATAAAAACAATACATGGAAGCTAGTTAAATGTGACCACAGGGCAAAAAGGCTCTACCTTGTAAATGGGTTTACAAGTATAAGATCACCGCTCATGATAGTCAGCCAAAGTACAAAGCAAGGCTTGTTGCCAAGGGCTTTAAGCAAGAACAAGGCATTGACTTTGATGAAGTCTTCTCTCCGGTGGTCAAGATGACTACATTGAGATGCTTTCTTGCATTGGTTGCCATATTAGATTTGGTGTTGCACCAAATGGATGTCAAGACAGTGTTCTTGCATGGTGATTTAGATGTGGAAATTTACATGCAACAGCCAGAAGGGTTTGTTGAGAAAGGCAAGGAAGATTGGGTATGCCAATTGTTAAAGAGTCTTTATGGCTTAAAACAATCACCGAGGGCATGGTACCATAAATTCCACAAGTTTATGCTTTCTCAAGGCTACAAACATAGTGAGTTCGATCACTGTCTATATACAAAGAAGGCTAAGGATGGTAGTTGGATGATCCTTATTTTGTATGTGGATGGCATGTTGATTGCTGGCAAGCACTTGGAAGAAATTTCAGCTTTGAAGTCAAAGATGGCAAAATCGTTTGACATGAAAGACATGGGTGAGGCAAGTCATATACTTGGTATGCGCATTGAGAGAGACAGATCAAAGAAGTTGATTTGGTTATCTCAAATAGAGTATATTGACAAGGTTTTGCAACGTTTCAATATGGAGAAGGGAAAGGCATTGAGTGTTCCATTGCCACCATATGTGAAACTTAGCAAACAAGATTGTCTTGTGTCTGAGGAAGAACATGCTGAAATGGATAAGATTCCATATGCGTCTGCAGTGGGTAGTTTGATGTATGCAATGATTGCTACTCGCTCAGACATTGCATACATCAAACTACCCACTGCAGACGCATATGGAATCTTATCCATTTTAGCCTGTTCTTCCTCAGACACAGGACAATCTTGTTTGCTAAGTTTCACATATGGTGGCAATGGAACACTCAATGCCTTTCCCTTCTCCATATTGAAACGTTGCAAAACCTTGACATTGCATTTGCAGTGGGAGTAGTAAGTCGATACATGTCAAACCCAGGCAAGAAACATTGGGAGGCAGTGAAAGGAATATTGAGATACCTGAAAGCTACAAAGAGTATGCGTATATGCTATGGGAGTCAGGAGCTAAGTGTAAAGGGTTTTACAGACTCAGATTATGCAGGTGACTTAGACAACCGAAGGTCTACGTCAGGGTATGTCTTTACATTGGTTGGTGGAGCAGTATCATGGCGTTCTAGATTACAAGATTGTGTTACTCAGTCTACTACAGAGGCTGAATATGTTGCAGCATCAAAGGCATGCAAAGAATCAATTTGGCTTAATCGACTAGTAACAGATTTGGGAATCAAAGAAGAGATGCATGTGTTATATTGTGATAGTCAAAGTGCTATACAATTGGCTCGCAATCCAGTTTATCACTCAAAGACAAAGCATGTGGATGTGAAGTATCATTTCATCAAGGAAATGCTCGAGGATAAGCAACTTCAGCTTGTCAAAGTTCACACCACAGAAAATCCTGCTGATCTACTTACAAAAGGACTTCCCTCAGAGAGCTTTGCGCATTTTCGCAAGCAGTTAGGTGTAGGGTAGTACATCACTTCTCTACATCTCTTGTATATTAGCTTGTATAGTAGCTTCTCTCACACTTAAAGTACCACATTGGACTTTAAGTGGGAGGTTGTTGGGGTATAAAGCCCAATGTGGTCGCCCAGGTAATTGGGCGGGCCGCTAGGTATGTACACATATTCTTTTGTAAAAACCTAATAAGAACTCACTATGCTCTACAGATTACAGTAGAGCGAGTTCACCATATCGTCGTGCTCTTCTTCTCGCACTCTCTCTCGCGTCGCACTTCCGCTCGTACTCCTTCACATTCATCCAAGTCATGGACGTTGTCCCCTATTGATGTGAGAAGAATGCCCAGTTCTTGCTCATCTTTTACCAATAATTGTGCTTGGAAGAGTTTGGTCTCTATTCTCTCTCCCTCTCCCAATGGTCTCAAGTCTAACCATAATTGCTTTTTCATCAAATATCCCTTTGCCTTGTTCTGTCATATGTGGAAACCTTGGCATCAAAGACAAATTTTCCTTGCCCATAGTGCACCCACATGTGTAGTAAGTAAAAAGGTCTTACCCTCAGATTAGTGCAGGGCAATGCCTGATTTTCCTTGTGAGTTTTTGCACCAAATTCTCAAAAGGATTTACAATTGTTTTGGCCGTGAAGTCACTCTTCACTTTTGTGAAGCACCTCTTCATAGGGGGCTTGAAAAAAATATTTTGAATCTAAAGTTCCTCTTAAGAATATTGGAGATGGGGCCCTTAGAGAATCTCAACCTTTTAGTCTTGGCATGAAATGCACCCTAGTAAGGGGCCTTGAAGCTTTAGGGTTGTGAGCTCCCCAAAAAAAAATAGTGGGAAGGCGTTCTTTATTAGGATTCTAGTCTCCCTAGCCGTGGGAAAGATTACTTGAATGAGATCGGCCCACATTTAGAAAGTTTAAACAGTGTGATGGTGGTATTGCCTTGTGTCAAACAAGCTACATAGAGACATCACTATGTAAGTTTAGACTTGAGAATTGAAAACCTATTGCTACTCCAATGGAAACATGTTTAAAACTAAGTCTTCATGATACTGGTGATCCTACCAATGTCACTCTTTATCAAATTGCTATTGGATGCCTTATTTATGTATGCAATACGAGGCTAGATATCCAATTTCCAATCTCGCAGGTTAGCAAATTTATGCATAGCCTAGAGTCTAAGCATTAGCAGGCTGTTAAGAGGATCTTTTGCTAGTTGAGTGGCATTTTACATCTTGGGTTGTTTTATCATAAGGGGGGATAATTGCCGCCATATTTACATGCTTTTTTGGACTCAGATTGGGCTGGTTGTTATGGCACACAAGCATCCACAAGTGGTTTTTGTTTCATGCTCGACAGTTCATGCATATCATGGTTGAGCAAGAAACAACCTACTATGGCCACTTCTGGTTGTGAAGCTGAGTACATGGCAATATTCAAAGCTACAGTTGAGTGTGTATCGCTTAGAAGCCTTTACAATATCATCTACACTGACAGTTAGAGTGCATTGGCAATTGTGAGGAACCCAGTTTTTCATGCTCTCACAAATCACATTGAGGTGCATTATCACTATGTCAGAGAGAGACGCTCAGTAGGAGAGATTAGCATGGTGTATGTGCCGACACAAGACAACCATGTAGATCTTTTCACAAAGGCATTGCCTCCTGAGAATCTGAAAGCTTTCCGCAAAGCTTTTGGCTTGCTTCCCTTTGTGTTGATCATGTCCTTAGCCTGGAACTTCTCTATACACTATGTGCCAACTCTCTTTCACCGATCACTCCTGGGGGGGATTTGTTACCATATATGAGGTAGTGATGTGTGTGTGAACACACTTAAAACTATCATGGCATTTTTTTCGTCTCTAGGAGGTTTTTTTCCCCCGTGCATTGTATATACATCCATCATTCTAGGGCTGACATATCTTTCTATTGTGCACTAAGCAATATAATCTTTGTTGTGCGCCTTGAGCTTCTTTATCTTCTCCAAGCTGTGTGTTTTTTCTACAACTCTTTTCCAACACAACTCACCTACCACATTTGCTCAGTCATGTGCCTCACATGCTTACATGCTTGCTGGATTGTTGACCATACAAGACATGGTTCTCGTATGCCAGTTGGTGGTGCTAGGCAAAAGGCCACAAAACCAACAAACCTCCCCTTAGACTTTGGAATAATCTAGTGACCTAACTACCACTACAAGAGGTTGTGTGCTCTTGTGACGCTCTTAGCGACGGAAATACACTGGGTTTTTATAACCCCCGGCGTCGCTATAACCGTCGCTAAAAGCGTCGCTACGAGAGCGTCGCTATCTGCGTCGCTATAGGCGTCGCTATGAGCGTCGCTATATAGCGACGCCTATAGCGACGCCTATAGCGACGCCTATAGCGACGCCTATAGCGACGCAGATAGCGACGCTCTCACAGGAGAGTATAGCGACGCATATAGCGACGCTACAGAGCCATAAATAGCGACGCTTATAGCGACGCCTGAGAGAATATTTTTTTGGTGACAGGGCATTGAATGCCCTGCCACCCATCAACCATATTGTACTTGATTCACTTTTTAAAAAAAGTGCAAAGGTAAATAATAGACCCAAAATAGTCACCCACAAGACGCATTGTTTGCAAAATTGACAATTGTACACATCATAGACAAACTGAATTGATTGGCAAATGTAATAATGACAATTGTACAACATCATAGGCATAAAGAATTGATTGGCAAAAGGAATTGCGGTGACAAATGTAATAATATACATGGTTCAAAAAGACGTATAAAATCCGTCTCATGATACATAAGCTATGAGAAACCCTAAACTAATGCTATCTAGCTACGGCTAAACTGACGTCGTCTAATCAGACGTCTCATCGCGTCCAAGCGGCGTATCTGTCGGATTCTGCAAAAAAAGACAATAAGACAGTTTTCAGTAAATATAAACATATAACGACATTTATAAAACAATACAAAAAATAAAAAAGAGTAAACCCTAATACTAACCATGCCGCCGCGAGAACTGAGAATGTCCATCAGGGCGTTTAAGCCCTTCCTGCCTGTGTACTCGCGCTCGTACGGTGTGGGATCACGTCCTGTCATCGACCACTGTCAAAACATACAAAGATTTCATTATGTTAGAACTAAAAAACTCATAAACCCTAAACTATCGAACATGCATAAAGAGCAATGTGAAAAGACTTACAAAATCGGCCTCAAATGATGCCCATCCACCGCTCCCCAAGTGGTGCGAGCTCCCTGCCTCTACTCGCGCTCTGGCTGCATCCTTTTGTTGCTTCCACTTGTCGGGATTCTCGCGCGCTGCTTTCTTCGCATTCTTCCAATCTTCTTTGGCCAGCCAATCTGGCCTATTCCACCCATTCTTGATTGCTTTTTGCACTTCGGAACGCTTGTGTTTGCAGTATTCGCGCATTTGAATCTTCATCAGGTCTTCATTGAAGCGCTGATCCCGTGTTGGAACGGGAAACTCATCATGAAGTATGCTGATGACTCTGTTTTTTAAATCACTTGGTACTTCACTCCATTTGTTTAGTATATAGTGTCTAAACAGCTGAGAGCAAAGACCACGCATGCGCGAGATCACCTTCTTGCCGTCATCATCCATGATGATGCCGCCGCTGATGTCGACGGAGTAAGGCAAGCCCTCTGGCCGGTGACGCGTGAACCTGGGTGTCCCGGCAGGGGTCTCTAGCGGCGTGTCGATGGGGGTACGGATGTCAGGTGTCTCCATCGGCGTCTGGGCGCCGAAGCGAGGAGTGTCGAGTGGGGTGGCTCCTGGCGGAGTAGGTAGAGGTGTGTAGCTTCTAGGAACAGTCAGCCGTGCAAAACCTGGCGTAGACGGCGATGCTGTGGCTGGTGTGGGGGCGGGCAAAGAAGGGGAGGGTAAAGAGCCTCGTCGAACACGAGGCGGTGTGGAGGCATCGGTGGCGGAATCCCCACAACAACCGCCACCGCCACCACTAGAGCGCCGGTGTCTAGACGAGTGTGACGCTCGTCTCGTCGACGCCGAAGCTTCGGAGCGCGCCGAATGCTCCGAAAGAGAGGGAGATGCGGATGGTGTAGGAACGCGCGATGATGCGCCAGAGCGATGACGCTCCACGTACCACTGTCTCTGCTGCGGTGACAAATGTTGGAATTAGGGTTGCAGAGAAACACACACAGCTTGGAGAAGACGAAGGAAGCTCAAGGCACACAATAGAGAGTGTGTTACTTAGTGTGCAATGGAAAGATAGATAGCCCTAGAGTGATGGGCGTATATACAATGCACGGGGGAAAAAACCTCCTAAAGAGGGAAAAAATGCCCCGGCGGTCCTAGTGTGTTCACACACATCACTACCACATGTATATGGTAACAAATCCCCCCTGGAGTGATGCGGTGAACGAGAGCTGGCACATGAGTAAAGGGAAGTGCCATGCCCTGAGGACAGGATCAGTCCACAAAGGGGAGTAAGCCCAAAGCTTTGCGGAAAGCTTCAAGCTTCTCACGAGACAATGCCTTTGTGAAAAGATCTGCAAGGTTGTCCTGTGTTGGCACATAAGCCAAGCTGATCTCTCCTGCTGAGAGCCTCTCCCTGACATAGTGGTAATGCACCTCAATGTGCTTTGTGCGAGCATGAAAAACTGGGTTCCTCGCAACTGCCAATGCGCTCTGACTGTCAGTGTAGATAGTGTTGGCAGTGTCCTGTCCAACACCCAAGTCAGCCATAAGGCGTCTGAGCCATACACACTCAACCGTAGCTGTGAAGACTGCCCTGTACTCAGCCTCACAACTCGAAGTGGCCACAGTAGGTTGCTTCTTGCTCAACCATGATATACATGAACTGCCAAGCATGAAACAAAAACCACTTGTGGACACTCGCGTGTCAAAACAACCAGCCCAATCTGAGTCCGAAAAAGCATGTAAGTCTGGCGGCAATGATCCCCCCTTGGGATAAAACAAGCCAAGATGTAAAGTGCCACTAAGGTAGCGGAAAATCCTCTTGACAGCCTGCCAATGCTTAGACCCTGGGCTATGCATAAATCTGCTGACCTGCGAGACTGCAAACTGAATATCTGGCCTCGTGTTGCATACATAAATGAGGCAGCCAACAGCAGTTTGGTAAAGAGTGACATCAGCAGGATCGCCAGCATCATGTAGACTCAACTTCAAACCTGTTTCCATGGGAGTGGCAATAGGTTTGCAATCCTCAAGTCCAAACTTACATAGCAATGTCTCTATGTAACTTTTCTGACACAAGGCAATACCACCATCACACTGCTTAAACTGTATACCCAAGTAATGATGCAACAGCCCCAAATCTTTCATCTTGAAAGTAGCATTCAAATCAGCCTTAAATTCAGCAATATGTCTCTCATTTGGTCCAGTGATCAGCAAATCATCAACATAAAGAACCACAATGAGAAATACATCATCCTCACGCTTTACATACAATGTGCTTTCTGTTGGACTGTTACGAAAGCCTCGTTTAACCAAATGAGTGTCAGCTTTCTCATACCAAGCACGAGGAGATTGCTTCAACCCATACAAAGCCTTCTTACATTTGCACACTTTGTCCTCTTGTCCTTTTATGACAAAACCGCGAGGCTGCGTTACATAAACTTCCTCAAATATGTCACCATTCAAGAAAGCAGTAACAATGTCTGATTGATGTACATCCCAACCAAAATGAGCTGCCAATGCACATAGAAAACGCACAGTAGTCATACGACAAGTGGGAGCAAAAGTCTCTTCATAATCTATGCCTTTTTGTTGTGCATAACCCTTTGCAACAAGTCGAGCCTTATGGCGATCGATCTCACCATCCGGCTTGCGTTTCAACTTGTAAACCCACTTGGTACCAATGGCCTTTTTGCCAGGAGGCAAATCACATAAAGTCCATGTGTCATTCTCTATAAGTGCATCATATTCTGATTTCATGGCAGCAATCCAATTTTCTGAATTCTGTGCTTCATCAAAAGACAGAGGCTCCTCAACATCATGTAAACTAGACACAGCCAAAGCATAACAATCTGATGCATAAGATGCATGGCGAGATCCTGAACGAGTACGGCTAGATAAAGGTGCATCCAATTTACTGTCACGCAAAGTGTGCACCAACCATTTTGGCATACCTCTAGCCTGCTCATTTTCAGCCCTTTCCTCATCAAGTACATCATGTACATCTGCATCAATAATAGGCTGTTGTAAAACATTTTCAGAAACCCCCATAGGCTGTACATTTGCCTCATTGGAACTTACATTCGTATTTCCACCACTGAAAAGAGGCAACAAAGTGTCATAAATGTCCTGTGAGCTTACATTACTGTCTCTAGTACATGACAGCAAGGGTTGAACAGAATCTTCCACAAACACTACATCCCGTGAAACCAAAATACGTTTTGTTTGCGGATGATACAACCTGTAACCTTTGCTTTCAGCACTATAACCAACAAAAATACATTTGACAGCCTTATCATCCAATTTTCTGCGCTGCACTTGTGGCACCAAAGCATATGCCAAACAGCCAAAAACACGCATGTGCTCAATAGAAGGTTTTCTATCATGCCATGCTTCATATGGAGTAATAGACTGCAAAGCTTTCGTAGGACGCCTGTTAAGTACATAAGTGGCACACATGATGGCCTCAAGCCAAAAAGAATGCGGCAAAGCTTGACTTTTGACCATACATCGTGCCATTTCCGTTAGTGACCTGTTTTTCCTCTCAGCAACACCATTTTGCTGAGGTGTATAAGGCACTGTACATTGGTGTTTTATCCCACGACTAGCCAGAAATGCATTAAATTCATGAGACATATACTCCCCCCCTCGATCGGAACGGAGGGTGCCCATAGTACATTTTGAGACATTTTCAGCCATAGCGAAAAATTGTTTGAAGCACATAAAAACTTCGGACTTCGCTTTAAGCGGAAATACCCACGCATGCCTGGAGTAATCATCAATGAAAGTCACGAAGTACAGGTAATTGCCCAAGGACGGAGTTTGCATGGGCCCACAAACATCACTATGCACAAGCTGCAACCTGCATGTGGCCCTAACTGAACCATCCTTTGGAAACTTAGAACGCTGCATTTTACCCAGAATACAGCCTTCACAAACATGTTTGATAGGTGCTTCAAGAGGCGGCAAAGAAGCAACCATATCAGATTTCTGCAAACGCAGCAAACTGGCAAAATTCAGATGACCAAAACGTGCATGCCAAAGTTTTGCATCTGAAATAGCCCTTGAATCTGCAACAGCATTTGCAAAATTTTGTCCACACTTGTCATACAAAGTGAGCTTATACAGCCCACGGCACAAAAGCCCAGATGCAACAATTTCATCACCAAAACTGAGATCATGAACTGTACATCTGTCATCCACAAATTTGACTACAAGTCCAAGTCTAGCAAGTGCGGATACAGACAATAGATTCTTCTTGATCCCAGGTACATAAAGTGCATCAACAAGTGTGAAGGAACTGCCATTAGCAGCAGTGAGCACAATCTTTCCAACTCCCTGAACTGGATAAGAGGCGTTGTTGGCACAAGTGACTGAATTCCCATGAGGGACAGACTCGAGAGAGGTAAACAATTCACGATGTGAGGTAATGTGCTTTGTAGCACCACTGTCGAAATACCACACATGTGAATCTGCAGCAACTGACAAGCATGCATCATGGACAGCAGGATTGTAAGTGCACTCTGCGCTAAAAGCCCATTCTGCATCAACATCAGCATCACAATCTCCTTTCACAGAAGACTCAACAATGGCTGCATTTGTAGTGGAACCAGCATTTGCAGTGGAACCACCCTCTTTCTTCTTAGCCTCTTTGGCCTTCAACTTAGGACACGACTTGATCAAGTGATCATTGGCTTTACAATAATGGCAACGCATCTTCTTTTTGCCCTTATCACCAGAATTGCCAGACGAAGTGCTGCCAGCAGAAGCATTAGGAACAGACTTTTTGCCACTCGCAGCAGAACCATAAGAAGTGGCTGCATCACTGTTACCACCCTTTCTTTGAGAAGCAATAAAAGCCTGTTCAACTGCACGCTGCCTAGTCCTGTTTTTTCTAGAAAGTGACTCTTGCAACAGCAATGTGCATAATGCATCAAACTTGACAACTTCAGGATTTCCTTGGGTCATCAGTCTCCAAGTACTAGCAAAAGTCTGGTAGGAATCTGGTAAGGCATCAAGAACAGTCTGCACAAGGGAACTATCAGAAATGACTTCACCTGCAGAAATGAGTTGCTCATTGATATCCTTGACACTAGCAAGGAAAGTGTCCATATCATCTTCCTCATGCATAATCTTCGACTCTAGCTCTTTACGCAGCAAAGCAATTTTAGCCTCATTGCGGCTTGCATAAAGACCTGCTAGAATATCCCAAGCCTGTTTTGCAGATTTTGCTGAATGGATGTGAGGAATAATGGTGCGCTTCACAGACAACGCAATCAATGCATGAGCCTGCGCATCCTTAACATCCCAACGAGCTTGTTCTGCTGTAGGCAAAACAACTCTAACAGCTGCAATCCTTGCAGCAAGACCTGCAACATCCTCAATATCGCCTACATCTTCAGAACCAGGACGTACATCAATGCCCTGCACAATGTTCCAGACACCTTTTGACACAAGAACGTGTTGCATCATATAAGCCCACATAGGGTAGTTGTCCCCATCCAACCTGTCCTCAGCAGCAAACATCTTGAACACATCTGTGTTGTTGTTGTCAGCCATGGTAAATGCTGCACCTGATGTGAAAACTGCCCGAAAATAGGAGAAATGGAGCGGGAACAACTTGTGCTATATAGCACAAACCGTAGAAGACTATAAGGCACCTGTTATGCAGAAAACGGCACTGACAGAAAATCTGCACAAAATGACGAAATAGCCTGTGCAGTACTGCCCGTAGTGGAAACGGAGGCCGAAATGAGCCCAAATCAAAATTCTGAGCAGACCGAGCTCTTCGAGCTCACCCAAAATATTTGTCGACCTGCGAACGCTTGCCAAAGCTCACTGAAATCGGAGAAAGTGAGCAGGCGTGTGCTGGAGCAGCTGGCGACTAAGCCCGGGAGGACGTGACCTGCTCTGATACCAATTGTTGGAATTAGGGTTGCAGAGAAACACACACAGCTTGGAGAAGACGAAGGAAGCTCAAGGCACACAATAGAGAGTGTGTTACTTAGTGTGCAATGGAAAGATAGATAGCCCTAGAGTGATGGGCGTATATACAATGCACGGGGGAAAAAACCTCCTAAAGAGGGAAAAAATGCCCCGGCGGTCCTAGTGTGTTCACACACATCACTACCACATGTATATGGTAACAACAAAGAAGAAAGAAACTCCTCATCATCCATACCTGCATTAAACACACGAATATTTAAACTTAATATTGAATGAATAGAGTAGACAATGACGCAAAGACCATTAAATACAATGACGTAATGACGCATATAAATACAATGACGCAATGAATCGAGTGGTAGAAGAGGCAAGTCGAAAACTCAGAATTTTCAATCAAAAGATGTGAGCGCGAGTAGAAAAGAGCGTTACACACCATGGAAGCTACTTAGAGAGCTAGAGCTTTTACAGCACGGAGCAAAATTGTTCAAATACAATATTTGTGGCTTTAAGAGATCTCTCTCTCATCCTCGCATAACTCAGCATAACTTCCTATATCTATATAGAGCTCTCCGTTTAAACACATATCCTCTGTTTCATTTTGTAGCTCCTCTGCATGCACCCCATATAGAGTAGTAGCATCTTGATGCTCGTCTGGCACCACCGCAGCGGCTTCTGATTGAGCATCTTCTCTGATCTCCTCCATTGATGTCGTTGTGATTGGCACATGGTAGCCTTCATACGTCCTTGCACTACGAGGGGCTACCTCTATGACGTACCACCAGTTTGATGTAGACTGAATGGCCTCTTTTACTTTGCGTTCTTGGGCTCCTGTGAAAATCCATGGTGCTTTAGGAAGTTTTATCGATCCATCAGACGCTGTTTGCGGCCAATATTGCTCCATACGATCCACATTTCTAAGGTCAACTCTGGCTCCCAAAGTATCTTTCTTGCCGGTCAAATGGTCCCATAGTAGATTACCCACATTCTTGAATATGTGCATTGGATCGAGCAAGTGATTGATCACGAGTCGGGGCCAGTATGGTAACTCGTACCATAGAGATAGTCTCTTCATCCCTGGAGGCAATCCGTCATCGCACATCTCCTTCTGCTCTAACCATGCTTGTGCAGACATCCTTGGTGGCTCTCTTCCCAAAAAGCCGTCGCGTAACACATGATTCTCCGGAAGATACGCTTGATGACCTTCGTAGATTTGCTTCTTCAGTGAGGGTGCCCTACGTGCATTCAGTCTTGGTCCACATGTGACACATGCTCTATATCCGCTTGTTTGAAGCCCTGCATGTATACACATGATAATAGATCAACTATGGGGAAAAACAAGATTTACAGTGTCTGAGAGAGGAGTGTCAATAGATCACCTGAGCATTCTGTTAGCCCGGGATAGTCATGCATGGTCCACATTAGAATACCTCTGATCAAAGCATTCCGTCGTCCTGTGTGTCGGCTCATATCCACCACCTCTATGCCAATCCACAATTGTTGTAGCTCTTCCAATAGTGGACGAAGATACACATCCATATTCCCCACTTTATATCGCCCTGGCACAATCAAGCTTAGCCATAGGTGCCCCTTCTTCGTAGTCAACCACGGGGGAATGTTGTAGTTGACGATGACAACGGGCCATACACTGTAAGATGTTGATCTTTGACCAAATGGATTTACGCCATCCATAGCCAGGCCTAAGCGCAAATTTCGAGCTTCCCTGGCAAAATCCGACCATGTTCCATCTATATGTTTCCAGGCTGCGCAATCTACAGGAATTCGTAGCACACCATCCGAAGATTTATTCTCCTCATGCCATGATGCTAGGGCGGCCATGGACTTACATTCGAAGAAATGCTTGATGCGAGGAAGCAAAGGAAAATGTCGCAAAACCTTTTGTGGAATTTTTGTCCCGTGGAGATCTACTCGATATCTTTCGGAATCACATTTCGGACACTTCTCCATGTCTGTGTATTCCCCTCTGAAAAGAATGCAGTCATTAGGACAAGCGTGGATAGAATTGTAATCCATCCCCAAGTTTCGCAAAATCTTTCTTGCTTCATCTCGGGAATCTGGCATCACATTGTCAGCTGGTAGAATGTGCTCTTTCAGCAATCTACACAACATAAAAATATGATACAGTCGTGTAAAAATCTATCAGATCATTATACATTTAGAGTTCTATTAAAGTAAACTAATTGTAATAGATCACCTGAAAAGCGCTGTGACGCTAGTGTCACTCCATCCAAACTTTGCCTGCATGTTGAGAAGAACCAGGAGTGCTTTCAATCTAGACATACGTGCTCCATTATACAATGATGTATCGGCTTCACTTTTCATATCATCATAGATAAGCCTTTCTGAATCCATGATCGTCTCGATCATTTCATCAATCTCGGGCTCAAACATTGCCTCGTTGGGAATGTGCTCTGCATGATCATCCCCCGAGCTGTCAGAGGCTACATCTTGTGGCCTCACATATGCTGCTTGACCAAAGCGCCTGCGAATACGTCTATTGGGTTGCAAGATTGCTGCTTGTTGGCCAGCGTCAGAGTCCGACGAGTTATAATTGGCAACAACTCGATCTATAATAGATGGATCGAACTCGCCAAATTCGCGAACGTGCTGCAAAGAAACACGTCTTGTCCGTCGCACAGCATGCTTGCATTGATTACAAGGACATAAGACCCTCGTTGAGAGATAGGTGTTTCGGTTGGACGGTCCCACATCCTCGTCGCTACTCATAATGAGGATAAAAAACTTATAACCTGGACAACAAATTTAATATTCTATTGGCATTCTTCGTCTTATCTCTCTCTCTCTCTCTCTCTCTTTACCTCACATTCTCTAGTCATGTCCAATCCCCGCACACCTCGGTCTAGAGGTGCACGGAGATCAGAACCACCGGGTTATAATCTCGTCTTTATTGGTCAATACCTATATTTGTGGGTACAAGAAATCTAGACACCCACGTCTACATGATACTGCATGTAGTGGACAAAATCCCTTTGCCTCTTCTCTAGCTGTAGCACTTCACTTCATCTTAACATCTTTTCACAGTAGATCTTTTCACTGTTCGTCTAACTCTAAACCCTAAACCGTAAGTAATTCTTGCGTGGACTCGATCTAACGTAAATAAGCGTAAATCTAAATAAACGTAAATCTAACTAAAAATAAAGCTAAATCTAATTTAACGTAAGTCTAATGACTAGAGGTTGTCTAGATGGTCATTGTGTCGGGGATGTAGTGACTCTTGCCGCCCTGAAGATCCACCTTCTTCCCTATCTTCTGAAGACATTTCACCAGTACTTTTGGATCGACGGAGCCCACCATGAGTGAAGGCAGCAATACCCTATATTCCATTGAGGGCCGGCTTTCTTCACCCGCTTCATGCAGGCATCGCAGTCTATGGAGACCCGCATCTAATCTAATATAACGTAAATCTAAATCTAGCTTAAATAAACGTAAATCTAGTTAAAAATAAACCTAAATCTAATTTAATGTAAGTCTACATATAACCTAATCTTTAACGTCTTTTAAGATAATTTCCTACGACGTTATAACTCTCTTCTTCCTGTGTGTGTGCGCGTGTGTGGATGTGTGTGCCAATAAAAAGAGATAAATGGTATAACCTTTCTATCACCCATGCCAAGTATGATAGATTGATTATGCCATTTCTCTCTTGAATAATAGGTCTTCAGTTCAACTCCTCGTCGGCTAGATCTTTAGGTCTTTTAATTTTAATTAGTTTCCTACGACGCTCCCTTAGTTTCTCTTTCTTTCTCTCTCAATGTGTGTGCGTTTTTTTGGATCGTATGCATGTTTTCTTTCTCTTTTCCTCTCTCAATGTGTGCGTTTTTTGTTTATGCATGTTCTCTCTCTCTTTTCCTCTCTCAATGCGTGCGTTTTTTGTTTATGCATGCTCTCTCTCTCTTTTTCTCTCTCAATGTGTGTGTGCATTCTTTGTTTATGTATGTGTGCGTTTTTGCACTCTCTCTCGCTCTCTCTCTCTCTCTCTCTCTCAAAAACACTATGTGTGTGTGTGTATGTGTGTGTGTGAGAGAGAGAGCGAGGGAGAGAGAAAGAGGGGAAGGGAACATGAGAATGAGGAGACGGAAGGAGCATACCTGGCTCTCCTTCCTCTCCTCGTGTGTGTGTGTGTGTGTGTGTGTGTGTGTGTGTGTAAAAGAAAAAGAGAGAGAGAGAGAGAGAGAGAGAGAGTGAGGGAGAGCGTTACCTGCTCTTTGCTTGAGGGCGCCGAAAAACTCAGATCTGAGATCTGAGTTTTTGGGCGCGCTCGGTTATTTTTTTTACCCCAGCTGGCGTCGCTATGAGCGTCGCTATAAGCGTCGCAAATTTCTTTGTAAATTTGCGACGCTCATAGCGACGCCGGGAATTTTTTTTTTGAGCGTCGCTGTGTGAGCGTCGCTAATGTGAAGAGCCTCTTGTAGTGTACAAAGAGATCAATTGTTTCAAAGACCCAAAACACACATATTATAATGACCCTTTGGACCATGGTGCCACGAAGGCCAAAGGCATCTCCCCTCGAACACAAGTCTCCTAGGACCACGCTATCCACAACATACCAAATTTTCCACCAAGATGACTCCAAAAATGAGGCTCAGGATCACCCATATACAAGTTGCCACTATCAATGCCAAGTCACGGGACACAAGATTCATATTCATCTCTTCTACAATGTTGCTATTTAGATGTTGCTACTATTGCTACATGCTTTAGCTTTCAAACAATCCTTTGCTAAGTGTCTGGGCTTTCTACACTCGTAGAATTTCTTGATTACCTTTATTTGATGAAAAACTAAATGCAAAGCTTAGAAATGAGAAACTATTTCCAATGTAGGTTGATGGCGGTCCTCCCCTTGCACATTGCTTTTTTTTCTATCTCATAGTGCTTGATGCAGTGTTCTTATCACTTGGAGACTCTCCAAGTGATAGTGTCTATCTCCTCACATAAGCACAATCCTACGTCATCTCCATATAAGAAAACTTGAGCACACATTTCAATGTATTGTTCTTTGGATACAAAAAGTTTTATAAATAAAGCTCCTTTTGGTTTCTTAGGGGGAAGAGAGAGAGAGAGAGAGAGAGAGAGAAAGAGAGAGAGAGAACTCTTTTGAATCTCAAATTTGAAGCCTTGAGGTTGAAGTTTTTCTTTGAAGGTGAAAGGATTTGTATCTCTTTGCTTGAAAACTCTTTGAATGCTCATTAAAAGATCTCCTTTGTTCTCGTCATAAAAATCCCCTTTAAGTAGAGGATGTGGCTAGAATTTTTGAGCTTGTAGGAATTTGCCTTTAAGAGATGCCTTATAGCCTGAGCACGGGAATGCTCAGGCTATAAGACTCCCCTAGAAGAGGCTTGGTGCAACAGAGTTGTGGTAAACACCCCTTAAAAGAATCTAGGAGCTTCTGAAAAATTGGAGTGGCGCACACGAGAATGGGGCTTATGTAGTAGCGTCTACCCAAAAGTTCAAAGGCGTGTGGACGCATAATGGGGACCATTGGGTAGGGCATCCAAATGCTTTGGTGCATGGGAAGAGGCCCTAGCAAACCCGCCAACATCTATAGGCTACATTTGAGTGCCTTTTTCAAGTCTAGCCATCTTGCCTTGCCCAAAATTGAGTTTACCACTAATCACAAGTTTCTCTCGTGGATGAGGGTAGTGGCTCGCAATGAACGTGCCCGAAATCCATGAGAGGTTGCACTGTGATTATGTGGTTTATTTTCTATTAGCACTTGATGAAAAAGAGAGATCAAGTGAGTAAGATGAAAAAGAGAGATCAAGTGAGTAATTAAGGGAGAGCAACTAGAAAATTCTAATTACACCAAATCTCTGATACCGATTCTTGGGCAAGAGTGGATCAACAAGATTAGCATTCATGGTTGTAGCATTTATAATTACACTAGTAATTAGAGAGAGAGAGAGAGAGAGAGAGAGAGAGAGAGTTGACTCAAAACATAACTTGATTAATCATAAATTGATACCATACATGCAGTGGTTGATTCGTTGGAAAGTGTGTAAAAGATCTTGCTACTTATATAGTAGCTCATATGGCTAGATGCACCTCTCAAGGGTTACATGTACCTTTTCCCAAGGGTCAAGGGGAAACTCTCCAAAGGTCAAGAGTGGCTCCATAGAATGTGGAAAAGCTATGTTGACTGGGATAAATTTGGACTCTTGTGAAACTTGTTACCATATATGAGGTAGTGAGGTCAAGGGGTTACTCTCCAAAGGTCGAGCGTGGCTCCATAGAATGTGGAAAAGCTATGTTGACTAGGATGGAATTTGGAACTCTTATGCAACTCACTTGCCACATGTGCTAAGCCATGTGCCCTCACATGCTAACATGCATACTCGACTGATAGTTGTGCAAGTGATGGTTCTCACATGCCAACTATTGGTGCTAGGCTAAAGGCCAGAAACCCAACACCATTCTTTCAGTTTTTTGTGTGCATCTAATAGCCCTTGAACATATCTTTGAAATGAGCACATTTGAGCCATTTGAGCTCATAGCTTGCTGCTATAGAGAAGAAAACGACTAAAAAGTTGACTACTTTAGCAAGCAAGAAAAATCAGCGCCATGGTCTAAGGCAATCATCTGTGGTGGCGGTCACTTTTCAAAATGTGTATCATATCAGGTGAATTAACCAAAGAGGATTATTAATATTCCAAAATGTAGACTTTTATGTATACATTAGAGGGGGCAAGGTTTTTCTAAAATAGGCTCACAATGTAAATGTAATATGTATATTGAGTCACTATTAATAATCTCTTGAATGCATGTGATATAGGGAGTTTTTTAATGAGTGACTACCCCAAGGGCAATCAAACCAAAGTGTCTCCGAGGTTGCAAGGTCAAATTGCATTTCCTTGTTTTAGCAGCCTTGGATAAATTTTAAAACTATGTAATCAAGCTTGTTGGCACAGGTGGGTCCATTAGCGGCATTCACATGCCATCGCTACACTTTTATATTTGAAGCAAACCCCTATTAAGGACACCTTCACCCTATCATATGCCCGAATAATGATGCAAAGGCCCCAAGTCTTTCATCTTGAAGTAGAATTCAAATCAGCCTTGAATTCAAAAATGTGTGTCTCATTTGGACCAATAATCAGCAAATCATCTACATATAGAACTACAATGAGATATACATCATCCTCACGCTTTACATACAAAGCGTTTTCTGCTGGACTGTTACAAAATCTTCGTTTAACCAAATGAGTGTTAGCTTTCTCATACCAAGCACAAGGATAATTATTTTGTTCCAATTTGGTTCCTTCAAAATCGGTGTTGAGACTAAAGCATCCTTCAGTTTTTGAAATGATATCTTGCACTCATCTTTCCAATTGAAATTGGTGAGCAAGCCATAGAGAGTTTTAGCAACCATTGTGTACATGTATATAAATCGGTGATAATATTCACAATGTGCCATGATTGTTTGAGCTTCCCTTATTGCAGTTGGTTGAGCCAACTTGGTAATGGCCTTGATATTTTTCATATCTGTTGATAGCCCATTTTTGACACTATATGTCCCAATATTTTTGCTTATTGTACCATTATAACGTACTTCTCAAAGATTTTTTTGAGGTGATCAAAATGATTCTCTTACAAGGAAGCATGAACACAGAGGTCGTCCATGTACACTTCCAAGAATATCCATGAATATATTCTTTGGAAAGTGGTTGAGGCATTTGTCGATCCAAATGTGACACAATAGGCTATAATTCTTCATTCCTTAGCAAAGGCTATCTTATGTTGATCTCGATGGTGTATAGTAGATTGGTTGTACCCTAAGAATTGATCCAAAAATCTATATGCCTCCTTTCCCGCTACTCTCTCCAATTCAAGTTCTAATATAGGTAAGGGATAGATGTCCGGTATTGTGGATGTGTTCACTTTCTTGAGATTCACATACACTCTCAACTTAACATTTTTCTTGGGCACTACAACAATCAGTAATACCCAATCTGTGTGTTCAATTTCATATATGAACTCTATGTCCCTTACTTTATCTATTTTTTCTTAATCTTTCTCACAAAGGTTTTCTTATATGTATATAGTCTTTGTCTCAAGGGTTTTGTGTCCTCTATCATAGGTATAGTGTGCGGGTAGGTCTCAGGATCTAGCCCCTTCAAGTCCTTATATGAACATGCAAACACATCCTTGTATTCCATCAAAATTTTAATGAGGATGCCCCCTTCCTCTCGAGTTAAGTTAGTGGCTATGTATTTTGGTTTTGGTTCTTCCCATAGAAGAGCTAAGACAATGGCTTTGCATTTTGAGGTCCATCATAAGATTTTCCTAGCTCTCACATAGGTTGTTGTATCATGATTCTCCTATATTGGAAGGTGTACTTTTTGCATTGGGATGAAACATCACTTCCCTTGTCATTTTCAAATTCCACTTTTATTGTCTAGACTTCCTGGAGCGTCTACTTGAGCTCCTAATACTTCTTCTTTTAATCTCTATTTGGACAATTTAATTTCTTTTTCCTCTTTCTCTTGTTTTGTTCTTCACTTTGGTTCACAAGTTTTATTTTCCTTTGGTTGTTTTGAGTTCACTTTTTGTGTCAAATGATAGCTTGTTATTTTATCCTTTATGCGATCTTAGGCTTCCACTAGTGTAAGGTAGTAATCCTTGTTTGTCAAGATTGGCATGGTTTGTTTTCATGCTAGTTTCATCATTTTCTTCTTTTGCTATCTCTTTTGCCACCTCAATCAGTGGTTTGGAAAGTCAAAAACCTTATCCTCTCTCATTCTGTTTAGCATGCAAGCTCATGATGTGTCCTTCTCTAAGTCAGCATCATGTGTGGTCATCTCATTATTCTTCCAATTCATCGATGGCATCGTAGTATGACTCACTCTCCTTTGGATGGGTTAAATCTCTAATGGATATTTCATTTTGTACTTGCAAATTAAGTATCTCCTTCACTATTTCCTCATTAAGTTTCATGGGGTTTACCTCTTTTAATTTTGTTTAACTTTGTTCCCTTTCTTGTTACAGAATTTGGTTTGTCTGAATTCATTTGACACATACGTCCATGGTAGCTAGTATATTTGTCCATCCAAATGGCACAAAAAAGTGTTCTAGAAAGGGTCCAAGAATATATGCATTAGCAATTACATCTTTTTTGAGAATACAATCTTCCTCTTGTAGACTATTATGTTCAGAAGTTGCATACATCCACATAAGATTATCATCCTTAAGCCATAATGGTAGCTTGGTGTTGCTAGAGGCCAATGATTCAATTTCCAAATCCTCTATTGAGGTCCTGTAATTATCCCTATAAGAATGGTCCACTGGACTCACCCTTGTTATAGCTCCAAATTTCCTAAGATAGATAGCATTATAGCCCCAATTTTGAATCATCTAGAGTTGTCTCATGAAAGGTCTCCCCAATATGATTTCATATTTTATTTGTTTCCAAAATCCACAATAGAAAAAGTATGCTCATAGTCAGTCCCAAAAGATGTGACAGTTATTACTCCTTCTAGGAATCCCAAGGGTCTTTCTTCATATCCATCTTTGAGTTGTAGTTTCATTTAAATTTTCTTGATTGACAATTTTCCCCAGGCTTCCCAAACTAGTTTGATAGCAATGTTAACCCTTGCTTCATTGTCTACTATGGAAAGAGATTAGACTCTAGAATATTCAATAGCAGACATAGTATTACCTTCCTCCCCTTAGCAATAATCCCCTACTTTGTTTACAAGAATGGGTTTAACTATCTTCCCTGGTTCATTTTCTTGATGCTTTCCTAAATATGAGGGGTAGTGTCCTAAGTGTTTTTGCTTTATGAGCCTATGACTATTGAGCGTGCTCATTTGTCAGCCCTCTAACTTCCATTTTCTCTAGACTATCTTACATATCTATTCATAGATGTGGTTTATTCCTATTCATAGATGTGGCTTAATTCCTAACAATTTCCCCATTTTGATGGTACATTTAATGGGTGTGGACAAAATTGGTGCAAGTTGTTTATGTCAAAAGTTTTTTTCATTATGTGTAGTTTTGTTGTCTTTCACAAAATCAATTTTTCTTCATGCTCTCCTAGATATTAGGGTAGTGTCCTAAAAGTGTTTTCTTTGGAAGCCTCTGACGACTTTGTTTCCCAATCGTGCTTGAAATATAGCAGTTGAGTCATAGGAGATATCAGTGGACCTCAAAAGGAGGTTGATTTATATAGATTTCTTCCAATGGAGCTGATTGTTCATCCACATTTTCATGGTTTCCTCCTCTAACTCTTTTCCAAAGTTGTGATAGCCAATCTTCATCTATGGATGGAGGAATTCCTTTTATCCCATCCTTAGAGTCTGGAACCATTTAGACTATTTTCTTTTATGCCTCAATGGGTTTAGAGTGAATGATCTCCTTAATCTTTTTCTCTATGACCTCTTTTCCTTCTAGTTTTTTTGAGAGTTGTTTTTGAGATTTGATGAGTTCTTGGGTTATTCTAACCAATGCCTCAAAAGCTTCAAGTTTTGCAGCTTCAAGTTTCAAATGTGGATAGTTTTTCCATCTATCCTCCAGGTTTCTCCCAGCTTGTAAGCCCGCTTGATATGCTTCTAAGGCTGTGTTTATGGGTTCACAGATTTTATCTAACAAAATGGATCCTCTTGATTTGATTGAAGACTCCACTATTTTAGAGACTCGGACTTGGTTTGTTTTTCCATAATTTTTTGGGCCTTAACTTATACATGAGCATTAAGTTTTTGTTTTCTTTCCTTGTACCTTTGCCTTCTGGCACTTTGAGTTTCAAACAAAGATTTGAAACTTCCATCCAAACTCTTCCTTTTTTTCCATTCTTGCAGTTTTTATTTTGCTCTTGTTACTACCTTGATGGATATCATTGATTTTCTCTGTGATGAACTTTTAGGAATAAATTCTACCAAATTCATAGGTGTCTTTCCCTTGTAGTTAGGATCCTTTTAGGAATTAATTCCACCAAATTCATAGGTGTCTTTCCCTTGTTGTTAGGATCCTTTGGGCAGTCCTCAAGGAAATGTCCCCCTTTTTTTTACATTCCATGCAATAGACTAGTGGTGTTACTAGTCTCTCTTTATCTTTGGACACTCATTCTTCCAATGGACAGATGCTCTGCATTTTTGACATCCCTTGCTCCTCTACTATGGTGTTGGATCTCTCATTCATCATAGGTGTTATGGCCCCTTGGTTTGCATTAAAGTAAACTGGAGGTTTTTTTGGTTGAGCGTAGTATACAGGTTCATACATAGGAACTGGTTGTGGTTCACACCCATCTTTCTCTATCAATTTTGAAAAACTAGCTTCCTTGTAGGGACTTTCTTCAAACTTGAACTACTAATTGGAGAGGCTATGACAACTGGTCTAACTTTTGTGGATAAGGTTGCTTCAACCCACTCACTCTTAGTGTCACAACCTTCCTTTTGTTTAGAATAAAACTCTCAGTTGTTTCCCAAAACTATCGCATCACATATGCAAGTGTCAAATATTTTATATTTCATACTATATAGGCTAGCATGCATGTTTTTGTTGCGAAATCCCTCCCAAAGTAATGATATCAGTCTTTTCTACCCTTGCAATTCTCTCCTCGGATATGATGCTACATATTATTCAAATCCTGTTTTTGAAAATGCTCCCACAAATCTACTAGCTAAAGTAGGTAGGTTTGTGATTATACCATTTTCTATATTTTGCAACCAAGTCAAAGCTTTTCCCTCAAGTGTCAAACCAAACCCTTCATACTCTGTGTGGAAATTGTAGACTTTCTTAGCTTTGAGAAATTCAAACATTGCTAAGTGATTGTTGGGATATCCATTTCCATTGTACTTCTTCATCCATTTAGGGAAATTCACTAGCCTCACTTGCCCATGGTGTATTGGTTATGTTCTTCTTGTTACTAGTACAATTAGTTCAAGATCATTGAACATGGTAGTTAGTTGATGTGACTCATTAAACCCGCGTCTAGTTCTAATGTCATCATTTGTACTCTTGTTGTGTGTTGTGTGTATTCAAACCATCTAGCTCTTTAACTTGTGTTTGGCTTATTATTGAACCTCTTTGTCATGCATGCTATCAAGTATGGTTGTGGAGCATCCACTCTTCCTACTCTTGGCGTGTATTATTTCACTGAATACACCTAATACAATGTTGTATTTATATCTTCATGTATCATGGATGTAAATTTGTTGTTGTCTTTTTCTTGAAACCTAAATACAGACATGGATCCATCATCCCTCTCAAATATATACACTATGCTGCTATCTGTAAGGGTTATCGGTCTTGCATTTTTCACCCATAACATTTCATTTGAGTCCACATTTTTCCAGTAGTAGGCTCCTAGCTTTTGTTGTCATTTTTTAAGTGTCTCATGATTCCTGAGTTGATTAGTTTATAGTCCTAACATCCCTATGGAAGGTGGTCCTTTTATGATATCCTCACTAGGAGCCTAAGGTTTTGCTTTATTTCTCCATTTATCCATAGTTTTGGGTTTTCTACTACCACATACATTGTCCCTTAGAATCCATGTAAGATCCTCCATGTTTATTAATTCAAGCCTCTTGTTCAAACTCTATCCCATGGTCATTTAGTCTGACCCAAGGTTTATCTTGTGCATGCAAGAAAAAACATGCTCCATGGTCATTTAGTTTCAAACAATTCAAGGTATAATGATACCTCAGGGTTGGGTTCAAATCCCCAATCCTTGAAGCTATTCCCATAGACGCTGAAGACATTTTTGAAGCTGGTATTGAACGTGTCTTCCACTTTTTGCAAAACAGTAGGCAATTTGTCTCCCTAGTTTATGCTCTCTTA
Source organism: Adiantum capillus-veneris (assembly GCF_014529385.1). NCBI lineage: Eukaryota > Viridiplantae > Streptophyta > Polypodiopsida > Polypodiales > Pteridaceae > Adiantum > Adiantum capillus-veneris. The sequence goes on from NC_140945.1 coordinate 11,340,914, forward strand.
CATTGAGG